>NW_028321889.1:5101818-5739545 GCF_036245765.1 Copidosoma floridanum | reverse complement strand
TATAAAGTCGATGCGAGAGTTTGTCGCCGCGGGGGGCGTCTTTCGTTCTTCGTTGTCATTTCGAAGGTGTGAAAACACGAATAAGGAATCATTGAGAGTCGCGTTGGTTTGTCGAATTTGTACCGCGTATGGGGTGTTATTTAATTTTTGTTGAACGTATACCTTGAAGCGTGTAGGTGAAGTGTTTATTTTTAATAAGCATTCCTGGGAGCTGATAACATTTGACGAAGTGAAAAAAATAAACAAATGTTGGCTGATTTGATTTAGCGGTTTGGACGTCACTTTTAAGCATCAATTAGTCAAAAATACATTTCTAAGATGGATACATTGTGAAATATTCGCATTACGTTAGGTCATGTTTAGCGTCTATGAGTGTTTATTTGGAAAATCTCGTCACATATTGTATGTCAAAAGATTATTTTTCGCTCGTATAAAATTGGCACGCGTGAAAAAAAATCTCTGTTTAACTTTTTAACTGTCGAGCATTTTGTGTAAATTTAACTCGAACGGTTTTACCGTTATGAGAGCCGGTAGGTATTCGAATTCAATTTAATTCCATTGCGCTTGAAATTCATACGGCACGAAAATGATCAAGTATGCGCTACCCAAGGAAATGTTATGATAATAATCAAAAGTAATTATTACTCCGGAACTTCTTTTACTAAAAAATCAAAACTCCCATCTCTCTCTCTCCTACGGAAGTGAAGAAAAAAAAAAAAGATCATTTTGAATTTAAAATTTTCAAACCGGAAATTGATATCAATCAAAAGCTGTGCTAACGTGATTCTTAAGTGTAATTGCTTTGTCCAATCCAACCGCTCGGTGTAGTCGGTCCTTTTTTACTAAAACATACGTATTTTCCACTCGTTATGAGTAGAATTACATTCGACGCCCCGCAAAAGCTCAAATCAACTCATTGCTTCGTAAAATTTAAATAAATAACGGAGGACAAACTCAATAGCGAAACTAGCCTCCTAACGAAAAAAGGAGATGTCAGATTACGCGAAGTGTGCTTTACGGGGAACACTAGAGAGCAAAGCAATTTTTGGTGTTGCCAGAATAAATAATATAGTGTGTTTACGACGATGGGTGTGTCCAATCGAAGGATAAAATTAATTTCGTTATTTACGAATGATTTTTCTACATTTTTGGAGGGTAATTTTTGCTAAAAGGAGTTAAACTAAAAATTTTTTTTCTAATCACTACTTCTAACAGAGTAATTGACAATTAATATTTTTTATCCAGAAAGATACATTGCATTGAGAATAAACAATGTAAACAAAAAAAATATTTAATGTATTTGCATGAAGAAGTATTCCAATGTTTGATTTCAAATATTTAATTGCATTTAACAGAAAACAGAATGCTGTACTTAATTACTAGAAAAAAAACAATTTCTGATAAAGTATTTAAAAATCCATAATATAATAGTCTGTCGATTTAACAACCAAAGTCCAACGATCGCGTCAATTTGTCACATGACTCTCGCAAAGTCGCCCCGTTCTAACGAATTTTAACGTCTTTTCACCGGACAGCAGTTTAATTCGATTTTTTCTCTCACTGGGATGCGGAGTAATTAACGTGGCCCGAAAATTCCCTGTATACCCTTTACAACCTCTTCTCCTCTTGCGATGAACTCCAAAATAAACGCTGCTCGTTCGAGTTTATACACATACATGCACGTATATACGTGTACCGGGGCAACGTTAAAACTCTTTGGCAAATAATTTAAATTGCCTCTGGGTATACATGCACGTGTAATAACAAAGCGCTGCTCCTTAAATTGCAGTGCTTTTTACTGCTCGAAAGTTTACAAACGATGCATGATTGTACAGTGGAGATCGGCAATGACGCGCGAGCGCGCGTATATGTATATATACGGTGCAGCTTTTATAACTTTTATATATATACGTATATAAATCGGCCGATAACAAAACTAAACAAGCGCGTCCCACCTGTACATATATAGAGCTTGTGCGCATCTTGTATACATCATTGCGCGTAAATATACAAGATCTCTCAATCTCTCGACCCGAAAGTGTCATTAGTATACGAAGCCGGCGAATGATGATCGAAAACACGCGCGTTTCTCAACCGATTGTGCACACGGTGGGCATACCGATAATTTTAGCCCAATCATCGTAATACGTGTAATACACGGGTACAGAAACACAGACATCATTACAAAGTACATACTGCACTTGCGTCAGAGCTCTCGATGATAATTTTGCACGCCGATCTTTTTTTTTTTTTTTTCCCGTGTCTACATTAGCGGGCAGTGAAAAAAAAAAGGGTACACGGTCGATCGGCCGCGCGTATAAAGGCAGCTGGAGGTTGTTTTTTTTTTTTTTCTTATCTCGGGAAGCTGATACACCTGCACTTTCGGGGAAAAGTTTCCCCCCTGCCCATCACGTTGTTGGCTACTTTGCGTCCGAAATTTCAGGTTTCGAGGACGCCGGGGTTCCTCTCTCTCGTGCAGGCGGGATCGTTTTTCAGGAAACACGAACGGGTGTGCACCGCACTTTGATGGACCTACTGACACTTTGGGCGCGAGGTGTGCTCATTGATGCGGCCTTTTTTTTTTTTACGAGAAAATAATCCGATCGCGGTTGATTTTAATTCTTTTTTTTCACTTTTTCCCGTCAATTGCTAACGGGACACGTTTTTTAAAATTATTTTTTAATACCCTTTTTATAAAGTTTTAGTTGAGTTATCACCGTGAGACCGGGACTCAAATCTCTCGGCTAAAATGACATTGCAAGCTCGTTACTTAAAACGAACCGTTCAAGTGAAACGTACCACGACAATAATTGAGGAAAAAAAAAAAAAAAATCAATAATCAGCGTATACAAGTGTAGCGGTTAACGCGACTGATCGTTTTATCTTTGCTGTGCGGAGCCTAAGTGCTCGAACAATCCAGTATTGCTCCGAAAAAGGCCGCGTTACAGCACTCGAAAAAAACTTTTTCGAAACAGCATCCACTCTCTCGCAGCCTCGAGTGCTGCCCACGAGTAGTTTGCGTCGGGAAAAATTTGGCCAGCGCTGGCTTTTCCAAATTTATTGCCCCTTAAGATAATGCAAATGTAGGGTGCAAAATAAAAAAAAATAAAAAATGCAATGGCCCTGCCTCGTTCAATATCAATGCTCATAAAAGCCATCGCGTAAGTGCAAACCGAACCCAATGACCCAAATAACTTTTTCTTCTTTTACACTCGGCTTTAAACTTTCGGAAGCCACCCGAGACGTGACGGCTGGTTTTTTTCCTTCTCTTTTTTTTTTTTTTTTTTTGCTTGAGAAGAAAAAAAGGCCTGGACTTTTTGCTTTTCATCTCCGCAGCTCGAATGACAACGCGCATATCCAACCGATTCATAATAAAAGAAAAAGAATCGCTTCAAAGTCGGGATATAAAGTATATACCCAATAAACACGTCTCGCGTCGTATATGTATACCCGCGAGCGGGTGTAAAAATGCCCATTGTGATGTTATCTCTCTCTCTCTCTCTTGCAGCGACAAAAGGAAAAAACGTGTGCGCCTCCCACTCGCTCACGTGACTGATGCAGATGTATAATATGTAATAAATAGAAAAGTCGGGCAACGTGACAGTAGTGGAAACAATCCAGCGCAATGTGTACACGAGAGAGATGAAAAAAAAAAGCCGATTTCAATTGTTGCGCGCGATGTAGTCTGAAAAATTGACGAAAGAAAAAAACCTCCCCGTAATAACATGCATTTAACGTCACTCGCGCGCGCGTCTCGATGTTGCACATATCGAAAGTGTTTTTCAATAAGTAGATACATACATATATATATATAATATAGGTACAAATGGGGAAATCATCGATATTCTATCTCGCGCTTATAAAAAAAAAAAAAAAAAACCTATACTCGTTTCCCAAGCTGAAAAATCGATTCCAAGCCTCCGAGAGCCGATCCGCGGATGCAAAAACCACCTCCGTGCACCAATGGCCCTTTGTTTCTCGTAAGGGGTTTCAAGAAGGGGACAGCTCTTCTGGCGTCCCGAATTTTTTTCCTCGCACTATTCTCCCCCGCGCGTGTGTGTACTCACCTATAGGAAACACTTAATCGAGCCGCGATCGGCCGGCCAAGAAAGCCTCTCTCGACGAAATGTAGGCCTCTCTCTCTCTCCTGTACCTAATATATACACACAACATATATATCCCGCTCCTCGATTCGTGCATCTATATACACCCAACGAGCACACACATCTGCAGTGTTGCACAGGTGTCTTCTTTCTCTCCCGTAAACTTATACCTACCTATTCCCATGTCCCATCGCGCTGCTTTTCGATGTATGCATGCATGCACGGCTTCTTATAATAATGGCACACGGAAGATAATAGGCAGGGGGGGGGGGGGGCACACGCTGATCAACAACGGGCTGAGATATCACGCTATTCTATTGTGACTCTTTTTTTTCTTTTCTTCCTCCCCCTCGTGTATGGGTTACCAGGTACTGTATACTTACAGCGCGGCTTGTAACAGCGATAGAGCGCTTTTTGCTGTTATAGGTCGAGGTATGCCGAGAATGAGGAGGAGTATATGGAGGAGCGTTCCGTGTGAGATTTGGCGTATGTTGGCTGATGGTGATGTAATTGAGCGAAGCTTTTTTCCTTTTGCTCGATCGATCGGCTTTTATCGTTTTCAACGCAAGACTCGGCTCGTATACGCGTGAAATTTGTCGCACAAAGGATTACATCGTTACATTAGTCGTCAAATGGTATATATATCTATGTCCACGAGACTGGACACAGCGTACAAATGCGCAATAAATTTAACCATCAAAAAAAAAAAAAAAAAAAAAGTTGTTTCATAATCAGTCATTAATTTATCGAGGTATGGGTAATATCTGGGTTAAGCCAACAAACGAACGACAACGGCACCAGTGACATGTATATATACGCATACCTATGGGCGTAACGATGAAAAAAAAAAAAAAAAAAAAAAACAAATACTATGTCTATAAGTGCGGGGGCGACACGCTTTTGCTCAATGTGCACATGTGTCCATGTACATATATAAATCTAATAACTCTTTCGCAACTTTTGTACAAAATGTACGTTGGCACGCGGCTCTGAAAACTACGTACGTTCCGCCTTGGCGTGTGCATAATTTCGTATACTTGCGTCTTATATGTTTCGTGTACATGTGCGACCCTCTTTTTAAAAAAATTTTCGCTTTTCTTTATTACGCGCGATCGCACAAAACAGACAAGTTCATTGTACTTACATACACCCGTACTTGTACAAAAAAAAAAAAAAAAAAAAAATGACACGTGTGTGCAAAAGATACTTGTTTGGATAGACTGTACAGGGTCACATCCGATTTGTTTTGCCGTCATTTCTAAGACAGCCACTTTATTATTATTGTCATTATAGCTCGCAGGTACGAGCCATAGGAGCTGCAAAGTCACCCCGGGGTTATTAATAATGATACTTTGTATAATACTTGCAATTAAAAGTCCGTGTATATTTTTCATGTCGTGGTTTCGTTATTTTCGAGGCACCATACTTGTTGCACAACTTCAGTTTGGCTGGACTGACTTTTCGCACATGATGTACGTACGTATACATGTACACAACCATCTGTGCTCCAATAAATAAGGTGTATAGACCGTTCGATTCGAGCCAGTTTTCCCTGCTCCCCGATGCACACGACGTGTCTCTAGCTCTTTTTTTTTCATTCACACTTGTACTTAGTTTTTTTTTTCTGGCCAAAAAAGTCCATTTCAATGCACGATAGAAAAGGGTATTTTTTTTTCAACTATTACAAAACACCTATAAGTACTCGCAGGACGAATGGCACGGCGAAACGAGGACGAGAGAAGGAGACACTTGGTTTCGTCATCGCTCCAAATCCGTCGTATAAGTGTGCAGGTAAGTACAGCACTCAAGTGTACATTACCCAGTCGAGAACGCTGGGGCAGACATCAGGCATCCCTTATCGGATCGCCCGATCGCCCGCGTGGACTATATATACTATATATACTGAGTATTCTCTTCGTAACTATACATGTTTAGTTTAGAAGCCCCCCCTTCCCCCCAATTTCTGGACCGGATTCTCTCTACTCCTGTGTACAGGTATATATTGTGGCGTTTTGTGCATCAATACAGTTACACCTAACGAGAAACGAGAGATCGAGCTTGGGTTCCCAAGTGTGTGATACATACATGTGCCGCTTGTGACCTGAATAGTGGCCATATTATCGCTCCCGCGAAAAGAAGTCATTATATTGATGTAAGGGGCTTGTGGCTGATTTGCCTAACGCGCGGGTGTGGTGATCGAAAAAAAAAAAAAAAAAAAAAATATTTGTGTGCGTGCTCTCCCTCAGGGCGTACATGGGTATATAATATAAATTCTCAGCTGGTGAACGAAACTATGTCGATTACAGTGTTGGCTCAAAGGTTACTTGAGTTGTGTGTGTGTGTGTGTTTTTTTTACCACTTCATTCATAATATATTCCTACAATGCTTATTCAAACGTTAATCTGCTTTTCTACCGTGTTCTGTTTCTTTTTTTTCCACTTCACTCCTACGGGGTTACGGTCGACTTTGCCGTTATAAAAATATTTTTCAACAAGATTTTATTGTATAACGCTGCTACTATTTTTAGGCAAACATTTTTTAAGGCGATTAAAAGGCATTACAAAATATGAAATTTGTTTTCAGCGGTATTCGGAGTTTTTTTTGTTTGTTAAATAGTATTTGTTTTCACAAACATTAAGTATATAAATATTGCCATTACGATACAAACTTGCGTGTTATTTAGTTTAAAAATCTATGAATTAAAAAAAAAAAAAAAAAAAAAAAACATGTTTTTCATTTGTAAATTTTAAAAAAGGTTAAACCATAACTTTTTGACTTAAAAAAGTGATCTGTACATTCTGCAAAAAATAATCTAAATAACTATTACAAAAAAATTATTCCAAGTGATCTTTAATTGGCTCTTCACTGATCGTTTGATTATTTAGTGATTTTAATTATTTTGATATATTTCGATGAATTCAGCACGAAAAGATAAATAACTAATAATTTTATGAAATTAAGTAGATGATAAATTACGTATATAATATTTCTTACTAAAAATATGTCTAATGAAAGTTATTTAAGACAGATTAAGCAAACATTAAGGCCGTCAATTTTGTACGACATATTCATTTTCTTGACAAGCAATTAACATTTTCAAATTGGGATTTGACCTTTGCGAGCTTCAAATGATTATCTAGATAAACAAGTTAACGTTCTTGGCCGGTAAATACTTTATGAAAAATTATACGCAATCAACGACAGAAACATCAAGTTCAAATAATCTTCATTAAATATATTTCCGGTAAGATATTTTATGTTCGTTGCTAACTACATGCATAAAAATTCGTTAGTTATCTCGGTAAATCAAAATGGGAAAATTCCGGAAAAACAATTAAAAAAACATTAAAAGACTCTGGATGTCATTAGAAACCTATCTTTTTTATCTTCTTTAATTTTTCGTACATACTAAAAAAACGGTTCTTTTTTGAAAGCAACAATTAATTAATTAATTAATTCCTTTCTTTTTTTCAAGTTAATGAGTATAAAAATACCTTGTTTTTCATGAGAAAATGTATTAATAACTAAGTATGGAAATGACTTGCTCTTGTGATGTCTCAGTTCAACCAAATATAAAATTCATGAGTATTAATCACTTAAAAGTGTCGCGTGTATAGATTTACGAGGTTTAAATTTCGCAAACTAACTATTGTGATTCACAATACACGGTTTAATACGATGTAATTATTGGGTAAAGTGTAATTTTTTACGAAATTCCATTGTCATGTTTTTTTTTATAATTAAAATCATAGATGGTGTATTAGTTAGTATTTTATAGAAGAAAAGAAATTACTGTTTTATTAAAATCGAAAAATGATTAAAAATGTTTGTTCGGCTATTATAAGCACAATACGCCCGACAACAGTACGGTGCATCACACAAGGGATAAAATCCAGAAAAAACAAAGGTCGTATAGAATTATTATAAGTTTATTAATTACTTTTACAAGTACATTTATAATAAGACATTAATTTTCATTATTCCCGAATGCTTTGATGCAATAACATATTTTTTAATAAGGAATAAACCCGATTAAACACAAAAAAGGAAGAAAAAAAAGAACCATCACCTGAATATTTCTTATTACCTTGCGCACAAGCCTAAAACATAAAAGTGTTAATTTCTTCAATGCCCTGAAACAGCCCTTGGTCAGCAGGGGGCATCTTGTCCACGCACTTCTTTACGTAATTGAACACGGTCTTCGAGTGATGCTGCACGTAGGCAAAGTAAAAACAATCCTCCGTCTCCATCTCCAAGTGTTTCATGCGAAACTTCTTGTGTTCCACCACCAAACCATCTAACTCGAGTCCGTTGAGCACAGTGTCCCTCACGACCTCCCCGTCCACGGCGACCTCCTTCACCCTCACACGAGAGTCGGTGCAGTTGTAGATCGGTGTACTGCAGTTAATATTTACAATGAGGAGGCCACCCTGGCGTCTATTGAACACGGCAAGTACCGTATCGTCCTTCTCAAAGGACACCGTGGCGTTCATCTGCCGATCGCCACTCACGTCGGACTGGATGCAGTGGGTCTCCTCCCAACTCTCCAATGACATCGGGTAACACAACGAGAAGTAGCTGTTTTCGTTGGATTGCACCGCAGCCGTTGTTACTACGGCGTTTTCCACAAAGTGGTTTTCGATGAGGACACTTTCCGACCCGTCGTGATTCACGTGGCTCACGTTCGCAAGGGCGCTTTGGTTGCCCAAGTTCTTGAAGTTCACGAAAAAACTGCCACTGCTCGAGTCGTGAGGATCCACGACCATCGAGTGCCGTGTTTCGTAATACTTGGCGGGGAAATCAACGGCTCCCTCGACTTGCTCCCCTGGAAGTATGTAATTGGACAATCGTAACTGCACTGACGTGGTCGTGGGATGTGGGTGAGGCATTTATAAATCCACGTACCTTTGTAGTTGAACCGTAGGGTGCACGGGTTGCGTCGCTCGCCACATTTTTCCTTGCTGTTGAGGGATACTTTGAAGCAGGTGTCGTAAAATTGGCAATGGAAGTTGGACTCGTGCAAACTGTCCAACCGAAAATCGACGTACACCGTGCCACAGTCGTTTACGTCGACTATACCGATCCACGGGTGTTTGGTGTGTTTGGCGTCCAAGGTGTACCGAAAGCTCCACTGAAACACGGCCTTGCTCCCTCCCAGCATGGCCTTGAGCTGAGGGGCATCGAACGCGTAAAACTTGGCATCGTGTTTCGGTACCGGGACCTCGAAGACGCAGTTCTTTTCCGCGCCGTTTATCGTTTTCAGCTTGAACGAGCAGTCGATGATTGTCCTGTGTCCGGTTGTGTTGCAGTGCATCTGCATGAGGCTTTTGATACTCGAGGACAGCTTGTAGTCGGCTGGGGAAGGCTTGGACTCCTGGTTTCCCTCGATGGCCTGCGTGGCGGTGCACAGTAGACCAAGGGTCACCACAGCTCTCATCAAAGACGCCATTTTTCCTGTTAGCGGATTTTTTAAAATTATATTTGACTAACGAATGGATGCGACGAAGGAAATAAGGTGTTTCGGATGGAGTGATGTCTGTGATTAGTGGATTGTTTTACCTTGATCCCGATGCTTAATTATTGTCGATTGCCTCGAAAACGACTCGACCGGCTTTTATATCGTTTAGGCAGTGTGCGAAGACGTATCGCGAGTGACGTGTGTCGAGATATGATTGGATAGTAACAATTTTTTTCCCAGTGGGATGATAATGATGAAAACGACTTTCTCTGATACCTATTGTAGGATTTTCTTTCTTTTTTCACGTTATTATTTTTTTCTTTCACTACTTGTAGCAAAGTATAGTTAAGAATTAACAAAATTATCTGGTTACACGTATATAATATGCATCAGCGTCGACAATGTAAGGTCTAAGTATCCAAAGACTTAAATCTCTACCTGTTTTTCTTTAAACATTCTTTTGGGTTACGAAACTACTTTCTCAATTTTTATTCTATTTAATAAAAAAAGAACACTTTAAAGTCCACCAGCCAATCACTTTGTTAATTTAGTATTTGTTGAGTTTCGAGATCGATGTGAATGTACCACCGAGATTATTGCGGTAAAAAAGAACCGACGGAGCACAACATTTCTCTAGAATAATCATCAGTATGAAACTCAGTGTGATCCATCAAGGTGTTCGTATTTGAAGGTAAATGTGTAGGATCAGTTTAAAAAAGTTATTAGCACTTGGCGTGTACTTCAAAATTTTATAAATAAACTATACGTCAGTATTGATTGAGAAATCAATTTTAGATAAAATTAATTAAGGATATTCTACGTAGGATAGTGTATAGTTGGTGGTTGTGTCATTTTATAAAATGTCGTGAGGTATCTTTATCATATAGATTAGAAAAATTTTGAAAAAAACTATTAAAACAGTATTTAAAGACTATAAAACGAGACAAAAATTGATTAAAGTATTTTTAAGTACAACTTTTATTCACAGCATTGTTTTTGACTCGAGACAAACTTATATTGCAACGTTATAAAAATAGACAATATATTTTTAAAAAATTTACCTACAATAAGTATTTCATCTTAAATGGCATTAATTATGTTGTTAAGTGACGTATCTTCACATTTTTATACCTAATTAGTTAATCGATACATTGTATAAAAAATAATTCTTGTTAATAAAAAATGTAATCGTTTTATTGTGTAATATTTCTTTGATGACGTAAAACATCTTTGTTATTCCAAATAAAAAAAATTAAAAATATTTCTACAGCTGGTATGGGCAACATGTCCAAAGAAAGTATGGTACAAAAATAGTAGCCTAAACAATATTTATACAGAACTAGATGATATCCAGTTGGAAAGTTTGGAAAACCCATCGAACAAGTATTGCTATACACTAAGAGAAAAGAATCTTCCGTTACGATTGACTATATCTGAAGTATAGAATGAAACAAAATTATTATTATTATTGACGAGTCTAGATCTGCCGGACACGCGGCAAAACGTCACCGGTAGAGGTCGCCTTGTCCATGCACTTCTTAATGTACTTGAAGACGGTCGCCTCGGCGTTCCTCCGTCGTCTCGCCCTCACACTCTGCTGCACGTAGGCAAAGTAAAAGCAATGCTCCGTCTCCGTCTCCGAATGGTCGACGCTAAACTTCTGGAACTCCACGACAAAGCCGTCCAACTTAAGTCCGGTAAGCTCGGTGTCCCTCACGACCTCCCCGTCCACGGCAACCTCCTTCACCTTCACATGAGAGTCGGTGCAGTTGTAGCCCGGCTTGTGGCAGTCAATGGTGACGAGGAGGACACCTCCCTGGGGCCGATTGAACACCGCGAGCATCATGTAATTCCGCTCCAACGTCACCGTGACGTTCATCCGTTTGTGGCCATTTACGTCGGACTGGATGCAGCGAACCGCCTCCATGCGCACAAACTCGCTCGGGTGGCAGAACGAGTAGTGCATGTTTTCGTTGGATTGGGCCGAGAACATCATGGTCAGAAAATCGTTTTTCACAAAGTGATTTTTAATGATGACTTTTTCCGAACCGTCGCACTTAAGGTGGCTGACGCTCATGAGGGCGCTGCCGTCGGTACGGTCTTCCAACTCGACAAAGTATCCGCCGCTGTTTGAATTCGAACGATCCACGAGCATCGTCAACTCGTTTATGAAGTACTTTGGGGGTAGAGGGATGGGCCCGTCAGTTTGGTTGCCTAAACAATAGAAAGATCACATATTGCGTCGATTTTTTCAAACGACAACGATTGGAATGCAACGAGCTACACTGAAAGGAAATAATAATAAAATCTACTGTGCTAAAATGGTAATCTGGTAGTTTTTGGTCGTCTAGAGACTTTTTACTACTTGAACAATAATTTTTAGTCTTCGGAACAATAATTTTTGTCGTAAGTACAGTAAATTTCATCGTATGTACAATAGATGTAACTGTCCAGAATGGTATAAATTAGGTTGAGTCCCTAGACGGCGAAATGGTACTAGATTGCCATTCTAGCACAGTAATTTTTTTTTTTTTTCTCTTAGTATACTTGGGAATTTTTAAAATCACCGTGTACCTGTGTGCAGGTTGAACCTAAGGAGGCACGGATTGCTGTCTCCGTCACACTTTTCCCAGCTTTCCATGTACACGTTGACTAAAAGATTGCCAGGGAGGACATGGAAGTTCGATCCTTCCCTTTCCAACGGTAAGTCCATTTGGACGACGCTGCACTCATTCATGTCGACTATACTGATCCACGAGTGTGTCGTGTATTCGATATCCTGGTAATAGCGCAGGGCCCACTCGAATACGGCCTTGTTGCCCCCGAGTACGCTCTTGAGTCGGAAGGTGCGAAAATGGTAGTGCTTGTACACGTACTCGGGCGCGGGGAGCTTCACGTCGCAGCTCTTGCCACGAGTGCCATTTGTCATTTTCAGCTTGAACGAGCAGTTGAGGTAAAACGGCGTTTTAGTTCGGTTGCAGTACATGTACATGAAGCTTTCGATGTTTGGGGACATCGAGTAAAACGTGAGGAAGAACGGCTCGGTGTAGTTATGTACCTCATCGACCGCCTGACCGGTGATGCACAACAGACCCAGGATTACGGGTGTTTTTGCCCAAGACGACATGTTTGCTATAAATTTTTTTTTTTTTTTTTTTTTTTTTTTTTTTTTTTTTTTTTTTTTTGTCAATGTTACTGTTTCTGTATTCACTAGTTAAATTATAGTGTCTGGATTTTTTACTATTCAGGTGTGTGCTAAATACGTATGTTTGTATGTGCGAGTGGTTTTTGGATGTTAAATAAAAAAAAAAACTTAAAAATAGCGTTTCAAAAAGTTTAGAGTACTTACCATGTGTCTGATGCTCAATAACTATGAACTGCTGTAAAAAAAATCCTTGACCGCTATTTATATTTGTCGCCTCTAGATGAGTGATGAGACGCCGAGAGATCACGTGACCCGAGTCAATGTACGATAAGCTCAATTTTTGTCACTATACATGATTCTCCCATTTTTTCATAGTAATGTACTGTCTATTTCCAAGTTAGGATATTTTTTGTACAACAAATTTTTTGTGATACGTCCCATTTAACAACTATAGATTTTTTTTTTTTTAATATTGTAGTATGACGTACTCTAGAAACTTTTTCTAACCAATAAATATCAAAGAACTATACTTTCACGCCTAGTGGTTTTGAAATGATCTGTACATTTTTTAATTATCTAGTACTGATAACTATAATTATTTTGCGTGCAGCCGATATTTTTAGCTTTGAAGAACAAGTGCCAGCTCTGGTACCCGTAAAGTTTTTTAAAATTATCAAGCTGCAATGCAAGTTTTTGCAACTACGCGTATATAACAAAAAAGTTTATTACAAATATCCTTGTTTCAACGTATCCTTTTTGCATTAACATTTTGCACATGTCAACAATGACATGACATTCAAAAAAATTCATGTTGAAGAAAGTTTTAATGTTCAGGGTTGAAGAATAAAAGGAAAAATACCAAAAGTTGGTGGCTTATGATGAAAACTGTATCTCGACATTCTTGAGAATATCGCTGAATTTTTCAATTTACTTTACGTATTCCATCAAATACCAAATCGTTGAACTTAACCTTCACTTGGTTAAAGCATCCTGAAAAAATTTGTAATAAAGTCAAAAGTGAGTGCATTATTTTTTTTAATAAGACAAACTCATAGTTGACCAGATAGAAAATTTTATTAAACCTCTTTTGACAAATTTAAATAGATTTGTTTCATTATAAGATTAATTCAACGTACATGTCGTTTTAAATCAATTCACATCAGTACACTGCTTATCTTACAACATTATAAATTGTAAACAACACATTTTTTAAATAATTTATTTTTCTGGTTTATTTCCTGAACACCAAGTAAACCCTAGTGAAAGAGGATAATTTTCAATTATAAATAATTTAAATCATTTATTTGTTTTCTTTTTATAGATATATCTTATGGCATTTCTAAATTATTCTAAAGTAGTTACATGGCAAGATTTACGAGCTATAAAAATTTTTTTACAACATTACGAAATTTCCTATGAAAGTTGAGAATAATAATATGCTATTTTTCATAACTAACTTTCGATTATTACCGATGAACTACGACTGCTACAAAATATCTTGTATGAGTGTAGTAACGTGCACATCCACGCACACACACGTAATATGTATATGGATGCTGTAGATAATTTTGTTAAAATATTTATAATAAAAGTATTATTTACTGCATAAATTTTATTTAGTATAATAAACACCCTCGGATGAGGTAGCCACTTAGATTTTACACAACCTTTCTTGCGAACTACAAATATATTTTATTAAGAATATTTCAACGTTTTATTTGTGGAAAGAAGCATTTTTTACTTTATACATTTATTTTGTATTTTTAAAATTTATGTCGATTCCTGAAAAATTTAATGAACCTTACACGTATTTGTGAAGAAAAAAATGTGTAAGTACTAATTTGAAAGAAAGTCCGGATTTTCTACTTGAATCGATCCTGACTACTTTAACATTTTTTTCAAGCACTTCTTTATGTACTTGTAGACGGAGATTTCATCATCGGATTTGAACCGATATTCCACGTAGGCAAAGTAAAAGCAGTGCTCAGTATTTGTCTCCAAGTGGTTGATTGTCAGCTCATGGCCATCCAACCTTAGTCCGGTGAGTTCAGTGTCTCCAATAACCTCCCCATTCATTGCCACCTCCTTGACTCTTACCTGAGCGTTGTTACACCTGCTGAATGAACTCAGACAGAACACCTCGCTCAGGACACCAGTACAGTTGTAGATCGGTGTACTGCAGTTAATATTTACAATGAGGAGGCCACCCCGGCGTTGGTTAAATACTGCAACCACTGTATGCTCCTTTTCCAGGGTGACCGCCATGTTACCCTTTTTCTGGCCATTGACGTCGGACTGGATGCAATGGGTCTCCTCCCAACTTCCCAAAGCGTTTGGGTAACATAATGAGAAGTAGCCGTTTTCGTTAGATTGCACCGCACTCATTAAAGGTCTTATATTAGTGTTCACTAACTGACCACGGATAATGACAGGGTCAGATCCATCAGCGTTCACGTGACGGATAATCATAAGACTACTTTTGAAATCTATGAGTTTAAGGTCAATGAAATATGCTCCACTATTTTGATTCAGTCTATCCACGACCATTGAGCGGTCAAACATTAAATAATCCGAAGGTAAGGGGACAACAGACTCGTCGATTTGCCTACCTGAAATGTAGATTTTTTTTTTTTTTTTCAACATATTTAGACCTATGACATCGGGTGCCATTTTTTTTATACATCATTATCGTACGTACCCTCGTGGTTGTACCGGAGGATGCACGACTTGAACTGCTCGCCACATATTACTTTGCTACGCAAGTAGACGTGGAAACTGTCTTCGTAAGCCAGGAGATGCAAGTTGTCTTCCGATATGTCATTCGGATAGTCTAACAGAACTGGGCTGCAGTTGTTCATGTCTACTAAAGTAATGTACTTGTGAAATTCATTTTTGCTTTTGAAATAATAATCTATGTTCCACTGAAACACGGCCTTGTTCCCTCCAAGCATAGTCTTAAGTTGAGGGACATCAAAGATGTAGAACTCGTAATCTTTTTTCGATACCGGGAACTTCACGTCGCAATTCTTTTCGGTGCCATTTACCATTTTTAGCTTCAACGAGCAGTCAACTCCCTCAAATCCCTTTTCGATGCAATACATGTACAAAAGGCTTTCGTTACTTGGGTAGAGTATCGTGGTGGAGTCAAGAACTGGCTCAGGGTACTCTTTATAAAAGTCCTGGTGCATCTCGACGGCCTGCGTGGCGGCACACAACAGACCCGCAGCCACGAGCATTTTAGTCAAAGACAACATTTTTCCTTTAAACAAATATTTTTGTTGTTGTTTTCATTACTTTTTAAAAATTATTCGCAGTTACAAGCGAAATGAATTCTTAGACTTTTATGCTCGTAAAATCAGTATTAAAATTTCGAGCGAATGTAAGAATTGGAAATTAGTTAAAAAATGTATTTCTGCGGATTTTTTAAGATTAATAATTCTGAAACAAATTCTATTATTTTCAAAAATTACTTACCCTGCACCTAATACCAGTTTATTGTCGACTACATCTAGACATACTAGGCCGGCTTTTATATCATTCAGTGTGGAGGCGAAGAGGTGCCAAGAGGTCACGTGACCTGCGTCGAGCTGGTATCGAAGTATGGTTGGCTCATAAAAATTCTTCCCATTTTACGATTACCTTGTCTGTCTATGATACACTTGTAGGTAGACTATCTTTATTCTTTTTAAAACAGCTAAGATTACTTGAGTTTACTTTTTTGAAAGCTAAATATTAGATAACTCTTCCGATTCATAAAGGTGTTTTTGTATTGTTAGTTTTGCTCCGGAATTTTCCTGATAGCCAACTACGAATCATAAAGTGTAATGAATAAAAATCACGTTATTTTGAATTCAGAATATGCTCAATGTGGGTTTTTCAAAAATATTTGATCCAAGGTAAATGTCTTGAATTTTTTTTTTTCGAATAAATAGTAAATATGTAGGATTGACATGAACAGAGCAAATAATTCATAAATTTTAATAACACCCATATAAGAATTCCGATTGTAAAGTGACACGCGTTTTTTGTTTACTAATTTTATTAAAACAGTTTCATTCATCATTAAAAGTGGGAAAATTAAAAAACAAAAATTAAATAAAAAAATAAGACTGATCAGAACAAAGAAGTTTTTTTTATAATAGTGCTTTTTAAGATAAGTTTTATGTAATAATTAACTCAAATATGATAAACTTCATCTACTAAAGTAATTTTTTGACATTTTGTTAGGGTTACCATATTTAATATGGATTTCACATGTCTTGCTTTGAACCAGTTAATATGTAACCTTTTGTATCTTCATATAGGGATGAAAATACCCTTGCTTATCATGAAATATTATATTAATAACTCTAATTTTCAAAAAATTGTAACAATGACTCTCTTCATTCTCATAGCAAGTTAGATATGGTAGTTTATTTTCTAGAGTAATAACAACTTGTCAAAAATTTTGCAATATTAAGAAATCTTTTGTTTTTGTTTTTAACCACCTTCAACTTGGCAATTTTTCTGATTTCTGACGAATTTATTAATGCATGAACAAACAGATAGTTTTGTAGGGGTGAAAGAGTACAATTATTAGTCAATGTACCCGTCAAACAATGCAAGCCGAATCTTTTTACTTGATAATTATAGATTTTTCTGAAAAAGTGCAGTATATCATTGTGGAGACATGAGTTTTTTTTATTATCCAAGACTGAAAAATGTTTTGTTACCACAACGAATCTTTTGGAATGACACTATTATATTATATACGCACCAAGGAAACAAAACGTGCTACGGCGTATAGTTCCACTAGCTGGAAAAAATGACACACAAGTTTGCGTATAGCGGATGTGTGACTATTCTGAGATGAAATTTATTATGAATGTTATGAATGTAAAAATATAAAATACGAATTTATATGAATGTAAAAATATAAATAACGAGGTGTTAATAATGGGATCACAGGAAGGTTAGCCAAGGAAAATTATCAGATTCAATGAGATTAAGCGATTTTATTGATCCAATCAAATACAATCACAAACACCCAAAAAAACATTATCACATAAGTAACTTGTCGAATAATAAAATGGTATAACTATATAAATATTTATTTTCATTAAAGGAAAAATTTGTGGAATCAATCACAACAAAACAAATCAATAGACAGTACTGTTTAAGCACAAAAATGTTTATTTGATCAAATTTGAGTGAGGATAGAATAAAGTTACACTTGTGTTTTATATGTAATATAATAAAGGCATTATTTAATGACTTTTATTTTATTACATAAAGTGTTTACCACTTGAAATCACGAAGTATTCAAGTTCAAGCTCCTTGGTAAATCTAAAAATATATACGCACATTTTATGTTTAAGCTACATTTCATTTTATTATTATATTTTTTAAATCGTCGTATAAACGTGAATGAAATATATATATGTATATACGTACGCTTACTGCCTAAAGTGTAAAACGTGAGCTACAGCTTTTTTCACACACGTCGTTTGGTTTGCTTTTCTTTCAAAATATATATTATATATAGAGCTAATTGTATAAAATATGATCGTTAACTTCTCAACGTCCTTCTAAGTACATGCGAGCGTGTGTGTTTGTTTACTGTTGTTTTTACGTAAGTGCAAATTGTTTATAATTATTTCTTCCATTTAATGATGGTCAACCTTTAATTTTTTGCTTAAGCACGTCTTTAACCATTTGTTTAATTCACTTTGCGAATAATTGATTACAATTTTTTTAATTCTCACGTTTCAATACATATATAAGAAAGTAGATGATTAAATTTTTATTTTCAGCACACCTGAGTTTTGCATTATGTTAACATCAATACGATCCACATACATATTATTAATATTGTCCCGTAGCATCTTTTTTTTTTTTTTTTTTTTACACCTAAATATCTCTTAACTTTAACTTCCTTTTTTTTTTTTTTTTTTTCATGAACCCATGAATTGGAGCTGAACACAAAAATCATGATCTACGACAAAACTCCGTGCCGTGCAATGACGGAGAACGAATAAAAATTCACACATGGATTTATAATTACATAAAAATCGAGGGGTTGAAAGGAAACAAACACATCAAACGCTGAAGAAGTTGTCGCGTTAGTGCCCAGCATACATCTTTTTTTTTCTTTTTTTTTCTTTTTTTTATATGTATACAATATACTCATACCCGTACAAAAAAAAAAAAAAAAAAACTCAGCAGCTCCTCCTTGCTTTTTTTCGCGATGGCGTTGAATACATTCCTCGCGTATCGCACTAATGGGCGAGGCAAAAAAAATCTTTGAAAATTTCCCAAGTGCTGCATCATCTTTTTTTCTACCACCTGTCACCGCTGCGTAGCACGCAGTACAGGGGCCCCTTGAAAAAACTGCGGTTGGCGACATCGAAAGAGAAAAAAGACACACGAGCGCGCAATCAGAGTTTGTACGTGTACGGACGGACTGCTGGTTCTCGTCGCAGTTGTTGGACAGCTGGTGACCAGCCGGTGCTCTAGGAGAGCATCTTCTCCTCGGGAATGGTGGGGCTGGTGACTGAGGGCGCGGCCGAGGTTCGCCTCGAGGCACCGGCTTCCCTCAGCGCTTCGTCGAAG
Source organism: Copidosoma floridanum (assembly GCF_036245765.1). Classification (NCBI taxonomy): domain Eukaryota; kingdom Metazoa; phylum Arthropoda; class Insecta; order Hymenoptera; family Encyrtidae; genus Copidosoma; species Copidosoma floridanum. Next base: position 5,720,248 of record NW_028321889.1, on the reverse strand, counting down.
CTCTGCGTCGAGTTGCTGCGCGACGGCGTCACTCGACCCTGAAAAATCATCCAGGCGAAAAAAAAAGGAGCGTATAGGACCAATAAATCAAAGATCGACCGGGCGATTGTGAATTGGGACACGTTACGTTACGGCTGCTTGTTTGTTTCGAAATAAAATATCCGAAATTCGGGTCTCCGGTTTTTAATATTCGAGCATCGCGGACACACGCGGCGAGTCGAATGAATAAATTACACACGTATATATACGTTATACATTTTCGCGTTTGATCGAGATAGCCATCGTTACCGTTTAATATAAATATACGGTGCAAATACTTGAGTGTACTTAAAATAACTCAACAGGGCGCGAGAGAGAGAGAGAGAGAGATGTCAATTAAACTTTGAAAAAAAAATAAAATAAAAAAATGTTGCGCAACGCCGATATTACCGCCTGCAGCGTATGAGAGAATTTTTTTCAACCGGTAAAAATGTTCACCGCCCAAAGTGTGTATGTGCTCGACATTAATCCGAATCAGCACTTCGACGCCGTCCACTTGAGCCTCGGCGATTAAAATTCGCGAAAAATCATCGATACATTTTTCGCCCGGAGAAAGAGAGAAAAAATATTGAAGAGGAATAATAATGATGATGAAAAATAAAGGCCGACCACGCCTTTCTCGTGAAAACGAGCTACCGCGTACTTATGTGCGGTATACACGTGGGCCCCCGTGTGTATAGCTCACGCATCGGCGCGTCACTCGAGTATTGACCATTACTCTTAATGGCAATATTAATTATACGACTGGCGCGGCCTTTGCACTTACCCACGAGTCGACAGCGTGGCTTTCGTGAAAAAAAAACAGGAAAAATAATAATATCGCGAGAGGAGCCCATTAGCCCGAGCAGAAATAAAAACATTTTTCTTCTTCATCTCCGTGGCCCGAAAAAAGCTCGAGGAGGTAGGTAGTGGCAAAAAGACTAATTGCCAACTCAAAGGCGGAGCAGCGAAATACACATACGTATAATGTATATGTATATATATGCGTGTATGTTGTATACCTTGACGTTCTCGTAAGCACTGCCGACTTTTTCCTCGAGGGACCTGAAGCTGTCGGAATTTCTCATCTGACCGATTTTCATGGAGAGCCCGCTGCCGAAGCCGCCCAGGATGCTCGTTGTCTTCTCGGCCGTCGACTTGAACACCGACTCCGTCTTTTGGAACCTGTATTTGTCCGAGCACGTTTTCGCACAAGGACAGAGAAAAAAAAAAGAGGGGAGAGGGCGTGTAATTGCGTTGCCGCTGATGCGTAAGTACACTTGATAGTTTTGGGGCTGGTACACCACAACACTCGCGGCGTTATTTTTACTCGGGTGTTGTCCCTTTTTTTTTTTTTTTTTTTTTTTTTTCCCTCTACGTGACGGGACACACCTGCGCGCTCCGTTACGCGGTGGATTGGCCGGGTATTTTTATGGGTACGTCTCAATAGCGCTCCGCGATGGAAAATTTTTTGAATGGCACGTGTTTGTTGGGCTGCCGAGTGCAATTTGCGAGACCACGAAAATTAGAGAGTACCAAGAGGTCAATCTTTTATTTTTTTTTATTTATTTTTTTTTTGAAACGCGCGTTGAATCGACTCGAGGATAAATTTCCCACAAGTTGTGCGATTTCTTTTGCAAAAGTGTTTTATGGTTTTGATTTCGTATCAGCTTTTATTAATCTCCACGTCAAGATGTTACGGCTCCTTGGATTTTCCATCGAATAACCTTGGCTTTATATATACGCATACGTGGTCATCGGAAGGATAAAAAAAAAATTAATTGCAAATACATCTAAATTATGACTGTTATTAATCGTGGGTAAAAAATTTTAAGGTGAAAGTGCCGAGTTTTCATCCCAACGTGCCTTGTTATTTTTACGACTACGAGTGCATTGACATCGTTGATTTTTAATGTATATGTTGAATACTAAAATATTTTAACGATTACCGCTTCGATAAAATGTTTTGAGCTGTTTTACGTAATTGATAGGATTCGTAGAAGATTTACCTTTGTATAACCAAACATTTTGTACATCTCGTCGTTGCGTAAAATTAAATGCAATAATATCTGGCTGTTAATTTGAGTTTTTGAGTAATTTATTTTTAACGCTCGACCCAAATGAGAAAAATAATAAAATTATTTTTTCATCCAAAAGCGGTGAAATGAAAAGGGGAACCCTGACCTGGGAGTTTTGTGTTTTCACTTTTTTACAAGATAATCGCGCGGCCAATAAATAATTCGGAGGATTGAACTCGTAAACGAGCATATGCAAGGACCCGAGGCAACATCGTCGTCACCTACACGAGTTACTATGTGTTACAAGGATCTTATACAAATTGGACATGAGCGTTGTCTCGTTGCTAATTGATTATATGCAAATGTTTCAAGACTTGCAAAAAGTTGATGGCATTTTATTTTATTTTTTTTTCCCGTGAAATAAATCGTTTAAATTCCAGATCCTTATTTTTAAAAATATTTTCTCAGTTTTTGTGGAGCATGGACTAATTAATTAAAATCTCGTTTAAATTTACCGTAATGTTTGTTTCAATCGTTTCCTGAGAAAATTTCTTAATTAATTCGAGCAGAAAAATACCGTAGGTTATTCCTTACTTTCGAAATGCATCGATTGCACGATGTTAAATTAATATTCATTTAAAAAAATTTTGTATTTAAATCCATCGAGTTCAATCATACTGTAAAGCATAGCGATGAAAACTTAAAACCAATGATTTAGTGTAAAAAATAAATAGTGTCAGCAAATGGTACTCATACTTCAAAAACTAGTAATATTTTATTATCATCACACCGGTACGACAACTCTGCATTCCAACATCAAATTGAACAAAGACTAACAATAAAAAGACGATAAAAACTTCAACATAAAAAAAAACAAATCATTGACAAATAACAATTTAAAAACTATAGTCATTATGTAGAAAAAAAAATTTTAATTTCCAAAGTAGAAAACGTAAATCTACGATTCTTTATCAAGAACACCCGGAAAACCGCGTGGTAGTCAAATCTCGTTAAAATCCACATCCGTCAAACCAGTTGTTTGTTTTTACAAGCAAAGCATAAATATCCACAACGCACGAGAAGACACGAGTTGAAAAAAAAGCGCGGGCAATAAATTTTCGCACTCCTCAAGCCCCGAAGCAAAGTTTCTTTTCGCCCCAACCACGATAAAGCGACTCAAGGCTCTTGCTTTTTTGTTTGTTGTTGGTTTTTGTTTGAAATTTATTATACTCACAAACTGTTCTCGGAGACCGTCCTGGTGAACTGACCAAATTTCTCCCCGACATTCTGATAACTTAAATGAGACACGTAGGCTTAGCCAAAAAAAGTGTGACAAAAGTGAAACAAAAAGCAAGATGAAAAAAAAAAAAAAAAAAGTTAATGGAACAAATGACAGAAGATGAACAGGTGGCGGATAAAAAATAGTGCCTTAACACACACACACACACACACACACGCATACACGCACGTGTCCACCAAAGTCTAAATTTGGAGATGTATACGTGTGTACAAACACACGTTTTGTTAAAAGTTCATATTTTTATTTTTTAGTTACCGAACACAGACGAAAAGGAAAAAGAGAACTTCATGCGGTACATCCACACATACGCCAGTGGACGTCCAGTATGCAAGCCAGAAGGAAAAACACGAGAGCCGTCATTGTTTTTCCGGATCCAATTAACGTTAACGCTAATTTCGAATGCCCGACTCAATATTATTATTATTTTTTTTTCGTACCCTCTCGGTTATTATTAATTTAATTACCCTTCAGAGATGATAAGATGGTATACGCGTGCAAAACGAATTTAATTCGCGGCGACGTGCGACGTGCAAGCCGCTAAAAAAAATTAATTGGCCGGACCCACTTGTCACGAATCATCACCGACTGATGCTACATGTACGTAAAAAAAAAAAAAAAAAAAAAAAGAAAAAGAAAAAGAACCCGATGCAAAAGCCAAGCAAAGGTTGAAAGATAATAGAAAACGATGAAAAAGACACGGAGACGAATCGATCGAGAAACACGACGGGGTTTTGCGAGCGAAATCGGCTATATACAATGCGCACGTCGAATGAAGTATTGGTATATAATGTATATACATACGTGTATAATAACGGGGCCCTATCTTTTGTGCGCGCGCTTGTATGAAATACAGTTCGAATCTGTCTTCGTATGACAAAAAAAGAGAAAAACAACGCGCAAGACGGACGGGCAGACGAAAAGGAGAGGAGATGGGAAGACACACACCGGGTGGCTGGTCGTACCGTTACATTACCCGCGCGTTAAATTTCGAAACCCAGAGAGAGAGAGAGAGAGAGAGAGAGAGGCATTTCTTTTTTTTTTTTTTCCCCACTTGTTCCCCTTCTCGGACAATGCTCGCGCGTGTAAAACGTATAAAATAAAGCAAGATTGCACAAAATAGCGTGACATGCGAGCGAGTAATGAAACATATGAGAACAACTTTGTGCTCCGGGTGCAGGGGTGGACATGGTGCAAGGCAAGCGGGGCGACGGGGGTTGTGGCACATTTTCCTTCTCGCCACGCATCGACTGTCGATTAGATCGTACGAAAAGTTGCCACGTCCCCGAGTCGCACGCATCACAAAGGACAATTGACAAAAAAACACGGTGTACATAATATAATTATATACACACACACACAGACGGTATCTTATGTGTACGAGCAGCGAAAGACAGTATGTATACGGGCAACTCACACGTGGCTCTCCTTGACGTTTTTAAGGCCCTGGCCGACGTCCTCGCTGAGCTCCTTCCAAACGCTAATGCCGAGCTTGCGCTTGAGCAGGTGGGCCGTGCTCACCTTGCTCGCCAGGACCTCCCTCAGCGTCTGGATCTCGTCTTCGATCTGCGAAATTCGACACACACACACACCATTACACACGTACAGAGCTTTACCGCTTTAATTGGGCCCACTGTACTCAAATATATATGTATGTAAACGCAAAAGGGGGGGGGGCACCGTAAAGATGTTATTCGTGCGGTGGCAAAGTATGGCGTGACGTTTTGTTCGCAGTAATGGGGAGGGGGTTTCGCTTTCTTCCTTTTTGCGGGTTTTCTCTCCCCGGGATATCCGATGGGCAGTTTATGCAGGTGTATATATACGCGAATTGCGGAACCAACCGGGAGAGAGTAGGTTATACGCTGCAAATGGACGCGTATATATATATATACAGGAGGGGAGCGTAATAGGCTGATAAGGGTTTTATTGAGGCTGGGAGTGGCTGTTTGTTGGGGTTTTTTTTTTTTTTTTTTTTTTCTTCGAAGGAAATCGGGTTACCGTAATGCCGCTTCGTTTTCTTTTAATGGCGCAGTTATTCCTCGTTACGTACGTTACGGGGATCGAACGGTCAATTTACTAGACTGCAATGGTAATGAAAAAAAAAAAAAAAAAAAAAAAAAACTCACGAATCGGCAGATCGACTGGAAATGTATACCGAACGGGGGGGTGGAAGGTGTTTTATACCGGTTGTTTGTCGGACAAATGGTAAATGATAAATTACCCGGGCGAGTTCGGCGCTCCATTCGGCTTTCTGGCGCTCCTGTTCCTCCAAGGATAGGCCCTGGAGCTCGTTCGTGACGCTCTCGTAGGAGGGTGACAGCGAGCCGCTCCTGTGCAGCGCGGCGTCTTCACCTGTAAAGTCATCGATGGTTCCTTTTGAGGAAGAAAAAAAAAAAGAAGATATTGATCGTAATTATGAGATAAAGTGAGCAGGGGAGGGGGAGATTTCAATTATCTCGGAGTTATTGATCTCTTTCCTCGCGCTCCGAGGGCGCGAAAATGATTGATCGGTCGCTGTTTATGTTTTCGAGATGGTACACCTGAGATTTTTAATACATATATATACAAGAGGTTTGTGAGGATGAGACAGTGCGTTCGGTATGGGAACTATAATTATTGAGACTCGGTATACGTGTGTTTGATCGATTGTGCTGGATTTTTTTTTCTTCTTTTTTTAACAAACAGTATTATGTTATGAATTATATTATTCAGGGATATGATTTTAGAGATAAAATAAAAAAAAGTGTTTAACGCGAGTAATGAGCTCGATTCAAACAGAGTATATTGTTTATTTGATTTTCATACTGTTTGAAATTTTCGCCAAATTATCTATTCCTGGTTTATTACATTTTTTGAAATATTTCTTCATGGATGTAACAAAGTTTTATAATATCATATTTATTTATGTTTTGAGAGTCACTGCAAACACAGTCACATAAAGAAGCTGAAAACTTTATGTTTCCCTAAAAAAAGCAGTTTAATTTCACTACGATTTATTTATGTATTTTGATATTAATCATAGTCCATATTAAGTAATCATTAAGCAATCATTAAACAACTGCCAAAAAAACAATGCCTTCTTTTTATCTCGCTTTTTATAACACAGTTGTAACTTCGTTACCTCATTTTCTTATTATATGTGCAATTCAATTAAAGTTGACATTCAACGATGAAAGAAAAAAAAAAAAAAAAAAAAAAAAAATCGTTGAGTTGTAAATCATTGTAATGAAAAAGAAAAAGAAATCGACTGTACGATGCCTTTACGCACGTCAATCACATTGATGAAGGGGTAAGGTTCACCTTACAGTACTCTATACAACTCCCCCCTCTGTACAAACATTTACATTGCAAACATTCGCATTTTCACACGCCAAGCTCGCGTCGACGCCTGTTTTACACGGCATCGTCTAATTTCCCTAACGACGTGCGCGCATAAAAAGTAAGTTTTTTTTTTTTTTTTTTTTGTATGCCAACCCAACCGCTATACTTAAAAGCTCGATGAAATACGAAACTAAAGATATACATCTCCCAGGGGCCGAACAAACAGGTGCGCTGCACTGCGCTCACGCGAAGCCTTTTTAACCAACTCTCCCGGCATTTTCCGAATGCGCTAAACCACCATAATCATCGAATCGCGTGTACATTATCACTCACGTGGCTAAGCGCGAGAGAGGGACAGCACTCGCGAGGAAATTTTTCTCCTCCCGGTGGTAATTTTTCAAAGTCGCCGCGCCAGCCGGCGATTAAAGACGCAAAGGTACCTGCGCTCACCAACGATATTGCACAAGAGCGCGCAAATCCGTTTAATTGCGGCCAAGTGTCGTCGGGCTTTTTTACGAGGATCGTTCGAAATTTTCCTCTCTCTCTTTCTCTCTTATTATACGAGGTAACAAGGAGAAAGTCTTGAAATTTTCATTACAATATCATATTTTACGCGACATAGAAAGCTTATACACCTCATTCGTTCGCGCATGTGAGGAGAGGGGGAGGGAGTCTCTAATAATCGTGAGCTGCACACGGGAACACTTAATCGCCGGTTGGTCGAGTCTAATGGCGAATTTACGGCCCAACGATTCGCGGTTCCGTGAGGTATATACGTGTATGAGTTGCGAAGGAGATACAGCTGCTTTGCCCATTTTAATCGCAGCAGCCGAATGTTTATCTCTTGAGTTTAGGAATCGGAAAATGGCACGGATTCTTACGACGGAGTGTACTTACTGTAATAATAGATTTTTTTGCTGTTTCCGTATCGAGCAATTTACCGGCGTACAAGTTTAGTGGGGCCATATCTGTACGAATGAGACTCGGGGAGTAGCGAAAACGCCGCGATAAGATAAATCAACTCAGCTCATGAGTTTGATAGCGGGTAGAAATGCGATAAGACGCGCTAATTAGTCGTCGTCGACGATTGTGATTCATGATTTTACTACTTTTTTTTTTTTTTTTTTTTTTTACTTGTGAACCATCATGCGGCTTTTTTGCTGTCAAAATTGGTCTTCTAAATTTACAATTGATTACAAAAATAAAAAGTTATCTCCACACCGCTTAACGCAAGCTTAGGTTGCAGAGATGGTAACTTTTACAGCATATTATGACATCACACTTGGGCACTCTTTTAATGTTTTTCTACTTTTGAGGTACCACTTTAAATAAATTGGAAAGAAAAAACACGTCAGATGAAAAAAAATTGAAATTATTGACTTCAAGAAATTCTTTCTCATCATTTCATTGTGAATAGTGATGGATGAAAAAAAATTTTTAAGCAAAAAAGTGCACTTCATGCGAGAAAAAAATGTATCCTTCAAAGTGTTTGAAAATCCAATGAAAATAATTGTAAAAAGTTATTTCTAAGAGAGGCAATTACGAAAACCTTTAATCGGTTCTTTCCCAATCCTAACGGAAGTTGAAATGAAAAAGATTTTGTCCTCGTTTATAAGAAATTCTATGCCTTGAACTGTAAAAAAAAAAAGAGTTACACCATCGCAACCCTTATCGCATATAACAATATAGCCTCTGCAGTGCCATCAATGAACAATTTTTATTTGCTCTCGCGATCTCGTGTCACAGATCGCAACAAAAAATCACATTAAAAAAAAAAAACCATCGTCAACCGCACCTTTACCAACGAGTCCCCTCAGCTTCTCCCCGATCCTCGCTCTGAGCTTGCGCAGCTCTCCCCTGGTACTCCTGACGTGTCCCTCGTGCTCGCCCTTGAAGTCCGCCTCCTCGATCTCCTCGATCTCCCCGGTGTCCTGGTGCCAATGCACCAAAATCTCCTCCGAGTCGCTGATCTCGAGATCGTCGAAGCTCGGCGTCGCTGCCAAACTCGCGTTGCTGTAGTACGCGTCCTCCTCGTACTCCGGGCCGACAAACTCCTCGTCGGTCGACACCTCCTTCATCCCGCGGTTTGATGGGGACCCATCCGCGCTACCAACACCCTCCTTTTTACCGCTGCCGGTTTCCTCGTGCATCCTCGACCTTGCGGTTTTGTAATGTTCACCGATCGAAGTCTCAAGCATCCACATTACGTATATACGTTACGTACAGCCACTATACCCGTGTAGCAATCGGAACGAATTGGTCATCAGTCGATCGGTAGAAAAACCCGCGATCATAGTCGTGCCCATTGGACCCGATCATCCGATACTGGGATGCCGAGTATAAAAAAAAATCGCAGTCCTACATACAACTATATCGAGTGAGCTTGAAAAATTACAGACGAAATTACAAAGTGCTACCCAAGATCGGTAAACAAAAAAAGAAGTGTAGATTTCTCGGGGAAAAAAATCGGCACCACGAGCGATGTAACTCTTGGAAAATCCCGCATCATCCAATATTCTCCACCATCGTGTGCGAGGATATAATAGTCATGTACGTGCACACGCATCAAACCAGCCTGCCGATCCGAGAGTCATAACGCATCTTCTTCTTTGGGCTGTCGATCGGCGTTGCGTCACAACATCAGCGTCGCGTATATATACGTGTACAAAAATCTCTGGAAATCTCACGCCGGGAGCGTGTCCCGTTATACTCCGAGAACACCATCATCCTCCTCCTTCTTCTTCTTTTCTCTATACATCGGGAACACTTCCTTTAACGGGTCCTTCCCCCTTGAAAAATCGGTCTCTCTTCTCTCGCCGGCAGCAGCCCTCGGCCGAAAAGGGCTACCTCCCCTCCGCTCCGAAAAAGGGCCCTCGATCCCCGAAACCAGTCCCCGGCACTGTATCATATATAGGTGTATTTTTACAAGTAAACACACACACACACACACCACTAAAAACCACTAACTGTACAGGTATAGTCAGCAGAAGAGGCCACATCTACGGCTCGCACGGACACACACACACACTGTATACACACGCTCGCAGCGCCGCCTCCGATCTTTGTGCGACATCGCACGCACAACCCGGACAGCAGCGGCAGCTGGTCCACTCCCAGGCGTCGTTGCTCCTTGCCGATCTCCGGTGCTCGTTGCTCCTTTCGTCTATCGATTTTTGTTTTTCACCGTCCCATCAGCCACGAGTGAACGATCCACGCGGTGCCAGTAACGACGACAGAGGTGAAGACGAAAAAAAAAAAAAAAAAAGAAGAAAAATCGGCAAGACGTACAACCTGTGTGTGGGTGTATGTATTCGTACATGCAAATAGCGGTTGTGTCCGTGTGGCCGAGGAAACGCGAGCTGGAGAGCCACGCAACTCTGCCATACGAACGTCTCGGACGACGACGACGACGAAGACGCGAAAACGGTATAGTCCGGTATAGGCGCTAGAGTAACGAGAAAGAGAGAGCGAGAGAGTCAGGGCAGCGGTGGTGGCGGTCCGTAGCACTCCACACCTGAGCGACCGGTGGTTCGCTATCCCGGCTGACGATGGCGGCAGCGATCGGGGGCCCTCTTACCTGGCTCTCTTCTCTCTATACATATGTACGTCTCTCGCGTGACTCACGGCTGCGCTATTTTATCTATGCCGCTGAGGTATATACCTACTGGGGAGACCCAGTCTCTCTCGCTCCAATTTCTTTCCTGCGCCGATCCGTTTTCCCTCCTACGCCGCGCACAACAGCGTTCGGTATCCATATACTTGACTGTGTGCTTTCGTTTTTCTTCCCTATACTACCTATACGTTCGCCAACATATTTGTCGCGATTGCTCGACAATCGGCGAGCTTTTTACCCATTTTTCAAGGAACGATCGGTATTGCGTGGATTTTGAATTCGATCGCGCTTGCGCGTAGGTGCACCTACGATGATAACGTTACCGATCTCCGTCTAATTTCATTCGCACCTCGCGACACGCGCGTCCTACTAAGGAAGCAAAAGGGGGCAAAAACTCCCTCTTATCGATCGGTCGCAAAAACTCTATGTACATATATTATTTTCTTGTGTGTAGGTGTACACATATAGGTATATCGTCTAAGAGTGAAATCGAACAGCGGAGACACAAAAACCACGAGCCTCGCACATTGAGCCTGACCTGAATCTCTTTTTTTGTGTATGTGTGTGTATACAAACTTATATACATATACTACATAAGCATACGAATCACCTGTTACCAATGTAGATCCGTTAATTTAAAATGCCTTGATCACCAGCATGCTTTAATGTTCGCGATCGGCCAACGGAGTCGATGAACCCTTAGGGCAAGGGAGTCCACGCAATCTGTCGAAAAGATCGGAATACATTTTTCGAGACTGTATACCTACGTATCGATGATATAATGTGTAAAACAAATGAGAAAAAAAATCTTTTTTACTTTGCACGCACAAGCTGCGCGTACTCCGATTTCGCCCGCGCGCCATAAATTTATCGCAAAATTAAAAACAACGACTGCCGCGGCTCCTATATTTTCTTGTACCCATCATATTATAAACACTATTAAAATGAAAAAAAAAAAAAAAAAAACACGAGCCTCGATATCCTATCTACAAAATCAGATCCGCTTTTCTCGATCGTAAATCTCGTTATGGTGTGTATTCGCCTATAGAAAATATATATATATTTATAAACCTCTCCGCACTTGTATATGATATACATAAACGTGGCGGCGTACAGTAATGGCACAACGGAGCCATAAGTCACATCGACATCGACACTCGTGCACATGTATAGACATACCCGTGCGCAACCCAAACGAAATGCCACAGTATGGAATCTCGTTGGTGCGCGACGGGGAAAATCATTCGCAAAAACCAAGTGTATATACGCAGAGACCGCGCGAAAAATCGGCTCACTTGCGCAAGTGCAACAACCAGCGCGTAAATATACTATACCTACTTTACCGTTACCGATTTTACGTGTCTATGTCATATATATGCACACGCAAACGTCACGGAGGCGCCTAGGCTCTCGCTCGATTTTTAACGACATAGAACGTGCATACGTGTGTATGCAAAAGGGGTATACCTACGTAGGAGAACGAGAGCGGCCAAAAGCGAAATTTATGGTCTCGGGTCGTACTCGGCATTGTACTCGGGATGAGATGCACGCGCGAGAACTTTGGCGTAACAAGCTTGGGAAGGGAGAAAAAAAAATGATGAGGTGTATGGTGTAGGATGATGGTTTCCGATGGTCCCCGTTTGCCGTATAAATCTACACTGCCCGGCTCGAGGACTAATGGGAGGGTATATTTATCACCACTCGGAGTTTTGCTTGTATTGATTAAACTGCCGTGAATATCAATATAGGGGATGTTTTCGCATGACGAGAGGTCAATTCAATGCAAATACGCAGTTCCAATACGTATATTATAACAAATACACTATACTGTCGTTTCGGCTCATTACGTCGGTTTGCAATAAAAAAAAAAAAAAAAATCTAAAACATGTGTTTGATTGTTAACGGTACAGTTATTGCACTAATAACAATGCAAATAGCAATGATCTATCGATAACTTGTTACCATATCATGCATATTGTTGCAATATCGAATTGAAATATTACAATACATGAATTTATTACATATAAATTTTTTACATTTAATTTTGTTCGTTAATTTTTTTTTTTTTTTTGAAAGAAAGAAAAAGTAGAGAAAAAAAACCTGTGTTTGTTTTAGGTTAATATGATATTATAGTACACATCCGACGCAGTTGTGTAATTTCCCAATGTTTATACAATGTTTAATTTTATACACTTTCATCATAAGTTTTTTTTTCAGTTCTTTCTGCATTTATGTAAAAAATAGTGACGAAAACATATAAGAAAATTTTTTGTACTATTTGGGTAGTGTAATATATGTCGTTGGACTACTTTAAAAAAAAAAAAAAAATTATGGGAATGTTCATAAGTACAGTAATAAAAGTAGTGCAATCAAAAATATAGATAGCGCAAAATGTATCTAACACAACTAGGATACTGCAAAATTAAAGAAGAGAAAAAATGTATTTTTTTCAGTACCGAAAGTATACGTATACTATCTGCACACAAGTTTCAACTGAATTAGCGATCAGATAGATTTTCGCGAAGAATTAACCTTCTGGTTTCCTCCATCGCCGGGTCATAAACACACATAAGTCACCGCATCAACGTGCATAAACAGCAAAACCAATCCCGCGATCGATCCAATGGCTCCGATAAATAATGCCCCCAAACGGCATAAAAAACGCTTCTAAAATGCAAAACGGAGGCCAATAATCTGCGCAGCATATACCTACCATATTATTTCCAAGGAAGCGTATACGTATACGTAAAGTGTCCTGGCGCTGTAATTGTTCCCGTTTCACACGTAAGCCGAGAGCGAAGAGGAATTTCCGCGTATTAAAATCATCCTCTCGCGCGCGGCGAGGACCAGTGCGTGTGCGCGTGTATATGTATAAATTATGCACGCCACTCACCCGGTGAAAAGGGATACGAGTTCTCCGGCTGATAAGGTGTGTTCATCATCCCAAAGTGGTGAATCATGTCCGAAATCGCAATCGCTGCCGTGCAATCTCCCTCCTCTCTCTCTCTCTGACGGACAACCAAATTACACACACGCACTCGCGCTGAATTTGCAATAATCTCCACACCTCCTTTCCCTCCGCGGCGTGTAATTATTCTTATTACTCCGCGAGCGGCCTTAAACTTGGATTCGGGTTGTTTCTTTCGCGCCTCTGTGAGAATGTCTTGTGAAACAAAAGAGGGGGGGGGGAAAGAATAAGTACAACTCGAAGACTCGTCCGCGGTCGAAGAGCTCTCGAGGCGTTTTAATGTCAAGCGCGTCCCTTCCTTCGCGGCGTCACTATCCAGTATATTAAATTAGCGACCGGTCACTACAGTGCAACGGAGGATTAGGCACTTATACATGAGGAGGGATAGGAGTAAAAGAAAAAAAAAAAAAATACAATGTAGAGCACAGACAAACCCCCCCTTTTTTTTTTCAATACAGCTGAGCACCCGATTTCTTTGAAACAAAAAAAAATAAAAGAATTTCATCAACCACATTTCGTTTAATATTTTTGTTTTCATCATAAAAATTTGAATCGATTGGGAAATGTAAATGCTATTCCATGAGTTAACATCTTTTCATAATAACAATTTTAGTGTATGAAATATTTTTTTCAGCGAGCTGTAATTTTTTTTTATTGAAACAAATATCGAATGGAATTTTTTTTTCAAAGAAGTAGCCATCAAGTTGTGGGTTTACGAGTTGGGTTGGAATAGGCAAAACAGAATAGCGTAAAAATCGCAGTGAAGAGACAAAAAAACTACGGACAAGAACGGAAGAAGCAGCGAAAGACGAGATCGATTGACGAGCGGCAAAAAAGAGACAATACGATTAACGGCACAAATAGTATATCTAAAAAAAAAATATCGTCATATTGGACTCGAGAGCAATTAGTTACGCGTATTAAATACTGTGGGATATGTTTCGAGTTCTTGGTTTCTTTTATTATTGAATATGTTACGTTATCCTGTTTTCAGGTGAGGATTTCTTCAACTACTTTTAATGAACAGTATGATTTCAAACTTTTAAAAGAAAAGCCAACCTATTTTTAAATGGGAATTATTATCATCGTTTTTTTAATCACAATACTGAAAAAGGAAAAAAAGAGCTTCATGTTGCGTAGTTATTCTTATTTTTTCTGTTCATTCAAGGTAATTAAGACTTGCCTTTATAATTACTCGTTAAATACTTAACGGGTTATCGATTAATATTACCAGTATTCTAATTATTCTTTTAATTAGTATATTTCATTGAATACATACTTATGTACATTGTGATATTAAATCTGACATTTAAAAAAATATTATGAACAATATCCAGCAATGCCTTATAGTGAGTAGTGAGAAATGCTCAAGAATTCTATTCAATTTTTAATGAAAGTAAAGCACGCCGTGAAACGTAGGTTGGACGAAAAAAAGTATGTACCCAGTGATACGTTGATTTTGTCACTGTAGAAGTTGTATAGTTAAGCGTAGGTGTAAGTGACATATCGAGTGCAGCGATTAACGTTTACACGTGGGCAATGTACGGTGTACGGAAGTCGGTCGCCAAGTCCATCAGGATGCGAGATTATCGCGAAGGAAATATATTAGAGCCGAGCTAATGTATGTACGTACACGAAAATACACGTGAATAAGAACAGGAAAGTACGATTCTGTTAGTTTACAAGCATCAGTCTCTTTTTTTTTTTTTTAATAATAATTGATGGCCGATCTTTACGTTGTGGTTGATTTATCTAATAAAGTTGCTTGACGCTTTTGAGCTGAAGCGTGACCTACACTTATGGAGCAATAATTGTACATGATAACGTACTTTAACGTTTGAACGTGACGTGAATAAGAATTTAGTGTAGGATCGATTGAATTTTCTGTGCTGTTAAAGCTTGGTTGTTTTATCTTTTCCGCTAGACACTCTTAAAACAAAATTGATAGTTGGTTACAATCATACGAAAAAAATTGCTAAAAAAAATGCAGAGAAAGTATATCACATAAAATAAATCAAAGGTACAACATACTACTTTAAGAGCCTCCATAAAACAGAAGGAATGCGATCATACGTCTACTGGACAACGTCGAAGCTAATGGAAATCAATAATTGAATTTCCCAAGGTGGTAATAGTGGATATGCTTTGATGTCTAACGGTAAAGAAATTAGCAGTTAATTTCTTTTGAAACGATATAAACAGTCAATGTTTTGTTGAAAAAAAAATTTTGTTTTCAATTATATGTTTTTTAAATTAGCTTCATATGTATAATTTAAACATCAAAAGAGACAATCTACTGATTTGGACGTATCTTGTAATCTGAATTTAAGCGAATAAAGTTTGTTTAGATTTTTTTATTTTTTTTATTTTTATTTATTTTTTTTTTTTTTTTTTTTTTTTTTACTAAGTACAACTTTGAAAATCGTACTATTTTTTTTATTTCAATCTATATGTTGTGCAACTATTCATTACTTTGTATAGTTTTTATCCTATATATTTCCGTAATGTGGTATAGCTTGTACAACGATACGTGTGCGATTACGTCAATTGAGTAACTCGAAAGATATACGCAAAGTAATGCAACAAACTGAAAACGTCGACGAGCAATCAAAGGGTGACAGCTCGTAGACAAAAGATCACGTCTGGCACACCTATACCTATAAGTGACTGCAGTGTTTATCAATAAACCGAGTAGCTATTCAATTTACCTACTCACACTGAATTTCAAACTTTATTTCGAAGAATCAAGTGTAATATTGAAATATAATGAAACCGTCGAAGCATAAAGCTTAATCGATCAAACACATTTACCATATGCGTCAACCGCATTAGATAAACAATGATAAAAGTCACGGTGTAACCTCCTGCATACGCACGTATTCGAGGTTATGTACGTAGCTACGCAAAAGAAACAGATTAACTGTTTTAACTTGGTCAAAGTCCATTTCCTAAACACTTGAAGTCAAGATAAACCAAAAAACCAATTAAAAATAAACACTCCAGGGAACATAGTTTTCAATCACTAGGTGTTAGCAATGTAAAATGACTCTCACCTGTTGGTACGTTGCTCATCATATCCAAGCAGCGTTAAATTTCTTTTTAACACAAAATATGAAAAATCTATTAATTTCACAACTGCTCGAAGTCGAACACAAATTAAAATTAAACTATTTTGTTGCCTCTATATGGGACAAATTCACCACGTCTGCAACAGACAGACAGACAAGCAGACAACCCAACACTGGCCCTTTACTTGTATATAATATTACTAATACCTAAAACGTCCGGGTTCTTTTTTTTTCTCTTACGCGTATAGGTTTACATACACTTTTGATCTGCTTGTTTTTAAAATTTCCTACAAGTAAATATTGTTGTTATAAGAGTATATGTTTACTTTAAACACGATGCAAGTTATCTATATATATGGCGAGACTTGTTTTTTCTCCACGATATACGGACGTATATAAGTACAACACTCATTAAAAGTTAGTGAAGTAGCTCAGCTACTGTAGCTGTTGACACTGTACGTCACCTACACCTATGTAAACACGGATTCGGTCGAGTGTTGCCGAGAATATTTGATATGGGGGAAAATGTGTTCGACACGTCTAGATTTTTTATTTTTAAATGCATCGTTACCCAATATTTGTCAATTAAGCCCACCTGAAACAATTAATTTCAATATTAATAGTTAATTTGCATGAAGTAAGGTAAAAAAACTGAAGAAAAAAAAAAATAATAATATAAGCTCCTGACATCAGCGCCACCCACTCCCTAATCTTTACATATCGTGGTAAAAACTGAAAGCTGCTAATGTAGGTTGAACACTTCATATTAAAACCAGATTGGTATTTAAAGAGTTGTGCCTGGGACAATAATACATTTTTTTAACACAAGAAATTTTTTGTAATTATTAAATTTCAATCGATTCGAGATGAAAATTCGAAAAAATCGATTCGGACGCCATCTTCTTGTGAATCAGACGTACTACATCGTGAATATTTTATTTGTGTTTGTACCGACACACTCTATCGGCTACGAAGATTTCTGTAAATCGTAGTAAAATATTCATCGTGTAATTCGTAATTTGTGTTTTTTTTTCAACGTTTTCCTATTTAGAATATTATACATGACACGATTGTTGTATAACTGTTTTTATTACAAAACGTAACAAAAAAAAATCTTGGAACATTACTGTCATCTTTTTCCTGTACACTACGAGTTATCAAATATAACGACGATCAACGCCCGTATCGTTAATAATTTTTTTTTTTTTACTGAGGTTGTAAAATATCCTTGTCATTCAGTCACCTGTTACGGCTGTTACATTCCAAACAGATTTGAGCACTATTTAATCTACTTTTTGTGTTGATAGATGACGACAGTGGGAGCAGGTGTATGGCTATCAAGTTAAGCCATGATAAGGGAGAAAATATTATTTGATGTTTCGTCCCGGGAGCACGCCAGGACTCATCAGTAAGGCTGATGACGTGCTCCCTGCCTTAGACACCTATATCGGTGGGGATACCCTAGCTCAACCTTAAACGCCCTTATATATTAACCAACATGAAATCCGGGCACTTGCGAGAAGGTCGAGTGACATGGTTAGACGCCTAGCGGATGGTTGGAGAAGGACGGAGAGCCGAAGTGTACGTACATGTGTGTGAGAGGGTCCCCACAGGTGTGAAAGCTCTGGTGGCGGTATCGGTAAACACACCTTCCCGAAAATAGACGAGTTATTTCTCGTTAATTTTTTAATGGTAATCGTTGCTTTTACAATTAAACTCAGTCCTCGTGATCCCTTGTTTTATAACTTTATACGTATAACATCATTCTAAACTATAACCATAACAATAAATTGTACAAGTCTTACTATATAATTTAAAAACTAAGCAATTATTACTTGTACTTAAAGAAATTGAAATAGATAATTAGCTATATTTTTTTCGTGAGGTTCATTTTTTTTTTTTTACGTTTAGTCAAAAACGTTCTGAATTTCTTTTCATGGATAATTAAAAGTTTTTCGTTCTTCTGTAATAAAGATAACAACTAACGGCTTGAATAAATCTCCTTGTTGAAGGCAAATATTTTTCCAACCGTGAAATGGTCCGTAAGATATATATGTATCCTATTAATCTATTAATAATCTGTAAATTATTTGAGAACCACACGTGGTTATACCACAAGGTTTCAATAAAGAATTAATCTAATCTAATCTAATCTAATGTCCACAATTGAAAACAAAAAACCAGATATTCAAGTTAAAATTTTAACTTTTAGGTACTTTTGAAAAATCAGTAAACGAAAAATGGTATTACTAGGCAGGATAATATAAATATATAAATAATAATAATTAAATATCATTGCCGTTAGGTGCGTGATGGTTTTTATCTATGAAACTATGAATTTGACTATCAGTAAATTTAATAAGTCATTAGTTGGTTGAACGAAACTCTATTCCTCAACTCTATTAAAATTCTTTCAAAAGAATTACGAAATGCTTCCAAATTTCTTCATAGCATGCAACTTATTACAATGACGACTTCATTTTTTAAGCAAAAAACTTCTACTGAATGACAGTGCGAATCTGTCATTATTAGCGAAATGGTGGTATCTGCGATTCAATCATTATTTATGGGTGAGTACAAAGCTGCTGCAACAAATCTACATGAAATAGTAGTAATAAATACATACATGTATATATGCATTTATTACATTCGTAAGTAACCCAACATTATTCATGAGTATTGAAAAAGATAGAATAAAATTCTTTGGCTTTAACGTAAAGCAGCTTTTTTTACAGTTTTTCTGCAATTAATTTCTTATTGCTTAGATCGCAGGATAAGAAAAAATTGCCAGATGTATAAAAAGGGGCATGGTCACATTTCTTTTTTTATTTATAATAATCTTAGTATGAAATACTAATAAACATCTTATAACTAAAAAAACTAGAGAATATGGTTAAAGATTTTTTTTTTAAAGTAATAACTATAATTTAATGAATTAATTAATATCACATCCACAACTTTTCAACATGTGTTACCATCATGTAAATGTAATCCCAACTCGATAAGAGAACGGCAAAAAAATTTTATTACAATAATACCGAATTGGTGTAGTGGGTATTATTTTTATTAGTCAATAATATATTAACTCTAGCACGACACAGGTCACGTGACCTCGTGACAACTTGTCGTATATAATGTCAAGTGATGTGGCAAACGGTCAAACGATTTTGGAAACAGTCGATCGAGGTAAAGCGTCGGGTGAAAATCGGGTACGTATTTGTCAAAAGTATCGTATTTCTGGATCATTTAAATTCTTTATTCGAACACCTCTCTCGTTTTTCCGTTTGAATAATCAATCCAACTTACGATATTTTCATACTTATGCAGTGCTTTTAAACGCAAGTTGCAATTTAATTATCAAAAATTTATTCCAAGGAAAAATGACATCTTTTGCTAAACTCCTCGCGGTCTTGGGTCTGCTGATTGCCATTACGTTGGCAGCCGAGGAGCAAAACTTCTCTAGAAAATATTTAGAATATTTTGGGCCATTTGACACCAGACTTGCCCAAAATGTTAATCAAAGCCTAACGTATATGGTATGTGGCTGGACCAAAGGTTGGGCCATTTACAACTGCTACATCCAACTGAATTTGGTCGATGGCTTCGAAAAATACTGCAAGTTGACCCTCCCACATCTCAAGAAACATGACCATCTTTATAGTATGATTACAAACATGGCACTTGTTGAGTGGACCTTCGTAAAATATGGCATGGAATACAAAAGGCTTACTCTGTACGACATAAACAATTGCAACTCCATCGATATAGACTTTCCGTTCGACCATCACTACCACCTCCTCGTCTACGACAACAGCTTCCACGTTTCAGTAAAAAGTATGGAAAAGTGCGGCGAAGAGCACAACCCCTGCACGATCCGATACAATCACGATGGTATGCATAAATTTGTAAAAATATAGCATCGATGGATACTCAAATTATTATTATTTTGCTATTTCTAGGAGAGCAAATTGGCGAACCAGTGCCCTTTCCTCCAAAGTATTACAGGCAGGGGTATGCTATGGCAGTGGACCGGCACAACTCGAGCAGTGGAGGATTTTTTACCACATATGAGAAAATCAAAGGCCATGAATATCAGATGAACGTCAGTCATGTGAGCAACGATGGCACCGAAACGGTCCTTTTAAAAAATTACGTTGTGAGAAAGAATGTCGAGGGTGCCCAGGTGCAGTCGAACGAGTACGGCTACTTTTCGTTCTGCCACAGGCAATTTGAGTTACGTGGAGTGATTACCTGTACGCAATACGACGCGATGGGCAAATTAATTATTGACGGTTGGTTCTACTTGACATGGGGACAAAAGATGATTAAGTTGTTCAATTTGCGCCGAGGTGGCATGATCCTCATGTACTTTAAGTGCAGTAGTCTTAGGTCCTTTACCACTGACGTGAATATAATAGCAATGACTCATAAGAAGAATTCTCTCAAGAACGTCCAGCTAACCGAAGTTGGAATATATACCTATTCTGGAAAGGAAGGACAAGGTTACAGCATCGATTACATGGAAACTGACACACAGCATTGCTTTTACTTTGCCAATGGGCCACATCGCTGGTACGATAAAAAGACTGTAATTAGGTTTATTAAGAAATGCATTAATAAAACAGTTTAGTTAAAAATAGAAGCTTATTCAGACTTTGTTTCAAAACTTAATTGTAACAGTGTATTGAATTTTCAAAATATTTTTTAAAATGAGGTTTATATTTATACGATTACGTTGACAAAAGAAATTTCCAATGATAAAGTAGCATTTCATATACGTACATTATTTATATTCCTGATATTGATCATTAAGAAACCCGCGACTAATTTCTGATAATACATGATTATCACATACTTGTTATCGTTTATATACATATATAGTTTATATACATATATTTTTTTATTAAAAATGGAACTAGAATATCGAGTTATTAAACATTTTTTTATGCAAATATTTCGTAATTTGCAGTTTTCTGACTCACCTTACAAATTTTACAAATTTTCAGGGATCACCAGTAGGAATTATTGAAAAATTGAGTCTTCATATAATATGATAACTTTCATCTTGAGACGGAGGGGGGGGGGGAGTGATAGACAAGGTCGATTTTCGTAATCGTTTAGACTAGAGCTTGAGCGGTGGCTCGACAAATGCGCGTGTATCTTCTACCTGTTAACATTGATGCTTGGAATATTCGTTAATACCTATATATCTTTGCTCACGGCCAGACGGTAGATGTGATTGCTGCACATACTTCTTAAGCAGATGTAATTTTATTGTTGAGTACAACTTTTTCATAATCCGATTGTTAATTTTATTTGAGATTTCGAGTAAAAATGCTGATTTGGATTGTTTTTCATCGGAACCATTATAAAATATAATATAATTTGGTGAAAAATTCAGCGCCCAATAGAAGGTAGGTTGATTTTAAACTTAGCAATAGGGTTCTTTGTACACATTTTTACTCCTGCTCATTTTCTGATAAATTTAGTCTGTCATTTCTTTGATCAGATAAACATTTTTTTATTAAAAAAAATTGACATTGATGAAATATAAAAAAAGTATGATAAAATTTGAAAATTTTTTTTGATTTTATTAAAAGCATTTTTAATATTATTTTAACGGAGTTTTAGGAATTTTTTGTGCTTAACCGACTAATGACTTCAAAAATTCCATGATAAACTAGCAACTACGTTTCAACTAAAAACATGTCCAACAGATAAGTTGATAATTATTGAGTTATTACATTCAATTTTCTTACCATTGGTATATTTATGTATCAATAGCAAGACCATGTAACGTATTTTGCCGTAATATTTGACTGCTTATTTATTTAAACTTATCTAAAGTATAATTTAAAAAAATTTATATAGCATGAGTTTTACAATAGTCAATTTTACTCAATTTTTTGAGACCATACATTTTTAGACTATGTCGTATGGGGACAAAAATATTGCGGTTAATTATGAATCAAAAAGTAGGTATGTTGCCCCCTAAATCTATTGGCTCTGCTTTTCTTTCAAGTTTTACACAATGAGAGCCCAAAAATCGTCTGCGACACGGATACGAATTTCAGATTAAATAGTCATTTGATTTGTTAAATGATTCCTAATCTAATCATTTGTGCCCGTAAAATCTTTTAACAACGAATATAAACGCTTATGGAAGCACAGCAGCATTTACAAATTTTTTTTATGTGAAACATAACGAATAAAACTTGGTGCCTTAAATTTTAGCGTAGTATTTTTAGTAGTGTTTTTTCAACAAATAAAATTTATATTACTGACATTTCATTACTTGGACTCGTTGATTGATCCCAGGGTACTCCAAGATTATTTCTATTTTTTTAGGCCACAATAATAGAAATAAAGAAAATGACCTTTGAAGTGCTTTAAAGCAGTTGCTCGAAAACGCTGGCAGGTTTGCGATACATTGTCATATTGAAAATTAAATTCATAAATGAAAAATAATTTCTATTCCATGAAATAATATAAATTGGTACATTTTTGTACCAAGCTGACATAATCATTTAACTTTTCGATAAAGTCTAGAATAAAAGAATAAATGAAATAAAAACTTTATAAAAATAAGTAATAAAATTTTATACTCAAGTAAAAAATCTTCAATGCTTATAAAAGACAAGTATACCTTATAAATAATTAATTTAACTTACAAATTTTTCATACTTTTTTTAAATGGCATGTTTTCTACAAATCAACATTTTAATCAACAAAAATTCATTCCAAGGAAAAATGACATCGTTTGCAAAAATCTTCGCAGTCATGGGTCTGCTATTTGTCACTACACTCGCAGCCGAGGAACAAAATTTCATTAGAAGATACTTTGAGGCTTTTGATCCATTTTACACCAGACTTGCCCAAAATGTTAATCAAAGCCTTATGTACATGATATGCGACCCGATCAAAGGCTGGCTTGATTACATTTGCGTAATCCAATTGAACATGGTAAATGGCTTCGAAAATTACTGTGACCTGCAGCTCGCACGTCTTCAGAAATTTGGTCACTTTTATAGTATGATTACAAACAAGGCACTTGTTGAGTGGACCTTCGTAAAATATGGCATGGAATATAAAAGGCTTACTCTGTACGACATAAACAATTGCAATTCCATCGACATAGACTTTCCGTTCGACCATCACTACCACCTCCTCGTGTACGACAACAGCTTCCACGTTTCAGTAAAAAGTATGGAAAAGTGCGGCGAAGAGCACAACCCCTGCACGATCCGATACAATCACGATGGTATGCATAAATTTGTAAAAATATAGCATCGATGGATACTCAAATTATTATTATTTTGCTATTTCTAGGAGAGCAAATTGGCGAACCAGTGCCCTTTCCTCCAAAGTATTACAGGCAGGGGTATGCTATGGCAGTGGACCGGCACAACTCGAGCAGTGGAGGATTTTTTACCACATATGAGAAAATCAAAGGCCATGAATATCAGATGAACGTCAGTCATGTGAGCAACGATGGCACCGAAATGGTCCTTTTAAAAAATTACGTTGTGAGAAAGAATGTCGAGGGTGCCCAGGTGCAGTCGAGTGGATATGGCTACTTTTTGTTTTGCTACAGGCAATTTGAGTTATGTGGAGTGATTACCTGTAAGCAATACGATACGATGGGCCAAATGATAATGAATAGCAAGTTCAAGCTGCCGTGGGGACACAAGATGATTAAAGTGTTCAATTTGCGCCGAGGCGGCATGATCCTCATGTACTTTAAGTGCAGTAGTTTCGCGTGCGCTAGCTCCAACGTAAAACTAAGAGTGATGAGCTACAAGGATGTCAGATACGTCCAGCTAACCAAAGTCGGGTTGTATACTTACTCTGGAAGAGAAGGGCAGGAGTTCAGCATTGACCACATGGAAACGGAGACTCAGCACTGCTTTTACTTTGTCAATGGGCCAAAACGCTGGCGCGACAAGAAGACTATATTTAGATATATCAAAAAATGCATCAAAAAATAGGCTGGCACCTTGCAACTGTGATTTTTTTGGCTCACTTAGACTTTGTGCTAAAACTTTTCTAACACAATTTCTTGGCTTTTTTTAATTTTCTTATTCATAAAACTTTATATTCTGTGATTACGCAGAAAAGAGAAATTTTCGATCATAAGCAAGTAATTCATGTAAAAAATGCACTGATGTAATTATATATTTTTTGATAAAATATGTTCTTTATTCGTGTTTCTGGTAATCATCCAATCACTTGAATTTGTTGATGAAACAGTCGACAAAAATGCTGTGTACGTAAACTGTCGTAGCCATAGCCTCTGGGGATTATCTAAATAAATAGTACTTACTATGTTGGAACAATTATATGAAATATTTCAAATTCAATAAAACAAGTTGATATTAAAAATATAAGTTTGGGTTGTTTAAACCGTAATCGAAGTAATAAAAGTTTTGTATTCCGTAACCGAAAAGACTGCAAGTTCATTAATTTACTTGTTTAAATATGTATTTCCTAAAAACACATTTTGAGATGGAAACTGCTTTTGACGTGATATTTACTGTTTTTGAAGGTAAAGTATAGTTGCCAAAAAGCACCGTGAATTTTAATAAATTAATTCATTAATGGCTTCGACATTTACCCTTAGTGGTTTTTGTAAAATAAGATTGTAATTTTTGTAATAAATCATTAAATCAATAATTGAGGAAGTAGTAACAAACAATGACTGGACTAATTCATTTAAATCCTATTTATTCAAACAACACAACTGTATTCTCTATACGTTTTTGCAGAAATTTTTATTAAAAATAGTAAAATTACAAATGGGGAAAAACCTTTCAAACCTTTAAAAAAAGAAAAAATAATCTCTGAAAGCGAAATAATTGAAGTTAGTCTATTTCCAAATCTCTTTTCCAATAAAATTCTAATCTTTAAATTTAAACTAATAAATATTACTATTCGAAATGCATATAATACCTTATGTTTATCATTAAATTAAAGTAATAACAAATTAGTTGGTATAATTGCGTAGTGGGATTATTACTAAAAACAAAAACTCGTATGATTTGATAATAAAGGGTTATTATTTTATTAATTGATATTATTCACTCAATATTTGTATTAAAAATAATTATATTAAAAACTGTCAAATTTAGAATTGTTTTATTGCTTTTAAATATTTATCTACTCACGAAGCTGAAACATGTTACGTGATACTGTATGGAATACACCTGTCAACTGTTTTATAGATTGATATACATTTTTTTTGTTAAAAAAGCAAAATCAAAAGTTTTTGAATAGTTTAAAAAAATTATTTTGTTAAATCGTATTTTACGACAGTAAAAATATTCAGTCACCAATTCCATTACGAAAGTTGAAGAAAAATGATATCATTTCGGTAAATAATTAATTTTTTGGTTGGTATAAAAAACCTGAAAAATATATATTTTTTAAAATTTATCAATTGAGTTTCAGGTCATAACTATTTCACTGTTCTTATTATTTTTTAACACACGTTTTTTATAGATATGCTAATAAATATTCACAGATGAATTTTGAGCAGTAATTATTCATAACTTTATTCTAAAATAACTATGATACTTAAGTTAATTGCTTAACTGATTAATTTAAATCGATAGTTTTAATGCTAATGATATACGAGTTTTTGAAAAATATCTTCAAGGTACGTGCTTCAAAGAAATGCAGACATGTACAATGAGGGAGAACGTTAAATTAATGGTATAGCTCGACTGAGTGACGTATGATAAAAAAGTAAACATATTTTCCATTCGATTTAAAAATAAAATTCAACTTATGTTAGGCTAATTTTTGGTTAGAACTACGAATTAATAATTGGTAAATTTATTTTGAGTTATAAGTTAGTTGAATAAAAATAAACATTTTAAAAGTTCATTTAAAATACATAAATATACTTTGAATGATGTCATACTTTGACGTCAAAGATAAAATCAACATAAACATTTTTTAAATGGTTCAGTCTTTGTAGTGTAAGTATCCGATAGGGTATTAGGAAGAATTCCATCAAAGTTTTTTGAAAATATTTTTATCTGCTAAACACATTTTTGAATGATGGATCGTAATCAGATGGTTAATTTTTTGTTATTAACAAATTTTATAATCCAATAGAAAGTTAAGATTTTTTTGAGCAAAACAAATTTTTTCTAGATCTTTAGCTTGTTATAAACAAAAAAATATGTATAAAGAGAATAAAATGCATTATTAAAAAATTTGCAATCATTCCACGAAAAAAGTATTCTCCAAAGCCCAATACTTTTTCCGTTGAATAATTGCAAGCATTTAATTTTGTATTTTTTCTTTTTTCTAATGAGCTGTGATATAAAGCTTTCATAATAAGTTTACAGTTGAATTTCAAATTAAAATTGTAAAAATGTCCTATTAGATATTGCATCCGCTACTGTAATAGAACAAAAAGTATAAAAAAGGACTAGCAAAATCTATCTATACTTACATCTGTTACAATCCGTTGCAGATAATTATTGGGCACTATTCATGTCAAACAATTCACACAAACTTTGAAGAAAAAGGACTTGAGGTGCAAGATACTTCATGATTTAAAAACAACTATGATATTTTAGTTAATTGCTTTACTAACTAATTGAAATTTATTGTTTCAAAACCAATACTGTCCAAGTTTTTAAAAATTTGTTCGTAGTGCTTTAAAGAAATACGGTCATGTGTAATAGGAAGGAAATTTGTTAAATGAAAAAAACCCCAGAAATTTTATTAAAATGATATCAAAATACTATAAATAAAATAAATTATTTTAAATTATATAATCTAATACAACTGATTACTTTCCGTTTAAAAAATGGTAAATTTTATGACATATATGACAAAACTATGATATCAAACATCTGCATGACAAGTGAGATATTATAATATGTATTGAATAATTAAAAGTAATTCAACTTGATCTATAATTATTAAAAAGGATAAAATAACATTATTCGTTTTTTTTACTTGGAGTAACGTTTTTATGCAGGGATTTTTACTGTAGACGGTATGAATTATTTTTCTAAAAATCAACTCTTAATTGCTTGGATTTGATAATGAGAAAAAATCGTAAGTGAGAACATAATGACATTAAATTACTCCCAGCTCCCAATCGGGACCCACTCAACCGTGCAGTATGTGCTTGCTTTTCTGCCAAACTACACTTATTCGTGCATCGGCCCACAACTGTTTTGTCATTACGCTTATGTTTCTATTTTAATGTAGTGTCATTTGCATAGCTTCCCACGTCACTTATCATTAAGAATTTATAACTAAAAATACGTGCCCCTTCCCGCGCCCCTCTCATTCACATGGCTCCAGGTAAACGCACCTCGGCCTATTTTTCGTCCCTGACTAATACCAACTTGGTTGAGTGAAGAAATTTTTTATGATCTAATCACACTTTGACATTAGCTCGATGTAGATAACGTTGTCTCGTGGTACGTCATCGCACACGGAGTCCAAGAGATATAAAAGCCGATTGAGTATTTTTGGAAAGAGTATAGACAACTGTCAAGCAGGAGGTGAAAATTAGGTAAGTACTCAATAAAATTAATGATACTTTCATGTATCATCAGTTGAAGGTGCTTGGCTAAACTGTTTATTGAATGATAAGCTCTTATGTGCCTTGGGATAACCCCAATTTTCACTCATCAATTTTTCCAAAAATTAAATATTTCACGACAGTCTTTTTTACAAGTTTAATAAAATTCAAATCAAACAAACTACGTATAACACGGGAGTTTATGTAATATTATTTAAACTTCTGTAATTTACGGATTTTTCAAGAAATTTACCGGTAATTTTCAATTATTTTATGTACAAAAACTTTGTCAAGCAATAATATATGAGGAAATCCACAAAATATATCCCGTGTTTATCCCTCATTTTAATAAAAAATATTTTTTTGTAACATACCTTCGAGATGGGGCTCATTTTACTCGTAATGTCACGTACTATGAGGAAAAATTTTGAACACGGGTTCAGTGAAGGTGACACCCTTTATTTGTGATTAACATTCTATTATTATATCTAAAAAGGATGTCACCTTCTCTCAAGTCCGTGTTCAAAATTTTTTCCTCATAGTACACAACATTACGAATAAAATTTTTTTTATTTAAACACACATAAGGGCATGTCTCAAAAAAAATTGTTTTCAAATGGAGAACAAAAATGAGATGTTTTTTTTTGGATTTTCTCATAATATATTATACCGAATGAACGTATACTACACCTAATGAATTTTAGGATTGTCAAAAAATTTGCTAGCCATGAAATGTATACCTTTCGTAAATGTTGAGTCCTAAGAATAACCGTTGTAAAATAGGATTTGCAAAATTATTAAATCTAATTGACATTTTACTCCTACTCTTGCTGTGCTTACAGGCATAATAGTAAAAATTATAAGTACTAATTTTGACAATAACAAGTTTTCTGTAACTACACACTTCGTAATAACAAAAATTTATTTCAAGAAAAAATGACACCATTAACAAAAATTATTGCCACCTAAAAAACAGTTTGATTAACAAATATTTATTTCAAGGAAAAATGACGTCTGTTGCACAAATCCTCGTAGTCATGGGTCTGCTATTCGTAGCTACGCTAGCAGTCAAAAAGCAGGACTTTTCTAAAAATTATTCCGAGCCTTACTATTCACTTTACCACAGACTTGCTAAAAATTTCAACCAAAGTCTTGCGTACGTAATGTGCAACGCGACTGTAAGTTGGTATGACTTGAACTGCTCGTTCAAACTGAAGATGCTGAATGGCACCGAAAAACATTGCGACGTAAGTTTCGCACATCTCCAGAATTTTGATGATCTTTACAGCACAATGGCAAACAAAGCTTTGTTCGAATTATCTTTGGTAAACGATAGCGCAGAATACAAAAGGATTGCTCTAATCGACATGAACAACTGCAATTCTGTCCATCTAGACTTTCCAGACGACGATTACTACCATCTCCTCGTGTACGACAACAGCTTCCACGTTACCACGAAAAATAACGAAAAGTGCGGCCAAGAGCACAGCCCCTGCACGATCCGATACAATCACGATGGTAATTACAAATTTGTAAAAACTTGGCGTCGATGGATACTCAAATTATTATTATTTTGCTATTTCCAGGAGAGCAAATTGGCGAACCAGTGCCCTTTCCTCCAAAGTATTACAGGCAGGGGTACGCTATGGTCGTGGACCGGCACAATTCGAGCAGTGGAGGATTTTTTACCACATATGAGAAAATCAAAGGCCATGAATATCAGATGAACGTCAGTCATGTGAGCAACGATGGCACCGAAACGGTCCTTTTAAAAAATTACGTTGTGAGAAAGAATGTCGAGGGTGCCCAGGTGCAGTCGAGTGGATATGGCTACTTTTCGTTCTGCCACAGGCAATTTGAATTACGTGGAGTGATTACCTGTAAGCAATACGATACGATGGGCCAAATGATAATGAATAGCAAGTTCAAGCTGCCGTGGGGACACAAGATATTGAAGGTTTTTAATCTTCGCAATGGTGGCATGATTCTCATCTATTTTAGGTGCAGTTATTCTAATTGCTTGAACACTGACGTGAATATAAGAGTGATGCCCAAATGGACCGCTCCTTGGTACTTTCGGTACATAGCATCCGACGTCGGGTTGTATTCTTACTATGGAAAAGAAGGGGAGGAGTTCAGCATCGACCACACGGAAATTGGTACAGAGAATTGCTTTTACTTTGCCAACGGGCCACATCGCTGGTACGAGAAAGATACTATATTCAGATATGTTGAGAAATGCATCAACATCTCTAAGCTTTGAATCTCATAGTCTATTAACCTTCAGTTCAAAACTTAATTTACATAATTCATTAGATTTTTAAAACTTTTTATTTATTAAGTCTTACTTTATACAATTACGTTGAAAATAGAAATTTTTAACAATAAAGAGGTGTATCATTTACGTGGATTTTTTAAAATATACGTGTTGATACAATAACATATTTTTTTTTTTTTTGTATAAAAATGAGTACTTAATTTGTTTTCCTGATTATTATCTAAAATTATTAATAAGTGACATTTTGAATAATAAAGTCAACAAAAATCTCCTACGATCCTCACATCCACTCCTAACTTTAGTCTTGTCATTTTAATCAGAACCTACCGTTGCTCAAAAAGTTAACCTAACTAGTAATCCTAACTTGTTTTTACTAACTTGTAACAGGGTTATACAAATTATTTAAATTCAGCGCAACCACATTATTTTAACAAAAATTATCAATAGTCAGTTCAGCAAGGTATCATGTGCAATTGGAGAATTTATAGTCAAGCTCAATTCTACTAGTAGCAAAGGACAAAATTAATATTAAAGTGTAATAATATAAATTACTAGAATTCGTAGTCGAATATGTGTTATGATTATTATTTGATTCATATGATATTTATATCATACAAAGAATAATCTATCATGTAAAGGATAAACTATTTAAATTAGTTGTAAAGTAGGTGAAAGAAAATATTTTCGAGGTTAACTGTTTTTATTCAATTTATACACAAATTATACAGGATTAGCATTCATCTTCAACAGGCCATTAGCAGATCCAAAAATATGATTATATCTATAAGCTACAAAGTCATGGAATTTTTTTCTCTGTGGTGTAAATTTTATACTTATACCTGATACTTTAAAATTTACAATATGTGTTTTGTGTGACGTGATCGGCATAAAAAGTTTTTATTATAAAACTTAACAAATTATACTTTGAACCATTCTTTGTTATTTATTTCACTATATATGATGACTCATCAGCTATGACGACGATCAACGTGTTTGTTCTTAATATTTATACTGTTTACTAAGATTTTTAATAATTAATAACTCTTGTAATTTAATTATACGTCAATTGCATAGTACATTCCAATCAGTAATAAACAAAATGTAATCATCTGATATACTTTTATAATTATAGTTTGTAACCGAACATATAAAACTCCTCATAATTTTTTTGAATCATACATGATAATTTTTTACTTATAAATTACATACTACAAATAGTTGGAATATTTTGGAGCTGTATATTGGAATAGTTTTATGTGCTTCGATTTTTTACTAGCTGAAAATCATTTGTAAAATATTGTGATTTCAGTAGTGGCATACCTACTGCACAGATGGACAAATCAAATTATTTGATTTGATGGTTATTTTTTTATTAAATTTAATAAACACATAGTTATTTATTTACACACATCGTTTCTAGTTAAAAATATGTTACTTTTCATAATAGTAATTTGTAACTGAAAAATTTCAATTATAGTTTACTACTTCTATATAATCGTTTATTTGCAAATGACAAAGTATTAGGTAATACAATTTAAATTATTTTAATGTAAAATGTGATTGACAACTTATGATTTTTGCGAATTTCTTACAATATCTACTGAAATGGCCATGATTATATTTACTCAATTTTTCTATCCTAGATTTATCTCTAGCCAATCTATACAAAATCAAAATTATTTGGATACTTTATTTTACGAAAATAAGGTTTCTTTTTTGCTGGCAACAGTACTGCATTTTACGGGAGTATACTAGAGCCCAAGAGGCAACAATTAATATTGTACACAATATCCTCCAAATTCTCAGTCTCACCTAAAATATTTATTACATACTACAACTAAATACACTTGATGTCACTCGATGTACATTTACATTTTTTTCAATATGTAGCCATTATATTTTTCTGCATAAATTATTATGCTACAAGATTATGTACAATATACTAACGTATGTTCGTCCGTATTTTTATATTTCATCAAAAAACGATGTATAGTATAGTTGATTGTTTTTCCTACAGTTTTAAATAATTATGTTCTTTTTATGTTATAAAGACCACGAGAAACTACATTTTTATTTCCATTAATAAAATTAATATTTTTGTAAAAAGTAAATAATTTTTTATTCTTGAAAAACTCACTCAATAACAAAAACATTTTAATACGCATTGGCAATAATATTAATGTTAGTAATAATTACAGATTGGTATATAAAAACCGAAATAGAAAAACACAAAACTTCAAATTTTGTAACCTTAAGTTTATTACTTCTATTTATTAACTTTTACAAATTTCAGTAATGTACAGTCACATTGAATAGAACCTCTTTTTAAAATAAAAATCTGCCTTTTACATCATAAAAATTATTTTTTTTCTCTCTACATTTTAACTTTGAGTATTTTTTCACTTATGACTAGATTATGTAGTAAATATATACTGTGACGTTTGTCAGACTTTCGATTTGATGTTACTAAAGTAAAAAATAACAAAAAAAAAAAAAAAAACTGCTAAGATATTTTTGTTTCAGTTGAGTCACTTGCTACGAAAAACTAAAGATTAGTCTTAAAGTTTGACATTTTTTGTTGTTCATTGTTATACTTTTGAGATCACGAAGAAAGTAATTGTCCCCACAGCAACGCCAAGTGAAGTTCAGTGATTTAAATTCATTTAAAGAAGCAATAACACCTTCAATAAATCAGACCTTCAATTCAAGGTCATTTCACTAAAAAGGACTGCCGAGTCTTTGTGGCGTACAAATCGAGTCTTATAAAATTTTCAGCAGCATTATTTTTTGTTTACTTTATTTTATAAAAATAGCCTTTTGTAGCATAGGAAGGTCATCTGTTGCATTGTACTTTGAACAAAAAGAATTGTATCCTTTTTATCATTTCCGTCATATGGCAAATTTCTGTTGTGACAGTTTAAAAGTTGTTTTGCATATCGTTTTGAAATCGACGAGTCTTAATATTAAAAAAAAAAAAAAATTTAATCACAAGACGAAAAAAAAAATAGTATTCTTTTAAAAAAAAGTTTTTTCATCATAAAACAAGAAAGTTGTTCCACTGTATATAAAAAGATTTTAATTTCTTTACGAAAATCGTAATATTTCAAAGTATATTTTATCGAAATATCAAAGTCCAACAGTAAGTATGTACATTCATCATTTGATAAATAGTAAAAAATTTCATTGTTCCTGTTTTTGCTACTTTATTTTTATGTTTGAAAAGTACAATGAGAGATAGAAAAAAATCATCAACTAAAAATTTTCTTGTATTATTGCTTAATGAATGGAAGACTAACTTCAAAAGATCATAAAAAAAAAAATAATAATAATAATAATAATAATAAAAAAATTTGGTATACAATAATTGTCTCTACGCAAGCTGTACACGAGTTTTAGTGTTTGATCCAATACAGCATCAGGTGATATATACTTAGCTTTAATTTTTAGTTACATTTTATTATTTATATTATGTACAGACACATAATAGACAAATATTTCTGTTTAACTAAGGGTATTTTTTGACAGTTATTGTGTACATTTGCCCGTACATGGACAGGCGAAATTCAGACACAATATGATTTTTCTCTTTTGCACATTGTATCAGCGAGTGTACGACAACTAGTTTTGGCATATTTTGTTATAATACCTCCTTCTAGGAAAAAAAAAAAAAAACTATAATAATCGGATATCCCAAAGTTGTAATACAAGCTGTTTCTAAATTAGCGTACGTTTATCGATGAAACACATCATTGACCTTTTGTAGCTTATTACCAAATAAACAAAATCCCTGCGGTTTGTTAGTTTTTCCATGACTAAGTATTATTATAAAATGCATGTACTTTCTTTAGTCGAAATTTTTCATATTATACAGCAAGTGTATTTTTATATCCACCCAACACTGCGCTATACCCTACGATACGATAATTTTAACGATCCTCCTCGTCCGAGTTAACCAAAATCGTCGTAGCAAGAAAAATCAACATTTTCATCATCCTTCCGACATTTATTTTTAATCTACAAATCTGTACAGGACAATGGGCAGCTTTGCACCTCGCTACCGTCGAATCTCTGACCACAACGCCTCGAAAAAACCAACCTCGCGTGTGCATCGTTTCCAGGTACTGGGTAACATTTTTCTTTTTTTTCTTTTTGTTTTTTTTTTTTTCGTCTTACGCCGAAATCTCCGTGCCTGATCGGCGCGTAAGCCAAAGTTTCACCCCAACTCGCTTCGACAAGAATCAATCGATCGCTCGATCCCCAAATCCTCTATTAAAATATGTCCTCCACGTCCGCGTAGTTTCTGTCCCAGTAGCCGCCCTGGTAAAGCCAATCCTCGAGCCCCGTGTGGTTGTTCGTGCCCTTCAGGAACCACCTAACGCCAAAACAACGGTAAATCACCAAAGATCCCCCTCGTTAATTCTTCCTCCCACACGCACAATTGTACTCGCCTGGGAAGCGATTCATTGGGAGGGTTCTTCTTGTGCTTGGACGATTTCCGACTGACCCTCTGCTTCTCCTCGAGCCTGGACTTCTCGCTGGCCGCGCCGTCCTGATCCCCGCTCTCCAGTTTCCGTATGTCCGGCCTCAGTCTCGAGTCCGTCGGGCATATGTGCTCCTTCAGTTCCGGCTCCAGTTCGTTCAGCGACATGGCAAACGTGGTGAACTGATAGTACTGTACAAAAAACAAAAAAAAAAAAAAAAAAAAAAAAAAAACCGCGACCAATGGAATGAAAAGTCAGATACGAGTGACCCGGCCTTCCGGAAGAATCATCAAACGGAGCCTTACATCCGCGCTGTTGGGCGGTCTCGGTGTAACCTCCCAGAGCAAGGTGGACCCGGGTATCTCGTCGACGGTGACCCCGTCCACGTCACTCGGCAGGTCGGACTCGTCTATGGCGTCTTGATGCAGCGGCTTGAACGCCCCCACCTTCAAACTGGACAACCTCGCCAGGACCTTTTTATGTCCCGGGCTGTTTTGCGGGCTCCTCTCCCGTTTTATCCGCTCGACCGCGTCCTCGTACAACGCGGCCTCGCACGCGCGCAAACTCTCCGTCCACTTGCCGTACAAGTAGGCTAGTCTCTTGCGACTGGGGAACGAACGAGCGTTCAATGTTTGCGAAAACCGAAGGAAAAATACATATGTATTATGTGAAATTACTCCTGATCCACGAGGAAGCCCTCGACCCTGTGGAGGTCCTTGCTGTGGCAGCCGGCGCTCTTGAACGACAGCTCGGCCTTCAAATTGGCGCCGCCGTGTTGCTTGATCTCGAGCACGCCCAGCTGCTCCATCCAGATCTGGCCGACGAGCACGTTGTGCAGGATGCAATTGACGTTCTGCCAAGTGTACGCCTCGTTCCACCTGTTGGCGTTATAGTTTGATCGAAAAACTCTACGAAAAAAAAAAAATCTCTCTGCCGCGCGTGATATACTCACTTTGGGAGCTCGACCGTGACCACTCCCTTGGGGTGGACTTCGATGGATTTGCCCCAGAACTTGAGCTTGGGCTGTATGCTGCCGTGAAAGATGAAGTCGTCGCTGTCCGCGTGAAACGCCGAAACTGGCGGGTGATGCGACACCTGTTCGCATATTATGCTGGAAGATGGAAAGCGAGTGAACTTTATTCGTTGGACAATTTGTCCGTGTGGTTTTTGGTTTGTCAGCGTGTTATGATGTAACGATGCCAAGTTGGGCCTTACCGGAAGTCGTCGCGTTGTAGTTCGTAGGTTTCGCCGAGCAATGGATTGAAAGGCTTTCCGAGGCGATCCCAATTCGAGGCCATTGCACTTACCGCGAACGCAGATACCCTCTGAAAACGACGACATTTTTACCAATATTGTTTCAAGGCTTTTCGGGGGTAACAATAATTAGCTAACTTCTAAATAAAGTAGATATTTCAATTGTGGGGTAGTTTTATACATTGATGTTCGATTAAAGACTTTTGCAACGACTAAGGGCACGATCGTCCATATTCGGCGTTTTTATGTATACAGTTTTCTGTCAAGGACAAAGCTTAATATTTTTAGATAGAAAATCAAATATTGAATTTAAATAGAAAGTTATATCGAAAAGAACGGAAGTAGATGGATTATCGAGTCGAGTGCGAGGAAATCTTATCGCCAACATTTATAATGTATGGACGCAATCGTGTCGACAACCTTTGGGGCTTATAAAAAAAAACAGTAATCATAACTTTGAAATTATCAGATAATATGTTAGGCAAGCAATGATAAAACGTTCATGCAACAAATATGAGCTTCGACTGTTTGAACCTTTCCTTAAGTTTGTATAGGTATGGTGAAACTTTTTTGATTTACACGTGCTGTAAATATTTTCATTAAAATTGAAATCAACATCAAATCCTTAGGACTTCAATGTAATCTGTCAATCGTTTCAATGCTAATATAGCTTGTGAGATTCGCGGAGTTCAAAGGAAAAGTTCTTTTTATTATTTGAAACATATTTTAGTTCTTATAGTTAAGACACAAGGTAGTGTCCCATGGAATTAGAAAGGATCTACCAAAGTTTTTTTTCAGTATTTTGGATTTCTGAAAACATCTTTCAATGATATAGGGTCGTGGTTTAGATGATCAATATTTTTCGTTAACACATTTTATAATCAAATATATTAGTTTGAAATATATTGAAAAGTTTCCGTTAATCTAAACAAACGTTTGTTTAAATAGAAAAAAAACTTGTAGTTGAATATAATTAATGTTTAATTAAAAATAAGTAATATTAATTTATAATGATAAATAATTTCTTTACAACGTAATATTTATTATATTTAAATAAATATGTATTTTATTAAAAAAAAATATTTTTTACTTTTTTTTCAAATAAACGTTGAATAGGATTGACGAAATTTATTTTCAGTGTACTAATAAGCACCTTATAAAAAAAGAATAAGACAAAAGGTCTAAAGGTCTTTTTAGAAGAAATAGTTTTTCGTTAATAGATTAATAGCACATCTTTTTTAATATGTGTTTTTAGAATTGGGAATTAGTATATAAATAAAATTATAATTTTACGGTATGATTTTTTAAAATGTTTGTTAAAAAAAATTCATACTTAATGAGAGGCGATGAATTATCATTGTAAATAAATATCAAATTGGTCTTGTGGGGGAGTAATTATTACGAACCAATCATACTTTGACACTATATAGCTCAATGCAGGTCACGTGGTCTAGCAACACCTCGTCGCATACGGAGTCCAAAACATATAAAAGCCGGTCGAGTACTTTACGAGTCAGTCGACAATTTTCAAGTGTCAGGAGTAAATCAGGTAAGAACTTCTTAAAACGAAGCACTTTGCTGTTTTATTTATTGAAGGCAAATAATCGAACGAGGCAAGTAATCTAACTTGTAAATTAACTGTACTCATAGAATAGTAAAAAATCAAAGTCCTAATTTTAACAATGATTTTCCTTAAGCTGGCTATTTTATTAAAAAAAATTTATTTAAAGGTAAAATGTTCTCAAAACTTGTGTGTTTATACATACTGTTTGATGCTGCGATAGCAGTCCAAGAGCAGGACGTCTCTAAAAATTATTCCACGCCTGGCTATTTGCTTGACCACAGACTTGGTAAAAATTTCAACCAAAGCCTTGTATCCGTTCTTTGGGGCATAACAGATTCGTTAGATTTTACCTGCTTGTTCAAACTGAAGATGCTGAACGAAGTCGAAAAATATTGCGACGTGAGTATCGCATTTGTCGAAGGATTTGGTGATATTTACGGCATAATGGCAAACAAAACTATGTTCGAGTTGAATTTGATAGGCATCACACCCTCAAAAAATAAGCAGATTACTCTAATCGACACGAACAACTGCAAATCCGACCATCTAGAATTTCCAGACGACGATTACTACCATCTCCTCGTGTACGACAACAGCTTCCACGTTACCACGAAAAATAAGGAAAAGTGCGGCCAAGAGCACAGCCCCTGCATGATCCGATACAATCACGATGGTAATTACAAATTTGTAAAAATATAGCATCGATGGATACTCAAATTATCATAAAGATGATTATTTTACTGTTTCCAGGAGAGCAAATTGGCGAACCAGTGCCCTTTCCTCCAAAGTATTACAGGCACGCTATGGTCGTGGACCGGCACAATTCGAGCAGTGGAGGATTTTTTACCACATATGAGAAAATCAAAGGCCATAAATATCAGATGAACGTCAGTCATGTGAGCAACGATGGCACCGAAACGGTCCTATTTAAAAATGACGTCTTGATAAGATCTGCTTTGGGTGTCCAAGTACAGTCGAACGAGTATGGGTACTTTTCGTTCTGCTACAGGCAATCCAATTTAAACGGAGAGGTCACTTGTATGCAATATGATGCGATGGGCAAAAAAAAGTTAGATATTCAGTTCTACTTGCCACGGTATCACAGGATGATTAAGTTGTTCAATCTGCGCCAAGGCGGCGTGATCCTCATGTACTTTAAGTGCTATCCTCGCAAATGCTCGACCACTGACGTGTACGTAAGGATTCCGTCTTATGGGCCTTCCATTCAGCTAACCAAAGTCGGGTTATTTACTTACTTTGGAGAAGAAGGGGAGGAGTTCAGCATCGACCACATGGAAATGGACACTCAGCACTGCTTTTACTTTATCAAAGGGCCACATCGCGGGGACTTTCACCACAATTATGTATTCGAATATGTGAAGAAATGCATCGACACGGAGCAGCTCTCCATTCCTTAGCCTTTATTGGCACAATTAAAAAAGGAGTTTTGAACGATAAAGTGGTGATCTACTTACTTGGATTTTTTGAATAAACGCTCAATGATATAATTTGCGTGGTTCAAATGTGTACTTAATTTGTTTTACTCATATTTTCCAAAAACATTAATCAACAGCATTTCGAAAAAAAAACATTAATTAGATAAAAATCTAATTATAATCGTTACATCCTCGTCATTGGCTCTACTGCTGATTCGTGCCTAACTCCTACCCGATGGATCAAAGAATTGGTTTTAGTAGATGGAAATATTAAAGCGTTTTGAAAATTCGCAACGGATTGCGTGTACATCTCGTTTATGTAAGCAAGGACTCTCTTGCATTTATTTATTTATTTTTTTATTATCGATTTATCTATTTTGCAATGCGAGAATCCTATCAAGACAATCGCATTGATCTTTCATCTTTTATGAAGACCCGTTATAAATCCTATTCCGAACGGAAATAAAAAAATCACGTAATGTTAATTACCCGAAAAATATAGAGTATCAACTCACCTGCAGCCGCGCAAGTGGACTGGTTTCTAGGGCCGCCTGTTTGAGTAACTTGGCGTATTCCATGTATTCCGCGACTCGTTGGAGAAAAGATAGCGGCTCGTTGAACATGACCGGCATTGTGATTTTGCTGAGGTCCTTGCCCAGGGACAGTACCGAGCATAGATTGACCTCCGAGTGGCCTGTCGCCGGTAGCGTCGTCCTGTGTATACACCAAGCAAAGAACATATGAAGATATAATTAAGTTTTGTTCAGACTTTTTTTTGTAAGTTTTTATAGGGACTCGAGTTTTTTTTTCAATATGAAATCATTTACGTATAGCCGAAGGTATATACTATCAGGGCTATTTACAAAAACGCAATTATCATGGCTGCTGAAAATCGATAACTTTCAATTTTATCTTTTACTAATATCTTTTTCATTGAAAAAAATTTTTTGTTTTTTAATGCCTGTGCGACTTTTAATTACTATTATTTCTTGCAGTACATGATATTCCCTTGATGTTAGTGCAAATTTAATAAAAGAAATACAACAAGAAAATTCCAAGCTACTTTTTTTGTAAGAAATAGATCAGGTGACGTTGAAATGTGCAAAATGAAATGAAATCGTGTATAAAACTTGATTTTTTACAAAAATTGTTTTATAACTTACAACTAAAGTGAAAAAAAAAAAAAAAAAAAAAAAAAAAAAAACTAATTCTTTTCGAAAGTTCCTTT
This sequence comes from Copidosoma floridanum, assembly GCF_036245765.1. Classification (NCBI taxonomy): domain Eukaryota; kingdom Metazoa; phylum Arthropoda; class Insecta; order Hymenoptera; family Encyrtidae; genus Copidosoma; species Copidosoma floridanum. The sequence goes on along the minus strand of NW_028321889.1, from coordinate 5,680,153 downwards.
TATGCCCCGTTTTTCAGCTTGTATGAACATAGAGAGTAACTTCATCGAGACAGTAAATTCACTGTAATATCCTTCGAGTCTAATATGCCATCACCACGAAATCCATTTATTCCACACGAGCGCTCAGCGCGAACCTCTTCACCGTCAATATTCAACGATAAAACCCTCAACAAAATTCATCGAATTACGTGTCACAGCTGAACCACCGTCCCATCTAGATTGAATGTCGAATACGCAACAGCGCGCCAATACGGCGCTCAATAACGGCGTGCTCTTATCGAATTTTCCGAAGGTCCATTATACCCCGTTTTCCAGGCCGAGCGCTCCCCTCCTCCCAAACTTTACGTGTAATATCTCCGATCTATACTTTAAATACTGAAAATTACTTGCTACGTTGAATTTGGCACTCGATTAACATATATTAGTATTCCACTTTGACAATTTGTTTGTCACAGACAAACTCCCGACGGAGAAGCAAACAGTCTTCATCCGATGAACAATATGGTATTTGCATTATGAACTTGACACCAATAAAATCTCTTTCTCAAGTCAAAATATAATTGAATTACTAATCCATTTCCACACGAGCACATAATATGTACACAAATAGCCCCGCGCGCAACGTAATATTTTATGCACCCGTCCAGTAGATGAAGACCGTCGTGGTCAGACAGTATCAGCTGATTTCTGCGACTGTCTTCTGAAAAAAAATAAAAACCGATTCCTCGTGGGCTAGCAAAATTCAAGACTGTAGAGCTTGCATTTCTGGAATTCCGATACTCCCCCCACCCTTTCACCCTAGTTCTCGCGTCACGCAATCCGTCACGTAACACTCTCCCTCTCGCGCCCTTCGGAACCCCTCGTTCCCCTCCCCCCTCTACTTGTGTCCTCGAAATCCTCAAATTTGCACCCACATGGACGGCCAAGACGGCGTAGCTGAGGTGGGTGCCATTTTTTACCATTGCTTTCACACGAAAAACAACGAGGGCACACCTTCCTGTATGAAAAAAAAAAAAAAAAAAAAAAAAAAGAAAAAGTTCAACGGCTACACCTCCGTCGTGTGTAAACACTCTCCCTCCTCTCGAAGCAAATAAGTCGTTCCTATCCCTCGCGCCATATGACCGCCAACCCCTGCGCTCTACTTCTTCCCTGCCAGCTCTCTTTCGCGCTCTCCCCTGCTCGTACCCCACCCCGGAAACGAACACAAATCTTCTTGAAAAAAAAAAGAAAAAAAAAAAAAAAAAAAAAACAACCACAAACATACCTGTATCGGGTTTCGCTGGCCATCTCACCGGCCATGGCAGCAGTTGCTGCTTCAGTTGTCGGGGAGTGAAGGCCCCGGGGTGCGTTCGGCTGGTCCGGCTCTCCCCGCACTCGTGCACAAAATACAACACTTTGTCCCGAAAAACGATCCAGGTGTGTGCGTAGAACACAAGGGGTGGGTATATCGAGCGGCCAGAGCCGAGTCCCCGCTGACACTGAGCAGCCGCCCCTCGGCGACCTATCTCTCCCTCTGTCGACTGATGCTGGCGCCACCGTGCACAAACCCCGAGAGTGGCGCCTTATTCACCCCGACTCCCCTTGTACTGTTTTTTCTTCTTCCTCCATCCCTCTTCAATTCTTTCACGTCCGAGTGTGTATACGGGCCTCTCGAGAGTGCGAGGGTTGCTATACCACGTATATATATATGTACATGTATATAAGCTAACGAAAGCTTGATGTTGAGAGATTTTTCGCTCGTGTCGTTGATTGATTAATCTCGGGACGCAAGCGAGGACGTGTATGTAAGGGTGGCGCGGCTACGCTTTAGTAGGCGCTCACAAAAGAAAAAAACTCTGCAGGTGTATGAGCTATATAGGGGTTTTTTTTTTTTTTTTTTCATCAAAAATATATAAGTTTGTGTACACGTATGCAATGAAATTACGAGAAATATATGCTTGGGGGTAGAGGCTGTTGTTGATGAAGCTTCGCCGTGGACAAACTCTCGAGCCTATTGAGTGACGATTAAATAATTTACGTACACGCGTCGCGTTGAATTTTTGAAGGAACAAAAGGACATGGCTCTCGATGTTGGTGTATCTATAAAGAGAGAAAGTACGTGCAAGTATGCGTATAAATATAGCTATGAATATGGATCATCGCTCCAGGACGCGCGTGCTCATCTAGAGAAATAATTTCCGAGTGAATCGACTTGTGATTTTTTTTTTTTTTTCTGATTGGATACGTTCGTCGAAGAAAAGTGTTTTCCCGAAAAGATAAACACGCAACACGAATAATCTCATTCGTGACGTTTAACGGGCAATCTCAGGAGAACGGGCTTCTCGGTGGTGGTGGGGAAAAATAATATTCCGCAAAATTACTCTCGCACACGTGTGCCGATGTATCGGGATTTTTCTTCTCCCTGTATAACTGATGTGCTGTCACGACAAATGGATAAATATACTCGCTTGCGGTAAAACGCTAGTTGCACTGTTTTTTCTGTTCAATACAGCATATGTATCAAGAGAAAAATATATATAACAGAAACTCTCCCATTGCGCGCGATACGGCGTTAAGTAGGGCGTCGTCTCTCGTAATACATCACTGACGATGAGACGATGTGTATATATGTATTAGTAACAGAGCATCATTACATGGAGCGCGTGTCTACTTTTCGGGTGGTGGAACCGAGAGGGAGTTGGTTTCAATGGCCTTGAAACCGACCACCTTTCGGTTGCCGTTTCACCCAAATGGACATCGGAAACAATCGAGCTCTCTTGAGGGGTCTTTTTTTCTTTCTTTTTTTTGTCCATTGCTTCTTATCCTCGCGTTTTTTTTCCGAGTTCAGGGGATCGTTGGGTTGTATATACCGTGGGTGTTGCGTAACGCTGCCTGGGATGAGCTATGGTTGGGCACTTTTATTGATTTTAAGAAATAATGGTCGAGATGAGTCGACCTTTTTTTTTTTTTTTTTTTTCTTTTTACGCTTGAATTAGTTCAAATGGGGTAAATTGTAGTTACTCGAACGACACATGACACCATATAGTAAAATAATACATTTTGAAAAACGAATGCCAAACACCGAGGGGACAGTAGGTACAACGAAAGTTCACTGTTGGAGTTTTGCGTTCGTAAGTAGTAATGCGTACGATTGGTCAGCCATACGGGAAGACCCAGCTTGGCTGATGAGTATAACTTCGAAATGAAAATTTTTTTCTTTTTTTTTGCTTTCGCGAACCCGTTATAAATCCGGCTTTTTTCAACTTGACGTTTTTTCGAATATTCGTATTAAACGTATATTAGTTATTCTTTTTTTTTTCTTCTTCAATTATCATCGGGTTAAAATACTTTCAAAATTAGCTACCCCACCTCCTTCCTCCTCGTAATCTTCCAGAGCCAAGAAAATGTAGACCCGACGAAAGGAACCTCACCAACCTTGAAAACTACTGGGAACCCGTGGATGCTCGGAACCGTAAAAAAATATTGATCATACAGAGCAAAAAGACGACCTCGTCAAGTGACTCTGCACACGCGCAATTACGTATAATACACATTAGTCTCTCTAAGGAATGAGTTGTCGGTCGGGAGTCTCGGGTCGCGCGTCGTCACACCCAACGTATATATGCACGCACGGGCCTCCAACTGAAACAGTAAATGCTGGCGGGGCGCGTACAAAAACCCCGTCGCGAGAGGAGCAGCCATATGGACCGAGATCCTCGCCTCCCTACAACTCATTTCGCATTAGTTCCAGGGCGGGCAAAAAAAAAAAAACAGGACGAGGCGTGGAAGGGCACCCTTTTGGCTATGGCGTGGTCAATAAATCGTTTTGCTGTCTATGTGCTTGATGGGATATACCAAGTAACATCATCTGCTTTTGGTAACTAGTTACGAGGGTATAGCTTAACGGTTGGCGCAAACGTATAACTATATGTAGAGCTGAGGTGGACGTATAATGATATGTTTGCGCTTTGCTCGTTATTACGGTTGATGTAAAAGGTTGTACATTTGGATTTGACGATTACAGTTTATGTTAATAATCCATTTGGGGAAACGGTGCTTTTTTTTTTTCGGAATGCGACTGTTTTTAATTGTACGATTCACGAGGCTTTAGAAGATTTTATATTTTTTTTTTTCTGAAAAAAAAAAAAGTACATACATCATTAAAGAAGGAATAATCATTTGTTAATAACGAGGATTAAATATATTTCCAGTAAGGTAGTTCGAGTTTCCTATTTACTACGTTTGTAGTACGAGACATTATAGGTATCTTTGTCATTCAAAGCGAAATAATTCGGGACAATCCATCTTAAAAATATTAAAAGATTGAAACACATAAAAAAACAAAAAAGCCTTTTCATACTTTGTCGTTTATCTGTATTTGCCACGATGGTTACATATTTTTCAAAATAGAAAAACTTCGAAAGACGATCGAAAAATTATGGAAAAATTATTGAAACAAACGCTGTAACCACGTGTTGATTGTATTAGTAAGTACTTTAATATGAAACGGTACGTAAAATTTCAAAGCACCAGCCACGTACTTTGAAATATCGTACTTTCTGTGCCAAAAAACTATGAAAAAACCTGTTGATAGTAACTTTACTTCAACTGCATCGACAAGACGCATGTCATTTTTTTTTTGTTCCAAACCGATATTTCCATAAAATTAACCATACATTTATAAAAGTAAATTCCAACTCGCTACAATTCCCTACGTATTGTCGCGCACAAAAAATCCTGGAGCAAAAAAAAAAAAAGAAAGAAGGAAGTATGTATAACAGCACGTTATCGCGTGCGGCAGCAACGACGAATCGGATAGTCTTTTTTTTCTTCAGGTTGGCGCCATTCAAATCCTCGTGAGCTCACGGGTATAGCAACGCTCGAGACAAATCGATAGAAGAGAGCAGCCGGAAACGCGGCTTTTCTTTTTCCGCCTCGATTGAACTCGGGTGTTTTATCATCGCTCGACACTCGCGCCGGGGGACACGCGCGATACGATCCAAGGAGGACGTACAGTTTTTGTCCCGAATAAAAGCAGGGGGTATCCAAGTCGGTGGAATCGGATGAATAAACAAATGGATGAATACTTGTGAAAATGGACGAGGCGAGCAATAAGGAGGGTGAAAAAGCAGTGTCGGGGCTGAGCACGAGCGAAGCGTCGATTCACCCGAGTTACACCAAACTACTCTCGTTTCCCTAGTAACTTGTTATTATTTAACTATTTATCATCAAATTTTTACTACCGGCATCATTTTTCTTTTTTTATTGGCTGATATTTACGACGCAATTTCATGTCGTAAACTTGAGGTGATTTTTAAGTACTGAATTGTGTTTTTCAAGCAAACTCTCGGGCTATTCTCAGGCTGATTTAACAAATTTTTTTTCTGATTTAGCAGTTTCAACTAAAAACTGATACATTTTTTCATTGCAGCGACGTGATCTGCCGCCAGCGCCTTGCACGAAAGAAGCGAGTATACGCAAGACAATTCAACCGGGAGTTAAATCACATGATTGCACTCAAAGTACGTGCAATTGATGGCATAAGGTTGGATCTTCTCTTTACCATGGACTAACTTTTTCGACGAAAGAGCGACAACTGAATTATTTTGTAATTTGATATCAACGAAATAAAAAAAAAAATAAATAGATTATAACTGTATAGCGCAAATAATAATGCACGTCTTCCAAGTTTGGAGTAAAAAAAGAAAATAAGTAGATGATCGATAACACTGGATATTATAATTAGTCTTTATTTTACCTTTAAAACTTTTTAACTTTTTAAAATCAGTTATATATTTTTCATTTTTAATAATATCACCTTAATTATACTTTAAGCATCATAAGAGATGAACAAACGTAGTATCATTTGAAAGACTTCAATATTAAAATTTCACATCCTTACTTACGAATATAAAAATAATTTAACGTATCCATGGTACATGAAAAACGTGTAAAACGAGAAATATTTCTATGGAACATCATAATCGTCATCTTCGTGTTTTCTTTTGTTGGTCTCGTTGGGCTCGGATTTCACATTTCCTGGTGGCTGTGGTGCTGTCATAACAGGTATCATTTCAGAAACCTGAGGTATCTTTGCCTTCATTTGTTGGTGAATTGTTATTGGGTTTGCAGGAGCTTTAAAAATTTAAATTAATTGTCAATACTCCCACTAGAAATCAATGTTTTGTATGAAGGAAAAAACACTAAAAACTTACAGGTGACAGATTTTATGGTCGGTTTTTGTAGAGTAATGTGCTGGGGTCTAGACAGCGAGCTCAGAGTACCAGGTCGTTTTACAACCGAATAACCCCTTCCTCCAGCTGTATTAGTATTGCCTCCTCTTCCACTTTTCTTGAGCATAGACTTGAATTTGTAATTGGTACCCATCAAACAGTAACGATCCGGTGGCAATCGAAGTCCATAGCTCGGTTTGACAAAAGGCAAAGGCGTACTGTTCTTAACTTTGGCAACTTCTATTAATACTTCCCTTGGTGGCGGATTCGTGAAAGACTTTTCTGTCTGCATCTTAACGGCAAGGCGCACATCATCCAAGTCTATCAATTTTTTCTTGCCATGGTTGGCATAAACCTTGCTGTCGTCCAAAATACAAGTAACATACCCTGCAAAGAATGTATTGATGAATTACCAAAGATCTTGATATTCGCAAAAATCAGCAAGACACTCACTATAAGTGAACTCTAAAAGTTGATTTATCACTTTGGGTTCGTAATCCGTGATACCCATGTCTTTCATTATTGACACAATAACCTGTGCATCCTTCGGGATGTGTTTAGCATGCCCTATGCTTTTAGATTTTTCAGACATTGTTATTATCCTTTTCCGCAATTCAGCAACAACGTTTAAAACAACAACATATAGACCTGTAAACACCAAAAACAAATTATTATAGGTTAGAATAATAAAACTACAGTGTTGATGAACATAAACGTGAGAATATTATCATTCCAATTATTGCCCGAGACACGTACCTTTGAGCTATTAATAGAAAGAGATGAAAACAATCAACTAATCTAAATATTATTATTTATAACACGTTTTACATTATTCTAAAGAGAAAAAACATACATCACCAAAAGCAGACGCCAAACGCACACATGTCTGTCAAGGACATATGTATATATATAAAATGTGCAGATGACGTGTACGGCGGGAAAAAATCGAATGAGTTGAGATCGTCATTCAAATATCAAAACTGTGACATCGAAGGAAAGTGAAGTTGGATCCATAGTTGGATGGCACATCAGTTGACATATCCGCAAACTGATTATCATCGAGTGATGCTGTCGCGTAAGCAGGATTTACAAGTACATAGAAGTAAACATAACGAGTGACCTGCGGGAGGCAGCGCGTCATAGCCACAATGTACCGTAAGGTGCGGCAGGTTGGCTTTATTCCTGTACTCCAGAGCTTCGGGCCGTCCCCTCTGGAGCAGTGGGAAATGAAAGTTGGTTACTCAAAAAAAAAAAAAAAAAAAAAAAACAACACGTATCCTTATATCCGATGGACAAACAAAAGTGTACCTTATGTGTACCAACCAAACAATTCAAGGTGGAGCGAAACGGCTTCGTGCGCCGCGTGACGGACGAGCAAGTGCGAGCACTGGCCATCGAGTTGTCCAGCACGAACGTGTCGACGTGTTACTTGCGCTGTCCCCGGAAGCGCCGTGCCTCCCTCGGCATCAACATGAAATACATCGAGTTGGTCATCAAAAACATGAACAAGTACTTCACCGTAGAAATCACGGTGCGTATGTTTCTTTAAAACTTGCGTATTCGATGTGTAAAGCATTATTATATACAACCGCAGGTCCTGGACGACCGCAACGTCCACCGGCGAATCAGGTTAAGCAATTTTGAGAGTCGGCACCGCATCCAGCACTTTAGCGCCTCGTTGCCGCTCTGCCTGAAACAAGGCTGGAACGAAATGAGCATCGACCTGGACGATATGACGCGCAAGCTCTTCAGGAGCAAATACGTCGAGGCTACGAGGATACAGATACACGCCAACTGTCGGATCCGGGTCATTTACTTTCACGACAAGTACCAACCGCACATCTCTCGAGATATATTTTATCATTTGTATGTACGTGCACACATCTGATGACATCTTCGATGAAGGATATACGAGAACCAGTACGTGCCGCAGAATCTCAAGATGTTCCTGCCCGTGGGCCATGGAAGCCGTAAGAGCAAAACCGAGGACGAAGAAGTTCCGCCGCAGAAGACCGGCTCGATAGCGTTTGCCGATCTCTTCGAAGGCGAGTACGAAGAGGAGGAGGAGGAGGACGAGGGGCCAGAGGGTATGGGGTACTTGGACCCGATGCTTGCGAGGATAGAGGAGGAGCCGCCGGACGTTCCGTCGCAAGCTCCGTCGATCGGGCACGGCTCGATGATCATTGCTCTGGGCGAGGGTGACGATGAGCCGATTGGGGGATACTACGACGACGACGTGCCGAGGTTGGAGCAAACGGCGCTGGATGGAGAGGAAAGTGCCGGGGGGGATCGCGAGGATGCCGACGGAGGTGGCCAGGCGGAGGATAATGGCGATAGGGGAGGCGAGGCTGAGGACGGTGCCGACAAGGGAGACGAGGTTGCAGGACGCAGCGAGGCGGGTGTCGAGGAGGAGGAGGGATAGCTTTTTTTTTTTTTTTTTTTTACTTTTTTAGTATGTATTTGAATAAAGAGAAACAATTTTTCTTTACGGTATGGCAATTTTTTTTTTTTTATTGGTTGGTGAGAGAGTTTACTGAAGTACATTAATGCTTAAAAAAAAAAAAAAAAGAATGATAAATACTTAAAGATGAATGAGCATTTCGTTGGGATAATGATGAGGGGAAAAGTACGTGTCTACTAAAACGTAGAAATGATCATTGAGTAAATAAATCAGGTACATACGGAAATAAATAAGTTTGGCTTACACTAATTACACGTGTTTTGGTCACGCACTAAATTTCAAAGAAATATGGCATCTAATTAGTCACATTTTTTCGATGTCTACAAACCTTACCTCTTAATTGTAATTTGTAATTAAAAAAAAAAAAAAAAAAAAAAAATAGTAAAGAAAAAAAGCTACAGTCGATTAAATCGCTTAGCTATCGTAAAAAAGTAGTATAAAAATTTAGCTTTCAGTAAACTCTCATGGCACTATAATTAAGCATCAGAAAAAAAAAAATTACGGGACATCGTAATCTTCCTCCTCCCTCTTTCTTTTAATGGATTCCTTTAAATCCATTTTCATCATTGGCTGATTATGCTCTGACAAAGGTGTCATTTGAGATTGCATTGATTGTTGTAGCTTTGTAGCATGAGAATGGTTTACAGAGTCTGAAAAAGAAAATTGACGATCGATATTTTAATCATGCTATCAAAATCACTATTCGTCATTCATACAGTTATTTTTCAAATTTACTTGTGGCTAGCTTTACTACGGGTTTTGGAATAGAAATTGTTTGAGTTCTGGCCATAGTTGAAAATGACGAAGGTCTCTTGACAATGGAGTAGCCCTTGTGAGTGTCGATTTTAAACCTAGTTTGATTTCCAAAAGTCGTGTATCCTCCTCCTTTACCGGGTTTCTTTATAGGAGACTTGAGCCTGTAGTTGGTATTGTTTAAGCAGTAACGGTCGGGCGGCAACCTGAGTCCATTGCTTGGTTTGACAAATGGCAATGGAACAGAATTTCTTGCCTTAGCAACCTCTATTAAAACATCCCTAGGTGGCGGATTTGTAAACGTACTGTCCAGTTGTAGCTTGACTGCAAGTCTAACATCGTCAAGATCAATGACTTTCTTTTTTCCATGATTTGCGTAAATTCTGCTGTCGTCGAGAATAGACGTTATATACCCTAAAAAAATATTATAACTATAATTGAGAAATTTAAAAGTATTTTGCAATGTTGCGTGTACTCACGATAAGTAAACTCTAATAATTGATTGATAACTTTAGGTTCATAATCAGTAATGCCCATATCTTTCATAATTGACACAATAACTTGAGCATCTTTGGGGACGTGTTTAGGGACATAACTTGATTTTGGTTTTTCCGCCATTTTTAATCAATAATACTAGTATCGCAGAAACTAGTACTTACTGCATCATTCTGTTAAAAAATGAAATAAAAAAATTAATATATTTTCACAAGAAATAATACAGTTTTAGTTCTAAATAAGGTTAAGTTTTGTATCAAATTTATTCGCTCACTACAACGTTAAAGAAGTGTAGCACTGGCCTGTACTTGAAACATGATAAATTTTTAATCTGTATTAAAGACAGTTTTGGGCCAAAAAAACTTGAAAAAACACAATTCAAGCAGTGAACATTTGATTACATCTCACTTACCACAACAATGTTTGGGCTCCAAAAACCGATTTTCGTTACTTTTACACATTAAAACGAGTAAGCAGTGAACGAAAGCCGCAACATTGAGCTGCAAACTTTACAAAGAAGTGATTTCTTAACTGATTATTCTTAACTCCTAAGAAAAAAATCACTTTCCAACAGGTATACTGGTAATACATGTAAACAGTAATAAACTGCGGCACCGGTCCACTCCTCCACTGATCCACACTCTCCTCACCGCATCTGATGCGGTACTTTTCTTCTTCCTCCCCCCCTTCCCAGCCTCGCCCCTTCCTGACCAAAGAATGATATGTCGGTATTGTCGATAAGCGAGAAGTCTGTCATCCTGGGATTAGACTCGGCAGATAATCTCATTTCTGTATGAATGTATACATACATGTAGTTGTCCCAGGTCCCAGGTCGCGACTCGCGGAAGAGCGAGGAGTGCGAGAGAGGCCTTGCGAATTTATAAGCAAGCGAGATAGCAAAAGGAGGTGCGCTTCGCGTAGAAGAGGAGGAAAACGTCCCAAGTGTGTACAGTAATTAGGCGTCAGCTTAGTATAATAGAAGCAAGTGGTGTGTGCAGTGGTGTATCGTGGGTGTCGTGAGACTCGTGATAGAGGCGCATGGACGAGGCGAGAGAGGAAAGAATGTGCTGGTGAAAATATGGCGCTGTGAAATGGCTGGACGGAGGTCGGTCCTGAGCGCGGAGAGCCTCACCAGCAACACGAGCGCTGCTCCACTCGGACACCATCACCACCAACAACAACAACAACAACAACAGCAACAACAGCAGCAGCAGCTGCTGCTGCTATCCCAAGGAGGCGGAGGACCAGGAGCTAATGCTGGATCGTCAGCTGCTGGTGCGGGTAGTGTCGACCCACTGAGAGAGCTCTTCGAGGCCTGCAAAACCGGCGACCTTGGCCGCGTCAAGAAACTCGTCAACTCCAAAACGGTCAACGCCCGCGACACTGCCGGACGCAAGTCCACACCTCTGCACTTTGCTGCTGGTCAGTGCCCTTTTCTTCGTTTTGTTTTGTTTATATTATTGTCGCGCATCCGCAGAATAAGTTATAGTGATCATTTTGTTTTCGTTCTCTCTCTTTTTTTTTTTTTTTTTTTGTGCTCCTTAAGGGTTTTCACTACGTTATGATTTAAAACAAGACAGGTGCTGAACAAAAAGGAGTATTTGTTGCATTTTTATATGTGCGACATGCTTATAACATAACATATATTATGAGCAAAAGAAAGAAGAAGGATAATGTGCACAGGTGTACACTGTAGGCACATATATTTATACCTAAGTACATACCTACGGTTTTATGAGATCCATTGTTGTTGCTAGGTAGACAGTTTTATAGTTTTGTGATTGGATGGAGCGACGATCGGTGCCTTCGAGGTGTTGATGCCTATGTACTATATACTTGTACTTACACTTCAAGGTTCTATTTTGAGATTAGAATGGGGTTTTTAATGTTTTTGATCTTTAAGTCGTGGTTCGATGGCGAGTAGAGTACTTATAATGTTCAGCCATGTCCACCTAGCCATAGAGCGACAGGATGGTTAGCAACCTTTTTTCTTAAATTTCGAGAGGTAGTAATATACCTCGCAAATTTTTTAAAAATAATTTTTTTATTATTTTTTTTATTTTCATTGAACGAGAGAGTTTGGTGTTGATTTTTTTTACAAGTTTGAGAAATTAAATATTTTTAAAAATTACCTTATTAATCTCAATAAACATTTTTATGTTAAAGTACATATTATTTTTGCCATAGGTTACGGAAGGAGAGAGGTCGTGGAGTATCTACTAGTGGCTGGAGCATCGATTCAAGCCAGAGATGATGGAGGCCTGCATCCTTTGCACAATGCCTGTTCCTTTGGTCACTCTGACGTTGTAAGACTTTTACTTGAAGCTGGAGCCAATCCAAACACCAGGGACAATTGGAATTACACTCCTTTGCATGAAGCTGCTATTAAGGTGATAAATCAATAGTTTTTTTTTTTTGCTACTCTTACTTATGAACGCAAATGTATTTTGGTATAAATTTTTAGATTTAAAACATTATACAATTGATATTGCAGGGTAAGATAGACGTGTGTATAGCATTGCTACAACACGGCGCGGATCCAAATATCCGCAACACTGAGGGTAAGACTGCTTTAGAATTAGCGGATCCAGCAACAAAGTTAGTTTTAACAGGTGAGTACAAAAAGGACGAGCTGTTGGAAGCCGCGAGGTCGGGCAACGAAGAAAGGCTCGTCCAGTTACTAAATCCTCTCAATGTAAACTGCCACGCGAGCGATGGTCGTCGGTCAACTCCGTTGCATTTAGCGGCCGGTTACAATCGCTTACTAATCGTGAGAACGCTCTTGCAAAATGGTGCGGACGTACATGCCAAAGATAAAGGGTAAGAAAATCCTTAATCAGTACATGGTTTAAGAAAAAAATGCAGTCTTTCGTTCAGTGCAAGTGTCATTGTAGGGGTTTAGTGCCGTTGCACAACGCTTGTTCATACGGACATTTTGAGGTGACGGAAACGCTGATGAAACACGGAGCAGCGGTGAACGCGAGCGATCTCTGGGCGTTTACGCCACTACACGAGGCAGCAAGTAAATCCAGAGCAGAAGTGTGCTCTTTGCTATTGAGCGAAGGTGCCGATCCGACACAGCTCAACTGCCATGGCAAGAGCGCTATCGACGTGGCACCTACGCTAGAACTCCAAGAAAGATTAGCTTGTAAGTTTATTCGAATTGATGACTTCTCCTGGTTACAGACGTAGTGTTGATTGATGGTACTTTTTTTTTTTTTTAATTTGGGTTCTGCAGACGAGTACAAGGGCCACTGTCTACTAGACGCTTGTAGACAGGCCGATCCGACCAAGATAAAAAAGTACCTGTCTGCCGAGGTGGCTAACTTTAAGCATCCGTTCACGGGGGACACGCCGATGCATTGCGCGGTAGCGTCCCCCTACCCTAAGCGTAAACAAATCGTCGAAATGCTAATAAGGAAAAATGCGCCGTTAAATGAGAAGAACAAAAACTTTGTTGCACCACTACACGTGGCCGCCGATCAAGGCCACCTCGACGTCATGGAGGTGCTAATACTTCACAATGCCAAGATCAATGTGCTCGATGGACTTGGTCAGACGGCCTTGCACAGGTGTGTGAAAGAGGCTTTTTTTATTTTTTTTATTTTTTTTTTTTTATTCAATCACCATAAACAAAAAATAAAATTACAATTTATAACTTTGATTCGGTAGATGCGCAAGGGAAGACAATGTGCAAGCTTGCAGGATACTCTTAAGCAACGGCATTGACCAAAAGACCGTGTCTCTTCAAGGTTACACGGCGGCCCAGGTTGCTGCGGAGAACGTTCTCAAAATGTTACAAGGTAACCATAAACATTTGTCATTAATTACCTGTTTCATTAAGACATGCATTTTCAAACATAGTTACGTGAAGATGATCAAACTGTATACTTCACGTCACTTAGTCAAAAACACTTTTTTTTATTATGTAATTTTTTTCGAAGCGTTACACACGATTAGTCTCGTAAATGCCGCTATAGCAAACTTCTTCAAGAATTATGCAAAATGAATGAAATATTTCGCACGTTCGAGTTTATTTTTAAACTTTTGGCAATAGACTTTAAGGTCTTCTAAGAATGCTCGGCGCAAGCTATTGCTCAACAGTGTCTTCTCTCTGTTTTATTCGAAAATTTGTTGTGATAAAACAAACACTCACTTTCCCAGAGCGCTATAGAAAACGAAATGTGTCTTTTCATTCAAAAGCTGAAACTTTGCATCAAAAGTCCTGGTGACGTTTTTTATCCACTACCTTGATACTGTAACACTAAATCTCATGAGCATTTTTTTTTTTTTTCCTATTCATTCATTCAAACTTTGAAATATTTAAGATCCAGCGAGCAGGTCCAACGACATTGAAAGCCAGCTGCTGGAGGCGAGTAAGGCGGGAGATCTACCAGCGGTCGAGCGAATCCTCCAGGCCAATCCTCACGCCGTCAACTGTCGCGACCTTGACGGTCGACACTCTACGCCTCTACACTTTGCTGCTGGCTACAATCGCGTCGCTGTCGTTGAATATCTCCTGGCTCATGGCGCGGACGTGCACGCAAAGGACAAAGGGTATGTGTTCAACCATCCACTAATAATAGTTGTAAACTAAAAACGTGATGTTTTTTTTTTTCATCTCACAGAGGACTCGTTCCTCTGCACAACGCATGTTCCTATGGTCACTACGAGGTGACAGAGTTGCTGGTGAAACATGGTGCCTCCGTCAACGTGGCCGATTTGTGGAAGTTCACACCATTGCACGAAGCCGCGGTAAAGGGCAAGTGCGAGATTGTACGGCTGCTTTTACGCCACGGTGCTGACGCCACCAAAAAGAATCGGGATGGTGCGACACCGCTCGATCTCGTACGCGAGGGTGATCAGGACGTTGCCGACCTGCTCAGGGGTAATAGTGCGCTACTCGATGCTGCGAAAAAGGGAAATCTGGCTAGGGTGCAAAGGCTCGTTACTCAGGAAAACATCAACTGTAGGGATGCACAGGGCAGGAATAGCACGCCGCTACATTTAGCGGGTACGTTACTGATTTAAATCGATATAAAAATATTGTAGACTACTTGATATTCACAAAGAGTGTTTATTTGTTGTAGCTGGTTATAACAATTTGGAGGTAGCCGAGTTTCTATTGGAACGTGGTGCAGATGTGAACGCGCAGGACAAGGGTGGCCTCATACCCTTGCACAATGCGTCGAGCTACGGACACTTGGACATCGCAGCTCTGCTCATCAAATACAACACGGTGGTAAACGCTACTGACAAGTGGGGTTTCACGCCACTGCACGAAGCTGCTCAGAAGGGTAGGACGCAGCTTTGCGCTTTGTTATTGGCCCACGGTGCCGATCCTTTCTTGAAGAATCAAGAAGGTCAGAGTCCTGTGGATCTAGCCGGTGCTGATGACGTGAGGAGTTTACTGCAGGACGCGATGGCCTCGCAACAGGTTGTCCCATCTCTGTCCTCTGTTGCTCTCAGCACCAGTGGATCAAGCAGGTCGCCCAGCAGCGTTGCTGGTTAGTGTTATCCTTTCTTTAGTTTCATATTCGTGCGGTCGCGTTATTAAAGTCACGCGTTTCAATGACTTGTTTGTTTTGCAGTTTCCCCACCGCCGTCGTTGAGTCAGGAAACAGTGATAATGCCATCGGGTGTAGCAATGACACTATGCGTACCGCTATCTCGAAGAAGCTCGTGTATCAGTCCTTTGGGCATGGAGAACTGTGGCTCGGAACGAAGTGAACCATCCTCGAAAGATTCCTGCATCTCCGTCGATGATACGCGCATAGTCTCCGGATCAGGCGGCAACGCCATAACCAGCGTCGCAACCTTCCTGCAGAGCCTCGGCTTGGAACATTTATCAGAGTTATTTGAGCGTGAGCAGATAACTCTGGATATTTTGGCGGAGATGGGCCACGAGGATCTCAAGCAGGTTGGAATTTTGGCTTACGGCTACCGGCACAAGCTCCTCAAGGGTATGGAGAAGCTCCTCAACTCGACAGCCGGATCGATCTGGCAGCCGAGTATCAGTCCTGGCACGCTTTTGGTTGATTTACTTGCGGAGGATAAGGAGTTTCTCGCTGTCGAGGAGGAGATGCAGAGCACCATCAGAGAACACAGGGATAACGGCCATTCGGGGGGCATATTTTCACGTTATAATATCGTCAGGGTAAACACGTGTTATACATTACGTTGAAAAATCCTTTGAATATTATTATTATTATTATTATTATTATTATTATTATTTATTTATTATTATTTTTTTTCTTTAGATTCAAAAAGTTCAGAATCGCAAACTCTGGGAACGTTACACCCATCGTCGACAAGAGGTGGCAGAAGAGGTTGCGGTGATGACAGGCTCCACGTCCCCTGGCGCGACGTCAACTCGTGTCAACGGCACAACGGCGATTTCCCAGGCAAATGAACGAATGCTCTTCCACGGTAGTCCGTTTATCAACGCCATCGTACAAAAAGGCTTTGACGAACGTCACGCGTACATTGGTGGTATGTTTGGTGCTGGGATATATTTTGCTGAGCACAGCAGCAAAAGTAATCAGTACGTGTATGGAATTTGCGGTGGAACGGGATGTCCTGTACACAAGGATCGTAGTTGTTACATTTGCCACAGGTATGGAAAATAATTCCCACGCGCGAATCTGTTTTATCAGACCTTCGACAACTCTAATGAAAATGTTTTTGTTTTAGGCATTTGTTGTTGTGCCGGGTGACGTTGGGCAAATCGTTCTTGCAGTTTTCGGCTATGAAAATGGCACACGCTCCACCAGGTCACCACAGCGTTATGGGTCGACCGTCGCAGGGTGGCCTCGTCTTCCCCGAGTACGTCGTCTACAGAGGTGAACAAGCTTATCCCGAGTATCTAATCACCTACCAGATAGTGCGACCTCAACCGGAGGCCGGTCAACTTGGCGAATCAGCCGAGGAGCGGTGATCGTGACGCGTCGAAGGTGGTCTCGTCGTCGCTAAGCTCCGAAGTCTGTGCTGTTGCCAGCGGCCACTACGGTTCTGCGACTCTCTGTCCTGAGCGCTACTGCCTATGTTTGAGCACGTATGTATGAGTCTTTTGAGAGAAAGATTTTACTTCGAAATGTTCGCTTTCACGAAAGGTTGTCAATAATGTTTGTTGCTTTGTTAAAATACTTCGGCAAATGATAGTTGAATTCCGTTAAGATTTTGTTACTACAATATTAGATTTCCATTTGCATAATTTATTTATGTAATTACTGTATATTTATTTTGAAATCTTCGAGTGAAAGTGTTCAAAGGTATTTCTGTGTCTCAAGTGTTTAGAATATTCCCTTTGTTGGTCGTGAAAAAAAAAAAAATAATAATAATAATAAATAAAGTGGCGCACGGATGGCTTAGAATGTTGACTGAGACGAATACTTTGGAAAGGACGATAATTTTAAAGGTAAGCTATCGTTAAAATGATTGATTCAAATTTGCATGGTATTACATGCAAACAAAAATAGTATAATAAAGCATAAAAAAATAATTTTTATATTCTAATCTTAAAACCTGTATGTGATAAATTCTAAATAGAAAAAAAGCTGTATATGATAAATATTTTAGATAGTATTGGTAAACTTTACTTTGATTATTGTTGAATGTTGCTGATATTTTTTTAATAACTCGTATTAAAGTACTGTACAGAATAATGTAGATTATAAAAATAAATAAAATTCATACGAAAACTTGAATATCCAAAAACATTAACAATCTTACGATGAATATTGAATGTAGCCAAATAATATTCAATTACTTTACGCTTATGACATCTTTAAAGATAACCAAAAACCATAAGCTCATAGAAAATTCACATCAAAATATGAAATAATCAAATGTTCCTTTTTCAAAGTATTCGACAGTATAATTAAATTTTTGTTTTGATAAAAAAAAAAATTACGTACTGAAACGAAAAATATATACAATAGCATAAAAAAAATTTTCTAATTTTATATGGTTGTACATGTAATTTCGTACAGATTTTATGATTCGTACGAGCTTTCCTTCCTCGTTTGCGTAAGTACAGTAGAACAAAAATTTGTGAGCATCGTATCGTAAGAAAGTAAACAAAAAAATCAAGAATCAAGTTTTTTAAACCTCTCCATTTTTTAAACATTTCATTTTTAAGTTTACCGTTTCTCAATTTAAAAGCGGTAAAACTAATTTTATATAAATATACGATGATTTTTGTTAATTAAGTAATGTGACTGAAGATATAGACAACTGAGTTTTTTTTTTTTTTTTTTCTTATAACCGACTTGATGCGCATGGCTTGTGTTGAGTCAAAACTTTTCAGTCATCTTCATAAATAAAAGAACATTACTTTACATAGTGTAGAGTAATTAATACCATATTCGGTAAAGTTGATAATTTTTTTATTGAAGTTATTATTTAGAACAAAGAAATTACGAATTGTAAATTATTCCTATTGTCGCGAGGATTGATCAATTTTTGTACGCCATGTTATTACGTTACGAGTAAAAACGTATTTTGATGCGGCATTTGTTTGGACCTTCCACTGAACATTTGCTATTATAATTATTATGTATTTCTATACGATTATTTTCTTTTACGGTTATCGTTTATCGCGCTACACGAAAGTATTATTTTGCAGTGGTATTTTAATGAAATTTATCAATTTTTTTCCCCGCGCAAATCTCAGCTCTTGACTTTTTGAGTGAAATTACTGACAATAATTTAATAAAACCCTCCATTTTTTATTTTTTAAGCATAGTTATACTTAATTTAGAAAATTTGTCCAATTTTTTTTTTTTTTTTTTTTTTATTACAATGTTTTTATGACAATACCTTTATAAAGTAGAAACACAGCACACTGTTTCATCAAAGTACCACTAGAGTCGAGTACACAAGAACAAAACAAGTATTGTGTCCGTGAGAGAAAAAATTGTATGTTATTTTATTTATTCCAATATATATCTTTAAGTGTGTAATATAAAATGTATATTTTCTTTGATTAATTGTGTGAAAACGTATAATTTTTTCTCAAGATACACGAACAATAAACAACAATAAAAACCATAGTGTTCTACCTCAAAGCATTTTTTTCAATTTGTAAATAAAGCACACGTTGAATCAACAAAATTAAGAATTGTCCTGTAATACTCGGCAATTTTTCGTTTTCTTGAATAATTAGTAATTTAGTAAGTTAGTAAGAGTAATTTTTTTCTACACGTTGGTCACGAGACATACCACTGTAAAGGAAACAAAATAAAAACTATCATTTTGAATGATCATACAAATTGTTATGTCTATCGATTCTATACTACCAATGAAAAACTGCGATCTTGTAAGAAATAATTGCGTTAAAAAAATTGTACATTCGTTTTTTCAATCTCATTCTTGTGGCTTATACGATCAAATAAGAAAAAAAATTCACTTCTAAATAATTTAATTAGCTCAATTAATAATTATAATAATAACGAGGATTGGAATAAAAATTATACTGACCATTTATTTTATGGAAAAAAAAAATTGATTGCTCGGTTCGAAACTTTATGGTTCCTGAAACGCGACGAAAAACATCGATTATAAATAAAAAATATAATAAAGAAGCCTATCCTATTGGAAAAAATATAAATTATTTCGAAATAATAAAAAAAAAATAGGCAGCTTAATGTAGATTTAATAATTAATCAGCATTCGCTTGAAATTATTCGTAACACCCTAAAGGCCAACGTCAAAATGCACTTACGGAATTTCGGTATTTATTACCCAGGCGATGCAAAAAATTTACAGAGCGATTTTTATTAACTGTATGAATTTAGTCTGGTAATAAATGGTCTTTTATTTGTTTGCGATTTCACTTTTATTTTTTTTATAATTGTAAAATGAGCGAGCGCTACGTGAGAGGGGAAAAAAAAAAGTTGTAATAAAAGAAAAACGTAATTTTGTGTGTATCATTACTTCATACCTGTACTCAAACCTAAAAAATGTGCTGAAAAAAAAATGGCATTTTAATTTTAAGGTTTTTTTCCCCTTGCTCCCTTTTCCGCAATGCATCCTATAACGAAGTGACCCCCAGGGTATAATAAAGTCGCTGGTGTACGGTGATTCATGCGCCTTTGAGCTCGTTTAATGCAGTCACATGTACACACGCACAACAATAACAATACACAAAAAACGCCATTGCAATGCTTTTACGGCCATTCAGATTTAAGCTGCGGGGCCATGCAAGTAACGAAGATAACTTATATACCATTGTCGCGACGATGATTACAAAAGCGTACACATTTTTGAAACGTGATTTTATTTGTAATTTTTTTTTTATTTTTGTCGCAATCCATATCCATATATACAATTGGCCATTCATTTGATACACACTTGCTTGCAGTGGTTCAAAATAAACGTCAACATCAAGACCGATTTCTGAAAACCTTTTTTGAATTCAGTAAACAAAAAAACAAACAAAAAAAATTATGTGCTTGCGATTTTCCTACAATAGTTTGGTCACAATAACAAACATTGGATAAAACGATCCATAATTATATTATTCGTATCATACATTCTGGCTATACGTATACACATCAATTTTAGCGAATAAACATGCGCGCGTCCTCAAGCGACATCAACCACTCCCACTGCCGTATACGTACCATACAATATATTGCAAATCAATCACTTTTGACGGCATCGTTTAAGCCGCCCATTGGTGTATCCCATTTGTGAAATGGAAAAAAAAATGCCAATTGAAGGATGACAGCCATCTCGCGAACGAGCGCAGCTACGAGTATTTTAATTGTCTCGAGAAAAGAAATGGGCATACCCACGGGGCTACAACCAGTTTGATACATCATACGCGAGCACATATATTATATATGTATACTGATTGCTGGACGTAAATCACCCGTGAAGCTAATGAAGGCGCGACGATTGAGTATTTTTGTCGAAGGTTCCAATTTATTTGGAAATCAAGGCACGTGTAATTTATCAAACTTGAGTAATTAATGTGTACTCCTACTCAAGTATACTTAAGAAAAACCTTGAGCCCTGTTTCTCCCTTGGTTCACACTTTACGCGCATGTATAGCCATCAAGCGATTTATCGTCAAAGTCGATCGTGGACTTGTCGATGCACCCGTCAAAGTACTTGAATCCAATTGCGTTGTCGCTCGGTTGCGCATATAGGCAAAGTAAAAGCAGTGGCTGAACGTCTCGTCCCTCGGGTCGTCGCGCTTCAAGCCAACCTCCGCCAAAACGGCCCTTCCAGTAACGTACCCGCGCACGTCCACCACCTTGACCTCCACCCGACACCAACAGCAGCCGGGCTCTGTTTCGTACATAAAGGAGGCTTTGTGTTCAATGAAAATGAAACGTATTAAAAACACTTTTTAAAGTATCAATAGCTGTTGAAGTACACCAGTACCCTCATGCATCTATATTGTGGGTCTGTCGAGAACTACTCGGGTATACACATGAGTCTCAGAAATAATGTTCAAAAACCTCTTCCCCCACAAAGAAAACCGAACCACAAAAACACACGGTACAAGTTACCTATACACAAGCAAACTCACGACACTCGAGTAATCAACGCACGCACATCAATCACTTACAAAAAAAAATCCCATAACATTCCACCACGAAAACACACCGACACGAGCGAACATCCACGCAGACACACAAACACCGGTTTCCCGCCGGCCGGCATCAAGATTCAAGCCACCCACGCGCGTCTTACAAGCGATTTCCTTGCCACATACAACACGCGGCTTTTATTTATAGCGTCTTATCTCCTGTGGCAGACACACGCATAATCTCACCAATGCTGCCTTACATATACCTGACTCGCGGTATGCACACCCAGAGGGTATATAATACGCGCGAAGGCGACCGAGCCCCCTGTATATATTATGCGAACCTCGAGGCGGTTTTGTTTGCTCGTATTTCGGTGTATCTCGGTCGGGCACTTTCTTATTTTCTTCTGATGCGCGAACTATTTTTTTTTTTTTTTTTTTTTCCTTACCACTCGTGTCGTCGCAGAATGGCTCGAGCTGTGTTTATGCGTTGAATTCGTGCGGGGGAAAAGAAAAAAAAAAAAAAAAAAAAAAGACGCAGAAGAAATGCGAAAGAGAGATTGAATTATTTAAGAGCGTCTTAAGGGCTCCTGATGAGATAACGGCGACCGCCGAGTCCAAAGTGGTTTCATTTCGAGCTAGCCTTTTAAATTTTGATTGATATTTATGACTACTGCTGCCTCAGCCCCTGTTTCTTTTTTTTTTTTTTTCCCCTTTTCAAAAGGAAGCTGGTGTTTTAACGATGATAGCTTCCGAGAGCTTTCGATTGAAATGTTGGTTTTTCATTGAGATCCCAAACTTTCGGACATCAATCGGATTGTGCGTCTCATGTGGTTATTACTTTTTGACCGGAAAATCTTTGAAGTTTCGGTGGTTTAAAACTGCACCTATTGTACTGTGTCCCAGGAAAGATCTTTTCCTTGCATTCGACTGTACGTTCCACGATAAATGTCGTTGTTGGTCCCCAATGGCCACACCCCGTATTTCGCGCCGCTTTCTAAATGGCGACGGTGTAAAATATGACTTGGTGTATCAAATCGTCGCCCACACGTTCAAGCAAACGTCTCTCGAGCCGTCGACCGTCGACTTTACTCTCTGCAACTTACTGTTGAGCTTAACCCCTCACGTGCACATGTATCATCTTTCTTTTTCCATGTAACGTCAAAACTGTATAGAATCGGTATGGATCCTGATAAGTCACGAAACAACAAACGCGTGTAAGTTATTCTCACTGTACACGAGTGTACATAATGTGTATTCACAGTCGGACAAATTCGCCGACTCCATAATATGAAATATACGCACGGAGAAACGGGTGTGAGGTTACTTACTCCCCCCACCCCCCAACTCGATGCCGATCCTTTATTTGCCGATCTCCTTCATTGCGCGCAATTAAAATACAAATTGGAGCTGAAATTTACGAGGTTTAATCATCATAACTATACTACACGTACTCCCCCCCCCCCGAATGATTTCTGTACTGCAGCCCTGGGGATGAGATACGGTCTGCAGTTATACGGTGCTCCGCTTTCTTTCTCGCGGCGGCGAATTTGTTGGAACAACGTATTCGGTGTTATAAATATAAGGAAAAAGTACAATAGAGCCTTTGCGCGTTTAAAAGAGTCGTGAAGGTTCAGCTCATCGTGTCGAAAGAAAAGTGTGGTTATTTTACAATTGTTACAAGTGATGGAACGATTTTGTTTTGTTTCATTTTTGTGGTGACGGACCGTGGGTGGGCACTTGAGATTTTTACAAACGTGATGATCATTTGTAGAGATTACTTTTCTGTGAAGACGAGAAAATTGTTGGTGAGATTGATGATTTTAAGGAAAAATTTTACCACGTTTATTGATAAACAATGACAATTTTCAGAGTAACGTTTTGGGTAAAAAAAACTATAATACTCTCGTTTGATACGTAAGAAAATTGGGATTTTCGCAGAAAGACGATTTCTGTACACAATTTCGAATCTACACGGGAGTGAAACAAAAATTGGCTAACTGAACGTCGATAACAAAAATCGCCATAAAAAAGCATTTTGTTTGGATAATTTCTGCTTAAAAATGCACAAGAATTATCTATGTCTTATCACACCAAATAAAACGTCTACTCATTAAATTTAATTCAAGTCGTTGCAAACACAAAAATGTTGGCTCACTATATAGCAGCTGCTGATTAATAATTACCATTTTTTGCTTCAAGTTGTTAAAAATATATACATGCAACCATAAACATTACACTATTTGATATTATAAACACTTTGGGAATTTTTAACTCAATACTTGACGATTTTAGCATACGTATTTCTGAAAACGTCCAAAGGTAGCATTTTTACACACACCTGCAATAAAATTCTTCGAAAGATAAAAATTCAATTCACACGTACATTATATAGGTATACACGTGCGAAGCAGTAAAACGACCCAAAGGTAGAATGCAAGCTATTAGAAAAACCTGACCACCATACCTTACCAAATTTAAACTCAAATGAATCTGCATAACACCTTTCTACATCTATTCGGTCGCTTTCCCAAATCGACGTAATCTCCTTACAGTAAAGTATAGATAGATACGATATTCGTGGCTATACATAAACGTTGGCGCAAAAATCGCCAACTACACAGCACTGGCGACGTTGTGCCTTATACTTACAAGCGTCCAAAGATAACGAGATATACGCGATCAACTGCAAAACTACCTGCGGTATACAAGTACTTGCTATCGATCACCGCGTAAATCACCAAAAAAAAAAAAAAAAAAAAAAAAAAAAAACCCTCATGCCAAACAAGACAACCCTGTAAACAATCTATCTTCCTCTAAGCCTTTCGATTTCTAGTTATAATTTTTTCGTCATCTACATCGTTGATAATTCACGCACAAACTGATGACTGTAGCCGCGTTCCTTGAACTTATCGCCCAAGTATAGACGTACGCGTTTGGAACGCGATGCGACAGAGCGTCGCCAGCTAGTTTCTGTGCATGCAAATGGGATTAATGTTGCCGAGGATGGCCTCAAGATGCGTAGCTGTAAGTATAACATTATGTACACGCAAGGCAGGATCTATTGTCTCGTTTATGTGGCCACGAGCGTTAAGACAACTGGAAATGGATAGGCTGAACAAAAATTGGCAGTATGCGTTTGTTTCATTGCGACTTGGGTATATTTTTGTGAGATCTGCAACTTTTCTCGATCATGTTACATTGTCGGTTGAGCGGGACGTGCTATCTAAGAACTTGCTATAAAAAAAAGGTACCATTTGAATTTGACATGCTCTACGAGTTTTCTTCGTAACGTGAACTCCGATAAATCAGAAGTGGTGGGCGTTAATGTTATAATGGTGGGTACACATCACACAAAAATTCTGACTAACGCGAAAAAAAAGAGTAGTAGTCTGAATCTATGGTAACAAATGAACGATAAAAAATTTTGTGTGAGTGTTAAGGACTACAATATCTACCTTGTGTTAAAATTTCAGCTCTTAATATTTTATAGAACGCGAGTTGTTGAGTTTCGAAAAAATGGCTAAAAATGGCAGTTTTTTGCGATTTGCGAAAAAAACGCGGCTCATTTTGTTCGTAATTTTAATTCGCTATATTGGCTTTACTGATATGACGTAATGACCCGTGCCAAGCATATATTTTGTGTTCTTTTAGTCCAGTAAAATTAGATTTGTACTTACAGGATTATACAAACAAAAATTGCAAAAAATAATGTATAGAAACTGGCTCTTTTTGAAAAAAATGTACCCAGTTATTGCAAAAACGATTACATGCTCGTTTAGTTGATGAAGTAATTATTTTTTAACAAACAAAAATTACCATCCAGATGTAATGAATAGCGATATAATGTGTATACATCTACGGCAATGTTTAATAACTTCAGCTGCGTTACTGCGTATTTCAGTGCGCTTATTCAAAATTGTATACACCTGTTAGCTGTTGTAACCTTTTCGATTTTATATAGATCATTTTTTGAAAAATAACGCCTCGTTTCTCCGTTAAGTTAACCCCCAGAGAGGGATTAGAGAGATTATAGTAGAATGTAGGGCATAAATCGTAGTCTTTCCTCCAAGCGAAAACTACAATATCTCCTTCGGTGGAAAGAGGAGAGTTTTAGTGCGGAACACCAACACAAATCTACTATAGCGTATCTCTTGTATATTATATCTTCGGCGTATAAATAAGCGTCTGGACCGTTGAAAAATTCAAATTTCACTATCTGCGTTCGGTCGTGCGATAAAATCAACAAAACTACGACCCACTCTTTGATGGAAAACAAAAAAAAAAAACCAATAGACACCGGTGCTCACGAAAAAAAGACGACGGACCGATAACAGCTACGTATACGAATGAAACGGCGCGTAGGCGTATATATAAGAGAAACCTGCCCCAGCCTACAGGTTTTGATAAGGCGAGCGAGTTAGTTGTCACCTTTTTGTTTTTATTTTTATTTTTTTTCTTTATATTCGCCGATACAAAGGTAAATTGAGATGATATACATACGGAAGGGACCCAGATAAAATGTAGTATACTTGTGTAGTGCAATTGCAGACTTGGTATTTTATGTTGTAAAAATTGAAAGAGTAAAAATTCTTGAGACTTGAAATGGAAATCCGAGAGAAAATTTATATTTTGATGATAATTATACCCCCTGGTATCGCACCAGCATGCGAATCTAGAAAATGGCGATATCGACAGATTTATAGGGAAGGAGACGGGTTCATTAACTCGGGACTGAAAGTCTCAACGATGTACGGCTAATTAAGGTATCGATAAACTTATATGTTACTTTAGTTTTTATACAATAAATTCATGCCACGCTGGAACTAATTATCCATCGATTCATTGGTTTGGCTTCTTTTACGTTTTAACTAAAGTGCCAAGCAACACGCGTGAAATATGTTTTCCGGCATCCAATTTTGTCACGCAAATTTAATATGTTTAGTTATTATCGAGTGGAAGAGCAATAAGATTTTTATCAAAAAAATAAAAATACTATACGTTTTTCCTTGAAAATCGATAGAAAAAGCGAGTATTCATCGATACCGATTCCCGAAAAACCTGCTTTGCATTACGAAAAATTTTGATCTTCTTACTAATATATAAAGCAAAGTCGCTAAAACCGTTGTAATTGCTAACCGTGAAAACTACTGAACCGATTTTGCTGAAATTTTGCACACTGATTCATGATACTTCCTAGATGGTTTTAGTATAGTTTTTATCTTAAAAAATTTAATAACAATAGCAATAAATGAGCTCAAAATTTTGCAAAAATACGCCAGCTTTTCACTTTAGTTCAGTAAAATCCGCTACGTGGCGTCGACATACAATCGAAGCTACCTGCAACATAATTAAATAAGTGTGGTTATAAAGCGCTGGAGCGTCTCCGTAGCATGTGTCGAGATCGTGCTAAGAACTCGCGCACACTCGTGCGCAGCCGGCCTCCGATTGGCCGAGCGACTGCGCGTCGTTTGAACGTCCAAAACTCAAAGACACAGCGCTCAAAGCCCGAACACATAAAACCCAAATGCCTAATCCCAAACGACCCAGTGCGCTTACTTGGCCGCATTTTATTTAATCCATTAATTACCAAAATCCTAAGCGGCTAATCCCCAACGACCCAGTGCGCTTACTTGGCCGCACTTTTCTTCATTTATTAATTATGAAAATCCCAAGCGGCTAATCCCCAACAACCCAGTGCGCTTACTTGGCCGCACTTTAATTTTATTTATTAATTACCAAAATCCCAAGCGGCTAATCTCCAACGTTGGGTTATTGGGGATTAGCCGCTTGGGATTTTGGTAATTAATAAATAAAATAAAAGTGCGGCCAAGTAAGCGCACTGGGTTGTTGGGGATTAGCCGCTTGGGATTTTGGTGATTAATAAATAAAATAAAAGTGCGGCCAAGTAAGCGCACTGGGTCGTTGGGGATTAGCCGCTTAGAATTTTGGTAATTAATAAATAAAATAAAATGCGGCCAAGTAAGCGCACTGGGTCGTTTGGGATTAGGCATTTGGGTTTTATGTGTTCGGGCTTTGAGCGCTGTGTCTTTGAGTTTTGGACGTTCAAACGACGCGCAGTCGCTCGGCCAATCGGAGGCCGGCTGCGCACAAGTGTGCGCGAGTTCTCAGCACGATCTCGGCACACTGCTCCATAGTGGTACAGTCGAGCTTCGGCAGCTCAACAAAATATGTAGAGAATGCTGGTGATAGTCCTGCAGCTGGGTATCCCGGTTACGGACGACACTCTTCTCTAAAGGGGAAGGGCCCTAGGTGTCTCTTCACCCTGAATCTCGCCGAGTGCGATCAAAAAAAAAAAAAAAAAATTCCAACCGATGCCGTCTCTTCCACAATACCAGGAGACATATGTAGCCAGAGCACAATCTGGATCCAACTCATCAGAGTTGTGAGGGAGTCCCACCATCCCACCTGGTGTAGTTAGAGAATTTGTGGCTACAAATGTAAGCAAGGGAAAACAGCTCTGAGGGGCACGGGAAGCCACAACGGCTACCTTCTTGGTCGTCACGTCCCCAACGCGCTTACCCACATGTTCCCGTCTAAAGATGAGCAGTTGGTTATCCGGGGAACGACCCGAGACGAGATATTCTTTGGTCAGCGGCGTACCTCCCTCCATCACAGTCTCCGTACATCGAGACTCCCAGGGTAAGAATCAAACAACCCGTAGCCAGCTCTTCATCATCAGAAATAATAATAAAGAATAGCCTGGAAGTTTCACCACTGGCGCTTTTTAGGGCCATTATAAGTATTTACGTTCCCTACTGAACCATCAATTTCATCGGTTCTTTTTAGGATCCACCTAAGTGTAAACTACCTTGCCAACGAATACATTTTTATTACCATTTCCGGAAGCGATTCGTCGACTAAAAGACTATATTAACTAAAGACGGGCACTATTAAAGAAAGTCAGCTATTCACAAGCAGACGTCACCTGCGGAGTTGTTCTTCGCAAGGCTGGAAAACCCGGTGACCGACGACTCTATATTACCCTCTCGACTCTAAGCATTCAACCAGGAATCACTGATCCTCTCCAAAGTCTGCGTTGGGCAAACCTATAATAGCTATGTAGGAAAAAAAACTTGAGCCAACGGGACAGCCTCCACTGGACAAGTGTGGGGACCCGACCCTGCTGCGCATCACTAACCAATCTCCCCATCTAAGATCACCAAAACAACTGAATCTGCAAATAAAAAAGGTGCTTTAGACACCAACGTCTTCGACGTTATACCGGGAGACGTTGGGAAAGAGCACTACAACTAGCCCCAAATTTTTCTCCCAATCAGTCTGGGTCTTCAACAGCAAGCCAGAGAAGATCACCCTGAGGTATCCAGGCAGTCACAATCGCTGTTAACTGCAGTCAAGAAAGAGTTAACTTAAGAAGCTCACCGGTCTTTTTTAGGGCCATCGGACGTCGAACTACCTAGCCAACAAATGTATTAAAATTAACAAAGTTGACTGAAAATAGCCTTTAGGGGTCATTCAAGTCGTAAGCATGCCAATAGTCGCAAAAGGGTATATTGGAAAGAAAACTTCAAATGTATCTAATGAATACAATTTGAGGCGTCAAGAAACTGACGCAGAAAATTTATCGAGATTGAAACAGCACCGTCAAAATCGACAACTTAAGAGTCCATTACGTGAGAGATCAGCTTTCCATTGTACCCTCACAGCAATCTCTGAAATCTTTAAAGATCCTACTTCAGATTTTTAAATAAGTGGAAAATGTATTTTTGTTTTTGTGGCAATAAAAATGTTGGGTTTAAGGTCCAGGACTTTGTTGCTCTGGTAATAAAATTGTGAGATATGAGAAAAAAATTTTTTTTTAATATAAATTTTTTGGGGGTTTAAAATCTTAACAGCTTTAAAAAATAGCCCTTGCCGTGAATTACACAAAAGAAACTGTAAATCAACAACTTCTTATAGCCATCGATTATTTTATGGCATAAAGAACGCACAGTACTTTTCAGCATAATTATTTTTTTGAATTTTTACACCTTATTATTTGACCAAATAAACTATATGGATTCCGAAAAAATACGTTTTTAGTAAGAAGATTTTTGTTCTGAGATGTATCGGGAATCTGTATAAAATTTTCTAACTAAAAATGTTTCACATTACATGTCAACACACTACGGTGTTTTATTTAGTAAGTCTCGGGCGAAGCCGAGACGGGGGGCTGCTAGTATTTACATAACTATACATTCGCATCGCAGCGTAAATCTGTTCCCATGAACTTGACCTTAAAAATTTGCCTCGAAATCGACCTTCCCGAAAAAAACGCGCTTCCGTCTGCCGCGCGATAACATGGTTGACCCACAAAAAAAGTTACAAAATACACTCACCTTAAATTATCCAACAACATCGCTGAAGAAAAACAAAAAAAAAAAAAAAAAAAAAATCTTAATCCCAAGTGTCTGAACAAAGATAAAAAAAATATTGTCGCAAATTTTTCAGCAGAATCTTCGGCTCGAAAAAAAATATGTACAAGCAGGCGGTAGCATATCGAGGGAGCCCCGAAACACACTCGGAGAGAAAGAAAAAGAAAATTCACGTGTCCGCAGGCCTGGCCTGATTGGGCGTTTAAAAGTGATCACGTGAAGCGCACGAGGCCGCGCGAGCGCCTCAACGCACGCAGAGTCAAAGCTCTACTTTTTTTTTTTGCCTCCTCTCATCGACTCTCGTTTTTTTAAGCGCTCAATAAACCTTCCCTTTTTTGTTTTTTAAATGCTTGTATCAGCCCATGGTAACCGGCACTGATTGGCTAAAAATAGATGTGTAAGGTGCTTATGGCACCTGAAAGAAAATCGGATGCCGATCTCCGATACTGTTGATCGTAGTCTAATAGTGTGGATATGCAATTTTTCGAGATGCCTAGCTGACCTAATGGCGCTTAAAGTGCCATTTCGCAATAAAAACGAAGAGCGACGTTTGCCAAACAAAAACTTCGATATAGTCAAGATATGAACGTTTTTTCGGCTCCCCGTCACCTCCACTGTTGCTTTTTGCGATAACGATTCCCACTTTTCGAGCTGCACGTGGCGCCTGGGTGATAAAGACGAGCTTATCCAAACTCAGAGCCAATCACGCCACCGATCACCTAAAAATCGGTTAGGCCGAGCTTTTTTGCGTGTACGTGTGGACAAGCTGATGGAACTTTGTTATGAGATGATGCCAGGATGCGCGTTGGAGTATGTGTCGCGTCGTGACGAGGTAAGCATTTGATAGAGTTTATACCGATTTTTCTTTTTTCAATAGAGTCAAAATTTGACGATTTTTCGGGAGTTTTGTTTCAGTCGTGGACAATCACTAAAAAAAAAATCGTATGAATCGTGTTGACAGGCAAAAATCGGCATCTACACTCCTTTCTCATCTGAAAGATAAAAAAAAAAAAAAAAAAAAAATCCGCCGCGAGAAATCGGCGACTCGTCACGTTGGGAAAGCCGGTAGGCAGCCTCACGTACTATATGAAAGGGCAAGAGAGAGAGAGAGAGAGCCAAACTCCTTACCGATCTCCGGCCGAGACGATCTCTCTCCGTAAACTTGCACACAGGTACACCGGCCAATTCGCCGAGAGAACGACAGACAGACACACGGAGAGAAAGAGGGCCTGTGTAGAGCGCCGGGGCACAGTGGGAGAAAACAGAAGCAGCTCTCTCTCTCTCTCTCGCCCGTCCTCGTCCTCGTCTTCGCGCTCGTACAGGGGCAGAGCTGATGTCAAATCGGCAAAGCGCGCACCAGTTCCGTCCTAGCGGGCGCTAAGGGCGCACCGGACAAACACTCGGGAGGAGAAAGAAGGACAGAGGACGAGAATTCGCGTCTATCGGTATACGTGTACTGCCGGTATCATTTTTTTTTTCTCCGTCGTACTTTGGTTACAATACTTTCGCGTATTTTTGGTACACACGCGTCATTTCTTACGCTACTCGCACTCGCGCTGAAATAATTGTTACAGATATATACATATATATTTATACATACGAGCAAAGTGTTATAAGGCCAAAGTCGCCAAAGTGTACAGACGTCGATTAACTTATCACACATAATACTAGATAAGCCTCGATTTGGTGTTTACATATACACGCGCGCGATTCGACTTGACGTGTATATTTAGACACCGTCAACTCCGATCGTTCCACGTACAATCGGCAATTCGCAAGCGCTCGGAAGATAAAAGTATATACACAGGCTACAAAACTTTGAGTCGCCTGTACCTGGGCAGAAAAAGAGGAAAAAGAAAACAAGTGTAGCTACGCCTTCGCTCACCGGCACCGCTGTCCCTCTGCGAAAGGGGAAAACCTGTAAGTACACACGATTGCCTTAATTTATTTTTTTTTCAATTTTATGATTCGTCAATCGCGTGCGACATGATTAACAAGTTTATTTAACGGGTCAGGATCGTGGATGCGAGTATTCGTTTGTAAGAAGAATTTTAAAAAAATACGTGAGCGTATACTTGTATCTTTTCCGTACTACTTTTTTTTTTTTTTAATCACTTTTCGTTGTTTGTATACTTATATTGAGTATAAAAGTGATAAAAAAAGATTTTTTGATCGAGCGTCTTTCAATATGGGGTGGATACACCGATTGTCACCCATTGTCAGTTGGTGTATTCAAAATTCGGGGACACATGGACCACGTAATGTATCAAATGTGCGGTTCAGTTTTTGCGATATCGCGTCTCTATAAGAGTACCTACTGTCCGTCCTTGTACTTTTAACCCTCAACGAGATAGATAACTCTATTATCAATCGTCACTACCTACATTTCATTTCAAGGCGCCAACGATATCTTACTCGTGTCCCAAATTACATCAAAAGTTCCGTTTTGTTGGCTAAACAATCAAACTATTGATTTACGTTTGTCTATACATGTATATATGTATGAACTAGATGACAATTTGATAACGTCCTAGTTTCACGAGATAATAATATATACGAACATTGTACGTTTATAGACTCTGTGTGATACTCTCGATGCACTTGTCAACGATCGGAACAATTTATTTGTAAATGATCACTAAAATAATCTTAAAAATCGATGACAA
This sequence comes from Copidosoma floridanum, assembly GCF_036245765.1. Lineage (NCBI taxonomy): Eukaryota > Metazoa > Arthropoda > Insecta > Hymenoptera > Encyrtidae > Copidosoma > Copidosoma floridanum. The sequence goes on along the minus strand of NW_028321889.1, from coordinate 5,647,628 downwards.
TGACGATACGATCGGCAAACATTTACCGATAATTTTTGGTACATTGTTTATCGAGATAATACAGAAAGCAGGGTATAATGTAAAACACACAAGGATATATCACCATTTACGCGACCAATAAACGTATAATACGCGTATACACACTCGAAAGACAAATCATACCACGTACACACACAGCCTCGGCTACAATCATAACCGATCATCCTTTTATCCTCTCAAAGCTACTTTTTCCCCCCTTATTTTATTTCGTTTCGATCCTGCTGGTATACATTCCCACGTACTTAACAATATCTCTGACGGTTTTCCCGAAGCAACAGCAGAGTCGATACGAGTGCACGAGACTGCACGTGTTACACGCAAATCGCGCAACGTTGCAGGTTTCCGCGTGACAGTTGGGGAAAAACAAAGTTTTAGAAAGGAAACAGCAAAAAATCGAATCAATTCAATACAGGATGGAATCTACTGGATACAGTATACAATGATATTTTTTTTAAATGCATTGGATCATTTTATCAGCTTCCCGCACATATATATGTATACATTGTCACCGTCAAAATCATACAACGACTTGATACATAAGTAGGGAAATGAATTACCGGTCTCTCGTTGTTAATTTATCGAGTAAAAAACGTATCGAGCCAAGTCCGCGAAACTCGAGTCCCTCTTGGGCGTAATTCGTCGCAGCTCCGGTACCCAAAAAAATCGGCCCTCGCTCTTCCCCAAAAAAAAAAAATCCCACTCTTACGTCTAGAAAACTAGAGTATATTTTTTATACGAGGAAAGAAGGAAGGAAGGAAGAAGCGTAGATGAGTGTACAAGGTGGGCTGGGGGAGGAAGCGGTGCAGCAGCAGGTGTGTATACACGCGCGTGGTATCTAATGTCGCATCCGCCGCGAGAAGGAGATCAGCGAGCGTGAAAAACCGAGGCCTCGCTAACCTGCCCCGCGAATCTCAAATGCCTCGTTATTATTATCATCACAAGCAAGCAATATAATTATACGAGCAGCGCGTGCACTGAGAGATATGAAAAACTTGTGTTTTTATTGTCGCGTCGGAGCGGAATATATTATGAGTACAGTGCGGAGGGGTCCGTCTTCAAGTGCGGAGGCCGTTGCCAAGGTTTTGGAGACGCGTATTTTTTTTTTTGTCTCTCCCAAATTGAGTGGATCGATAATTTTGCTCGTCAAGTAATAAAATACCCTCGACATTTATTAAAATATCCTCCAGCTTTGATTTACGAACGGGCATCGATTGTGCAGTGCTACCTGTAACATATATATATATACTTGTTGCACACAGTGCGCGGCGGTGATGGGCTGAGTATGAGGAAGAGGTACGATTACACGATTGCATTGATTTTTTTCCGCGAAGCGCTTCTCTGAGTTTGTCAATATGATGTCAATGCGAGGGATTGATATTTTTTTTTTTTTTTTTTTTTTTTTTTTTTCAATTCAGCGAAGTGGAAAATTATGTTTTTAAGCCCCGTGCTCGTGACTAATTTTCTAGTTATTTAGTTGTGAAAAGTTTTTTGGTTATGCAAAAATAAAAAACGTATTTAATTATAGTTGAGAAGACACAAGTGTGTACAGATACAATGTATGCTTTTGATTTTAGAACATCCTTGCATCGCGTACGCTTTTATTAATAACAATTTGTTAAATTTTTATTTGTTTGTATCGTGGCGTTAAAATAAAAACTTTACAAAGATAACAACGAGGCAAAATTTGTATTACTTTAAATGGTGCGTGGTATGCTAGTTGGATAAATAAAACGTATAGTCACGATGATTATAAGATCTCATGAAGTGCGTTTAACAAAGCTAGTGGTAAGAAAATTATAGCACTGATAATAGGTCTTAGTTTGTAAATTAACGAGAGTAATGATTCGATGCCCCACAGTTTGACGCAATTGGTACATAGATGATACGTATTGCACGACTAAAAAGACAGTGGACAGTCATTTACCTGTCCATAATTTATGCACGAGCAGCGAATATGCCATTTTCTGGAACCCAATGTGCGATTAAATGCTTTTTTGTGCATCACTTTTTTTCCACATGGTATCTACCGAGAATAAATTAGTGTGTTAATGCAGGCAAGAATAATTTAACTCCATAGCAGTGAGCGTCTGGCCACACAAAAATACATATTTTGGCAAAAAAAAAGAGGCTTAAGCGCGCCGACTCGAAAATCATGCACATAATATACAAGATTCCCAAACGAGCACGCAGTTGTTCTCCTTCAAGCGACCCCAAGTGTCAATTTACGCGAATGGGTTTTATTTTTCTTTCTCCTTCTATTTAAGAATTCTCTTTGTTTATCCCTTTTCTTTTCGAATGTTTCGCGCTCCCTGACAGTTTTGTGCCAACTTTGGCTCAAGACAAAAATATATAATATACTAAGGTTTTGCCATACCTTACGCAATTCATTCGCTCCCGTTACCAGCCAAAATCCCATCGAATCCAAAGAATCCATGGAAAAATGACGATTCGACCTAAGGACATTTTGGAGATAAGTACCTATGTACCCAAAAGCAAAAAAAAAAAAAAAAATATCGAGAGAGGCGGCCGAAATAAATACAAGTTGAGCTCTTGCGTAATAGAAATCACACCCAAGGCTGCCAAAGCTGATTACAGCCAAGCTCAGAGGATACACAGCAAGTGCGCGCCGGCCGGCCGGCTAGCCAATAATGTTACGAACGCCGGCTACGACGCTTTTACCGTTATTACTTCGGCCGGCGCGTCATCGCTATTTTATTAACAAAATACGAGCGCTTGATTGCGCCGATTTATGCGCAGGACTTTAATCGGTGCCGCGAAATCGCTATTTTTTTTTTTTTTAGTTAAAAATGTCGCTTGCGTAATATGACGCACAGACGGAGACGTAATATTTTTTTGTCCGAGATGCTCGTCCAGCGTGAACTGCCCGGGATTTTTGTCCAAATGGGAGGGACTTCAATCCCTTCGATGATACAGTCAGAGTGGATTGTGCTTCTTTTTTTTTTCGTTTGAGGCTTTTCGAGTATAAGAAAGTGTAAAATGAAATAAAAAAATTGTCCAAATAAATGTTTTTCGTGAGAATCCCAAAATCAAGCCCCTAAAATAACACAAGCTTTATTTTTCACGACAGTCAATTAGCACTTTGCTTCTCGAAGGAGAAAAAATAATGCATTCTATTTTTGCGCGCCGACGAGAATAACAAAACAAATATACCGAGCGAGAGGCTGCCAATCCCTCGGTCTGGCATCCCCTGTCTTTTCGCGGTGCTTTTGCACTTCCGAAAACAGCATTTGATTGATACAATGTGCTTTTCTTGCAGAAAAAAAATCTATATACTACAAGCAGAGTAACAAAAATTTCCTCTTACGCGTCGGCTCCACGTAGTCGCAAAGTTCGTAGTTCATCCAATTATTATTTTGACTCGTCCTACGTGTGTATTGTGTGATAAATCGAGGGTATACGAGTGTAATTTATCCATCATCTTTGCTCTTTTGTTTGTTCTTCCTTTTGGGTTGGAAACTATTGTCATCAATGGGATTAATTTAGATTTATGATGTCCGGTAGATGCGAGAGTGAATTTTCATCCATTTCAATTGTACGAACGTCTATACTTGAGCGTAACTATTTCGTAACAGATTTTTACATAAATCGAAAGAAATTTTTTTTCCTGGATAAACTGCATTTTTCTTTTTTTTTTTAAATTTTATCTATTCGTTCCTATTTACAATAAAAAATTTAAAAATATTTTTCTGGCAGATAAGTGTGCCAAACTTTTGTATAACTGCCAATTATAAACTACAAATTTTTGTGTTTTCTTTAAAATTGTATCGTATTGTTTTGGCTGAAAAAAATGTTGTTTGGTTCACCCACTGCCTTATAATTGATGATTGAAAACACATTTTTTAAGCCCAAACCATGCATTGTATTTTTAACATGAAATTGTATTTAAATCCTACGTAAAAGATTTCAGAAATCGGTAGTATCGAGCCGAAGGAAAGAGCGAAAAAATAAAAATAGTTTGTTAATCCCATGAAGCCGATAAACGTCGAGAATAAAAAACGACGAGATGACTCATTCGGCCAGAAGTAACAATCCGTGAAATCCATTGAGCCAAACGAGTTAATCGACCATATCGCGCCACTTTTCCCCGGTTTAAGTACATTCATTCAATCGTCGATACTTGCAAATTCACCGGATCAGCCGTTCATTCAATTTCGATCGAAGCAAACTTGAACTTATCTTAAAAGTATACGTATTTTACATACGGACCAATTATACATGTTACTCCAGAAAAACTAGACTATCCCAAAGAAAAGCTGTAAAACGCCATCTGGAAAAGGAGTAAAAAATCCATGTCCCCGAAAACGCGAGGGTAAATAATGGAAATTCTCTCGAGTCATACGATCGAGAGAGAGAGAGAGACGTGCAAAGGTAATTGAAATTCATCGTGTTATCAAAGTATAAATAAATACATGTATATAATAATTTAAAATAAAACTTTTCTTTCCGTGAGATACAAATAATGAAAGTGACAATAACAAATCCGTGATTCCATCAATAGACGATAGAGTCTGTATTTATGTAAATTGTATATAAAAGAGGGAAAAAGAAAAAAATCAATCGCGTGCGATTGGATTTCGCCATTTCCTTGTTTTCACTCGACCGAGCGCGTAACAAATAACGGAAAAGTCCGGCACCGTCGCTTTTAAAATAAAATGCTCGACAGATAGGGCAAATTAATCTTGCATAATACACGCTGCCGCTACGGATGTATATATGCATATATAACGCGAGCTGTTAGTTGTTTGGGAAATTTTCTTTTTTTTTTTTTTTTTTTTTTCTCATCCTTCTTGTTTTCCTTCTTCTAGTTGGCCGTTTTTAATGTTCGCGCCGTTAGATGACTTTACGAAAATCCGCGCTCCGAGTAAAATAATTAACTAGATAGACGAGATTTATCGCACATGCATACGCGTGTATGTAGATGAATGACATAGCGACTGTTTGTAAGTAATAATGGTGATACGAGTTATAAATAATTTTCCTCAAAGGCCGAGATAAGTGGGGCTCGAGAAAATTATACTCTCCGATACACGACAATTTTAAAATAATAACGACAAGTTCAAAATAAATAGCGATACGCTTGGGCTCTGCGTGTGTAATTTAATTTGCCTAGATGGAAAATACAAAAAGCGCGATCTCCATCATTTCACCAAATATATAACCCCTGTTGCAAGAAGAGGAAGCAAATTTTTTTTTTGACGCTTCGTTTTCACCAAATGTTCTTTAGACGAGCGACAATAATTGATGCAATGAGCGAAAAAAAACAAAAAAATGCTCTCATTAGTTCGACTCGACTCTTGTTTCGTTAAAAAGGCAAAGTTCAATTTGCAAACCCGATCGGAGCAATTCGAGCACTTCACGGCTAATTGAGCCCCCTCTGGAGAAAGAAAGAATAAGAACAAAAGAGGCCCCCCCCTCCATAGCTTATAAAGTGTACCAAGCCTTACTTCCTCCCTCCCAGCCCTTCCTGTGTTCATTATATCGTCTCAACGTGACGTCGCCGACCGTGACACTCGCCGAGTGGTATATATAGTAGAGGTGTACACAAGAGAGTATATATGAGTAGTCTAGTCCAAAGGTTAAAAAGCTCGGCTGGTGGAACATTATACATCCCCCTCGCGTCCACCACCATTGTCAAGCACTGGACACAATGATATATATATATTTATATGTGTATTGTATACTCCGCCCACGCACTACTGGTGTAGCTCTACCAGAGCTCTACTTGCGTGCCGGTACGTGTCTCCGATGCGTCCCATTCCCGTCTCTCCTCGGAGAATTTTCAGCACACCTTCAAGCGGCTCACGCACGAGGTGCATATAATATAAACGTGTATAAAATCACGTAGCGCGTGTTAGATGGTATGATGCGTTGTATGAAGGAGAGGTCTATTTTTCGCGCGCTCCTTGGCACTTGTTGTGCCGCCAAGGTGTATTTTTGGCGAGGCGAATGTTAGTCCGTCTTCCGTTTGAACCTTTTTTTAAAAAAAATTTAGAGGAAAACGAGGGATAAGTGGATTGTTTTCTTTTTTTTTTCCCCCTCCGAGAGATGGATTTTTACGGGCAGGTGATGATGCGTCATGACGTTTGGTGTGCCGAAAGTTAACGGTTTTTTCTCTCTTCCATGCCACTGTAATGAAAAAAAAAGAAAAAGTAGATAAAATAACGATAATCAAAGGTTTTTCGTTTGATTTACTGTACACATTTTTGTTCTCATTTAACTCGAAATAAAAATAAATAAATAATTTCCACTGCACTCGTGTCGTTTTCTACAAATTCTAATAAATACTAGATCGACGTGTAACAATACTCTAACCCATTGAATTAACATACGTTACAGGGATCTACTGTTATAGTATAATTTCCAAAATACATAACCATTGTCTCCATGATTACAAGCTATGATCTGAAGGCGCGCAATCGCTTTCTATGGCGTTTGGCTGTCAGAGTGGGTTTCTCCACCTTTCGCTTACGCCCGAGCGCCTCAAGCAAGGGAATACCCTGTCAAGTGCTATACGCCAACAAACATCGAAATTTAAAAAATACTGTAGCTGTCGTACTATTTATCCGGTCTTTCTTCGGTAATCCTGTTTTTACATGTTACAATAACCCAAAGTTATATCATTTTATTCTAATTACAGGACAACAAATGAAATAAATCTTTATGATGACATAATAGGCGTACAATTGTTTGAATGACAAACAATGAAATACATGTATGGTTTAAGTAAGCCTTTGAATAGTTCATAGGTGTGAACACTCATTTCATTGCCTTTTTAATCTAAAGATGACACTATCAAAAACGGTATTGTTGTAAGGGTGGGGCAATTGTAACCGTAAAAGTTAAACCACTTAATTTACGAATGGAATTCAAACCAATTAGATTTTAGATTTTACAAATTAATCAATCAATATATATTTTTTTTTTTTTGACCCCATGCAATGCTTATGTTATTCACGTATGTACCAACAATTGCAACAGTTTTTAACATAAAATCCAAAAATGGTAAACATGTGTCTTTGTTTTTATCGAATTTTAATTTTTCAACATAAACAGTTTGTCTATAGCACCTGTCCCAAACAAGCGGATACACAACATGCACACACAACGTCAGCGCAACTTGACTTTGGTGCAGTTCCGACCTCTCAATTTCACGATCTCAGGCTCGAAATACTCTACGTACGCGCATACTTTTATCTATTTAAAGAACCACTCATCTTCCTTTTTGTTTTCACGCCCGACGCACACACTTGTCTCTCTCTCTTCGCGTGGCAAAATAGCCCTTTGAAGTTGAACATATAACTTAGGTACAAGTACTTACGGACTACTGATGGCTCTATAAATTAATGCTTTGGATGCATTATTAACACATAAGTACGAACTGGTACTCAAACAAAATTATGAGACGGCACAAGCTCTTTTTTTGTTTTCGCTTTGAGGTCGGTGAACCTTTGCTCAAACACCAAATGTTGATCAAAGCATATATATACACCAATGTACATTGGCTTACCTACGTATGCATGATATACCTGTCTTTGTTTCGTTTGAACAAAGATATACTGTTGTTTCGATGGATAAACTGACCGAGTGCGCGTATTATAGGTACCTTTGATACTACGATCCAATTTATACGACTATTTCATTTTTTTTTTTTTAAATCGAAATATGGGCTACAGTCTCTATAGAATAAGGACGCATCTCGAGCGATAAAGCTATGCCGCGTGCATCAGGCAGGAGGGCAATAAAGCGCAATAAAAACTTTACGTTTACAAAGATAGATGACGTATATATATTAACAACAATCATGGGTTACTTCACCGAGAAGAAAAGAAAAAAAAAATGATGTTACACGTACGTGGGTGACGCCGTTGTGTCAACCGATCGACGCGCCGATTGTCTCGATTGCAAAAGTGCGATGATAATTTCTCACTTTTCATCGTCCCTTATTCTGCATGCCACCCATCGACGCCAGCCGGTTCCACGATATCGGCATAAAGTATTTACACATCTCGATATCAAAATTTCATCCGATCGCATCTGAAAATCGGACGTACTATCGTGTTTCGTTCAAAGCAATGTGCGACGGATCGATTTACCATGGCTTTTGCAGTACGGCAATCTAGTGATTGAAAACATTTGTTTTTTCCTTCCTGCGTTCCAAACTCGAATAAAAAAAAAAAAAAAAAAAAAGACATAGAAAGGTTGAACGCTGCATTTGCAATCGTAATGTTTACACAGAAAAATAGTAGAGCCCACACGCGCGGACGAGAGAGAAAAATCCAATACAGATATAATATGCTTCCGGCTCTTATCTTATCATCCCGATACAAAGGACGAAATCGTTTGTTTTCTTTTTGAGAGAAAAAAAAAAAAAAAAAAAAAAATTCATGCCGATCAAATCGAGATTCAATTAACCGTGAACGTGTCATCAACCGTACAGTGTGCGTATACGCTCTCCTCGGTTAGTTTGAGCAGACACTCGAGGCCATCACGTGTACACGAGAAAATCGGTAAGACATAAGTAGCGGCGCTTGAGAGAATCAAAGGCGTTTATATTATACTCTCCGTCCCACGTGTCAGTCACAAGTATTCCATGTGCGTGCACACGAATTTTTTCGCATACACTTTTTTTTCGGCTATACAGTATTATTGAGATTAGAGGAAAAAAAAAAAAAAAAAAAAAAGGGTGGCGTCGTCGAGCGTTTCTGGGTTATAGTCTCAAGGCAATATACGCGACGACGCACGAGTAGCTCACGCGTTTTGATTAGGTCAGTGTTGCTGACACTGCCACTTGCGTTCCATATGCGTATATACGTATAACAGCAGTACACTCGCGTGAGCTGATCGATTCTTTTTTTTTCAATCTGATGCATTTTTTTACCTTATTATCCGAAGATACGCACAATTCGATTCGTACAAACAGTTCAGATAATACTAATTAAAGTACGAGTCGGTGATAAGGGCGGCCTTTCTTTTGAGAACAGAAGAGGAAATTTGTGTCTTGGTGTCGTACGATCATGCGTTTTTTTTAATTGCGCTGAAGGTGTGCGGGGAAAAAAGGTTTGGTCGGCCCAACTGACAAGGCGGTTGTGGGGTTCGCAATTTTAATTTTGTTACCAAATGTGTAAAAAAGACAAAAAAAAATTTTGAAATATGGGATACGATTTTACATGATTCTCGAGCGAACTGTGTGTGTAAGAAAGAAAAAAACAAAGTCTTGAAAAACATTCTTCAGTTATAAATTACAGATGTAATCGAGTGTTGATTATCATTTTCAGGCTTTTCCTCGAGTCCCCTTCATTGCGAACCCAACCAAGGGGCACATCAGTAACGAGCGTACGTAGTATTAATTATTGCCGGTTATTAGATAAAACCAAACTAGATTTGATTACCCCTTTTTTCCTCTTGCAGTTCATCACAAATTAAATAAGCGAATGTGTACACAAAATTAAACTGTACAAGGTCGATCGAAATCGATGAATCTGTATATATACAACCATCGATGAAAATATTCAATTCGACGGGCCATATTTGCACATAACTGCCAAAAATCAACGTAAAACCTAATATATCGATTATATATCTATGCGCAATGATCGATTCGGTCGTGACGTGCAAGTAATCCCCATTTATAAATCGAACCTTGAGTCGTTAGATATATAAATTCCAAACATTTGTATGGAAGAGGAAAAAAAGAAGAAATTATTACCGATCGCAATCACCTACAATTACATCATGTGTATAAAATGTGTCTAAAAATAAATACAAACGTATAGGTGTATATACACGCGCGTACATGCACCTGCGAGAGGAAAAGGTGTACATATGCATATTTGGCCGCATCTCGACCTTCAAAAATACACCACGAGGACTTTGGCGCGATTAGCCAATGCGTTCCTCTCCGTAATGAATATATAATATTATGTCGATTTGAAAGAGCAAAAAACCGTAAACAAGAAGACGTTTTCACATTTGAATCGTGGCGGTAGGGACGAGTCGTGTAGTGACGGATGGTTTTTCGTAAAAGCTGACGTTTCCGGAGTGACCTCTACGCGAGACGATGATGGGAGAAATGGCTCGCTGTTTTCGAGCCCCTCGAGCGGAAATTCAAACAAAACAAACGACATCAATAAAATGCACAACAAGTATATAGCTAGACAAAGATTCGCTCGCATTGAAATTTCGATAAAAATGCTCTATAACATATTAATTATATACCTGCTCGTAGAGCTGGAGGAGGCAAAGTCGTCACTTGATACCCTCAGCTCATGTAAATATGTATACATACGTGCTTATTTTTATAGCGCACGTGGAAGCGCGAAACTTAACGCCTCGAAGCTTTTTCCACGTATATAATATAATAATGTACAGTACACATATATGCATGCGCGTGCACATATTGAGACAAATTATACTTACTTAATTAAAATGCCAAAGTGTGTTGTTTTCATCATCGTCTCGATACATAATATGTACATACTTACGTATACTAAAGTTACTCCGATGTACTCGCTTCATTCAACTTTTACACGTATCTATGTATGTATGTATATTGGCAGACAGTTGCACAGACGAGGTACACATTTATGTACAAAGAGGCGCCGATTATACGCACGCACACGAGTCGTGAGTATAATATAAGAGAGATATGGAAAGATTTTGCACTATTCGCGCGCGCTCGCGCATAAATAGTTGAATCAACGAGCATTAGATTTGTGTCAATGACACGTTGTCGATATACGTACAATCCAGCTCACTTGTCCTTATCGTGGGCTTGTTTTTTTTTTTTTTTTTCTCTTTCTTACCATATATTATATATGTGCGGATATTGTTCATAAAATAGTGCAAAGGAATCTTTTGATTGTTGCAGGTGTCCTCAGGTTTCTGACCCCTTTTGCTTCATTTCGACGTACATTATGCACGTGTACGAGCGAATTATATATAGTAACACCCGTTTCTTGGGTTAATCGATTTGTAAATGCACACGTTTTTCAGGTAAAAAAAATCTCTTAAAACTTGTCGTGATAAATTTCACCGCTTTACCCAAGATGAAATCACGAATTCCAATTTTCCGTCACCAGCAATGGTGAATCATGATGATTACTGTGTATATTATATGCATTTATACATGGTAATATATATAATAATAATAACAAAGCTATAGTTATAGCCAAGGTTTTAAAAAAAAAAATTAGGCTCAACTTAAGAGCCGTTGGGTTTTATTTTATTTAAACTTTCCATCCACGGGTGACATTGTGATGCAACGTATATAATATACGAATGACAAGACGGTAGGTGTGTCACCTCGCATGTGCATATACATATATACATACCAACCTTGGGGTGTAAATTTGTTAATTACACGTATACAAACGTTCAGAGACGGCGAATGTACGGTATTTAAAGAGACCAAAGGTGCCACTTACTTACAAACTGATAAAACATATGACGTGCCAGGGGAGCTTTGTCACCCGCCTCGATCACCGCTATACCCGGGAATCTCCCCAACTTTCACCATTATTGCGTAAACCGATCGTTTCATAGTTCCCAAAATAAGTCGCGGATAATAACTTTACGTGCTACTTGCGAGCAGTTACACTCGTCTCTGCAACAACCACTAATCGTCATGGGGCCACGTTCAAATGAGAGTGCCATTATATGTATTAAAAAAAAAAAAAAATAAATATCTATCCGTCGATGATGGTCCTCTTTATACAGTGTTATACACTCTTTGTCGCTCGACTTCTCCAAGGGCATCTCGTGGGAGCATTTATTTGTTTTTATTTATTTTTTATTTCCGCCTTTCATCCTCGCTCTCTCTCAGCTGATGCTTTCTTATTGCTCGCGCCAACCACGTGACTCTCCTCCACAGAGTGCACACACGTTACATTTGTATTTACCTAATCGCGCGCACATCACGTGCACATTGCGAATCCGCAGATAATCGCGCACGAGTTTAGATTCCAAAGATAAACATCGCCGCGTCTAGGGAGCGTCTACCGAAAGCAAAATCGAGATCGCCAATCGCGTGGTAAATATAATCTTCCTCTGCACACCCGTGATGCTGGGGTGGGTGTATACATGACAAAAAAAAGGGTTAACCGTATACATGTGTATATATATATATGTTGTACCCATAGCGAAGAGATTTATAATTGTACGAGTCGGTGATGTATACCTTTGAGTGTACAGGTATATAATATATATGTATGTACTCGCATCGGCCTCTCGAAAAGTTGTAGGCTAATTGCAAGTGCAGTATATGCATACATACATGAGACCGAGTGGATAAATATCCACGCGACAAATTCTTCGGGCGTAAATCACCATCATCGGCTGGGGGGGGGGCAAAAAATCTAAACCACACGTTTCATATATATATGCACACGTAGATGCAATGAGCTTTCTTATCCACGGGAGGGAAGCCCCTTGACCCGTAACTTCGCGGCGCAAGATAACGGGTCCAAGTGAAAAGTTGCAAAGAAAAAAAAAAACCGATGAGAGCGCCGTTACGCGTATACATTTTAATATATCGTTCGTTTATTTTGTCTTTTGCACCCATAATCCGGCAGTGCGACACTACCAAATATAAAAATTCTTCGTTGGAAAATATAACACACGAATTGTGATTCACTCGCACCTGGTTGCCTTTCTGCAAATGTACATACCTACGCCTAGGGATCGGATTGTCTCGAAAACATCAATATATATGCGTAAGGCCTACACCCGCTTGCGACCATCTCCATAATTAGTAATCAACACATTGGAGTACTGTGAGAAAAAACAAAAAAGCCACACTCTCTCTCTCTCTCTCCCTCTCCCGGTGATACGCACTTATTTTTTATCAAAAGAGAGCAGTAAAGAAGACAAAGGGGTAGGGGGAGTCGAGAGCACGTATCACGCCAGTGAAGCTCCCGGCGTATCCCCCTTCCATAGCGATCTCGAGTGCCCGATTGCCCGATCCCGAGCTCGCCGGCGCGCAAATGACCGAAAGCTCTTCGGCGCGTCGGACGCGACTTGACACACCGTCGAAATCATTTATACCGATTTCTCGACCGATCGTTCGCTTATTGTGAAGTTTTGCGTGAATCACTTTTCTTATCCGTTGTACAACTACTTGCAGTGACCAAAGTTTTTGTTTCTCCCCCAAAGTGACACCCCCTCCGGTTTTTGAGTGAAGGAGTCGTGGCTGGCTGCGCGTACACGGACCCAAAGTGCTTTCGGGTGACCCCCAACAACGAGAGGATCGAAGAGTCGGTGTAACGGCGAAATAAGCGGACCGAAACGTAAATATTATACTTGACCATCTTATTTGATAATTTTTTTTTTTTGGACTTTCAACTACGTGGTATCGAATGTAACCGATTTCCGATGGGCATCCGTTCGAAACTGCGGGTAGATATACACTTAAAAGCGTCAAAAACATAAAAAGCGACCCATCTAATTTGCTTGTCACTCATATATATGCTTTAGGAAAAAAAAAAAAAAAAAAAAAAAATACACTCATCATTCACTTGTCAAACGAAGAAAGTCAAGGCGCGCCGTCGTAACGCGCAAACTGTCCGGAGGCGCGAACGAGATCCATCGGTCCAACGCCAACTGTGTACATTGTATACACGTACACGCGCGGAGAGTGACGGTGATGATTTTTTAATAAACTTCGCCTCGACGCGACGATTGAATTGTCCTCCAAGAAAGTTCAAGGGGAAGCTATGGTATACAGCCCCAATGTTAATCTCAAAAGCTCCATATACGAGATGGATGTTCTCCCCCCATATTCGATCCGATAAGTGGAAATCTTGACCCGAATAATCTATAGCTTAAATTTACCATGTACCATTGTCACGTCACTCGGCTACAATATTGCACGAGGAAGCAACAGTTTAACCGCGCTACGGTACCACTGATGGACCAAATTGTCCAATCCAGACTCTATAAATATATAGGTACCCATTGTCGTTTCAATTTCTCTCTCCCGTACCCAAACCAGCGTAAGGATCGGTATCAAGTACATATCCATCTCTCTTCATACCCTTGCTTTTTTTCAACCAGATATAAAAAAAACATATCACGATTAGTGCAAAAAAAAAAAAAAGGATATCGGACCAAAATCTGTCATCCACGCGCTCCCTCTCGTTTTATTTTTCCTCATCTCCCGAACGTCACTGTACGGTACAACGGCAGCAACCTCCCCCGTTCGTTTATTCGCCGGTTAAATTTAGCAAGCCACCAAATTGTTTTTCAAGAGAGAGAGAGAGAGTGTGTACCTAACTTCTCCTTCTCCCTGCAGCCTCTGTCTTTCAGTCGACGGACAGTTTTAGCCGAGGTTGCCCACCAGCTTCTCTCTCTTCCCTCTCAAGAACGGACGACTCCAACAAGGTAGGCTTTTTTTTTTTTTTTTTTTTTTGTTTTTTTTGTTATTCCCCCTTTCGCGAGTCATATGCCATCGGAGACCGGAGGGCAAAACCCCGTGGGGTTGAAATGAGAAATCGGTTACCGAGCGCGTGGTTAAACGTTACCGATCTTGCTTAATCGCGGAATCGCGCGCTTTTCCATCCTCATTTCGAGACAATGCATTTTCGCATCCACCCCAAGATTAAACTAGTACCCATACGTGCGCGTTCAAAGGAATTTACACGTTTACCAACAACACGTCATGGTGTGTATATATATGTACAATTGTATGCACGATACGACAAAAGTGGCGCAAACAAATTTCCAATGATCTTATTATAACACACCAAGTTTCGCGTGTAAATATATACATATGTATATATATACGTGCATTAGCTCACGTGCTGATTGGATTAGTGCCCACGACCGCCGCGGCGCAAACTTTTGGCACGTATGGGCGCGTGCACTTATACACACATACACAGATGCATGTTTTTTTTTTTTTTCTATACGCCTTCAATCTTAAAATATGGTTTACATGCATCTATATCATCATGATAAATATTGGATTATTTATACTGGCTATTCTATTTATTAATTAATGCAATCGTCGATTACTTTGCTTGTTATCTATCGAGCGAGGCTCTCTTGACATATATATAGTATACATACTTGTGGCTATCTTGAAATTCTCTCTCTTCTTCTATATATACTCTTGCAGAAACGTGAAATTTCAAAATCACGTGATTCACGCGTGGGGTTGCGTTTTTCTTCTCTCTCTTTTTTTTTTATTGGTTCAAGAGCCCAAGTGAGTACACTTACTTGATACCGATATACCATTATCGGTCAATTTTTTTTTCAATGGTATGTTGTGTTGAAAATCATTTGTACATTGTGTATCCGTACGTATAATCTCGTTTTGATTTGTACCGATAAGCACTAATTTATAGCTTATTTTTCTCTTTTTCTCTTCTGGTGGGGGTTGATTTATATTTTGGTTGTTGCATGTATATTATACATCTGTTTCCGGATTGAATTTTAGTATCACGAGATGCTCGTTATCTCACATCGCCAGAGTAGTATAGCGATAAGAAGCAGTTTGTTACACACTCGATTGCCAAATCTTCCTTTTTATTTCTCATGCGGCATCATCTGCCAATTATTTGCGGAAGCGCACGCCAATCGTACCTTTCATAGACGAACGTGATATCTTGTAGGAAAAAAATTAATTTGCCTGCGAGGGACATTTCGTTTTTTGGTTCACCTCGTCCTGAAAAAAACTTGTCCACAATCATCCATAGCCATTAGTGTATTAAAATAAAATAAAAATCGCGATTCGCGCATTGGACGTTTTAATTATTGAAAAACGAAAAGTAAAAGCCGAGCCGATATTTCTGCAACGGGAGTAAATGTATAAAAGTGCATCAAACTTACTTTTTTTATCACATCAATATTACATACAATTAATGTACGCGCAAAGAAGAGGAACTGTCATTCATGCGACATTATCTATGCGGCGTAGTCACATAATATATATTATACTTCTCTCGCCTAACAAATCTCCTTCGCTTACGACCTTCGATTACATTTTTTTTATTCCCTTAATTTTATTTTTAATCATTTAAAAGTGTACATTTAAATTTATTTCTTATTGGTGGGGTTATAGCACAGCGTACATAATATATATGTGATAGCAGGAGTCGTGGTCACGTGCGCTTACGTTTATAGCCAATAGCTTGTTTCGCTACAGCATTTGCTGTTATTTTGGGAGATCACGAAGAAAAGGAACAACCTTTTTTTTAGTTGGCAATAAAATTTTTACTGCAACGATATCTAGTGGTTTTCCACGAGTTCACATTTAGAGGGACGTTTCTTCGATATCATATATCAGCATATATCATAGCAGAAAAATATTACGTTCTGGTGTAAAAAATAAAATTATTTATATGAATGCAAGTGACACTCGTAATGAACATTTTTATCCCGTGATTAAACAATCGTCACGTGACAAAACGAAGAGAGAAAAACACCAATGATTGATATCCACTCGTTTTAGCGACGATTATCGAGACGGTTTTGAGACACGCGCGAGACGCCCTTACAAAGATTTTGGCCAATTCGGACCATACACGAACATAATTACAAAGACTTTTGGATTTTGCTTTATTATCGGGGCGCACTCCAACGACCCCCTTTACGTAATATGTAAAAGCGAAAATACACACCCAACACGTAACATAACAAATAGCTCGAACGGGAAGTTTACAAAACACGACTCGATTACGAGAATAATAATATCAAGCGTGGCGGTTAAAAATCTTCTCTCGTCCGGGATGTGGTATCGATGGTAAACAAATCTCACGTCTGCGTGCATCTTCACTGTATCTTTCAATCGAGAGGCGAATTTTTTTTTTTTTTTTTTTTGTTCTTCACGTCGCTAACAAATGCATCGCGATGACCTCTCCGCTCGATGGATAAATTATATCCTTTCTCACTCCAATTTCTACGTTATATAATTAAAAAAAAATTTTTCCTTCGTCTTCAATTCCAATGAATTGTACGATCGCACCGATGTAACGACTCTTGTCGAGGACTTTTTGCGAATGGCGATTGCAAAACACGTCGATACACGCGAGTGCGAATTTTTACGAAAATTTACGAAATCGTCAAAACAACTTTTTTCTGTAAATAGGAAAAAAAAAAAAATCCTGTATCAGAGCACCGCCTGTCAGTCAAGTGTCAAAAGACTCGCTCGTACGTACTTTCCGTAGCGCCATCGAGACAAACTTTCCTCGCTATGTGTGCCCTTTCCTTCGATATCGGTATTTATTTTTCAATTTTTCGCCAAGATACCCTCGACACCTTAGCCATCACCGATTCATATTTTTCTCCTCCGAGATACCCGCGCCAGCGAGACATTCTCGTGTCAAACAAACCGTATCACAAAGCGCGCGCTTATCGAACTTCATTGAGATAAGTGAGCGATTGCTACACGGCATATGTATATAAAAAAAAAAAAGCACAACGGCGCCACCGATCGATGCTCTAATCAATTTCCTCGAGTCCGCGCGGACGGAAAGTTCGGAAGATCGCGCAGCTTCTTGGCTATTTTTTTCAAAAAAATCGGCTCGTCCGTGCACATTAGTCTGAAAATTTTCCAAGCCAGCGCTTCTTCTTTCGCCTCGCGCGTGGATTATTCAACGAGATCGGTGATAAGTCCCCGTGAGGGGGGGGGGACGTTGTTTTGCCGGAGAACAATGACGCGAGCGCGTCTGAATGTCGTCCCGGTCCTTTGGGTCGAACGTGATCGATTTTCACCCGCCGAAACGATAAGACGATGGAGTCACAGCCCGTCCGTGCCATCTACCGATACCGTGAAAGACCTTTTCCACTCCATTCGGAAAACAGGGGGACCCGTCACACCTTACGCGAGAAAAAAAATTTTATACATACAACGGACCGTATAAATAACATTATAGAAATAAGAGCATAAATATATCATACGGTGTGAATACTAATGATGATTAACAGTTTGTTGCGTGGGTGGTTGGTGGTTGTATTGCAGATCTAGATGTGTTCCATAGCAATACCAGCGGAGCTTCTGTTGGGCCACAGCCCCCCGGTGTACGGCTCGCTGTTGTACAGCTCCCTGATGGTGACGACGCCGCCCATAGCCAACAGAACGGTACCGCCGCAGATAAGGCCCTGCTTGACGCAGGGTTCCCTACAACTGGTGGGTCTCCTCAAGGGAAGCAGCAGCAACAACGGCAACGATGACGCCAACAACAGCAACAAGCAGCGCAACAAGAAGAGGGTCGTCTTTGCCGACGACCGTGGCCGGCCGCTCACACAGGTATATGTTTACGAACAAACACGTCGTTTGGTTTAAATTGTGGAGGCTCCACCGATCGTTTGACCATCACTTAAGAACATTTCTTTTACGCGGCTGTTGTCCCCATTTGCTCGTATTACGAGGGATCGGTTTTTTTTTTTTTTTTTCCACGCGCACAGAGGAAACATAAATAACTACCTTTTTTTTTTTCTCTCTTCCTCGCTAATAATAAGTACATCAAAGTACACGCGCGATGGAGACTCGCGAGAGAGAGGATATTTATTGCCCCGGATAAGTCGAAAGCAGTGATGTATCGCTCGAATTATCATCGGTACCTAAATTCACAAAGAAGTCGCACCGTTTTTTCTTTTTTTTTTTTTTGTTTTTTCTTTCCTTCTGCAATCATCACGTGGCTCCTTTTTTTTCGGTGCAACCCCGCACTTATAAATTAAAAATACACCATTCGAACGAGAAGATAAAAAATGATAATCACCGCTTGTTCCACCAATCGCGTCAACCGTTCAGCGAAACAAGCTCGCTTCCACCTCGCTTTGGTGATCGCGTTATTGTTGAAATATCGAGAACACCCGGAGTATGGTCGAAGCATCGGCGCGTCCTTCTTCTTTTCGCGATAAAAGCACGGATCAACAACCGATCGACGATTTTTATTGTTCCGCACTCGTAGAAGCAAAGAAAAAAAAGGAAAAAGCACCCAATGTGGTTGTGTTTGGTTCCCCCGCAGGTGCGAGTCATGTCGGAGCCAAGTAACATGCCACCGCTGTGGACCTCGGCTTACGTGGCGAGCCTCGCCCACGGGGGCGTCTTCCGCAACCTGGACGGCAGCCTCGCCAGTAGCCCGCAAAACGGCTCCTCCTCCGTCGACTGCACCGACAGCAGTAGCACCACGCCGTTGGAGCACGCGGGAGCTGGGGACCAGCCGTGGGAGGCGTGCTTCCCCCAACCGGCGAGCGATTACCTGGCCTTCCGGGGCAAGCTCGAGTCCAACCTCGTCAGCCTCGAGAACGTGATAGTCCGGGAGACGGAGGGCTGCCTCGTGGGCACGGTCAAGGTGAAGAACGTCGATTACGACAAGGAGGTGACGTTGCGCGTAACAACCGACAATTGGCGGAGTTACGTGGACGTGGGGTGCAGTTACGTCGAGCAGCCGGGGTTGGCGTGCGGTGGCGCGGTGCCCAGCCTCTACGACACGTTTAGGTTTCGGGTGGCGCTGCCGAGGACGGAGGAGCACCGGCAGGTCGAGTTTTGCGTGCGCTATAGGTGCGCGGGCCAGGAGCACTGGGACAACAACGCGGGGGCCAATTACGTCGTCAAGAAGAAACGCGACGTGAGCGCACACGGGGATTTTATCCATTTGGCGAGAAGAAACATCGGCGCCGCCGTCGCGGCTGTCACGCGCTCGCCCTAAAACCACGTAGACACCCCGATAATGCACCCACGGGGGTTACACTGCGTGGGACATACATAAACATAATATGGCTCTGCTGTCGTATGATTTTTTTTTTTTTTTTTTTTTTTTTTTTTTTTTTTTTTTTTTTTTTTTCTTCAATATTCCGTACGTAAAAATGTATATACATGGGGATGCTTTTGGTTACAAATTTCCTGGAGCCCCACAAACGAGCTTTGCTCCAATCTCGAATTTTCTCTTGTTGTTGCGGCTTACAAAAGTATACACGACCAACAGTTAGAGAGACGCGTTACGAGAGAACTTTACTGCTTACTTACTTTTGGTATAAAAAAAAAAAAAAAAATACCATACGTAACGCGACAACGAATGATTATCCGGTAACTTTCGTCATGAATAAATGTTTGTAGATTACACCGCTTGCCTACTTAAATTGATTGATTGATTAACAAGCGAGGAATAATATTATATTACAACGTTGTGCACGTTGTTTTTTTTTTTAGTTTTTTTTTTAGTTTTACGCTTACCAAAGACGATACGATTATACACTGCAGCAGACGATGTTGCACAATCACATATAATTAGTTGTAACAGTGGATTTTACGTTATTATTATTATTATTATGCTGATGAACGAAAAGCTCAATTGTTTACGAAAGCGAGGTGACGCGTGCAGTTAACGTTTATTGTCATGTGATATATAGTTTATATGAATACATAATTACCTTGTGTTGCATTAGTCGATAGCTATATTTGTGGGTATATATGGGCGCATATTTATATATGATACACCGAAAGACACGCGTACAACGACTGACAAAACGATATAATATGACTTATATGACGCTTTGGCGACAAATAGGTATACGTTAAACGAGAAAAAAAAAAAAAAATTGTTGGCACACGAGCGCACCCAACCGGTGGGTATACATGTATCCGTGTGTACAAGAATACATAACCTATAGGAATCCAAAAACCCTCTTTATATAACCCGTAACAATTGTGTACCCAACGGCGGGGCGTCGATGCTCATCTTCTTCGTCCAAGAACCCAACGCAAAAGTGCCAAATGAGCGAGAGAGATACAAAACGTTTTTTTTTTTTTTTTCTTTCTTTTTTTTGTCTATTTCCTCTCGTCAACCATCTCACGGGGAACCCCATCAACATCGTCGCGCCCTGCATCATCAGGCACAAGCGAGCCTCGAGGAGCAGGTAGCCGAGCTGCTGAACGCCTGCTGCGGCCCGAGCTCGTGCCACAGCAGCTTCGGCCAAGCGCGCCAAATCAACATCAACAGGAATGACCGGCCGGCCGGCGAGGCGACGCGAGTCAACCTGCGCACTTGGAGCGAGTTCGCGTCCTGGCAGCACCTGGGGACTGACGGGCCCTACTGGTAACTCGCACGGGTGAGGGCTCCAATAATCCTACTCGTCCCCCGCATCCCCCTTTTTTCCCTCGATCCATCGACTCTTTGTCTCATCTTCGTCTTCGCATCGTTCCTCCCCCTCCCAATGTTTTACCATCCAATTTGCATAGTCCCACCGATCTGTGAGCCCTCCTCCTCCTCCTCCTCCTCCTGTGCGAATATCGCACGTGTGAGCATGCGGACGCGAGAGAGTTTGCAGAGAGGAAAAATAATGGAAGGAAGAGGTCGAGCCGTTCACTCGTCGTGTACATGATTCTGCTGCTGGGTGGCTGATCTGATGCGATGACCACGATGATAATGGTAATGCTGGTGATGATGACGGAGGATACAAGGACACTCCTCGCCTCCGCGGATTAACTTCTATTGTTCGGTCAGTGCGTTTTTTTTTTCACCCCCCCCCCCGTCGACTCTCCCGCGCCCCCTCAAATCTTACGGGGTTTTGGAGTATTTTGTTTTTCTTTGTTTGATTGTCGCGCATCAGTAGCGTGTTACGGGATGGCCGTGTTGTTTTTTGTTGCATCGCGTGATCGTGTGCATACGTTTATATTTTGAGCTGATCTTCATTCATGTTTGACAATTCGTTTCAAGATGTATCGTTTAAAATCGTTTGAAAAAGTATTAATCACAATACGTAAATGATAATTGTACTTATCTGCTGTGATAAAAAAATTTTTTTCCAATATTTTGTTGTGAATAGTGATGAGTAAAAAAATATTTTAGGAAACAAAATGTACTTTAATCCGGAAAAAAAAAAAAAAAGGATTTCAAAGTGTTAAAACATTCATAAAATAATTCTTATCTTACATGCTTGAAGCTAAAATGTGTAAACTTGTGGTTCCTCACGTGGAACACAGACGGTAGTATTGAATGGAAAGAACATTTTGTACAATTAACCCTTACTTTTTGCACTATATGAAATGCACAGTTTTGTCCTCCCCTATTGTATAAAAATTCTCAAGTGCCACGACACTTGTTGCCACACAATAATACTGCCTGTGATTTTTCTCCTTTCCCCTTGATACAAAAAATTTGTTTAAACCTACACGTTCATACTTTGTTCGCTTTGATTAAATCCTTGATGTTTTACCTCTCTATCTTTCGTGCGACGAAATTGTGAACAGCATGTTGATTTACTGATTATCTAAAACTAAGCAAAAATTCCGATTTTCCCTTAATAATCGCTAATAGAAAAGCTTGCTCAAAGGCACGATTTACTTTTTTTTAATTCATTTATTTATTACTATTATTTTTTTTTTGTCACAACAGGTTCAATGACGCAAAATCAAGTGTTGCATCTTCGTCCGACATCACCACCAATTTTCTGGTTCCTATAAACATGTGTCAAGAAGTAACGAATCCTAATATATTATGTATAGTGTAGACTGAAGAGACAGAGGGAGAGAAAATGAAGATCCAGTGACGATGGAAGCCTCGCGATTTTTTAAACAAATAATTCGATAAACAGTAGTAGTGTATAGTATGATATTACGGTAATGGGTTATACGGTTGACGAAGACGAGCGCGTGGGACGTTATAGTAGTGATAATTGTGTATATTTTAAATAATAGGCAAAAGTTTGCTTCTTGTATCTTAGACGTACATGTATATGTATAAATCGAGAAGACGCCCGATTTGTTATGTATACGCGTAAAGTTTGTTGGACATAAAAAAAAAAAAAAAAAAAAGAAAAAAAGAATTTCAATAAATAACACCGTATGTTCACATGGTTAAGTTATTTGTGATGGATGGAGAAAAAAAAGAAAATTATTTTTTACTGTAAAGGGAAAGGCCACGAAGGGGATAGCTCTCGTTTCGCGTTTGTTAAAACGATGTGTATGAGTACACTCGAGTTCCGATTCGCACAGGCATACCGTCCGTAACAGTGTACATACCCACGTACAATACGATGTACGTATATTTATTTATATATATATATATATGTAGAAATGCGTAAAAGCAAGACTGATGATAATTGATCGATTTTTCCGATCGCGTCCTTCCTTTGAAACGAGAAAATGAGCAAATGTGATCGAGCCAAGCTCGCCGAACTGACACCCCAAAACTTGCAGATACAAACTTCGTGTCCTCCCTTGGTAGATTTTATACTCCGACGAATGAAAATAAAATTACCTCGTATCGGGTCCGCGATCAAAAAAGTTTGTCTTTTTTTTTTTTTTAATTTGAGTTTTTCTTTTGGTGGATTTTCTCGATGAGATTACATGATCTTTCTGTCCCCGGGTAATTTTACGTACTTATTTAATATACATATTTATTACTTTTGTTGAAGATGATGGAATTTTTTTCTTTTTTCTTTTACTCTTGTTTATTATTGTTGTCTCTGATAAGCGTGATAAGGAAGGATCAAAGACAGATTGTCATAACGCGTACATAATTGGTTGGTTTATATATATATATATATGCGTACTTTACAAATGTTTTTCACAATCGTGTAGGATTTGTTGGAAAACTTTTTTTTTTTTTTTTTTTTTTTTTTAACAAAGTAGTGACTTCCAAAGCTGTGCCAAAGGCCATTTTGTGACTTTTTGTTTAGAAGAAATTGTTCCAATATTAAAAAAAAAAAAAAAAAAAAAAAAAAAAATGTAACGCGTAATATTGCAGCGATTTGTATACAAATTGTTCACGACGAGCGATGTATCATTTAACGAATCGATATTTATATTTAATGGTTCACATAAAAAATAAAAAAAAAAACAGTTTATAAAAAACTACAATATTACTGACCAATATCTAGTTGTATGACTGTGTAAAAGCGTATGTGTGAGAGTATACTTGTACCTGATGAACTGATGAAGTGTCGACGAATAAACGAAGAGTGTGCGAGAGCACGTGGAAAAATCTGACATAAAATCTTTAAATAAAACACCGCCACATGGTTAAAAAAAAAGACAAATTGAGAAGTTGAACACAGAAGAGCTTCAATTTTATTGCGATACGCGTATTGATGTTAACGAAGGAGGAAAAGTGATTTTTACTTTTTAATCATCACCCCATATAATATTGTATAGTTTAAGAAAAAAAAAAAAAAAAAAAAAATTGTCGCTTCGATCTTTTGTTCTCTTCCCTTTCTTCTCTCACTTGATACATACATTTTATCCCCTTCAATCGCTACGAATCATATGATAAATGTAATTTTAATTAATGTTATTGTTGTTATTATTGCCATACATTACTAGCTATTACTATACTTTGGACTTTTAACGTATACGTGGCCACTGAGTGTAATTTACTGTGTAATTATATTTACTAACCGATAAGAATTTTTGTAGATACTATACTATGTTATTATTATTATTATTATTATATTAAAATCTGAAAAACGGAAAAATATGGATCATCTTAGCTTCAGCTTGTAATTAACGAAGCAATGTATTTCGATGTATATTATCACGCAAACACATGTAAAAAAAAAAACATTGTAGTCGGAAATGAAAAAAAAAAAAATAAAATAAAATAAAATGAATCAAATTCAAGTGTTCTTTGAATAAAAGTCACCATTTTTCCTTCCCTCCTTATTCTCCATTTCCTTTTTTCATACATTACAAATCAATATACACGCAGGGAAACGCACTCACAATTAGAATAAAAATCCATTACAGGCAAGAATGGGAGATGCGCCCATACAACCGGTGCTCGAATTTTCTCTCGATCGGACGTGTCAGACGATACTTTCGAGGGTAGTGAACTTGACATGTACGCGCGCTAACGAGCCCCCGGAGAAAGCCGTCTCGGACGTAAAATCACTCGCCATGAGCTGTAAATGCAAAAATGGCGAGGAAGAAGAAAAACAGGAAGGTTAAACCTTATCTGATCGCACGTCCCCTTTTTTTTCTTTTTCTTTTTTTTATTAATAATCATAGATAAAAGAGATGGAATTTTAATCGACACGTTTACATGCGCGTCATTGATATTCACACGAGCTGCACACATTTCGATGAATACATCATGTTATAAGGCACCGGTTGTACACGCACACGGAATATAAATTAACTGATTGAGCCAAACAGGCATTTTGCTGCACTTTATTCAAAATATTGTAAAAATCGGTATGCAGCCATAAATCGACGCGGTGCCCGGCTTTTTTTTTAATTGCTCCGCCGCTCGGTGGCGTAATCAACTTTCCAATAAAACCATCTCAACGAGAGAGAGAGAGAGAGAGAGAGAAGGAACACAAGCCGAAACGCGAGAAAGCGACCGATTTTTTGCTCCTCTCGTTCGAGAGTCCCAAGTTACCGATCAACCGCTCACGTATTTACGATTATAGTCGCTCCTATTCCCATCCTCGCTCTATACATTTCCAGCTGGAGAAGCAACTGCGAGCGAAAAGGGAAAGAAGAAGCTGCAACGATTAAACCGTCTAAAGATAAAAGCGTATAAGTATGTACTGCACCTTGGATCGATGGCGCTACGTGCATACGCGGATATGGCTTTTGATCAATGGTAGTCGCGCGGAGTTTCTCGAAATATTGAGAGCGCATAGCTGCCAAGGGGTTTTGCGATAATGACATAAATGTGCGTCGGACGTTTTTGAGGATAAAAAGATTCGGGGATGCCAATTAAAGCGTGCGTTTGATAATTACTTGAGGGAAAGCGGTGGGTATAAGTCGTCGTTTATACTAGGCTGACTTCCTGGTTCTAAGTTTAGACCGCGAGAATGTATGGATGAAGCTGCATCGCTTGTGGCGGAGACAACCTGATTTGTATTGGTACATACATGGATCGTTCTACGAAAATTGGGATATTTCAAAGACTAAAAAGGGGGTTTTTAATTGTTCTGATTTTTTTTGGGGTCTATTGTTTGTGACCGAAAAAAAGGATTTTTTTTTTTTACTTTGATAGGTACCTACCGTTACACCACATTGAAATTATGCATTGTAACAGATGTATCTTAACGTTCCAAATTGCGAATTTACGGATTCGCGAGCCTGTAGCACTGGCTTATCATTATGGAAAAATTTGCAAAAATTTCTGCAATACACTCAATTTTCGTACCATAAAAAATGTGAGAGAAAATTTTTTCAAAAACAACAACAATAACTTTCGATAAACCAATCTCTAAAAGTGATATTTCAATTAACTGAGATATGGAAAATTCGATTATTCGTCGAATGACCCATGTATACCTTTGTGGATAAGAGTTTCTTGGTAATTGAAATTAAGGGGGTAGTGTCACAAAATCCAAAAATTTAGGAACGCTTTGAAAAAATGTGTATAAACTAACAATTATATGTAGAATAACATATTGAAATTTCAGACACCATAGCTTCACCGTTTTCGAGAAATAAATTATCTATTTAACACGTACTCTTATCGGAAAAAGAGTATTTTACAGATTGCGATTAAAAAAAATTTCAGACTTTGCTGAAATTGAAGAATTATGTAAAATGGTATGTTTTCAACATCATATTTCAAGAACAGCACCCGTAGCTTCACCGTTGTTTAGTTATAACAAATTAAAAGTGTGTCTTTAAAGATCCGTGAAGATGTTGCAACGGAGTTTTCACCACCAACTTAATTTTGACATACAATATAACCTTCGAACGTATCTATACTTATACGTATAGATATACAGAGGGTTTTCGCCTCATGCGGCGTTGCATATTTTCACTTTTCTGTTTCGGAACACATAATGTATTTCAGAACACACATTAACCACACATTGTGGCACTAATCCCTTAAATCGAAAAAGTTCGTGAATCGATATCTTTTTTCAAAAAAACTATTTTAATTATTTTCTTAAGAGTATATACTTACAATATCGAACGAAACTGTACTTATTATCTCGTCTAGTCGAAACGATATTTCTGATTCAATCGAAAAATATATGTGCTCGAGCAAAACCGTAAAATCTGAATTCTATTGAGAGAAATTATTAAAAAATTGCTATCGAGACATAACAGAAGCTATCGTAATGTTGACATACGAAAGGTTGGGTTGGAAAAAAAAAAAAAAAAAAAGATTGAATGAAGAAGGCAAGAGAATGATGATAGTGCAATCTATGTGGCATAATCGTCTCTAAGGCGCCACTCGTCTTCTTGTACTACCGATTTCCCGAAATATTCCCAGCGTTTGGCGAGAACGTGATCGACGACAATTTAATTGGTTTATCCGGAGAGATGAGATAAATCCGTACAAAGCTGATACCAAGCCTATATTGAGTTGAGCGGTGAGTGACAAACAAAAGAACAATAACTCAAGTTCGCTAAAATGCATAGAATTTTTCACAAAAGTCGGTAATTAATTTGATATCCTCAGTTTCTAAGTTATTGAAAAAAAAAAAAAAAAAAAAATTAATTTTAATTTTTAAATTCATTTTACACTTTTAAAATAATACATGGGTAATAATTACATTTAGATTTATTTCTATCTTACAAATTACGAAACTTTCGTTATTTAAAACCGTTTTGAAAAATTTGGGCATGAGTTTATACAGGAAAATTTAACATGAAGAGTTTTATGAATCCATCATGATTTTTCATATGTTTCATTAATTTATTTTTATTTATCAGCTTAAAAAAAATGTCAAATATTTATATTTTTTTATGTGATATCTTGCAGTCATAATAAAAACACTTTTTTTTAGGCATTTAAATGTGTTTAGTCTTTTTATTTTAAATTGGTGCCAATATAGTTAGTTAATAATGATTGATTGAATTAATTATTCTTAATTCACGATTGTTTCACTTATCCATAATGTATTTAAAATAAAAATATGATCAAAAGTACGATGAAAGTATCGGTCGACAAGATTCTGTTGAGGGGTTGTTAAGATACGCATGTTATTATAAATGAAAATAATAATTTAAAAAAACTAGAAAACACGCTTTTAGCACGCACTAAAAATTACAAAATAATTCGGACATTGAGTTTGATGACTCAAGAATTTTTCCTTTGCCAAATCTTCATTAGATCGCAGGTGAACATAAACAATTTCAGTTCTTGATAAACGATAAATCATTAGCGTTTATGTAATCTTTACTCTTTTTGGACAAAACGCTCTATTTAACACCTGGCGAAATATTTATGGTATCACACTCTACAACTTTGTCTCATTAAAAGTCAAGTACAAAAAAACTTATGATTTTTCCGGTGTAATAAACGTGGTGGAAATTTTTT
This sequence comes from Copidosoma floridanum, assembly GCF_036245765.1. Lineage (NCBI taxonomy): Eukaryota > Metazoa > Arthropoda > Insecta > Hymenoptera > Encyrtidae > Copidosoma > Copidosoma floridanum. Next base: position 5,619,366 of record NW_028321889.1, on the reverse strand, counting down.
ATTGGCAACCTAATATTACAATGTAAAGCAATCAGGTTCTCTCATGCAAATAAAAAAACATGTACGTACATGCATTTGCCAGTAATAATATGTAGACTTGTATTAATAACACTTTTTGCTCATATGGAAATAGATAATATCTCCATGTATGTAAATATAAAATTTTTTTTTTTTTACAATCGAGCAATCATGGATAATTAATCATCGATTTTCAATGCGAGAGTCTTCGTACGGCAACATTATACGTTTGCCCCTTACATCATGAACTTTGATACAGACGGCCAATCCAACTTATGTAATGTCACTCGTTGAAACAATGACAGTGCACGAGGCGATACTCCAAATTTTTGCACAATTAACGAGAACAGTGAAATATTCTTGTAGTCGAGTATCTGAGAAACAACGGGAAGGAATTATACAAGGAATTTATCAAAGGGGGAAGAAAAAAAATTTTGTTTCAGCCAAGTGTGACAGCTAAATCGAGCCGGCAGATATGGCCGTCACGTGCACCATGTTCTCGTCACCATTGAAATTCACGTGAACGTCTGATGATGTTTTTGCGCGACTGCTACGAGGACTGATGATACGAGTGATACTGTGTCACGGGGGAAGGGAAAGATTCGATAAAATTGTGAAATGTAAACGAAAAAAAGACGCGTCGCGCCAAATAGACAGATCAATTCGATAAAGATGCGTCAATTTGTTTTCCAGCGACCTAAAAATCAAGGACAGCTGAATTTTTATTCCCCCCCCCCCCCAGAAATCATACAAGTTGTAATTTCGATTCCCAAAAAGTGTTTTTTTTTTTTTTCACTTTATTTTCCCAAAATAATTACATCATATAGGCGTTGGGATCACACGACGAAACATAAAAACTTATGTTGCGCATAGTTTCGGCGCCAACATTAACCGCGACGTGTATCCCTTTGAAATAAAAAAGTTGCAAAAGAGAACGCCTGACTCTCCACAAATGAGACAAACCGTTACGTTGGCCGATTGTATTTAAACATAATAGATATGTACACACATGTTGGATGCGATAAACGCCAAACGCGCATCGTATACGAAATTAATTGTCCAAGGCACTGAGACTCCAATGAAAAAAATTCTCGATTAGTTGCATGAGATAAAGAACGGGAGGATTCCATTGAGGAATAGTACCAGTAGCCATGCATCAACCGCGTAATAATAATACCCGCACGTCACTTTAAACAGTGCATCACTCAAAAGTTGCGGATGAGAATATACATGTATATTAATATGATCGATCGTAGCATTCGTTGGTGCGAGAGGAGCGTTATTGTTTTTTTTTTTTTTTTTTTTTTTTTAACGCGATATAGTAGTAGTACTAAATATATCCTACAGTGACTCTCCGGCATCAGCGATGTGCGCTTTTCTTTTACGGAACGGAAAATTTTGCACGTAGGGTGGATGCATGACGAGGGGAGATTACGTTTGTACAACTTGACGTATCGTGTACGTAAAAACGCCGAGAGTTTGTCATCGCTCGAGTTTACAAATGTGGGTGTGCAATTAAATTAAGTTTTTTGGGGGTTTGCTACTCTTAAATCTTTTTTTTTTTTTTTTTTTCAAACCCACGGGGAAAGATACCACAATGGTGAGGTAACATTTTGAACGATTGTATTTCAGCAGCGAAAAAACCTGTTGGATCGTTACGGGGGTCGGAATCTTTATTTGTTTTCATGCGTCACTGAGCACTTCAGTTGTTGATATTTTTAGCGCGATGCGAAAATAGAAAGATACAAACTGAACCACTGGCACATTTGCTCACTCCTGGAATTCGCGGCTTAACGCTATTGAAGTACTACATTTTTGTCGAATTTAAATTGTTGAAATCGGAACAGTTAATACCAAACGAATGTATAAGCTGAAATTATTGTAGTTTTTGTGTTTTGTTAATTGTTTACTCGTTGTCATTTAGGCCATCTTCGAAGACCTCGAATATATATCCACCATCACGAGCCAAGTGTCACCCAAAAAGGAATAAAAGCTATATTTGTTGTTTTGTATTGTGTACCCCCTGTGCAATGCCCCTAAAGTTAACATGTAAGCACCAACGTCAGCTCTGATGTCTACATTCAGGCACCGTCTCTGCAAAGAAAAAATAAATCGAAAGTCGCTGGGTCACTTGGCCATTGGTGTGTGATGGAAGTCGAATGTTATACTTGTATGAACTATTCCATGAAAAATCATCCCTTAAATGGTCCGAAAACAGAAAAACATTTTTTTGAAAAATACTATTGGAAGTATAAAAAGTTTACATGAGACAAATATTTTTGAACTGTTTTCAAACTATTTAAATCTAATCATTCATTGAAGAATTGGCTTTTATGTTATTTCACTTTTTATACCACTTGTGGAAGAAATAATGGAAGAAACCGTCGGATAAACAAATGTGCCAAACTACATTCCATTGCATAGATCCCATTTGGGGCTTCAGAATTTCCAATAAAGTACCATTGATAATAAGTCTCTTTTTCAAAATTTTATTTTAATTAACGAGAGTTTTAAAAAAATGGCAATCCAGGCCTATGAAAGTCTCTAAGCTTGTTTTGACCTTACATAAGATAAAAATTAAAAATAACAAAAAATTCTAATCGTTGGAATTAGGAACTGTGATTTTACGCCTCAAAATGTCGCAGTACTTGTGAAATGACCCCAATTCCATTACGAGCCTATATCCATTTTTCATTAACGAGACGAGTTTTATTTATATCGTTAGTGGAACTAAACAGTCACAATCTGTGGTAGCGTATATGAGTAACGTGACGACAATAAGATTTATTGACAAACCAGACGGATAGATCAGAGTTCCAGTGCCTGACTGAATGTGTGAAATTAGAAACAACTATTTATCAACTATTTTTATAGAGTAAATATTTATAAATTACGAGTTTTCACATATATTGATAACAAGAAAAAATGTATTTGTTAGTGAAAAAATGCGTTTTTGCAGTTAATGAATATTAATTCGTCCAAAGTCTTTTATAAAAAATATTCGTTAATGAATCATTCATTTGACGCAAATAATTACTTGTCTTTACAGCCTACACTGATAAAAAACGCATAAAATGCAAAAGCTCTACGGAAGGGGAAAAACCAGGTGCTGAGACTAAAATAAGAACAGTCGAGATTTTGACAGCGCGGAGTAGTCATTACCCATATCGACGGGCGAGTTTCTAAGTGGGAGAATCTATTATTTTTTGTTTTTTTATTAAAAGTAAAGAATCATGAGGTGGTGCGTTATTTTACTGGTGTTAGCGACGGTGGACCGGAGTTTGGTAAATGCACAGTCTAAAGGTAAAGTATATGGAAATAAAAAAATTAAAAAAAAACATGTAAATATCAATATTTCTACGTAAGATTAAACAACGAATTGAATGACATTGTTTCCTTGAAATATTTAAAGCATCGTTATGATGTGTACTCAATTACAAGTCATAAAGTTTGAGGAAACTAATGACAGTAATGATAAGCTCTTTTTTTTAAATTATATCTCAATATCTGTCAAATATCGTTATTTTTATCAAATATGTTAGAGTGCATTAATTCAAAAGGAAATAAATCAATATTTTATAAAAGTATTTATGTTAGACGTACTTTTCTCGATCCCATTAAACTATTTTTATATTCGTTTATGAAAGTTTCTGTAGTTTGGGATTCAATTCATGTAACACATTATCACAAGAGAACGAAATTTTGTCAGTTTTCTATCTCTTTTAATATTGGCAAGCGTACGTTATAATTACAATATCTACATAATTCTATTTTCATTTTAATCAAATGTTACTTTCAGTTAATTCGTAGTTTAACTTTAATAATATAAAGAAATTAATAAATAAATAAAGAACGAATCAAATTCAATAAAATTATGTTGTAACATTTTATTTCGTTCTAACTTTAAGTAAACACAGTTTTTTATCTGATTGATTTATCACCAGGAAAAACAGATTGTATAGTTATACGCTTTATCATATTTTTATCACCTTACTTAATTACAATCATTGCTTCAATTCAAATGAGCTAAACATAGTTAAAAATCATTAGAACCTGGAATTTGAGTATTATTTTTACATAACTTTGAAAAAATGGTGACTGATGCTCTGAAATTTAAAATAATGCTAGAATGATATGATTTTCAAAACATTGATTATGTAAGATGCGCTTTGCGCAACACTATTTTTGTGGCAATTTGTATTATCGCTTGTAACTATTTTTGTTTCACTATTTACCTTGCACATTTGCATACGACGTTTCCGTAAATCATTTTGCTAATTAAATCTTTTCGAACGTCTATTGCATACCTTATCTTACTTGTAATAATTACGTATTATTTTCAATTAACATTTGCAATATAAATGGGTAAGTAAGTAAAAAAAATTCATTTCAAAAAAGTTTTTTAAAACAGGACCAAAAACCAACTTCATCAAACTTCGTTCCCAACACCCAGAAAAAACGACTTCAAACACAACATTATATATGTATATTTCACGGATTGTTACTCTTTTGACAATTTTGTAAAAGATCGTGAAAAAAAAAAAAAAAAATTCGTCAACAAACACATCACCACACCACTGACTTTTAACATTTCCATTTCTTGAACATCGACAGGTTCTGCGTGTTCCCTGAGGAACCAGCGGGGCACGTGTCAGCTGCTGACAAAATGCGGTCCAGCCTTGGACGACCTGAAAGCCGGTAAGCGGCCCGAGGTGGTATGCGGCTTCGACAAGTTGATCCCAATAGTCTGTTGTCTCAACAGTGACGGTACCACAACTAGCCCCATCACACCCAAGCCGAGTATCAGACGTGCCCAGCAGAGTGAGTTTTTTTTTTTTTTTTTTTTTTTTTCAGAAGTCATTTTGCGCGTCCAGTAACTACTCAGTTCTTTGTCAAAAAAGAGTTTTATGCTGTCAAAGTTATGTCACTTAAAACTAAAACACAAACGACATTGTTAATCAGATTGGTGCAACGTCGCAATACCATATGTAACAATTATTGGTAAAAGAGCTCAATTGGTCAAATGGAGAACAAAAATAGTGAAAAATTATAATTAACAGGATGATACATTCAAAACAATAAAATTGTATGTGCAATTTTTATAAAATGTCTAATTGACACCGTAATATTGAAGCGCGTGGCCAACCAAAAAAATGTTGAACAACGATACAAAATTATTTAATTTTGTTAAAAAAGGATCACACTACATTGAAATAACTAACTATTATCGATGATTCAGTTCCAAGTTTGACAAAAAAAAAAAAAAAAAAAAAAAAAAAAAAAAAAAAAAAAAAAAAAAAAAAAAAAACCAAAAATTGTCCATAGAGTGTCAGGAGTACGCGACGACATCGATGCGCTCCCCGATTGATTCAGTAATCGTCTCGGAATCTGACTACCCGGAACCTCCAGCTATAATTGGTGGCAACACGGCCAGGCCCAAAGAGCTCCTACACATGGCGGCTATTGGTTACAGCACCAATTCCAGTTCGATCGCTTGGAATTGTGGCGGCGGCCTCATATCTCACTCGTGGGTCCTCACTGCCGCGCACTGCACCTACTCGTTCTTGTGGTGAGCACTTGATCATACATAATATTATTAAATTATTTTTCTACTTATGGACCATGTGTTTTTCTGTGATTATGGTAGCATATCACTTCCTCAGTAGGTCTATACGTACCACCAGTTCTTAATTACAATAGACTTAAGTATTTTATTGGACTGTAAATAAAAAGTACGTAATCGTTTGTCAACTTACACTAGTCTATTTGTAAATATAGTCGTGTGTATTTACAATTTTTATATCAGTAACGCATTGCAAATAATTTTCTGTTTTCCTGTTTACAAGAACAAACATATAAGATAAGAAAATTAGGTTTTCAAACTAGATGTTATTTTTTACGGATGACAGTCCAGAGGATAACAAATGTCACATGTGTTAAATTCTAACTCGGTCAAAGACAAATACAACATAGTTATATTTATGTATATATGTGATTCGATCATTGGTATGGGTTGGACCCAATTCATTTAATTTGAACACACTTGTCTTACGATTCCTAATACAGGTGAGAGACAAAGATTCAAAATTTGATGAAATATCCTTAAATAAAAATTACGTCAAACGTAGCTACCGAGTTATCAAGTGCAGTCTACAAGACAGGCTGTTTAAAAAAGCAACTGAGCTACTTTTTGTTTGGTCCAGGGGATACGCCAAGTACGTTCGCGTGGGTGACCTCGACTTGAATAGCGACATGGACGACGCAAGACCCCAGGACCGCTACGTCATTGAACGCGTCAAGCATCCCGATTACAAAAAACCGGCACAGTACAACGACATCGCCCTTCTCAAGATGGACAGGCCAGTGACGTTTGACGCCTATGTGAGGCCGGCCTGTTTGTCCCTAAACCCCAACATCCAACCCGGCGAGAAGACGGTCGTTGCAGGCTGGGGCATCACCGACTGGTGTGGGTATTATGGCAGAAACAAAGTAGAGAATCATTGTTAAGAAAACCTAATTTTTTAGCCAACGATAAGGGATCATCCAGCCTAATGTTAGTCAACGTACCCATAGTTGATTACGATACGTGCAAGAAGTTTTTCGCAAACGAGGGAAACAAACTCCCCTTGGGTCTCAACGCCGAGTCGCAACTGTGTGCCGGGGAAGATGGAAAAGACACTTGCCAGGTGCGTAAAAAGAGATATTCAAACATTTATTTTGATTCTGAAGTGCTGAAGTTAATGCGTTCCCTCGTTTTGCACCTTCAGGGTGACAGCGGTGGTCCACTGATGGTCAGGAGCGAATCTCAAAGTGACATGTACGACATCGTCGGGGTCACTTCCTTTGGGAAATTTTGTGGGAGTGTCATTCCTGGCGTCTACACTAAAGTATACCACTACTTGGACTGGATCGAGGATACTGTGTGGTCTTGAACCTTAAAACTGTAGGAAAAAATTTGTAGAGAAAATTAAAGTTGTTTTACTATCAAAACTTGTCAGTGGTAGAATTATTATGTTATATGCTGTGTATATACTATTATAGACTAGAAACAGTAAAAAAAATTGACGAAGTTGTCTTTAACATTTATTGGCATTGCAAATTCCAAATTCAATGATATTTTTTATCGTCCGTTTCTGAAAGCATTTATACAACATTAATTGATTTGACTCCTTTAATCATAATAAAAATATGTTGAGAAAAGATAAGGTTAAAACATGTTACAGCAACAAAAAACCTATCGGAATTGTTAATGGTTTCATTACAATTAATACTTGTACTCCTTTGGGACATTAACTTATTGATATTTCTCACGATAAAAAAAAAAGAAAGTTATGCATCAGAACACTGGCATTTTTGGCCACTAATACAATTCGTGGCCCAACGGTTTTGTAGCAGGAATTATTTTTGTCGAATTATATGTTTTGTTCATTGTTTATTCGTTGTCATTTAGGCCATCTTCGAAGACCTCGAATATATATCCACCATCACGAGCCAAGTGTCACCCAAAAAGGAATAAAAACTATATTTGTTGTTTTGTATTGTGTACCCCCTGTGCAATGCCCCTAAAGTTAACATGTAAGCACCAACGTCAGCTCTGATGTATACATTCAGGCACCGTCTCTGCAAAGAAAAAATAAATCGAAAGTCGCTGGGTCACTTGGCCATTGGTGTGTGATGAAAGTCGAATGTTACACTTGTATGAACTATTCCATGAAAAATCATTCCTTAAATGGTCCGAAAACAGAAAAACATTTTTTTGAAAAATACTATTGGACGTATAAAAAGTCTACATGAGACAAATATTTTTTTAACTGTTTTCAAACTATTTAAATCTAATTATTCATTGAAGAATCGGCTTTTATTTTATTTCGTTTTATCCAGTACTGGTTAATTTAGAATTTGAAAATAAAGATAAAGTGAAACAAAATAAGTATATACTGTCAGAGAAAGAATTGTGGACATTTTGAGTTGATAGTTGATTTTTTAATTACGCGTATAACAGTACTACGTATAACAGTAGTTTTATTTTTCTTCAAGTAGCAATAAAAAAAGGCCAGTAGTGAGAGGGAAGGATCGTTTTTTCGAAAAAAATACTAATGCAGTTATTCATCAAAGTTTCTAGTGACACGTGTCAAATTAAAATCATTTCCAAGAATAGATGAACAATATAAATTTGTCATAATAATCAATAATCGTTGCTGATCTCCTTTCCTCCGTTTTCCTAGTTTGCCACATTATCATAACTGTCATGTAGCGATTGTTGTGGGGGTTTCAAGGCAGTAAAGGTGTAAATAGAGTAGGATAATATTTTTGGGGTGGCGGAGGTGTCCATGTATTTGCTGTCGGACAAAAAGTGTCAAAAAAATGGTTTTATTGTACGCGTGGGCTGTGTGTATTCTATATCACAGGGAAAAATCGGTAGATGTAAATTGTCGGTTGACGTCACCTCTTTTCCAGCAGTTTTTGGGTTATTTCTTTGCCATTGATTCATCAAAATTTTAGATTCGGCGACGTTTTTCCACCAAGTTCACTTTCATTTGCATTTGTATATGTAAACGAGTAAAAAAGAAAAAAAGAAGAAAAAAAACATTCGTTTCTTAAGACTTCTACCTTAATAGTAGTTTTCCTACGAGTTTGAAATGTCTCTGTTTGCGAACCGAGAGGTTTGCGGCCCGAGCCGAAGGCGAGGGACGTAACGCGGTTCGTAAAGGAGACTTTTCGAACGAGTTCCGGAAAACTGCTTTTTCGCCCGAGGAAGTACCAGCCTCCCAAAACCACCCGAGGGCGGAAAATGCATTTTTGCGAGTTCACACAGACTTATCAAATTTTTATTTGCTAAAGATGCACTTATTTACACACTACATAGGTATAGAAAACTCATCCAGTATAAAAGCTCTCATAACTAGGAATGACTTCTAACTTGATTGAAAAAAATTGGTGGTGTGTTGTTTTACTAGTGTTAGCTACGGTAGACCGAAATTGATAATTGCACAATCTGAAGGTAACGCGTTTCTATTAACTATAAACAAACAAAATCGAATACGCAAATCAAGATTTAAGTAAATTTAATTTTTTTTTTTTTTTTTTTTTTTTATCAAATGAAATTTGTTACGCACAATTACATACTACCTACGAAAGCCGAAGGTACTCACGATGCTGATATATAGAATGCATTATTTCATGGAGTCAATAAGCGTCTGAAAAATAAATAATTTGATCTATTATCATTTTATCAGCTTTGTTAAATAAAACCTTTTTTTTATGCCTATTGATGCAAGAAGGCGGATTTTGACTACAAAACTTGTAAACGTGCTAAACATGTGGCAGAATGTTCGTTACCTTCAGGCATTCATATTGTTAACTCTAAATTTTTCGGTTCAATAAATCTGCCTAGTTAATTAATCAATGAATTATTATGCCGTTTGACGTCTACGTGAGGCCGGCCTGTCTGTCTCTAAACCCCAACATCCAAACCGGCGAGAAGACTATTGTTGCCGGTTGGGGCATCACCGACTGGAGTAGGTATATTGTGGTAAAGACTAATGAAAGATTCGCCATTGAGATGTTGCTCATTTTAGCTAACGAAAAAGGGTCCCCCGACTTGATGAAGGTCCAAGTACCTATTGTGGATTATGAGACCTGCAACAAATACTATGGAACCATCAATTCCGAGTCACAATTATGCGCTGGGGAAGATGGGAAAGATGCCTGCCAGGTGAGGAGCATTTGTTTTTATTCCGCAACACCAACTTAATTTCATGGGACCCTTTTTTTTGGCACTTCTTGTAGGGTGACAGCGGTGGTCCTTTGATGGTCAGGAGCGACTCGTACAAATGCATGTACGACATCGTTGGGGTCACTTCCTTTGGAAAACTTTGTGGGAGTGTCATTCCTGGCATCTACACTAACGTAAACCACTACTTGGACTGGATCGAGGATACTGTGTGGCCTTGAACCTTAAAACTTGTTTGACGATCAAGAAATTTGCTCTAGTAATGATCATGAAATGCGATGTCAATAAAAAGGTAAAACTTACAAAGGAAATCGATTTTTTTTTTTTTTCAACTAAAATTTTTAGTGGTACTTTTGGTTTTTAGTAGAACTACCATCAAATCAGAAAATATACCTAGATAATTACTCAAGTTTCTTTTATGTGTTATTATCTGAAACAACTATTTATAAACTATTTTCATGGAGTAAGTATTTAGAAGTTTTGAGTTTTTATATGTATTAACTTTTACTTTCAATAAAAATATTCGTTAATCAATCATTGATTTGACGCAAGTAATTACTTGTCTTTACAGCATACACTGATAAAAAAAGTGTAAATCGCGAAAGCTCACTGAAAGGGGAGGGAGGCAGAAAAATCAGGTGCTGGAATTGAAATAAAAGCAGTTGCGACGCGGATTTGTTATTGGCCATATCGACGGGCTATTTTGTAAGCTGGAAAGATTGTTGTTTTAATTTTTTTTTTTTCTTTTCAAATAAAAAATCATGTGGTGGTGTGTTACTTTACTGTTTTTCGTTTCGGTCGACCGGACTTTGGTTAATGCTCAGTTTAAAGGTAAACGTATATTCAAATTTTAGATTGAAAGGCAAATCAAATTAAATTGTTTTCTTGAAATATTCAAATAAGTTAATGGCATGCATATTGCAAAAAAACTAATAATGGCAATGACAAATAAAAAAAAATTTTTTTGTACAGTTATGTCTCAACACCTGTCAAATCACACAAGTAATTTTAATATGTATTGACACTATGAATCTAAGTTTGTTAAAATACCACGTTCAAAGTGTGTAATTTAAATTACTCATTTTATTCAAATGCGTTAAAGTATTAGTATGTCTTTTAAAAACAACAAAATTAGTGTTTCATTAAATACTTAACCAGCTCTTGCGAATAGATCGTATTTTTTCTAAAGAAAAATGATACTGGAATGGCGTAGTATAAGAAAATTTTGTTACTTTCATACTTTAACAAGTGCATTACGCGTGACATAAGTGTTTAATCATTTGCATGGCCTTCAAGCATAATTTTTATCATTAAAAATCTTCAGTTCATTAGACTTCACTGAGTAGATGACGATAAATTATTCAGATTAGTTATAAAATATTCACTGCGTTATTGACACGATCCATACTGCAAACCTTGATGTGTTATTGCAATTCCTCCTTTCAAGTGTTTTGATTCGATTTGATAACTTTTTATACACTAACTTTTCCATTGTTTCAACCAACCCATGTGTGTAATGGAAATGTGTTTAAATAAATCACTTTGAGTGACTAATATGATAATAAATAGTTACACGCCTAGGGTGAATTAAAACTACACTGAAATAAGAGGTAGTTAATAGTGTTAGAAAACACCAACTTCATCAAACTTTGTTACCAACACCCCGAAAAAACGACTTCAAACACAACATTATAAATTTCACGGATTGTAATTTGTTAGACAACTTTGTAAATTGTGGTAAAAAAAAAAAAAAAAAAAAAATTCATTAACAAACATTACATTGCAGCGTTGACTTTTAATATTTCCATTACAGGGGCTGGCAACGAGGACATGACTAACATCAAGCCGGATATGTGGATTGCTGAGGTTAGACGAGCTGAACAAAGTAAGTTTTTTTTTTTTACAACAATTTTGAATAAACATTTTCAAAAAGCTCTACTGTACAAGTTGTTTCATATTGAGCAGAACCACAACTAAATGATGTTGTTAGTCAAATAAATACAGCTCAATTATCTTTGGGAAAGGTAATATATTTGCCATATAAAAAAACAGAACGTGTTGTTTTTATTAATCAGATATAATAAAATAAAGGCGTATTTAGATAAAATACAGTAATCAAAGCCGTGAGATTGATCATATTTGAGAAAGATTGAAGTAATTTTCCGTGCGAGTTTTTTTATTTCGATCTGTCCATGATTGAGATTGTTTATATTTGTACATGCGATAATATCCAGTTACATTATGCTTATAAATTGAGTGAAATAAATTTTTTATTTTATAAATGTTTCAAGCATATTAAAATACATTACCAAGTCTTACAAAAAAAGACGAACTTTTTGTTCTAGTGGATTAGACTTATTTTTTCAAGTAGGTAATTTGCATCGGTGAATCTGAATCTTGAATATGTCTTTTTTTCGTGTGATGGACATTGGTTCTATTGGTTTTTAAGGTCAAAATATGAAATATACTAACAAATTCGAATTCAGAGACCCAAAACAAATACAAAAAGATAAGTCTAGCCGATCAGGATGAACATTTATTATTTATAGGATATTGTTATACTTTTATATAATCAGCGCATATAAGGTATTCAAAAATTGCTGTAATCATTCGATTGCTCTGATAATCGAAGATTTTTTTTATCGTTATCGATGTTTTACGATAAATTCTTACAATCAAATTTTTATTGAATCATGTGGAGAGTAGAATGTCTTCACCATACATTTATCACATGTATTTTCGATATAAAAATTATTTTCATCCTTCCAGGTGGTATCCTTTTTCGTGTTTGATCCCTATTTTTGTATCGTTATAAAAAATTGTAAGTGACCATGGTTAGGATAAAGGCACAAAATTATCAGAAGTAATAATTAACTTAAAATGTAATAAACGTACACCGAAGCAACTCGTATTTATCTTCGCTTAAGAATGTTCTTGCTGCCAGTCCGTCATTTAAATAATTGTTTACAAAAATTTTCACAAATATCCTAAAAAGCAATCCAACGATTAATCTTCCATAGTGTGCCAGGAGTACGCAAAATTGGTAAACACCTCGGCATACGTCAACGTGTCACAGTGTGTCGCAAAAACGAAATTCATCGTGGGTGGCAGCAAAGCCGAGCCCAAGGAGTTCCCGCACATGGCTGCCATCGGATACGACGAGGAAAATTCCGACTCGATCCGATGGAACTGCGGTGGAGCGCTTATCTCCGACTCGTGGGTCCTTACAGCGGCGCATTGCACCTACGCGTTTCCCTGGTGAGCACATTTTTTATATTTTATTTTTTTCTTCTATTTTTTCCTCCATAAGCTCAAGACTCTATGTAATTGGACCAGGAGGTTTATTGGGCCATGTAATTAACGGACTGTGCAAGTTTGATATTACTCGACAATGTTAATGTTAGGCGTATAAAATAGTTATTTACATAATAAATAAAGAAAGGATAGTTTCCCACATGAATAGTGATGGAATCGTTCGTGTGATTGGAGTTGCCGGGGACGAAGCTATAAAAGCCATACGTGGAGAACATTGATTTTCATATATTTTTCAAGGTTTCCTTAAACGATTGTTACGGCATTTATTTTCAAAAAACTAATAAAAGTAATTACGAAAAGTATATTCTGCCTGTGATCTGAAACTCGAGGAATAGCACACTTTTTTGTTGAATGTCCATTTGTTACTATGATAAAAAAAATAATCGCGAGTTTCATTAATTTTTTTGCTATTCACAACAATAGAGAAACATTACGTACGAAAGAATGTAAACGATGCAAAAAAGTTATTTTTTTTTCTATCTACAACTTTTTTTTATTTCATGCCGACCTTAAAATTAAAAGTAAGATCAATGGCTAACCATCCAAGTGGAGGAACTTGGAAGGGGATAGACTGTAGGATACTTACTATTGGTTCTTGCATACTTTTAATTACAAGTAATTTTAAGAACTGGTATTTTTTTTACAAATCGTGTTTTGAGTAAATAATATGAGATAAAATCGAAAAGTTATATCTTCATAGTTATATTTTGCACAAACAAATTAAATACCCAAACCACCCAAAAATGTGGGTTCCATACCTCCCGCCTTTAAATATTAAGTTCAGATGGAAAATCCAAATCATCCCAACTTTTTTTTAACGTGCATGGTATGGCAAAGTTATAAATATCACTTGTGATCGCGGACTTTATTCAGAACCATTGGATTTTTTTTTCTTAATACAATACTTACATGAGATAATGTAACATAATACGAAAGTCAACCCTACAAGACTCTATCTAACAGCTTGTTTGGTGCAGGGGATACGCCAAGTATGTGCGCGTAGGTGACCTAAACCTGGAGAATGAGGATGACGATGCAAAACCTCAAGAACGAAACGTTTTCCTACGCATCAGACATCCTGATTACAAAAAGCCCGACCAGTACAACGACATCGCCCTCCTCAAAATGGACAGGCCAGTGACGTTTGACGTCTACGTGAGGCCGGCCTGTTTGTCCCTAAACCCCAACATCCCACCCGGCGAGAAGACCATTGTTGCCGGTTGGGGCATCACCGACTGGAGTAGGTATTGTGGTAAAGACTAATGAAAGATTCGCCATTGAGATGTTGCTCATTTTAGCTAACGAAAAAGGGTCCCCCGACTTGATGAAGGTCCAAGTACCCATTGTGGATTATGAGACCTGCAACAAATACTATGGAACCATCAATTCCGAGTCACAATTGTGCGCTGGGCAAGATGGGAAAGATGCCTGCCAGGTGAGGAGCATTTGTTTTTATTCCGCAACACCAACTTAATTTCATGGGACCCTTTTTTTTGGCACTTCTTGTAGGGTGACAGCGGTGGTCCACTGATGGTCAGGAGCGACTCGTACAAATGCATGTACGACATCGTTGGGGTCACTTCCTTTGGAAAACTTTGTGGGAGTGTCATACCTGGTATCTACACAAACGTAAACCACTACTTGGACTGGATCGAGGACACTGTGTGGCCTTGAACCTTAAAACTTGTTTGACATCGGAAAACATTAAAATCTTAAAAGTATTCTTATGTTTATTTTTTGGCAACCGAGGATTCTACCTCTAGGGTGTTCGTAAAATGTGGTTTTAATAAAAAAAAATTTTTTTCAATGATAATAAAGTTAAGTTTTTAGTTGTAAAACTGTTATCAAAAACATGATAATCTTCGACATTCGTAAAGTCTATTTAACCCTTCAAAAACCATTGGTATCTTTAACACCGAGTTCAATGTTATTTTCTTTCATCTGCTCCTTAAAGCTCCTCATTAGGGTCAAATAAAAGTATTCACGACATCATATAACTCGAGACCTTCAATGTTCCGTTATTCAATATTATTACCCTTTCAAGATAGGATTTGGTGATGTCCTCTATAAAGGTTATACATACAGTTATGTACTTATACGTATGCTTTTGTTTAAAAAGTTAAAATTAAAAAATAGATTTTGATGAAAAACATTGTATACTTAATAATATATGCAAGTAATATTTGAATCTAATTCGGAATAGATCGACTATCTAATAAACAAGAAATTGATTAAACTAAAATTTATCTTTCAGCACGTACAAAAAAAGTATTATTTGTAAGAAATTTTTACAGTAATGAAAGAAAATTCTCGATGCATTGTTTAATCATAAAAGCAGGAATATTGCTTCAAATACTAGTTAGAGAATCATATTAATTTACCATGTCCTTAAACCAAGTTTAAAGAGTATACATTTTTATCATGTTTTTAGTTATTTCGAAGGCGCGAACCTTCTTGCGTCTTTAAAAAAGCTTGAGTCACAATTTTTCAACACCAAAATGTACCTCTCAGTGCAGTAATCAAATATTATCGTATACTAGCCAAGTAGCAGCTACATATTAACTCTAGATTAATATCTAGATAAGACAAAATAATTTTTTTTTTTGACAGAATCTTTATCATGGATGATAGTGCAATGTAAACGTAACACTAAAATATTTCCCTGTAACTTTTGTTTCTAATGTTATTTTCTATTTTGGTGAGCTTATATTTTCTTCTACATCTTGATCAATACTAATTGAACTCTTACCGAAAATTGCTGTAACAGATAGAAGTATTTTATTTTATTTTATTTTTTTAAATCAATATAAAATATGAACAACTGCATAAAATTGCAAGAGGCTCTACTGTGTAGCGAAATATCTGCTCGTGGCTGGACAACGAAACGGTAAACGAAAACAATATATACATCAATATATATTTGTACAACTGATAAAAAAAGTTTGCTCCCACATGTGGGAGTGGCTCTTATCTTGATTGAGAAAAAAATGCTCAATGGAAGGCAAAGGTTGGATTCTTCAAAAACCAGAT
Organism: Copidosoma floridanum; assembly: GCF_036245765.1. NCBI lineage: Eukaryota > Metazoa > Arthropoda > Insecta > Hymenoptera > Encyrtidae > Copidosoma > Copidosoma floridanum. The sequence continues at coordinate 5,603,270 of NW_028321889.1, read as the reverse complement.
GCCAAAACTCAAATAAGACCAGTTGCGATTTTGGCAACGTGGAGTATTCGTTGCTCGTATCAACGGGTCATTTCGTGTATTAAAAATCGTGTCATTTTTATTATTCGTCAAAAGAAAAAATCATGTGGTGGTGTATTATTTTTCTAATGTTGACGATGATGGACCAGACTTTGGTAAATGCGCAGTCTTTAGGTAAGAAATAAAATAGTTAACAAACCAAAAATTTTATTTTTAACTCATTGCGATTGAACAGGAGATTAAATTAACTTAAATTATTTGTTTTCAAATATTCTTTTGTGTAATATTTATTAGGTATGATATAAATGTTTTTTACATTTAAATATAAATACTTAATAACAAATAAATTAAAAACAATAAATATATTTATATTTCAATATATTTTTAACATACAAATATACAAATCATTTATTTGTTATTACTTTTAGAATTAAGTTTTAATATGGGTCTAAAAATATAATACATCGCGTTTAAATCGAGCGGTTGAAATATCTAATTTTTGTTGAACCCATTTTAGAGTATAGGGTTAATAAACGTTTCAGAGAAAACCAAATCAGTATTTAATTAAACATCAAACTCATTTTCCCAATCGATTAATTTTACACATTTTTTCAGTATTAATTCACCGTGAATTCATTTTTGGATTCGGATTATTTATTAAATGTTCAGTGAGACATTAACAGCATTTATACATCAAATCTTAGTGTGTTATTTCAATATACTTAAAGAGATTGATTGCCTTAAAGAATTAACATTCAGTTTTTGTTTGAACTTAATGTACTTACAGGTAAACAAAGTGATGAAAAAAAAATTAATGGAAAGTTTTAAAAATTTGGGTTGTCTTTTAACCGAGTGATTGATGAAAAGCTTAACTATTCTACGTAAAATTTAAAATATAATTGGTACTCATGTTTTAACAAAACATAGAAAAGTCGTGAATGTATTTCGTCGTTTCAACCGATTTTAATATATACTTTATTATATACGCAATGAAAATGTTGAAACAACATATTTAAAGTATGTAGCAACAACAACTTACTCACTCAAGTGAATTGTAGCTATAAGCAGAAAAAAAGAGAAAAAAATGTGTTGAAGTACAAACTTAACATTTGAAGAGTATATTTTATGAATTTATCATTCATAATGGGTACATTCATTTTAATCCTGTAAAAAATGTTAAACAACGTTCTTCACGCCTATAAAAGAAAAAAGACAGCACATCTTTTCGAATCACCATTTTTTTTTTTTTTTTTTTTCATCGAGTCAATAAAAAGTATCGACTCTCAAACCTCTCCAAATTTCCTCCAATAACAGGTTCCGAGTGCCATATAAAGACCCAGCGAGGATCTTGTCAGCTGCTGACAAAGTGCGGTCCAGCCTTGGACGACCTGAAAGCCGGTAAGCGGCCCGAGGTGGTATGCGGCTTCGACAAGTTGATCCCAATAGTCTGTTGTCCAATCAAGGGCGCCACCACCGCTAGCCCCACCACCCCATCGAAACCCACGGAGGGTAGCAACGAGGTCATGACCACCGGCAGACCGTTCGAGTGGGATCCTAATATGAGACGTTCCGAGCAGAGTAAGATTTTTTTTTTTTTTTTTTTTTTTTCGCAAATCCGGTTATTAACTCAATATTTGTTAGAAAAAAGGGATTCTGTCAAAGTCTGGTCGTATCAGATGGAATCACAAACGATACTGTAAATTTAATAAGTTCTACAGCTCAATTAACTTTAGGAAATATATTAGGCAAATAAAATGAGCCATACGCGGAGCGCACTGTTTTCATCAATCTGATTCAACAAATCGAAGGCGTAATTTAAAAAAAAAAAAAGAGATTCTTTCTGGGGTCTGAATCTTCAGACTTGAAGTGTGGGCTTACATTTTTCTCTAGTCAGTCAGTTATCATTAATTTATAGGATATTGTTATATGTATATTTCCAAATTTACACTTATGCTTGTGTACTTTTATGAAGATATTTCGCGCCAATCAATGCAATCAACCAATTTTCAAACCTTTTATGACACTTTGTATTATTTATTAAAATGTTTTGTGCTCTTTATTAAATCAGACCGATTTATAACATATTTTGTAACTATACAGGTGGAGTGATTTTTATTAAGTTTTCGAAAATGCAAACGTTGTGAGGATTTTAAATCGCTGGCATTCGAGCGATTATTTTTCAGAGAAAAGGTATTCGTCATCCGGGATGTTCCCGATGCTGAAGTGACGTTTTCACTTCTTATCTTTGTTACGTTATTTTTCCTCGTTGTCCTTACAAGCAATTTGAAATTCGATGAAATTATTATTATTCATTTATTTTTCATATGCAAAAATAGTACTGCTACTTGGCTACATTCATAAAAAATTATGGTAACCCGTCACTTTAATTTTACCTCAAAATTCACGCGTCAATTAAAATTAATTATTTATTACGCACTACTAGCATTGGAAAAAAAAAGAAATTTTTCTTAATCATGTGGAGAATCGAAAGGCTTTATCATCTATTTTTTACATTTTTAATACACAAATAATTTCTGATATAATCCAATTACGATCCTTTTGTCTTTTATCATAACGACCTACAGCGTTTTTTACAAATAATTTCTACTTATATTGATGATTTATTATTAAAAAAAGGATAAATCCGTAAAATAAGGACTTGTTCACCTTGACTGTCCTAATGGTAAAAAAACGATTCGTAACCACAAAATTTAACAAAGGCTTGGCAAAAACAATCACGATTTTTTGACATTACTTTAAAGGAAAAATTTTCTAAATCTCCTCTAGTGTGCCAAGAGTACTCGAAATTGGCGTACACCCAAAAACTGGTCATTAGAGACGGCATCCAGACATACGTCAACGTCTCGGCATGCGGAGTAAGAATGGCAACGCGCATAGTTGGTGGCAACGAAGCCGAGCCCAAGGAGTTCCCGCACATGGCTGCCATCGGTTTCGTCAAGGAGAAGAACGACCCGATCCGCTGGAACTGCGGCGGTGCTCTCATCTCCGACTTGTGGATTCTTACGGCGGCGCATTGCACGTACTCGTTCGAATGGTGAGATAAAAAATTTTTTTTTCCAATTTGAGATCACTTGACACTCTACGAAAAATTTACTTTAATGCGGATTCGCTTGTTTTACAAATTTTTCATCGACTCAAAATATTTAATATTGTCCTGTTACTGTTCAGTTTAACAGCATTAAAACAATTTATGTTTAATCCATCAAAAAACTGGTCCTTTAAGTTATAGGGAGATAATTGGGTTTTCAAATGATTTTTTAAATGTTTCGTTTGATTACTATGCCGCAAAAATAATTGTAGATAACAAAATAACTACAAAAAGTCTTTTTTTCCTGTAACTGTACAATGTATGACCCCATGGGACAAACGTGTACGAAAAAATGATGTTTTATCTCTTATACTTGCGCATTAATTACCTGAGAAATACTTTTCGATTGTTCCAGGGGATTTGCCGAGTACGTGCGCGTGGGTGACCTAAACCTGGCGGGTGAGGGTGACGACGCGAAACCTCAGGAACGACGCGTCTCTAAGCGGATCAGACATCCCGGCTACAAAAAACCGGCAGAATACAACGACATTGCTCTTTTCAAGATGGACAGGCCAGTGACGTTTGACGCCTACGTGAGGCCGGCCTGTTTGTCCCTGAACCCCGACGTCCAAACGGGCGAAAGGATGACAGTAGCCGGCTGGGGTATCGTCCACTGGAGTGAGTATAGTCGGATGAGTGAGATGATTGTACGAGTAAGGATTGATAAATTGTTAAATATGTACATATTTATATATTTGTATTATTAGCTAACGAAGAAGGGTCCCCCATCTTAATGAAGGTGCATATACCCGTTGCGTCTTACGACGCCTGCAAGAGATATTATGGGAACGAGCCAGCCAGACTTCCAAAAGGCATCAACTCCGAGTCACAATTGTGCGCTGGGGAAGATGGGAAAGATGCCTGCCAGGTGAGGAGCATTTGTTTTTATTCCGCAACACCAACTTAATTTCATGGGACCCTTTTTTTTGGCACTTCTTGTAGGGTGACAGCGGTGGTCCTTTGATGGTCAGGAGCGACTCGTACAAATGCATGTACGACATCGTCGGGGTCACTTCCTTTGGAAAACTTTGTGGGAGTGTCATTCCTGGCGTGTACACGAAAGTATACCACTACTTGGACTGGATCGAGGATACTGTGTGGCCTCGAACCTTAAAACTTGTTTGACGATCGGAAAGTTTGCTTCAGGTGTTTTCGTGGAACGTGATTTTAATGAAAAAGAAAAAAAAATTGACTATTTTCTTTGCTACATTTGATAATCTCTTTACTTAAAATGTATGTGACGGTTTTTTGAACACGTGTGCCATTGTTAAGGGTTTGATACACTCTGGTCATATAAATCATATACATACCTGAATGATAATATTGATGAAATCAAAGGAATGTTTAAAAAATGGTTTCACATATTGTGGCTATTGGTGAAAATGTGTTAAAGTATACAATGACATGTTATTGCCAGTTAATGTATCTGAAATAAAGTTTTTAAAATGCGTTTGTATTTGAAATACATTGACCAAGTATAAATTGTATCTAAAGTTTTTAGTATTTATAATATTTTAGTTGAGATGTTATATTTCGAATGAAGTATTTAGATTAAACAAGTATTGTTTTATGTATTCGACATATTTTAATTACAATACGATCTATGCTTGTTGGAATTTTTTTTTCTTCATTTAAATTCAAATACTTGTCATTAAGATTTTAAAAAATCGTTATTTTACTATAAATGCAATTATATTAAGTTGAAGAAGCAATTTTTTTTTGTCAAATAAAACTAATTTTTTTCCAATAATAAATACAACTTTAACCAGGTATGTCCCGTATGCAATTGTCATCCACGCCTGGCCATCACTGAAGATCTTGAATCTATTAGTTTAGACTAAATATAATAAAAAATAATTAACCACGCAATATTTCGTGAAAAAAAAAAAATCAATTGACAAAACGTAAAATGAAAAAAAAAAAAAATTTCACCCACGAACGATTTTTGTAGAATTGTTCATGTACGCGATGGAACTACTGTCAATTGTGATCAAAATGGCAACATAAAAAAAAATACCTTATTGTATCGCGATTCCACGAATATTAGTTCATCTCCTACGTAAAGCTTTAATTTTTTTTGTTTATAGACAAGTATCGAAAACGGATGAGTAAACGTACACTAACTAAAATAATTCGTTCCCCGTGAAATTCAAATGATTTAACTATTTTTTGTAAAACAAAATTCATAATTTTAGTATAAATATTTATAAGTTAGCCATAGTGGTTGTTTAAGTCATAGACGTTATTGTAAAATCGTTACTTCATCGTTAAAATTTATACTAATATTTTAATGTTTTAAGTAAATACCTGCATTTGAATTTCCCGGGGAACGAATTATTTTCCGGTTAATAGTGTACCAACGTAAAGCTTTCCCACGATTACCGATCGGACAAGCCAAGCTCAATAAATCGGTATACGTGCATACAGATGAGCCATTAAGAAGAGCAAGTTCCTATAGTCATCGCTACGCATCGGAACAGCGGAGCGAGAGAGACCGGAGTATGAGGTGCAGGTGCATAATCCACGGACGCGCAGAGAGCCGAGGCCAAGACGATCGGCAGACTACCGGCAGTATCCAAGGGATTTCAGCGAACGCGTGCGTCACAGGGATCGTTGCCGATCTTTTTTTTTTTTTTTTTTCATCCGATTTCCTGGTTTCGCGAGCAGATCGTCATAATTTTTATGTGTAGTGAGTATTGGGGAATTTCAAAACAGTATATTAGGCGCACAGGTAGAAACAACAGCGCGACGGTGCATGTGATAGTAGGCACACACTAGCAATCAGACAAACAAGTGGTTAAATAATCGTTGGTGCGCATGTACCGTGAGTTTAACATTAAAATCATCGGTGTCGTTACAAATTGGTCGTTGAAATGCTGTCGTCACTCAATTACAGGTTGATGCTCCTGTTTTGTGCAACGGAGTGTTTTTTAGTTGCTGGACAGGTAATCGGTAAGTGTTTGTCTTTATTAAAAAGAGGAGTCATGGTCATGTTTATTTTTAGCGTGAAAAAATGGGCGTGTGTGAATTTTCAACACAACACTCCGGCGATTTGTTTGGGTTATTTTTCTCTTTGCCATTGATTCATTAAAATTTCAGATTCGACGGTGTTTTTTCACCAACATTACTTTTATATTTGCATTCGAATGCACATACCCGAGAGTGAGTGAGACAAAAAACTTGTGCCGTATATTATATCATGAATTTAAATACAAAGGAATTTATGTTATTATTGACAAAGGATTTCGCGGAGTTATCTGTATGAGCACAAATTATTGGAGTCTTATTTACTAATACAACATATATAAGTAAAAGCAAACAATACGTATTATGCACTACTCTGATAAAAAAAAACGCATCAAGTGGGAAAGCAAGTGGGAGTGACTCCTATCTTTTAACTTTTAATGGGAGGGGAAGGCACCATAAAAACCAGGTGCCGAAACTAAAATAAGAACAGTTGCGATTTTGGTAACGCGGAGTCTTCGTTCCTCGTATCGACGGATCCTTTTATTGATATTGGAAAGTGCGTTATTTTTTTTTTATTTTTTATTAAGAGTAAAGAATCATGTGGTGGTGTATTATTTTGATGGTGTTAGCGACGGTGGACCGAAATTTGGTAATTGCACAGTCTGAAGGTAACGCATTTCTAAATTTTTCATAAAAAATAATAATAGTTATAAATTCTCTACTTGCAATTAAACCACAAATCAAATAAAAATAATTTTTATTCTAAATAAGAAACTAAAGCTATTCGAAGCAATAACCTTTTTTCAAATTACATATTTATTTGTATTTATTAAAAAAAGACTAAATAAACTGCAATAAAATACAATTACAAAAATAGTCCAATATTAATGTTGTTTGTAGACTATAAATCAAAATTTGCGGAAGATTTAAATTGTTTGTTTTCACAAAGTGCATAAACTGTTTAACGAGGCATAAAAATTAAAAAAATGTTTATTATTACTGGCTTAGAAACTCTTTTTATCACAGATTCAATATACTTTCTGGCATGTAAAATATGTGATAGAAATCTGTCATTAACGTTTACTGACTTGCAATTTTTTTTTAAACTTCAAAAGAAATTTTTTTTTCCTAAATACAATGCAGTGTTTATTGTGAGACCATCTTTCACTAAATAACCAGTTACAATACAATACCGAGAAAAACTTTTTTTCTAGTAAAAACATGCAATAAATTTTAGATATTTGACTTTTTTTTCTATACTGTAATGTATTATTTTAGGTAGAAAAATATTGTTGACCACAGCTTATAAAAATTAAATAAAAAAAAAAAGAATTTCATCATAAAAATTGAGTTACACTAGCCAAAAATGTTTAAAAATAATTTTTAATGTATTCGTGTTAATGGTTCATTATTATTTATTGAGCAAACTATGATAGATTTTTCAGATGTTTCACCAAATTTTGAGTGTAACATTGAAGTAATGGATTTTGTGAATCTACAAAATTAAAATGATACATTTGGATTCACACAGTAAACTTGGTTGATTTTACACTTAAAAAATTTCTAACTAACTAATAAAAAAAAAAAAAAAAATTCATTGACACGAATGATCGAAGAATGCACTGCAACATTGACTCTAAACATTTCCATTTCCGTTGTAACAACAGGCTCTGAATGCTCCCTGAAAAACCAGCAGGGCACCTGCCAGCTGCTGACAAAGTGCACCTCAGTCTACAACGACCTGATAGCGGGAAAACGCCCCGAATCGGTATGTGGCTACAAGGACAGGATGCCCATAATTTGCTGCCCCAACAGTGGCAGTACCATAACTAGATCCACCACACAATCGACGCCTGCATGGGGTGGTAACGAGGACTTGACTACCAACAAGCCGTTCAAGTGGAATCACAGAATTAGACGCGCCCAGCAGAGTAAGTTACATTTTTTTTGTTTTTGTTTTTTTTTTCTTCTTTTTCCTTTCACAAGTAATTTTGCACATCCGATGATTATTATTCAATCTGCGTTGAAAAATTGCCACTGTACCAGTTATGTCATTCCGAAAGGAATCACGAACGTCATTGTTGGGCAAACAAGGACAACAACTCAATTATCTTTGGGGGAGGTAACATTTACCGTATAAATAAGAAAAAAAAGTGTTGTTTTTATCAATCGGATGTTATAAATTAAAGGAATATTAAAATATAACGCGTTACATCAGGCCGTGAGATTAATCATGTTTGAGAAAGCTTAGGTAAATTTCCGTGCGAGTTTTTCGAACTGTCCAAAATTGAGCGTGTGGGTGTAAGCGTGTCGTAATATACACTATCATGTCGCGCTTAATAAAAAAATAAAAAATAATTCCGCTGAAGGTAGAGTGCATTTTCAATATTTGTATACGCTTCACCTGGACCCACAAAAATATATTAAAATTTCTTAAGTACTTCGTAGGCCAATGCATCTGAATCCTCGGTTAGAACGTAAGTCAAAGCTCACACTTTTGTTACGTGTGATTTACATTGATTTTGCTGACTTTGGGCCTAAGTTATTGCGATTTTCTTGGGCTTTCTTGCCACTTAAACTTTGTCCGTCTAAAAGTTTAAATTTTGAAATCCTAAATAAATAGATAGAGATAAACCTAGCCAGCCAAAAATGAAAACTTGTTTGGAGTATTTTCTTTTATTTTTCTGTTATTGACATATTTAAGGAATTTGGAGATTGTCAATCGATTTATGACTCGAACATTTATAAATATACATTTCCAAATTTGCATTTACGCTTACGTACTTTTTCGAAGATTTTTTTCGTCGATCAACCAATTTTCAAGCCTTTTGCGACACTATGTATCCGCCAATTGTATCAGAACAATTTGCAAAAGTTTTCAAGGCGAAAACAAGCGACATGATTTTCATTAAATTTTCAAAAGTGTAAACAATGTAAAAGTTGTAAGTCAACAGGACTCGAGCCATTTGGATGAAAAATCTTTGTCATCCGGGCTGTTCTCAAAGCAGTTATGACGTTTTCACTTTTTATCTTTATTACTTTATTTTTTCTCATTGCCCTTGCTTTTTTTTTTTTTTTTTTTTTTATTTACCACGCACATACTTGAGTAGTACTTGTCTGAGTACATTCATAAAAAATGTTGATACCCCAGTTGTAAAACTTTGCCTCGTAACTTACTTTTCAAGATGAAAATTATTATACTCGAATTCACTATTAAAAACGAAACAAAAACTTTTTTTCAACAACTTACATTTACTTTTTTTTATTTTTTTTTTAAACACTATTTTGTAATGATTCAATCTCGAATAAAAAATTATCATCACTTGACTGATGTTGAGGAAGAGCGAATATACCCTTGCGTTGATTAAAACCGTTTAGTTATTCTTAAAAATATTATCCAAACATGATTTTTTTTTTTTTTTTTATAGTGTGCCAAGAGTACGCAAAATCGGTGTACGCCCTCGTAGAGCCACCTGTCCTAACCGGTGGCGATCGGATGTACGTCAACGTCTCGCTGTGCGCCATAAAATCGAAAAAACTCATAGTGGGTGGCACCAAAGCCGAGCCCAAGGAGTTCCCGCACATGGCGGCGATCGGTTACACCAAGAACAACAAAATCTACTGGAATTGCGGTGGAAGTCTTATCTCCGACTTGTGGGTCCTTACAGCGGCGCATTGCACCTACTCGTTCCAATGGTGAGCTAATTTACTTTCAACGGTACTTGAGGGTCTACTATTTTTCAACTACGAAACTCGAGTTACCTTGGCAGCAAAAGGGAAATAATTAAAAATGAGAAACAATTTAAAAAATAGTTTATGGCAGGGTGGATGGAATTTATTTCAAAGTAAATATAGTGAATCTTACTTTTCTACATTATTATTTTTTTTTTTTTTCGTGACAAAATAATAATTTACAGTTATCTAACTTACAAAAATTGTTGTACTCTTGACTATGCGTGGACCTTGATTTTTAAAATATTTTCTTATGTTTTCTTTAGTAACTAAAATGTTGAGATGATTTTTTCTTTTTTAATAAGTAATGGTAAGAAAAATTGTGTGTGTGTTTTTATGTATGTATGATTTTTTAGTACCCAGGTTTTCATTGAAATATGTCAACTTGTCACTACAACGGACAAGAAATTGCTCGTTTAAATATTTCTTTACTATTTGGACTGTAAATGTTAATCGGAATTGCATCCTGGACAAAGATGTACATGATACAAATAATCGTTTGACAATTTTTCTCGACTACACACGATAATCAACAATGTGAGAAAAGTAACGTTTTCTTCGTTGAAAAAGGAAAAAAATCAGAGCTTTTTTATTGGTACATTCTATTGACATTTGGTCAGTTTCCACTGACTTCATCAGATGATTGAGTATGTCTTTGAATACTTCAAGTGTCATGCGCTTTTTTTAGAGGTGATTGTTTTATATTAAGAAAATACAACGACATTTAAAATAAGAACAGATTAAGTAAATTGCAAAATATCAGCTATGTGTTTTTAGTGTGCGATAAAGTCTAATTGCTATATACTGTTTCCCTGGCAAAACAGGTATTTATACCGTATAGTAGTAATTAGAGGTGATACCAATAGAAAAATACACAACTGATATCACGATTTATAAATAATCAATTCAATAACATATTGTTATTGAACTTTTCTAAGAATATTGATTTATCGACTCTGCAACAACGTTGACATTAAAGTATTTTAATACGTATAACTTCTGATGAGTTTAACAGAGATTAATTGAAGAAACGTCAACATATAAAAACAATAGCCAAGTGCTTCTCATACTTGATTTGATGGTTTCTTTTTTCATCGACATAAAAAGAATTTCATTGATTCAAAGTTACAAGTTTTGTGTAATAGCATCAGAAAAAAAATTTTTTTCACCCAGAACTTTTTGCAATTCTCCATGGACTATTAATGTCAACTTATACGTACGAAAAATCAAATTACCGTCAGACTGTCGTATGAAAATTAAGATGTATGTTTTTATTATTTTTCAAGTCCAATTGGATATACTTAGTCCATATACTTATGCGTACTTGTGCATACAAGCATATGTTAAACTTGAGCCTATCTTGTATATGAAATTAATTATTTGTTTGAATAATATTTGACGTAAGAAATCGATACTATATGCAATTGCACTTTTTGCATTGGTAATATAACAAGAAATTATGTTAGGGCATTATTCGATGGGTTCAACTTAAAAATAGAGTAAGAGGGTCAATTTCTCAAAATAAAAATTTTGCATCAAATTACTAAGACATAAGTAGCCAGTATAGGACGGCACTGAGTAACTGATTTGGTTTTTTTTTTCAGGGGATACGCTGAGCACATTCGCGTGGGCGACCTCAATCTTGAGAGCAAAAAGGACGATGCAAGACCTCAGGACCGTCGTGTTATTGAACGCGTCAGACATCCCGATTACAAAAAACCGGCGCAGTACAACGACATCGCCCTTCTCAAGATGGACAGGCCAGTGACGTTTGACGCCTACGTGAGGCCGGCATGTTTGTCCCTCAACCCCGACATCCAACCCGGCGAGAAGACGGTCGTTGCAGGCTGGGGCATCGTCGACTGGTGTGAGTGTTTTTGTCGAATCACATATGTTGCATCTGTCACATTTTATCGTATTAAAATCGCTGGAATTGTACTGCGTTCTAAAATAATTACATTTTTCTTTTACAACGTATTGACAACGGTAAAAAAATACGGAGAACAAAGACTAACAAATTGTTTAAAACTCCTAGTTGACGAGAAAGGATCCCCCGATCTATTAAAAGTCACATTACCCATTGTGGCGTTTGATACCTGCAAGGGGCTTTTCGCAAACGAGGGAAACAAACTTCCTAAGGGCCTAAGTGCTGAATCACAGTTGTGTGCCGGGGAAGATGGCAAGGATACTTGTCAGGTATTCAAACGATATTTAACCTTTTTTTTTTTTTTTGTTTGTAATACTTGAGTTTATGCATCCTTTTTTTTGGCATATAGGGTGACAGCGGTGGTCCACTGATGGTCTACAGTAACTCCGAAGAATGCATGTACGACATCGTTGGGGTCACTTCCTTTGGAAAACTTTGTGGCAGCGTGATACCAGGTGTCTATTCAAAAGTATACCACTACTTGGACTGGATCGAGAACACTGTATGGCCTTGAACCTCATGTTTGTCTTTTGACGATCGAGGGTTCTTACTTCAAGTGTGTTTGTGATATTTGGTTTTGATAAAAAAAGTTTAAAAAATTTACGAAAAAAACTCACATCTTCGTTAATGCAAGATAATAGTCATTGAACTACGGTGCGATATTTTATAATTTGCAAGTTGTAAGAAGAAACAAAAATGATAAATAAAATTAACTTAAATTATGATAAACAAGAGAAAAAGTGAAGCGAATAAAAAACTCTTATTATTAACCCAATCAAATAACGTGGCACTAGAAACAATTGAATATAGTTGATATTCTTAGAATATAAAAGAAACAGTATTTATTTTTTAAATTTTCAATTATGTGTTTCATCGAATGCATACAACCGTGAAAACGTTATAAATATCAAAAATATAGTTATTAAATTAGGGAATATTGGCAAGGTAGTCTTTGACATTCGAGGGGTCCAGCCTTCTAAAACCATTGGCATCACAAATACCGACTTCAATATTATTTTCTGTCATCTGTCCCTCAAAGCCTTCCTTCAAGGTCAAAATAGCAGTGTGGACGGCATCATCCAGTTCAAGATCTTCACTGTAACGCTTTTCCAAGAATGTTTTGCCATTCACGTAATTCTTGCCCATTGCAGTGGCTTTCCAGGCAAAGTAGGCACCAGATGGATCACACTGGAACAGGTGGGGCTTTCCCTTGTCCCATCCACAAACCAACAGAGACACTCCAAACGGTCTCACGCCACTTTTGATCAAATCAAAATACGTTGTTCAAAGTTAAAAATAAATAAATAAACAATTGAGTGGAATAGCAGTTTTTAAAATTTAACAGATCCTCACCCAGACTGAGTATACTCTTGCATCAACATAGCAACACGATGTACAAGCTGGGCAGTGGGAATTTCCTCTTTGTAAACCAGATAGTATTGCTGGGCCATTTTACGTGCCTGCTTGACTAGCAGTCTGTAGTCAGGACCCATTCCACTGTAAACCATGCCAATGTATCTTGTGATCATTTCAACTTTCGACACACTGTGCTCATCATATAGAATTGATTTGTGTTTGTTCTCTGTCGCAAGCACAACACCATTTGCAGCCTTGATTCCTACACTAGGTGCACCTGCTGCCACCGCTGCCAGAGCATATTCAATCTGTACAAGCTTTCCGGAAGGACTAAAAAAAGTAGAAATAGTTTACTCTCAGCGATGTTTAAGAATAATGTTGACTTTTAAACGTCTAGTCAGCGGAAATTGATTTCCAGTTGTTAGAGTTAAGAGAATCATTGCCGTTAAATTAACATTATAAAAGTTAATGTGCTGCTACATGGCATTAAATCAAGTCGTCATTCAAATTTAAAAGGCACCAGAAGTTTTTGACTCTCTACTTGTAACCAAAATAGAATAAGCTATTGAAATAAACTTTAAACGAACAAATAATAATCAAGTCAAATATTTACAAAATACCAACTCGACGAATAATATTATATAAAATAATGCCTAATTGCAAATTAATAAAAGTGATTGTCATTCTAGGCTCTAGGTTATGTTGACAATGACTCCGTTTTCAATTCCTTACTAAATCATCTTTGCAAACACTGAATAAAATATGAAAACACCACAAGAAGAAAGAATGTAATTACCTGAAAGTCGTGAGCGAAAAACTGTAACGTTCAGAAGCCATGATTAAGAAATCTTTTCAGGAATTGTTAAACCGACACATAAAAGAAGCACCGATCTTTTTCGGCATCCAACAACAGCAAAGTGCGAGCACACTAAGTATATATATACATACATATATATACATATGTATGTTATATGTGTATAGAGAGACTACACCCGCGAAATATGAACGTTGTATCGATTGTTTGAAATTGCAATTTGCATGGTATTAAGTGTTTTTATTTTTTTATTTTTTAGAACGTTTTTACTTATGTTGTATTTCTCGTGTTTTTTTGTCACTTTAATTTGATTAATTGTGGTTTTTTGTTTCATAAAGAATGAAAATTTAATAAATTACACATACACGGATCGTGTTCTTTTTTTGTTGAAGGTGAGGTTAGTCCCATTATGTCGTCGTCTGCGATATGCGATTTGATATTTTTTTGTGAGATACACATTATGCGGTGTACACATAAATAATCCGTCTTTCGTGTATACATAGTGTTGAATTTAAGTGTTTAGGCTGTAAATATTTTCTAATTAAATGCTACGTTTAGGCAAACCTCAGGAACTTTTTAGTAGCGTTTTTTCAATTTGTAAGTAAAATTTGCTTCACTTTAAAAATTTTTCTAACCTGTGTTAAACATGTGTATATCTTATTTATCATTGCAATGTTTATTTCACATTAAATGATAGTTTCGTGCCATTACTTACGTCTATTTTTTTTTTTTAAATATATACTAAAAATTCATAAGTTGACTTATTACACACGATTGTTAATAATAATAAAATATATGGTTAAAAACTCCCAACATGTTTATTAATTTATGTATTCTATCGTTTTTTGATTATAGGTAAAAATTTAACTAGCACACTAGTCACTAAGTTGGATACAATGACAGAAACAAACGAAGCTTCTCAAGATTCGAGTCAAGCAGAAAAAAGACCTTTAGAAAATGAAAGCAATGGTGAAGCAAAAAAACAGAAAACAGAAAATGAAACTGTGCCTTTTGTCAGGATAAAAAGGAGAAACTTTGCAATGATGCTTGGATATCTTGGTAAAGATTATTATGGAATGCAAAGGAATCCGAAAATTGACACCATCGAAGAACAGTTGATAAAAGCAATGTATAAAGCCAATCTGATTACTTCCGAAGCTGTTGAAGTTATTCAAAATATAAATTTTCAAAGAGCAGCTAGGACGGACAAGGGAGTGTCTGCTGTCAGACAAGTTGTTAGTCTTAAATTACGTGAGTTGGGGTACATTTCGTAATTGTAGTATGGTACTATTTTCCATCAAGAAAAAATCATCACTCTCACTATGTTTGTACATTTCAGCTGAAAATCCATCTAAAGACAGTATAAACGAACATTTGCCCAAAAATATCAAGGTATTTTCTATAAAAAGAGTAACTAAAGGATTTAATTGTAAATCAAAGTGCAATGCACGTACGTATTCTTACACATTGCCAACCTATGCATTTGCACCAGAAAATTTGGAACTTTTTAATAAAACTCATGAAAGCATGGAGGAAAGAATAGCTGAGAGGATGGAAGCACTGTCTCTCATTGATGGAAAACCATTTCACGAGTATAGATTACCAAAAGACAAACAGGAACAAGTATCTGTATTACTGCAGAAGTTCAAAGGAACGAAAAACTTTCACAATTACACGACAAAAATGTAAGTTAAACATAATTGCTGGGTAATCCTGTGTATTAAAAGTAATAAATTTTTTTAAACGATTTACAGATTACCGTTAGATCCAAGAGCAAGACGTTACATTATGAATTTAGAAGCAGAAAAGCCTGTTATTGTTAACGACATGGAGTTTATGACTTTAAAAATCAAAGGCCAAAGTTTTATGATGCATCAAATTAGAAAAATGGTATCCATGGTCATTGCAGTCATGAGAAATATTGCGACAGAAGAAGATTTCAATCAATCTTTTAATACTCCAAAATATATCATCTCCAGAGCTCCAAGCTTAGGACTGATGTTGAATATTGTAAGTACAGGATTCCTGAATCTCGAAATTCAACTCTTATCATAACACAAATGGTATGTACAAAATGTTTGATTATCTCCAGGTACATTATGATTATTACAATGAAAGATATGGCAAAGACGGTCTCCACGAGAGGCTGGATTGGGCCGATTGTGAAGAAGAAATCCAAGACTTTGAGAAGAATTATATTTTAAAGGACGTTATTGATACAGAAATCAATGAAAAGTCGTAAGTTTCCGTTTGTTCAACTACCTTTTATCAGCAGTCAAGTGTTGTTGATCTATGTTTTCATTAAAATTGCGAAAACTTTTTTCCAGAATGCTTTCATGGTTGGCACAACTAAGCACGTCAGATTATGGACTGTGGGACGAGTCGAAAGCGGAGAACAAGGAAGAAAAAGAAGAAGGCCCATTAGATGATTAATAAGTTATAGTTGTTTTTGTCTACCGATGTTTTTTTTTTACACACCGAGAAAAAAAAAATATATATAATTATACATTCATCAGGGCGTATAACAATGTTTTCACCAAAACATATAGACTCTTACCATTAAAAATCATTGTGATTTCATTTATAGCAAGATCTCGTTCATTTGAACTGATGTGAAACAAAAATTTTGCGTCACGCGTTTACAAATCAAACGAGGAAACAATAAGGGAAGTTCACTGTTTATCCAACAAAAATTAAATAAACGCAAAAATGTTTCCTCCACACGATCGGTCAAATTTCGCCCCAAAAAAACGTTTCTCTAAAAAACATAGGTAAATTTTATTCTTTCCTCGAGTGCTCCTTTCTCTTATACTTTCAAAGACAACAAATTTCTGTACGAATAACGATACAAAAAATCCAAACATACGTATATAATATCAACCCAAAAAAAACTTTCGCTCGTTATCGGCGCTGATCGGTAGTGCGAAAAAAAAAAAACGCGCCGCCAGAGCTCTCCTCTACTCTTCCCGGGCGGAGATATATCTCTTTCCTCTCGCGGATATGCAGAGCCACGGCCGATTGCGCGCACAGTGAGTTTACCGAGGCCGACGTGGGAAAGTGCGCGCTTGATCAAAGTCTTCGGGTGGCACGCGCTGCTGAAGTGGCGTGTAAGAGGTGTCGTTTGGAAGTAAGGAAGTCAAATAAACTGCGGTATGGCGCGCAACTGCTGCTGGCTCGCCCTGATTTTTCTAACGCTACTCGGTTAGTCGCCAATTTCACTTTTAACACACATCTCCCTAGTTTTCTCCCCGAAGCTCTTAATACCGATTACACGATGGTTGACGATTTTACGCGTATACCATCGGTATGATTATTGGGTACCGATATGCGTCGTTAACACGCGGTAACGCATCATCGATTTCGCACGACTATCGATCTGTACTAGCATTAAACGTTGTTTACGTAAACGAGGAAACTTGAGGGGGGGAAAAAAAACACTGTTGCATTTCAATGTCAATCAGATCGAAGGAAAATGATGGAAAATCGCGAGAGGGGCGTCAAAAATATTCAGTGACATATTGATCACGCGGTCTAATGACTAAGTAAGTGTAAAATCTCTCGCGAAACTCATTCGCTCGGTTATATTGCGTATGTGCGATTATAGTGGTCGCAGATTACACACATCGGCAAGGAAATCCCCCGTTGGAGGCACAGTCCACGTGGTAAACAACGGTATCTGCCTGTAAACGAGAATTTTCGGTTTTTGCAATGTGGAAAACTACCGTGTACGCTATGATACATTTGTTACATGAAAAAAAAAAAAAGATTTTTTCATCGATCCAAAGACGCGATAAAGTAATCGTCGCACGCGTATACATTATCCTCGGGTGTATGATATTCTTTTAGAGTATATGTTAGCACAACTGTTATGTGAATCAATACTTTGCACAAATCAGTTTAATTTTGCGTAAGTAATTCGATAACGATTGAATTTTGCGTTCATCACAAGTGTGCTTGTACATTATTCGGATGTACGTGAGATTGTTTCACCGTGAAGTTTAAGCAAACATGGATGAGTTCTGGTACATACCTCAAAGTCACAAAGTCACAAAGCGTATGGTCGATTTCATTTTTTAAATACTTTTTTTTTTTTGTTTTTTTAATTATTTTTCCGTTACAAAGATTTTCGATGTATTGAAATTTAAAAAAAATCGATAGTGGGGTCGATCGAGGGTCACCCCGATAAGCCGCGATTTAGACTCCGAATGCGCGTGTCGCCTTGGACTATTAATGCGTAATTTCTCAAATCTCACGAAGAATGCAATACAATTAATGATGATGAAAAAAAAAAAAAAAAAAAAAAAAAGATGAAATTCGTCTTATGCTCGCGCAAAAATCTCCTGGTCTTACACGATCTATATACATGTATAACGTTTTTTCCCCGCAGTAGGCGTCAGGAGCCAACAATCTCGGGGCCAAAATTTACAAGCCAAATGCAGGTAAGAGCCCGTACCACGAATTATCTAAAAAAAAGGTACCTATATAAAAACGTGCAAACTGTAACAATGATTGCATGGTTCAAAAAAAAAAAAAAAAGCACCCGGCAGTTTCGCTGCACGAGTGGCCAGTGCATAGCAAGCGACCGCGTGTGCGACGGGGTGACCGACTGCAACGATGGCTCGGACGAAACCACCCAGGAGTGCCAAAACTCGCCGCCCTGCAGTTCTCGCAACTTCCGTTGCAGTTACGGTGCGTGCGTGGATGGTAACGCGCGGTGCAACGGTCGCAACGAGTGCGCCGACGGCAGCGACGAGCTCGACTGTCAAAAGATCGCTCCGAGCTCGGGCGCCATCGACGGCGGCTGCAAGAGCAACCAGTTCAGGTGTAAGAGTGGCCAGTGCATCGCCAGGACCGAGCTATGCGACGGCACCGTCAACTGCAGGGACAGGTCCGACGAGACCGTCGAGGCCTGCAGCGATTTCGTGTGAGAAATCTTTTACTCAGCTTCTCGGGTTTTTTCCCTCGATTTCCATTCTTATACCGATCAACTACACAGAGGGTTTTTATTTTCGTTTTCAAGTACAGACTTTCGGGGCTTATGTGCATTTACCGTGTGCACAATACATGTATGAAACAACAGTCAAAATTCAAAAGATCGTTTTTTTTTTTTTTTTTTTTTTTACACACGTAAAAAAGTGCATCGTTTAAAAACGGCACACGCGAACGTGAATCATAAATGAACCAAATAAGTACTCATTGTTGTTACAGCTGCCCGGGTTATACGTTCAAGTGTCGATACGGTGCCTGCATAGACGGCAATCTCAAGTGCAACAACGTCATCAATTGCGCGGATGGTTCGGACGAGGACGCCGAGCTGTGCGGCCGATCGAAGCAGGGAAACAACGGCAACAGCAATGGGAAAGATGAAGACCAGAAGGGCAAAACCGAGCGGCCCATTGATGTGGTGACACCGAGACCAACGTCGCCGCCAAAGGAACTTTGCAACATACCCGACCAGCCCGAGCATGGTGAATGGAAGCTGGAGGGCAGTCTCTGTCCCAAGGGCACCGAGTGCTCTCTTCGAGAGGGAGTCAAACAACTCGATCCCGGTACTCAGTTGGTGTTCCGGTGCAAAGCCGGGTACAAGCTCAACGGGACGAAGGATGTCTTTTGCGGACTGCAGGGCAGGTGGTCGACCATTCCCAAGTGCGAGATGATCAAGTGCCCGGCCCTCAGTTCCGCGGCGTTGGAAGCCAGGTGTAAATTCGAAAACGAGTGGGTGTCCTGCGAAAATCCCGCGCCCATTAGGACGATAGCGGAGCTCAACTGCCGAAACAGCTACCTGCCCGAGACTACGGATCTCACGAGGCGAGACAACGTCAAGTGCAACTCTGCGGGAGAATGGGAGCCCAAGCCCATGAAGTGCGTCTCGGGTACGTATACGCGTGTGGGTGAAAAATAAGTAGTTTGATTTTTCTTTGTTTCGATGGTTTTCAACAGTCTGCGGGGTACCGTCGAAAGTGAGCGGCAAACCGTTGATCGTTAACGGCACGACCGCTGACGTCGCCGAGTTCCCATGGCACGCCACCCTCTACAAGGCCAAAAACACCGAGAAACAGTTCATCTGCGGTGCGACGATCATTCGCGAGAATCTGCTCGTCACCGCGGCCCATTGCATCTTCGACGAGGTGAGAAAAACTGTTGACTCGCCGTCCAAGTATTTCGTTGCGGCGGGCAACGTGTTCAGGGACTACGACTTTGAGCTGCACGATCCAGTCACGGTTAAGAAGGCCGCGGTAATCAGCTCTTACGTATATCATCACATCCCCAAATGCTGGATTTTTCCTTCGTAACGCCATATGCTTTCTCGTTAGGTGAAAAACATATACGCCGTGTGCAATTATCTGGGCCTCGAGGGCAACTACGCGAGCGACATCGCCATACTAGAGGTCGACAAGCCCTTTGTTTTCAGTTCAATCATAATGCCGGTTTGTCTCGACGTAAGTGTAGTCGGGGACCAAGCTGCCTTAGAAGCTGGAAACTTTGGTAAAGTAGCCGGCTTCGGTAGGACTGCCATGGGCGACTCGAGCTTCATCCTCCAGACGATATCCGTGCCGTATATCCCGTTGAACAAGTGCAAGTCGAGCAGTCTCGCGTCTGACAGTGTCAAGTACATAACCATCGACAAGTTCTGCGCCGGGTACTCGAACGGTGAGTGTGTGCAAAATAAATAATTGCAAAGTTTTTTTTTTCTTTTTTAAGCATATAAAATTTAAAATTTTAATAAATCGTAGCTATACAGGAGTAATATTCCATTATACAAACAAACAACGTGATCCTCCGTTTATTTACAGGCTCGTCGGTGTGCGATGGAGACAGCGGGGGTGGCCTCGTATTCAAGACGGACAACAAGTGGTATTTGCGTGGCATCGTGAGCGTCGGCATTGGCGCGACGAAGATCGGAGCTGTGCGAACCTGCGACAGTTACGCGTACTCGCTGTACACTCGAGTGTCGAGTCACATGGAGTGGATACAGGATGTGATACTGCGCGTCGAAACCAAGAAGCCGATGAAGAGCTGCTTGTGAACACAGTGTGCTTGTGTCGCAACGTGATGAGGCCTGCCAACGAGATCATTTGATGGTGGATTCTTGGGTGTGCTTTTTTCGTATCGTTAAGATTCGCTGAAAAATTTCGAGATGGACAATCTTTGATGTTTGATTTTATTAAAAGTCTGAGGCAATCCAAAGCTAATGATCGTTCCGAACAAAGTTAATTTTTTCGATGGAATGAGATTACTTTTTAGTTTACGGAGAAAACTTGAAGACTGACAATGTTTTGCTTTCGATTTTCGATCAATAAAATGACTTGAAAGTTGAATGTCTGACGTATTATGTTTTATTTACCTTGACGATGTTTTTCCTCAATCCCCAATGAATTACGTTTGTGACGGATGCAGTTCTTTTGTGAATGTATTTTTCGGCAAAGATACATCTGTAAAATAATACAAAGATTTTTTTTAAACTTTGCTCGTCAAAAAAGCATGTGTCATCATTTTATTAATTATATATGGTTTACCTTGTAAACCTAAAGCCGACAAATTTGGTAATTGTGCAGAGTCGAACGTTTTATCAAAACTCTTTTCGAAGTCGTTGTTGTCGTCTAAAGCCAATATGTCGGCTAATTCTTTTTCCAACTCTGAATCTGATTCTGAAGTAGTACTGATGGGTTGAGCCATGACACTCTGCACTTCTTTCAATTCGTCGAGAACCTAAAAGGTAAAATGAATTATAATTCAATTTCCGTAACAAAGATAAGAAAAACAAAATTGAACAATTCATTACCTCTGCCATATTATCCATGGTGTCAACAACATTATCTTCAGTCAAGCCGGTATCTTCAAACTTCTTCAGAGCGTTGCATCCAGCCTTGTAAGCAGCCAGAGTGTCGGTATCATACCTGGCATCATTGATTCTCACGAGAAGCCTCTGAACGTTGTGCAAAGCATTGCTTCTTTTCTCAAGACACTTGTCAAGCTCGTGCTTCTTCCGTAAGAAACTTTTAGCCACCTGTTTCAGTCCACCAGCCAATGATGATTTTGCCTTTTCAATAACCTCATTTCTTTCCCTTTCCAATTGTTCGACATTTTTTATGAGCATAAGTTCCTGTTGATGTAGTTTGTGTATACCTTCGTCGATATCTGTTATTTGTTCTACATTTTTATGGGCAATCTTGACAAGCATTTCATTTTTGTCATCATCCTGGCAATCTCGAAACGTAGCTCTTTTTGTGTTTCTCAGCCAAATGAGAGCCAGCTTGAGGTTGTTCTCTGTGATTTTGTTATTACCACTTTTTTCTCGACAATTTTTCAGCAGCTCTGACAGCGGCTGGAGTGTATTTTCCTTTTTGTTGTCAATTGTCGACAGCACTACTTCTGCCAGTTCCTTAACAGTTGCAAGGTGAACGTACTTGGTCCCTGGATCAATGACGGGTTCGGTCACGTAGTTTACTAATTTAGAGAAAGACCATGATATTGGTTTCCTCACAAGCATGTCAACAGTCCAGCCAGCCCATGAATTGCTCGGCTCTTTCAAAAAATCCGACTCCAAGATCACTTCCCCGTTTCTAAATGACGATTACAAAGTTTACCTTGTGATTCATGAGTGGATTTTACAAAACATATAAAATAATGAATCAGCTTACCTGTACAGCTCCTGCAAAACTGTGGACAAACAGAGTGCACTGCACCCATTTCTCTTGAAATTAGTATTCAAATCTGTCAAAGTGAAACTACAACAGGCATAGTAGTTTGTCCACGTTTTGATAAACTGGTTCCAGAACTTGTACTTGGAGTTCCAATCCTCGGGATTGACAGCTCGATTTCGGAATGGAGCATACAAGGATTTCATTCTTTCGTCTTGATTCCAGCATTCGGGTAGTAGGTTAGCTGGTACAGGTGTCTTGAAAGTTTCTGATGATGACATGTTGGCTACTTGTCTGTACCCAACGGTATATGCTAATAAACAATTGCAGAATTTGGAGATATCCGGACTTTTAATCAACTATTGCACCACATAGTTAATTAGTGTGGATATACTTACCTATACTTTCAATGGATGACGCAAGTCTGCAGCATTTACAGAAAGTTTAACAAATCAACAATTGTAACCCACAATTGAAAAAAACTTCTACGAAATTTCTGCTTTGGCACAAGACCCTGTGAAACTCACATGAAAAAAATTCGTCAGAGCGAAAGCAACACGCAAAAAAAAATATATATATATATATACATGTATATATATGTATACACACACACACTTAAAGTGCAGTCGTTTTGCCGTTTTCCAAAGATATCGGAGGTTTAAAACAAGACAACTTGGCAACTGTTAATAATTTTTTTCTACAAAATTTATGAGGGTTCAATTTAAAAAAACTGTGTAATGAGAGGGTGCATTTTTTGTTCTTTGTAACTGTAAGATTTTTTTTTTTTTTTTTTTTTTTCAATACTTTCTTGGGGGCTGGGGGAGAGGGGGTGCAGAACAGCAATGAGCAATCAACAGCAACAGCTGACTCGCTGACTGGGCACTGACTAGTTGAGCACTGACGGTCTCAAGTCTCAATTCGTTCGGCGACGGTCACTTTATCAATTTATCACACATAACATATGCAGTATATGCACGTTGTTGTGTGTCGGCGCGGGTTGTGTGTGAGTGACACACTCTTTTCTCGGGCGAAAATGGCGATCCGTCTGCTGAGAATCAACTCCGCCCTGCGGAAAATCGCCGACAGGAATGGATACTGTATGGTGAGTCAATTGATTCGGTGTACCTTGTGTTCTGGGTTATCTAAAGGACATAGACGCGGGCTAATCTGGGGCTAAGGGTGGTCCGTCAACAGGGCCTATTTGACGGCAGCCTTCCTTACGTAATGTCGCACAGTAGCTCAGATTTTGCACGATTTACCGGTTTTTGGCATTTTATTTACATTGATGTGCGTTGGGCACTTTGTCCTGGGTCTTGTCGTGCGTCAGCGATGACCTTGGAAGCTACCTTGGCAGCCCCGTCTACCCTAACCTACAGCCCTCTCCTCTGCAGAGTTTCTTGGGACTAATTTTTATTTGTTATTCGATTCTGCAGGTATCCAAGCAATGGCGATCGACCTTAGCTTCGCCGAGTCTCAAGGAGGCACTGATCAACCAGCCGCCAACCAGAGTGTCAGTCCTCGACAATGGCATGAGAGTGGCTAGCGAAGACAGCGGTGCTGCAACAGCAACCGTTGGTTTGTGGATTGATGCTGGAAGTCGATATGAAACGGACGAGAATAACGGAGTGGCTCATTTTATGGAGCACATGGCTTTCAAGGTATGTAGCTGTTTGTTTACTTTGATCTCTGTGGGATAACAGAGAGTGTTTTCTCGCAAAGCAGTGAATTTCTTTGTACTAGAGACTTAATTATTGTTAATCCAGGGCACAGCCAAGAGGTCCCAAACCGATCTCGAGCTGGAGATTGAAAACATGGGTGCTCACTTGAATGCCTACACAAGTCGGGAGCAGACGGTCTTCTATGCCAAATGCTTGACACAGGATGTGCCCAAAGCTGTGGAAATCCTTAGTGACATCATTCAGAATTCCAAGCTTGGAGAGAGTGAAATCGAGAGGGAGAGAGGTGTCATCCTCAGAGAGATGCAAGAAGTCGAAACCAACTTGCAGGAGGTGGTGTTTGACCATTTGCACGCCACAGCCTATCAGGGAACATCTCTTGGCAGAACAATTCTTGGACCTACTGAGAACATCAAAACCATCTCCAAAAAGGATCTTCTCCACTACCTGAAGACCAATTACGGCCCTCCCAGATTTGTCCTTGCTGGAGCCGGTGGTGTCTGCCACGAGCAACTCACTCAGCTGGCCGAGCAGCACTTTGGCAAAATGACTGGACCCGTTTATGATGAGATCCCACCAGTCAACTTGCCTTGCCGCTACACAGGTTCGGAAATACGTGTTCGCGACGACTCGATGCCCCTCGCCCACATTGCCCTAGCCATCGAAGGTAATGGAACAAACGTGGCCTAGCAGAGTAGTGGATGCAGAGTGTATGAAGCTTATTTACATTAATCAACAGGTGCCGGCTGGTGCGAAGCCGACAACATTCCCCTCATGGTAGCCAATACCCTGATGGGAGCTTGGGATCGGAGTCAGGGTGGTGGTTCCAACAACGCCACGAATCTCGCCAGAATCGCCGCATCTGGTGAGCTCTGTCACAGCTTCCAAAGCTTCAACACGTGTTACAAGGTAACAATGAATAATTTCTTTTTATTGGTTGAGAAGTAAAAAAATTTCCTGCTTTAAATTATTGTTTTTCATTTCTTGTTAGGATACCGGATTGTGGGGCGTGTACTTTGTTTGCGAGCCACTACAGTGCGAGGATATGGTCTGGAACATCCAACAGGAATGGATGAGAATTTGCACGTCACTCACTGAGAAGGAAGTCAGGAGAGCAAAGAACATCCTGAAGACGAATATGTTACTTCAACTTGACGGTACCACCGCCATCTGCGAGGATGTTGGCAGACAGATGCTCTGTTACAACCGACGAATTCCCCTTCACGAGCTCGAGGCCAGAATAGACGTAAGTTTCGTCAAATGTCCATGTCCACCCTAATTTACGTGTTTGCATTATGTTTATAAAAATCTTTATTTTCAGAGCGTTACGGCTAAAACTGTTCAAGAGGCAGGTATGAAATACATTTACGATCATTGCCCGGTTGTTGCAGGAGTTGGTCCAATTGAGAACTTGACCGATTACAACGTTATCAGAAGTCAAATGTACTGGCTGAGATATTAAATGCATCTTTGTGAAAATTGCTCAACCATTACCATTTGTTATAGACGTATTCGATTAAGACAGTGAAAATTGAATTATTTAAGTAGTAATTTAATTTATAAAGCGTTAATTTAACAACCGATTCTGCAACTACGCCCTAGTTTTATCGTATCGCGTGATTTAAAAAAAAATAGTCGAGTATAAAAATTATCGAACGTGCAACAATGTACTACGACGTCGATATAAATCAATAATGAAAATCATAATTTTTTTCCACTGTTAATCTTGTAAATAATCTCAAGTTAATGAAAATAAAAAACAACGTTGCTCTTAACTGATGTTCAATAAAGTCATTTTTTGTTATTAATTGCAAAAAATTTTATTACATTCTCATTCTTAAAATTATTTGTCTCATACAATGCCCAATAGAACTAACTGTAAGATAATACTGACTAGATAGTAATACCTAATATCTAGTAGTATCTAATATCAAAAATTTACAAATAGATCTAAAAAAAATACTTGTAAATAACGTTGAAAAAAATTGCCAAACCTTATACAGATAACAAAACAACAAATCCTATGGCAGTCAATAAATTTGTAAATGCTCGCATCTATATACATTTGTAAGAGAGATTCGATATCAATTATCTATCCTATCTATCAACGAGACGCATCAGAGAAATGCAAGCGAAACGACTATCTTCTCGATTTCGATGGTACCGCGTCTTTACACACTTTTTGGGTCATTTCGGCTAGTGGCTCCAATTCCTTATGACTTATTAAATTAAATTCCGTGATGAAATAGTAAAAGTGTTTATAACACGTGTTGACGTGAGGTTCGGCTCCAATGAGTATTATTCTGTCGAAATGATGAATGTAGACATGAACAAACACTCTGAACAATCTTGTCAGTATTTTTCGACATAGCGGTATAAAAGTCTTGGGAAACGGAACATCTGCAAATAATAAAATTTAGTTAAAAAAAAAAAAAATAATAGAAATAAACAATTTCAACTAGTAATAATAGTACTGTAGGGATAAGTATTTACCTGTTGACACGGGGAAGAGAGCCTCGTTGTTAATTTGAGTCTCGACCCAATCCATTAATAAAGACACGTACTGCGGCGCGGACAGTGCCGTTGGTTTCTTATACTTGTCACCGTCTGCCCATAAGTATTCAAAGCGGGAACCACCGCTCATTGTTGGACAGGAAGTTGAGTCACAAAACTCACATATTGTACCATAAATGAGATTAATTCTATTGAAGAAATCCACAACTGCAAGCAATACAAGTGAGTGTATAAACACAATGCGCTGTGTCGTTAACTAAATAAGACGTGAAGTTAAACAAAGAGGAAAAAAAATCACGCCACCGCACTGTTTCATTTATCTATGTTTGAACTCATTATCGTCACGTTAGAGTTGATAAGTGTGTGCGCGCTGAAAAATCTCAAGTTTTTATTCAACAAGTAAAATGTTTATAAAAGAATTTAACGCGATGGATGGTCAGTTGCATAACAATGTTAAAAATGTTGCAGTGGCTGGGGGACCTGGATTCTAAAATTAATGCCATCAACTCGCGAAGGGGAAAAACACTACGCGGCAAATAATTACGGTAGACTGTACTTATTATCCCTGTAGAAACTTTTTTGGTCTCTCGTAAATCTTTCACTCGGAACAAAACAGATACGCTTTATTGCCACGTTTTATCGGTAAACTCATTAACTGTCTAGTTAAATTTCAATACGAGGAAACTAACTGATTGTGTAGGTGGGCTTGAAAAGTGAAAAACTCACCGTGCACCGCGATCCAGTCGTTCAGATCTTCCCCCGGTGGCAATTTCACGACGTTGCGCAAATTTATTCCAGAATTGAGAGACGCCTGGGCTTGTTTGTAAAGCGAGTACCTCATGGTACCTTGGGCCAGCTTCTTCTTTGGGCGAAAGGTCTGACAAAAATGCAAAACAGCGATATTATCATTCAATCTGGGCAATTTTCGGCAATTGCAAAAAACCACTGTCCTCGAGTGAAAGTGAAAAATAAATCAAATAAAAAAGTGAAGACGGACGCGTAAACGGGGATTAAAAACCACCCAAAACCAATAAACGCTGCCACCCCAGGTTATGACCCTTACCACCCTCGAGTATTATATAGGGTGAGAAATGGAGATGGAAAACAAACCTTTCCCTTTTGAAAAAACTCGACGAAACCACTGAGTGACATTTGACACAGTTTACTCTTCTTCGAACCAATGTTTGACACTCGTCCTCCACGAGATTTTGTTGTGATTCTTTCGTAAAGAAAAAAAAAAAAAAAAAAAACAATCTTTCACCAAATAGAAAACTGCACTAAACGCGTGTGCCCACTGCCCACAGCTTCTACCTCACACCTCAGTATACAATTCACAACTAACACTTGACTTGACCACGATGATAACAAATTCTTCTGTTCGTCGTTTCTCTCCTACACGCACACAGTTACACACCCCACCACCAGAGCATCGCTAGCGTCACGTCACACATGGACGACTGACGCGAACGATGCAGATATGGACGCACGAAGAAGGAAGAGAAGCATAATTATAAGTATCAGGCCAAGTTTGTCAAGGCTTCTTTTTTTTTGTTTTTGTAGTAATATTATACACCTTATATATACATGCGTACAGCAAAGGTACAAGTATAGTTGCAACACCCTGTAAGAGGAAATGAATTTCCGAACGCGGGTTTGCTTTATCGAGCGTCTCCTCCACTTTTGTGATGTACATATAGGTATATTATTATAATACTCCCTCTCTGTAGTCTGTACTAGTTTGCCGCCGCCGTGAATTTTCGTAAGCTAACTATTTTTGGCGATGCCTACGCTATTATCGTATATATAGCTTTACGTTTGTCTCATGGTTCAATAGAATAAACAAAATTTAAAAAATTCGACGCGTTAACATTTTTGTGGACGTTACACGTAGATAAGTGTTTATTCCATGATACGAATCGTCAAAAACTATTACTCGAATGATAAAAGTTGTTTTCCTTGGAATTAATTTTATTTGAACAAATTAACTGAAGTAAATCTTCTTTTCCTACCTCGGGCGTTTTTTTAAGGGTTCGGGTGTGCCCTCGGTAGGAAAAATAGGGTGCGCTCTCCCAACCAGGGCAAGCACAAGGAGTCCTGGATATATATAGATATATGCGTACGACATGTGCCACCAGGTCTACGAAAACTACCATTTCTTGGAGCAATTAACTTTTCAATTTTAAACTTTTTATCAACGGGCGATTAAAAAACGATTACCTATGCAGGAATATTTCATCTAGAAATTCAAGTGTGTATCATTAAAATGTCGAGTACGTCAAGAGATTCCTCACATACACATATGGAGCAATAAGCCGAAAACTTTTACTTTCTATCCCCAGGCGCTGTATTTTACATTATGCCAGAAATTAAAGTTAATTTAAATAACTTTGATTGGATAGAAAAAAACGTACGTTCACTGCGATGAAAAAAAAAAAAAAAAAAAAAACTTCATACACCAAAGATTCTCAACCAAAGTTAATATCAAAAGCACAAAAATGTAATTCACTGCCGAAAGAAATTGCCAACCCGCCATAACTTTTGCCAAAACTCCCTTTATATATACCTGCATCCATAATGTATGCACACCTCAGCCTCACATAGCGTAGATGATTTACAGTTAGCGTTAAATAAAGCATGAATAAGATATATATATGCTCACCAGCCGTGTAAAATTCATCGATAGAGCAATATATATTATATATATAAGAGAGCCCCAGCCGGTCTTTCATATCGCCGGTTGGACCATTTCGCACGTGCCCATTTCGCATCACTATACAGATCCGCTTCTTGTTAGAATTACGCATGATGATGCCCCCCGGAAACTCGTTTATCGATAATAAAGAGCATCGCTCCATCATCTTCTGAAGAAAAAAAAAAGATTTGAAAAACTTGCAAGTCGAGCTTTAAAGCTCAAAGTTTTTAATAGGGTTAGAAAAAAAAGGGGGGGGCGAATAAGTTGCCGATAAATCAAGTACTTGTTAATGCCTAACGGAGAAGTTCGTACCGCACCCACGCAGTGGCGCCTTCGTGCTAGTAACCATATATATATATATACAAAATACGATAGTGTTGTATATCTTTAAATCCACACACACGCGTGCGCGACCGCGCTCACATCAGGGCAGCTGCGAGGAGGAGGAGGAGGAAGCCGGAGGGCAACTGTTGCTGCACTCGACGTCCAACTGTTCGAGGCTTCGCGTCGACGCTCTCTCGCGGCGCAATACCGAGCATCGCAGTTATATATATTATACCCTTTATTTTCGTTTGTCGCGTTTTTCTTCCTCCGTTGTTCGTTCATTTGCTCCAAATTGGTGGCTAAAGCTCGCCGATTCGCGGTTAACGGTTACAAAGTAACGGTCACTCGGGTGGGGGGGAAAGGGCTGAGCCCCCTTTTTTTCGAAAAACACCCCGTGGCGAGTTGACAAATTTTTGTTTTTCCGGTCACTGTACTTACGCGCGCGCCGCGATATAAATCCATTCGGCTGTGCACGATTGTGTTTGTGCATCGAAACATATAAATATATGTATGTATATACATACCAAAAAAAAGGGGCTCCCTGCAACGATGTGTTGATTGTGTGCTTATTTACTATTGCTGTTGTCAATTGTGCTCGTTAAATGTGCAACTGTGCGTAAAGTGCCTTTCTCAGGAAAAAAAAAAAAAAAATTACACAGTGGCTTATTTCCCGTACAAATAAACTTGTGACTGTTGTGGGGTAAGTAACAGTGATTAGGGGGACCATCCGATCGTGTAGATAATTACATGAATGAAGAAAAAAAAAGGACCGGAGCTGCCGGAAGGCAAGATTGAAAAATAAAATATTGGTGACAATAATAATAACAGTGTTGTCGATGATAGACGAAAAGGGGCTGCCGAGCTTTATTTTTCAGTGTAGCCCGGTTGGAAAGTAAAAAAAAAAAAGAAAAAAAAACCGGTGAGTGTCTCCGGTCGTTTGTGCCTGTGAACAAGCGTAACGGCGGTAAGTCGTAGTGGCGCATATAGTGTAGAAGGAGAAGAAGAAAGCGACGAGGAAGAGAGAAGGGCAAGGAACTCGCGCTCGACCGCGCGCTAGAGGAAGAGGAATATAATTAGAGATAATAAAAAAAAAAACAACAACAACAACAAAAGGATACACACACACGAGCCCCGCGTGCGACGCGTCACGTATACTTTTTTTTATTCATACGTGAGTAATTGCTTTTTTTTTTTTTTTTTGTTTATACCATCATTGTTATATTCATCGAAAAAAATGCGATTTGCGCTCGGAAGAAAACATAAAAAGCGTCGCGGTGACAGATAGCGTCGGAGGGGGGGAGAACCGCTGTTTTGCACACAAGCGAAAGACCCGAGCTTTATTTTAATAAGCTCGAACCGCTCGAATCGGCACTTTCGTTTTGGCCTCGCTCCGTTGTATTTGTGTGTATACCATATCGCGCTACACACACCCACTTCTTTGTCATCTTGTGTGCTTTGCTCTCTCTCTTTGGATTGATTCATCGGTTGGCGGATTATTTTTTAAATTCATCTTTCGCCATGTACACGCGTGTACCTTTTCCTTGCACTCGCACATGCCAGCCGATAAATCATTGCAAGTGGAGCCGACGAGCCGCTGCCAAAAGTGTTCGCGAATGATACGCGTTACCGAAGTAATGAAAATGCCATTGCACCGTGAAGAGAGAAAAAAAACCCAGAGATTCTCTCGTTTCATCGTTATCGAATTACATCGTGGCGTTTCAACGGCAGGCGAAATCCAATTACCGTCCAATCGTAGTCTAAATTAATTCGCGAACCGATAATATCTTCGGCTCAAATGGTATATTTATACGTTCAGTAACGTTGAAGCTGATGAAGAGCTGTAAAAGGCGCGTCGAAAAAGGAAAGTAAGAGAAAAAAAAAAAAGAGCGAGAGCTGAGTCGGAAAATCAAACAAACGCAAAAGCTCCGGCTGAGATCGGGAGCCACTGGCTCGCAGCCAGCAGTCGACTGCTCTCAATGACTCTTTTCCTGCACCCTCGCCCTCCCCGTCCTGCATATATGGTATTTATATATGCATGTGTATATACGCACAGCGTATAAGCTCTAGATTTGGGTTTCTTTTTTTTTTTTTTTTTTTTTTTTTTTCTTCGACGAGGAGATAAAAGAAGAAAAGATTGACCTCTTTTAGGGTAGACGTCTCGGTTGGGGAAAAAAGGGGACGAACGAAAGCGTGCAAAGAGCGCAGGAAAGGAGCGCCATTGGTGGGTACTTAAAAATTTTCTTGTTTAAGATAAAAGGCAGGTGGACGAGGAGGTGGAGGGACGAAAATAGATCGGCAGTGCCAGCGCGGGGTGGGGAAACTCGTGCTCATCACTTGGGCACGTGTATGGGTTGTACATGAATTTTTTAGCCCCAAGGGAGGGAAAAGTCGCGCGTGAGATGACGTCAAGGGCATTTTGCGCGATATGAGTCTTTTTTTTTTTTTTTTTTTTTAATTTTGTGTTGTTGCGAACACTGAGAAGTAAAAATTCTTACTTCTAGAAATCATTCATTTCAAACAAGAATATGTCCCTTTGTATAAAAAAATATTTTCTTGCTTCTGAATTTTCTCACTTTTTTTTAAAGTAAATAAAAGCACGGGAACTTGTATAGTAGTATTTTTTTTTTCCTAATTCACGTATTGCGCTTTTTCCTTTTTTTTTTTTTTTTAATCATGTTGAAAAAACTTGCCCGATTCGGTAACAAAATTCATCGTATCGCA
Source organism: Copidosoma floridanum (assembly GCF_036245765.1). NCBI lineage: Eukaryota > Metazoa > Arthropoda > Insecta > Hymenoptera > Encyrtidae > Copidosoma > Copidosoma floridanum. The sequence continues at coordinate 5,570,778 of NW_028321889.1, read as the reverse complement.
TACGAACGAGACGAAAGGGTGAAATTTTTGTTTAATTCATGCAAATAAGTACCGCAGAGTGGATCAACTGCGCATGCACGGTGTCACGTTTTCCATTTTTTTTTTTTTTTTTTTTTTTTTTCCATACAGAGATGTAGACGAGAATACTAATAACTATAGAGATGGGGTGTACACGTGGAACTTTTCAAAGTTCCCATCCACTCGAAAAGTTTTAACTTCAACTATAGCGCAAGTTGCGCGTCTTTGAAAATCGTGCGTGGACTGTCAAGACAAACGCGTTTCCGGAAATTTATTTTTATTTTTTTCCCCCATACAAAGCAACAATTTTAAACTCGATACATGACCCCCTCTTTGTTACGCGTATACATATGTATACCTCGTGCACGTGTCGGTTTTATTTTTTCCTTTTTCCATCCTTCGGATCGAGTTGTCCAGCCACGCGAGCGTAAAATCGCGGCTTGCGCAATTCTCGCAACATAGGATGCAGCTCGTATAGTAATGAAAAAAAAAAAAAAAAAGGTTGCATCATTATACGATTAAATTATAAAAACAAGTACCTTCGTCGTTCGGACGCGATGATCGATCGCGATTGACCGCATATGCGCCGAATTGATTATCGTCAATCAAAACAAATCAACGATGCGAATTCTCTCTCGAGTTTATTGTCGTTTTTTTTTCTGCTTACGTCTGTCTTTTGGGTTTCGACGAAACGACGAGATTTTCAATTCTAGAGTAGATGAAACGAAATTAGGTATACACAGCAGCTAATAGTACCTGCTTTTGAACGCACCATAAAATGCATGTACACGAATAAAAAAAAAAAAAATCATCATTTACATTGGGGTAAAAAGTGAGCTTATGGTCGCGTTCACCATAATTGCAGTACAACGAAAAAGCACGGTCACGCGATATAAGCTTCACTCGGAATGACAATAACACTATACGTATCCGTTTCATACGTACATTATACACACCGCACGCGCCTCGTATATACACGTATATATATGTATGTATCAAGTATCAAACGCACATTTTTTGTCCTTCCTCCCTTCGTGTGTATATACCTACACACGTATACCCCACTAATCCACGTCCACACATGTACAGCGACAAAGAGCTTTGCTCGTACAATGTATACGCAAGTCAAACAAAAATATATAGTGCAAGGGAGAAGGATACGCCGGAAACACACGAGCGGGTGGAAAATATATTGTAAGGCAGTTATACGCGAAGCGCGGGGCTGTGCACCGGACACGGTGAGCGTGTATGTACGATACCAAACGTTGGTCCACAGCGTCGAAAAATCCCAGCTTGACGTCTCGGTCCTTTTTTACCTTAAACCGATGACGATCCTCGTCCATACAAGATAAACAAAGAGATATCATGACGGTGGGACGGACAAGTGAAGCGAGTGACAAAAAGCGTTTAATTTTGCTTCTTCTTCCTTTACCCAACGAGCGAAGGTTCCCTCGAGCAAAAGCTCCCCCGTGCCCCCCTCCGGCTACTGGCATTTAATTAATTACCACCGACGCATCGAAGGGCTTCCTCTTTTCTCGCGATGTCGACAGTCGGCTAATTGATCGAGCACTCCCCTCCTTCTCTTGCCCAGCCAACCTCCACTGCAGGCTTCCCTCTCTATTCGTCGATGGCCGAGTTCCTAACTCATCGTTGTACTTGCTCGTTACCTCATATACGTATACTCGTGATTATTGAAATCATCAATGTCCCTCATTAAAATCGACAAGGGCGTAACTGTACGCTTGTGTTACGTTTACTGGTTCGTTTGCTCCAAACGAATCGAGTCGATGATTGGCCTCCCTTACTTTTCAGCTCGCAGTTTGCAAACACCACGATACCTCTGGACCGTCACTTGGAATATTGCCCTTTGCATACTCCAACTCTCTCTCTCTCTCTCCCTTGCCATGTTGTTGGCTCCTTGTTTGCCACCACATTTATGTGTACGAGTTGGTGCCGTTATTGGGTTATTGGGGGTGGATTGTCCTGTATCTTTGATTTTTCAACGCTATTCGAATATTATATAGCTCGGGATGCAAAAGTATAACTTGAAATAACAATTGTTGTGGATGATGTTGTCATCATTGTTTTTTTTTTTTTTATGGGATATGGGATAACACGTATACCCTAAAATCAAAGGATCGTCTCCCCAATGGGCACATTATGTATATATCTGTATCTATTTACTCGTTGTTTCGAACCGTTACACATGTGCGTATCACTTTAACAAATACAATGCTACTTGAGCACTTGAATCGTTTGAATTTTCAAGCAGTTGTAATATGTGGTGCGGTTTGTATCAATTGGAGCGATGAAAAAAGAGTTGCACTCGTGAATCTCGAGTAGATGCGTCCCGGTATAGTAAGACACAAACACGTACGGCTCTTCTACATAGTCGCGGTCTTTTCTACTTACTGTACTCCAACATCCGTACGAGATCGGGGAAAAAGTCATATTTCTTCAAAAAAAAAAAAAAAAAAAAAAAAAAAATCGACCATTCCAAGGTACACCCATAGCTCACACGAGGCGTACGTCCTTATTAATTTGTCAATCAAGCCTCTTCTTGGCTCTTTAAACCACCGCAGCATGGGAGGAAAAAAAGAAAAGAGCTAAAGAAGGGGAAGAAGAAAAAGTGCAGGCGCAGTAGCCGCGCGGCCCACTTTTTTTAACCCATCCCCCGTCCATCTATTCTCACGCTACCGTTCCAGATACAGGCACATACATATACATATATCCCCCAATACCCGAGCGTCTCTTCTTCTCGGCTTATACTATCCGAAACTTTCAATCTGTCCTGGATTTTGTCCCCGCGTGCACTCATCTCCCCCCCCCGCCTACAATACGCCACACTATAACGTATCACCACCACCAACAGCTCGTAAAACTCTTCCGGCCTCATCTTTCATTCTCTCCTTCCTTTCTTCTTTTCCGCTCTAATATTACCCACTGCATATACAGCTGCAATACATAATTATGTACACGTATATAATATGTAACAGGTATACCTGGGTGTTAAATCATAACGCCACAATGGGGTGTGTATATGTATATATATATACACCTGTACACGCAATGGTATATCACTACTCATTTCGCTACAAAGGGACAAAACGCTCGCGCGCGCGTGTCGATACTGGAGCTAGAAACTCTATATATCTGTCTCGCGCGCACGTCCTTAAAAGCTTTCTCGCGGGAACAATGAGCCCCCCCCCCTCCCCCACCACACACACACGTGCTCGCCTACAAGAGAAAAAAGGACGTATATGTGTACATGAAAGGTGTACATGTGTACAGTCGTGGCTGACGACCCGGTGTGTATGTAGTCGAAATCGGGGGTGTTAATAGTGTGGTTGTTAACCGGTCGATGAACGAGCTTCGACGCCCACCCCCGAAACATTATTACGTTGCTGCTGCTGCTGCTGCTCAACTGTACCAACCCCGTCCTTTTTTTTTTTTTTTTTTCTTCACGTCCAGTTCTTCGACACTCAACTCTTGGTGTGTATACAAACAGGCGAACCTTCGCTGGTTTTCCCTCGCTTTCGAGTTTCCGTGTCAAGGTAACCGATGCGCACACATCACTACTACGCGAAATTCGAGCTTTTCCTCGCACACCTACGCGCGCGAGAGCCCCCTTTAGAATTCCAACGGTCGAAAATACCAGCCGAAAAAGTATGGATTCCTCCCTCCCACCCTTGCGTTTTTTTTTTTTTCCGGTCGTGACCGCGGGCGCAAGAGTACTGATTCCAATTGTTATTTTTTTATCTGTTCAATCCAGCGAGCCTGTATAATCGGTTCTTCGAGCGTCGTTATCACCGCGACTCCCTTCCCCGAAAAATCGTTATCGTATCGGCCGGCACTTTGACGCACAGTTCGGTCGAACTCCCCTCGGCCAGGAATAGTCTCTCGTTTCACCGGGACCACCGCCGAGATTTTTTTTTTCCTTCGGAATCTCCAAAACCGAGCCAACTTGTGCAAGTCGTTCGCGGAGCGGGAAAAGTATAGGAGGGGCCTCTCCGATAATGTGACCTCGAACTCGGACCACCTTCGAAAAAACAAACTGTGACGGGTGGATGTATATTTTATGAAAAGTGTCCGTCAAGAGAGAGAGAGAGAGAGAGAGAGGAGGTGGGCTTAAACTGACATCCATCCGATCGTTTATCGTTAGGGTGGGAGGGGGGTGCTTGCAAGCTCGATTGGCTTTTGCTTTTGAAGGGCGAGCGATGAATCTAGCTGGTGTTTTAGTGGCGAGCGATTTTTCAAAGGATATATATATATATATATATATATGTGTGTGTACTTGGTTTGCAAAATGATAGATCGTCGGGAGGTTTTACCTGGAAAGTAAGTGCGGCCCGGGAAATGAAAACAACAGCGTTAATTTTTTCTTCTTTTACGGAATGGATGCCGGTCGGAATTGGGTACAAGTACATATGATTTTTTTACTGAAAAAATAATTCCATTTCGTTATGGATGTGTTGATTTTTGCAAAAAAAATTTAGACGTAAAGTAAATGGAAGTCAAAGTGTTTGAAAAATTTTTCAAATAGTAACATATAATTGTGCCCAAGTCTGAACAGTGAGTATTCAAAAAATAATTTTTTCTTTTTTTTTTTTTTACCGATTTAGAAATAATAACTTAATTGTCGTCATCATCATTAAGTTTATCTCGTTGCGCACGATTACGAGCGTATACCTACATCTACTACGCGCTGCAGGCTCTTCTCTTTCCAAGAAAACGTGTTTTATTTTGGTACAAGACTCTAATCGTCGGCATTAATTTGAAAATTATGAGAATCAGCGGGTAATCGGGCGATGAATCAGGTGATTCCACGTACATTTTGCGTAGTCGAAAATTGGAGTGTAACATGAAGCATAAATTTTCGCATACTCGAGACGTAAGTACGTGATGTGGTGGTTGTTTTTCGACAAGGTATATACATTGGATTTCTCCCGATTTTTGCGGAGATATATTTCCATGCGGATCACCTCAATCTCGAGTTTTTCATCGGCGAACATTGTCGGCGGTAAAATTTCCAAAGCGATTTTTCGACGAGGAAAAATGACTTTCCATCCGCTCCGACACAAAACCCGATTAACTCTTCGATTTGTTGTACGCTTCGTTTTTTTTTTTTTTTTTTCTACATCGATCTTTTCCCCTTTCTCTCTCGCCACACTCGTTTTTTTTTTCCCGTATTTGAACGATAAAATTGACGTATAAATCGTCACTTGGTGATGGATTTTTGTAGAAATTTATTACACCAGTAATACTTACCACGCACACGAGCGATCCAAAAATTGCGCGTGCGACAACTTGTTTGCCCGAAATAACTGGCACTTCTTTCAAACCTGATTTTTTTTTTCGTCGTCGTCGTTGTCGTCGTCGTCGTTTCTTTGTATGCCTAAGAAATTTTTTTTTTTCTCTCACATGCTTTACCGAAATGAGAAACGCTACCAAACTTGACAGATTTTTATCTTTCTTACTTTTACACTTTAACAAATTTAACTCGGCAAATTGCATTTTGTACAAGACTCTTTTGTACATTTTTACTTTTAAGAATGCAATGCAAAACACCTTTTTGACTACTATCTTCAAAACTTTCCCCCCCCCTCCTTTTTAAAGCACATTACTTTTGCAGAAAAAATAAAATTTTCTCCCTACTGTAAGCTGCAACAAATTTCATCGTAAATTATTGTAAAAAGAGTACTTTAACCCGAAGTCTGTACATGTGGTATATATATATATTACACGCATCGACATCCAAACACGAAACCTGCCAAGCAAACATCACCTCTCATTTTTGGCAGCCCAGCCCACCGATTTGAATCGCCGATTAGCTCACCTTGACCCACAGCTCACTAGTACTGTGTCCGACTCGTGATTTTTTTTTTTTTTTTTTTTTTTTTTCGTGCTCCCGACGATGACGCCGACGAAAATTAATAGCTTCGGGAGCGAAACAAGAGGCGGGACTCGAAAAATAAGTCAACACACCACCGGAGACGGGGGCCACCGAAGTGAGCAAAAAAATAAAATCTCATATCCTGCAGCCAATCGCTTTTTCCTCCTCTCTCGGGCCGCATTTCCATTTCCACGACCCAAGGAGAGAGTAACCTCTCCGCGGCGGGAAATTTACTCAGCCGCCTATAAATATATATATATACGCTTCACTGTGGGGCCGGTGTGTTTTTTCAAGCGCAATTACGCCCGCCATACCCGCCGATATGATGGGGAGGACTGGAAATTCGCGTTTTTTTTTTTTTTATCGACCAGTCGCCGTTGTCGTGGCTTTTAGCGAAGAAAAACGGTGTTTGCCGCGTGTGACAACTCGCGTCGATTTATTTGTATACTTTCCCGCTCATTTTTTTGACACGCGCGAGGAAATGGCGCAAGTTTTTTCTCTCCGGGGTATAATACAATTGTTTTGAAAAAAACAGAGCAATAAACAACGATATTTTACAATGGGTGGGCTTTTATTAATGAAAAAAAAAAAAAGAAAAAGAAAAGAAATACGACGTTGATAAGATAATGATCGGTGCCTCATTTTTTTGTTTTTTTATTTCAGTGCTAAAACTTGTTTATTTAGCCGCGGATGAAAAGGAAAAGAAGGAAACCGACGTAAAAAAATAAAAAAATAACAAGCTCGTCGAGTAAATTTATTTTGACGTTGAAAAATTGAATTTCTCCGCGGCGCGCGCGTGCTAAGATTGATATTTTTTTCAATGGAAAAACATCTGAACGTGGAACCAAAAGAAATTGAATCCCGCATATCTCCGAGGTTTGTTTGCAACAAAGCACATTTTTCATGCGAATAACTGTGAAAAAAAAAAAAAAAAAAAAAAAAAAAAAAAAAAAAAAAAAAAAGATAAAAAAGGCACACAGAGATCGCCTCCACCCGTGACAGAGTGAAGGTCTCGATTTTCTACATATTATACACGAGATAGTGCAGGTACTGTATACGTATAATGTCTCAAAGTGATCGGTTTACCGAAGAAAACAAGATTACTTGTCGACGCTCTGTTCTTCAAGACGTTGCACGTACACGTATACTTATTAAACGGAGGGAAGCTCAGACAAGGGAGAAGCCGAGTATATTACGTGCAGGGGTGGTAAGGGGTGATAAAAATCGGGTGCAGATACCTGTATCGGTTTATTAGATTTTCCGCGAAACGTGAGATAAAAAAGGCGTCAGCTTAAAGTGTACGTGTTTGTGTGTGTGTGTGTGTGTAAATAAAGTACGCGCGAGGGTATGGGCCAGTCGTTGTGGAAGTCTTACAAAACCGGGATGCTTACGTGTTCTACGGTTTCTTCGCCGGATACGCCCCAATGCACTTGAACAAAATCTAAAACATCCATATACGTACACATCAATGTCGCGCTATATACTCGATATTCAAACGATTTGTGTACCTACGAAATGTCGATCGAATAAATTGTTGATAATCATACGGAGTAGTGATCAATTTTTACTTTTTGTACGCACTATTTTATGATTATTAGTGAAAAATCACGAGTTGCAATTTTAAGTTTTGAGGGTAGGGCGTTGGAATAAAAAAAACCGTTGAAAATGTATGTGAAGAGTAAGGGCAAAGAGGATGTATTTACATGAAGGATATCTCGAGGAAAAGAAGCGAAATAATTGGACTTTTCCGTGATGTGCGGTAAAATTAAAGAAGCGCACAAGTTGGGAGATAATTTTTTGTTTGAATGTAATTACAAAAAAAATAAACACGCACATGTCATTAATGTAACGAACTGTTAAAAAAATAAATCTTCATTTTATAAATATATAGGGTATAGCCAATCGTTAACTAATGTAATATTAAATTTCCTTCTCAACCGTATCGTTTGAAACGCGTCAATTTTCATTAACTGTCACCACTATCTTCCAACCAATATGCACATACTAATGATTCGCTTATTTTCCTTAATCATATTATAGACGTATACGTAAACGAAGCGTGAAATATACGCGCTAGGTGGTGCAGGAGGAAAAGAGAGAGAGAGAGAGTTTCTATTATGCGCTGATTATAATTCTTCGCGATGGACACGTAAAAACAAAAACCTTGTACCTATGTACTATTACAAGCTCCAACTCGTCCGAGTGTGACGATACGATACGACGTGCTGAGCAATGACCGGTTGCTCAGTGAATTACCTATATAAGAGGGTTGGCAAATGTTTGGAGCTTGATTGATTGAATGGAAATCGATTCGGAGCTATATGTGTATGTATAAAGCGCCAATCGATTTTCGGATATCTTGTACAGTGGGAATCATCTGTAGCATGTATACAAATGTAAGACAAAGGATTTGACAAATTATTGTTTCGAGTATCGGGTCTTCCAGCAATTGGTTCCATTCGCTCCAGTCGTTGTAATAATATACGTGCAAGCAACAAGTTATTTATTTGCAGTGTGCAATTACAATTTAAGTAAAAAAAAATTTGAATTTTTGGCCAAAAATTTAATTCTTTATTTGTATTTTTAAAAAAAGTAATACTTGCCAGCACAAACCAATGCATTACAGTTTGAAAGAAAAAAACAATGTATGGACGAAAAAAAGTGTTTGATAAAGTATTGAAATATTTGAAAATAAACTTAAATATCTAAACTTCGTTGCACTCATCTGCAAAAGAAAAAAGAAAAAAAAAAAAAAAAAAAATCACTTGTAAATTGTGCCCAAGCCTGAAGCACGATACATGAATTTATTAATCTACCAATGCAACGATCATTCAAAAAATCTCCTCCCTCTTTCTGTTCCAGGTGATATCTAATGACCCGCGCCACAATCGCCAATAGTACCCCGCCATCCAAGTAACCCCGTCGACGAGAGTATACACCCACCACGCGTCACGCGGGAGTCGTGGGTCTATGGGGGGCCACGCACCCGCGGGCCGCCCCCAACAGCACTGCACCACCAGCCGCGCCGGACTGCCGCGCAGCCGTTGCGGCCGGAGGTCCGGTCAGCGCAAACGGCACCGTTGGCGCGGCTCCTCCTCCGCTGACCAACTCGACGGCGAGGCCGGACGCCACCTCGGGCTGCAAGCCGATGAAGAGCCCGGCCAGTATTATGAGGCAGTCGAGCCTCACGAAGCTCGGCTCCATCATCAACACGGCCGTCAACAAGCGCGCCGGTAAGCTTTTCCTCGTGTATACTTACCCTTCATCCACGTGCTTGTGAAAAGTGCCCTTTTTTTTTTTTTTTTTTTTTTTTTCATTGTTTGCCTATTAGTAAGCAGACTCGGCGAGTTTTGTTGACACTGAAAAAGACAAACTCATTTACAGGGAGAAACCCCTTGAAAGGTGATTCAATTATTTCGATACGTTACGTAGTTTTGAAAAAAAAGTTTGATCAATACTTGTACTCAACAATTGTCTGGCGATGCGGTCAACTCGAGTTAATTAACAGTGGGTACAAAAGAATAATTGAGAAACAGGTAGTTGACGTATTGTCTGTTGTTAATAGATAACAATTGTTACGTACTTATAAAGCTTCTCTCATTTATTTTGAATAGAAGTAAAGAAATGGAGTATTAAGGTCTATATGTGTATATAGTACATGTGGAGCTGAGCCGACGTCGATATTAATTGGCTGCCATAATTGATCGAATTCAATTATACCCGAGCGAGCCAATAACGATAGATGCATGCGAATTTCCTTACTAATTACTATATGTGTATAACCAATAGGTGCACACGCACAGCTTCAATTATGCGACCAACGCAACCAATGGTTTTGCGTACTTAAATACGCGATACTTGTGTGTCATAATCGAAACAAAACAAAATATGTGTAATATAAACACGGTAGCAACGTAAAATTTCATGCTTTCGTTTAATTGGTGTATATACGTCCGTCAAAAGATGTGAAAGTAAAAGTTCAATTAAACCGTGTCACATGAGTATACGGTAGTTCAAAAAAGCTCGTTGTTAAAAAAAAAGAAAAAGCACAGAAGGATTAAAGAAGAAGAAAAAGGAGTATCCGAGCAACGTCGCAGTTTATACGATGTGTATCTGTACTCCTATACATGTGTAGCGCAACGGGACTATAGAGGATAATAAAACCCTAAACGACGCGGAGAGACATCAGCTGCTGATGGCACTCGGCTGGACGCGAGTAAGCAGCAGTAATGAGCGAGAAAATTCGTTTGCATAATCCCCGGGATGGGAGCGAGCACTCAATTGGCGCAATTTTCATGGCCACATGAAGCGGATAAGTCGCGTAGGGGACGATTTGCGCGCCGATCGCTTTATGAGCTCATATATATATATGCTCGGGATGTAAAGTTTTGGTAAGTATATGTAGGTACGCGTAGGTAGACAGGATTCGGTTGAGGTTGTTTTCCGTGTCAATGTTTTGTTTGGGTTTGTTAGCCAATATATTATTTCAACGAAGCGAGTGCCGATACCTTTGGCGCGCTATCGAATATCGTCATGTACTACTTGACTGTGTGAATGCGTGACTCGAATCATCTTACGATAGTTTTACATTTCATAGTTTTTACATCTGTACACGATAATAACGATGAGTTCTTGTTCTTACCGTAAATTAGCGCTTCCATTCCGATAAATATCTACATCTAATTTTGGATACCTACTTGTGTTCTTCCATGGCAAAAGCTTGATCTTTAATAGCAAAAAGTTTGTAGTGTATTATTACACCCTTGATAATAATATTTACCCAAAGTATAAAACATATATAAGTTACGTGTGTTAATATTGGTAGAATCACCATAATTTACGTTACAAGGCGTACAAATGCCAACTCGCGAACAGTCGATTGATTAATAGTTTCAATGAAGGTTGCTCGGTGTAACGTCTTCACTACCAATATTTTACAATACTAACTATGATTGCAATATTCACAAGATCGATAAGCTAGTTTTTGTTTCTCACCACGCGTTGACAAATAAGTGTATATATATGTACATGTACGCGTTAGTCGAGCGTGTTGTCAGTCAATAGAAAGTATGTATTGCCGATTTTTTGAGGAGGAAATTTTGTTCGAAACGGTTATGGATCTTCATTTAGAATATTATACCCAAGCCAGGTGAGAAACGTTCTGCGGGGTATGGGATTTCGTAATCTGATGGCGTTACCGATATTTCAACGAGAAAAGCCGATATTTTATATAATTGAGTCGTCACACCCCGTTCCCAAAAACAACCAACACAGCACACACCATGTGATAAGTTTTTCCCTCCATTTTCATGTATATTTATTATGTCTTGACCGTCTCGGTTGGCCAAATTCTACTTACCGCAAACACACATGCGCACATACATGTGACACCTTAACACAAAGTACGAGCCAATCAGTCGTGACAGGCTCGCGCGCTCGTTAGTTTCCAAAATCTTCAAAGTTGAAACAAAGGCGACGATGATGATGAGCACGTTGCGCAAAAGGAAAAGCATTTTACGTAAGAGTAAGGTGCAAAAGAGTCCGCGCAAGAAGTACCATTTTTTAAAAGACATCAATCACAATCACAAAAACAGCGTCATCAGTAGCTTGTGCAGCCACAGTGTATCCTCGAGTAAATTGTGCGACGAGCCGGTTTACGATTATTGCGATCTCCTGCGAGACGAGAATCCAAGTGAGTTGGATTTCTTCTTTTCTTCCTTTTTTTGTTACGTTTATGTAGAATACGCGGGTGCGATTATTTTACGTTTGGCTTTGTGTGGATTGTTCGTTGAAAGTGTGTACCGGAGGTCAAAATTCAAAACGTAAATATGACAGATTATAAGCTCGTTCGATTGCTCGAGTATGTATATTGTTTCGTTTTTGCGGTTTGATTTTTCAATTTGTAACGGAAAACATATTAAATAAATAAATGCGAAATCCTGCCATATTTCGTTTTTACGCAATCGAAATATACTGTTTGTTGGACCATTATTTTTTTTTTGTTTTTTTATACATAAGTAGATATTGTGTATATACTTGGACAGAATTATTAATGGGTTCAAATCATGTGGTTGTTGTGTTCTTGCTGTTCGTTTTCAATGAAAATGCGGTCCCGTTTATTCGGTACGTATATCTTCATGTCGATATAATATGTATGTGTGAATATTACGAACTAAATTCATTTTTTTTAACGTGAAATAGTTTACATGATTCATCCAGAACAATCAGATTAGAAAAAATGTTTGATTGAGTTTTTCGATAGACGGTACTGTAACTCGGACCTTTGAAATTATACTTCATTGGAGACAAAAGTATTGATTTTATTTCATCATTTTATTGAGTATATTACCCGTCATTGGAAAATACCCGAATTTAATGAAAATGTAACTTTTAATTACGTTAAGTGGAAAACACCTTTTCGTATCGTGCTCTTATAACATTGAGGGTTTATTTGGGAGTATTGGAGTGAAAATCTATACCGTCAAAGGATTATATCGTTCCGAGTATTTTCTGCTTTTGAGATGCAAAAAAAAAAAAAAAAAAACAATCAATGCTTATTGTTGGGCCTAACTTTGTTTATAACGGAACGTAGGATTAAAAAATTTGTTTTCTTTCGATGAAATACAACAATGGGTCGTTAAAGTGTCCTAAGCTTGAAAAGGCCCTAAAAAGCTGCACAATAAAAAGGAAATTGAAGAAGTGCGGAAGAATCGGACTGTTTTTTATCCGTGAGCACAAAAGGTGAGAAAAATCAAGTGAAATGATACGAAACACAACGTTATTGTCTCGGTATGTAACATTTACGAGGTACTTGTAGAAATCGGTGCATTTTGCACAGGACCTTTACAGGTAGCCGTAACTTAGTAAAAAAAAAATAAGAAACTGATCTCACCTTACCTCAAACTGTATCTTTAACGAATGTATGAAGAATAATAGGGTTAATGTAATGTGATGACTTTAATAATAAACGAGAATTCATTTAATGTACTACATCAGTCTCGTCAGTTACAATCAGCTCTATTAAGCTAACGCTATTCTTAAATCTTCAAATAAGTACTTTGATGAAAAATACAAAGAAAACTATTCTTCGGGTTTAATTTCTATTATTTTAAAAATTGATTTTTTCATTTGTTCTGATCCTTGCAAACATCGAATGTTACATTTCAATTCTCACTTTTATTTATACATTTACTTTAATCACTTTAACATTTCCACAAGTTTTTAAATGTTCAAACGCTCTTCTTTTCTGATTCAAATTCTTATTACTGCGAAAATCACAATCGTAACAACACAAAACACAATTCAAATCAAAGATTTTCTCTGTGCGAACTGCACCTCGCCCTGATCCACTACACCGACATCGCATGTGTGCCAATTGCATTAGCAAACGCACTCTAATACTGACAAATTGCACGCTCGAGAGAGTCCATATAATTTCACGTCTCAATACACTAGTTGCTCTTAAACTCGTGCAGTTTTTCTCGAGGCGTTGCTACTATATGTGCGCGAGTTAGCTTAGCCTTAACTATTTTATTTTTTTATTATTTTTTTTTTTACATTGTACTTAAGATCTTTACTTTGTATTTCTCCAAGTGCACGGTGTGATGTATTTCCGGACTCCAAAGTGGGGTTTTTACATTAGGGATTTTTTTCGCGAAGAAGAAGAGTGAAGGATTTCCCAAATAATAATCTATACGTTTGTTTTTATTTCATCGAATAATAACGAGTTCGAAGTTTGTTAGTTCCAAGTATTTTAATAACAATTATAATAGTATACTATTCCTTCACTGAAATAGTATTTAAAACTAAAATGAGTGTAATTTTTTTTTTTTTTTTTTTTTTTTTTTTTTTTTACAGTTTCGTTAAAACGTATTTTGTTTCTCTTTGTTTTTTAAAATTTTAATATCCTAATTAAAAAACTTATTTTACTGCTAGAAATAAAATAACAGTGTCAAGCATGGCAGTACAGGGTTTTCGTATCTCGTTAAAAGTAACATTTTACACAATCGATAACCCCATTTACTTAATTTTAATTTTACTTAACGTAACATATTTAATTAAAAAGTGGCGGATCAGTAATCCAGAAGGATTTTAAATTAAATGTCAAACACGCGGAGACATTAATAATTAAAATGTAAATTATACGCTGGTCCCACGTCTTTTCAATATTGGATTACAGTTTGTTTTTTTTTTCCATGCTGACATCGGCTTAACTAATTTCATGTATGGCAGGATACTAGTTAAAAAATCGTTACACTGATTATTTACCCTATACGTTGTTACGTATGCAAGAAAGAGATTTATGTTTTCGTAGGTCCGAGGTACGGAAAAACCGGAATGGGTTTTTTTTTTTTTTTTTTTTTTTTTTTTAATTGGGAATTGGTGAGGGAAAAAGAAAATACTCTAAAGTATTGAAATAATCTAAATTACCACCCGAAACAAGAAAAAAAAAAAAAAAAACCAATCCCAACCCTCTCGAAAGTCCAACACCATGATAATCAGTGAAAATAAATTGTCAAAAAAACTGCAATAAGAGCGTGTGTAGAAACTCTTTTCTTCAGATTCTGAATTGGACCGTCTACCTCGAGGTTGGGAAAAAAAAAAAAAAAAAAAAAAGAGGGACGAAACAGTCGCGCGAAGAGAATTACTCGTATTACCACCAACAGCGTCATATCTCCCCCCCCCTTAATGTCTTTCTCTCAGTCGTCGTCCCCCCCAAAGTAGTAGGCCAAGACTCTTTCTTTTGGAGCTCTGAAATTTCTTCCATCCGGCAAAAACCCGACAGACAGAGAGATGGGAGAAGAAAGGTGATAACGAGAGGTGGTATCGAGTAATGCGCGCAAAGCTTACACGTCGAATTGATTCTCCTCTTTTGCGGGCCTTTAGAAGTCTCCTAATGCACCGCGCTGATATTGCGTCATCGTGTGTCGCGCTTCCAAGTGACTACGTTACAATCATTTTTTTTTTTTTTTTTTTTTTTTTTTTCACTTGTATCTGCTCAATTACACGTACAACGTATGTTTGTGTGACGCATAGTAATTTTTTTCAAAGTACAAGCCTTTCAATTTATTTTAAAGAGGAACATTCGGAGAGAAAAAGTACACTGAAACAAAGTAGTGAGGTTTGCTTGAAAACGAGATTTTCAAATTTTAAGAAGCTCAAAGGTGACGGTTTTTTTTTTTTTTTTTTCATTTTCAAAATTGAAAGTTTCACGAACACACTTATACTTTCTGTTCCAATGCTCGTAAAAAATTTCCGTAACGATTCGTAAGTATTCAATCACAACAAAAAGAAACAATTTATATACACTCCAACGATACGTCATTAAAACTTTTCATCCCGAGTCGTAACGATGTCTCGACGCAACAACTTATTCGCTGCAAGTTGTGCACACAGCAAGGAAACGGATCTCAAAGAGCAATCGATAAGAGGCAAGGAGCTCTTTTTTTTTTTTTTTTTTTTTTTTTTTTACACGTATACTCGACAAGTGTATTGTATCTATACTTCTCGTTATCAATTGTCATTTTCTTTCATCAAAATTGAAAAAAACAGATCTGACTTTCCTAAATAATACAATGTCCATGATGGTGGTTGAAAAAAAAAAAAAAAAACATAAACGGCAAAAGGTAAAACTCTGCACGTGATGAAAATCGAATTGAATAATTCAACACGTACCTCTTCCCTTGCCACCCCATTACACGTATGTACATGTATGATCTCTCCATCAAGGTACACCAACTAGCTCGGAATTTCCCGGCGTCGTTCGCGATATACCATCGAAGCCACCTTGTCAGCCGCCCCAGAGAGGACAAACAGTCCTTCCCTGCACACCCCCAGTTATCATTGTTATCTTCCACAACAGAAAGGGTGGAGGAGGCGTGAATCGAGGAAATCTCCGAGCCTCGTGGACAATCGCGTCCAATAACCCTCACGTTTTACCCATATCTGCTTCCTTTTACGCATGGAGTTTGAGCAAGTTGTTCCTATATACGAGCACAAATCAGGTAATCACCAACAATTGTAGCTTATGTTTGCTCGGGATGCGTTGTTATATACATATACTCGTCCGCTCGTACAATAGGATTTCCCGAGAAATGCGCATATGGACAATATATATTATAATTTATGCAATGTGTTACGCAACTTGTACAAAATGTACAGGTGACTCGTACCATCCACGCCGTGAGAACTCTATAACATTATATAATATATTTTCCTTGCACCCTAAAAGTTTCCCCCCCCCTTTTTTTTTTTTCTTTTTCATGCAAGTTGCGGCTTCGTCCAGCTAAGCTCGCCATCTCGACAATCACGTTAGTATCCATATGAAACTCGCGTGACGCTCCTGCGCCGTATATATACCAATATAAACTCGTGTATGCACTCGTTTGCGCGAAAAGAGAGAGGGAGAAAACGGACTCCGCAAGCACAATAAAAAAGAAGCTCTTGCCCCCATTCCAAAGTATATATATACATGTATAAGCCATCTCTTCTCCATTAGTATGAACAACGCGAGGGAATAAGGGGTGCGAGGCGTATGTACATATACATATATAGGTATAACCCAAGAGTATATGGTATACACCTATATATACAAGCGCTCGTCCAGTGGAGGCAAAAGATAAGCCATACGCGGGAGAGCCGGTCGATATCCCGGCGTTCAAGTCCTGCCGGCTCTCTCTCTCTCTCGATCCCTCCTCTTCCTCCTCGTTCGCATCGCCTGTAACCCGCCGGGTGCGGAGGTGGTTTTTCCCCCCTGCGATCCATCGATCCTTCCTCGCTTCGCGCGCGTATACCATCACCTATACTTATGTATCCTGCAGAGACACCATGGGCCTGCATATTATACGTGTGTCTACGTATACAGGACGCACTTATGTGCACCGTATGTATAATATATAAGGGTGGACTCTGGCTGTCGGCCCCTACTCCTCCGGGAAAACTCGCGCACTCTCGGGGTCAGTAGGGCTCGCGCGGCTGCGCGGTAACACGACCAAGGGATGGATGATATATATGTATACGGAGCTCTTCCCCGCAGCTGAGAGCGCTTACACATATATACATACATATAGCACGAGTATAGTGGTATACGTATATAGTATATATTACAAGAGTGAAAAGGGGTTGTCGGCGCTTGCGCCACCGTCACCTGCGCGAGGGGGAGGATATGTACCTATGTGTATATTGCATACGGATACCCGGAGGCTCCCCCCCTCCCCTCCCCCGCGAGCGAGCGAATTTATATATATACACGGGGACACACGCGCGACGTTAAAAGAGGGGCTTATTGTGTCGCGAGCTATACCGCGTTCATCACTCGCTTGTGCTTCCTGTCTCAGCTGTGTATTTCGTGCACACCCGTCGATGATTATTGTTGTTTGTTGTTTCCCGGGTACGTCTTACATAGTGAGTACCGATTGGAGAGAAAAAAAAAAAGAAAAAAGAAATGATGTAGCAGTACAGGTGAACGAAAGGGAGCCTGTCATCGCCCCACGGGTGTCGCGAGTGTCGACCGTGTATACACGTCAAGGGGTGATGGTGCCGTTGCTTCAACGACTACATCACGATTGTTTTTCTTTCTTTTGTTTCCCTTGTTCTTGTCCCGTTGGTGGTATAGGCGTGTCGCGCACGTGAGAGTATTATATACCCGGATGGTGCGTTGTTGTAGAGAGGCGCGCGTTCATCTCCCTCTGATGAGGGGGAGGCTCGTGTGTCATGAGGACGGTGCAAAGTTCGGGAAATACAAAAAAAAAAAAAAAAGAAGAGAAGCAACATGTGTTTTTGTGTGGTTGTTATACGTATAATTATATGGTGTCATTGATCGGTGTACAGTGTTTTCGTGGGTTAGAGCGACGAGTTACCGAGTGTATATGAGACTTTTAAATGCGCAAATTTTTGGGAAATGAAAAAAAAAAAAATATGTATATTGGGGTTATTGGGTTCTAGTCCACAGTATTTCTTTTTACAATTGCACGGGTGACAAATGCACAGTACGCGACTGCCGTTATCTATCTTATTTAACATGGGCCTTTTAATTTACGGGGGTGTTTCGTTCGATTGGACAGTTGGGAAAGTTTACTTTGATTAATTGTTTCTTTTTATTCCTGAAAAACGAGTTTGAACATTTATTTATTGGATATATTGTGTCCTACTCAGTGTGTTGGTATTTGTTTTTTTTTTTTTTTTTTTTTTTTTTTACGGTTTAATTGACGGATAGGAAAATAAGTGGCGATCCGACGAGAATGTCATGAAATTAAAGTGAGAGAAAGAAGAAAGGAGAGGCGGGTTGGTTATTTTTTGCCCCTCCTTTTCGCACGTCGAGACGTCTGTCGGCTGACAGGCCTCGTTACGCGGCAATTAAATTATAAATCAGTCTTGGCTATGAAGAATATTTAATGTACGATAGCATTTCTTTTGTCACGGGTTGCAAAAGTTATCGTCTCGCGAGAGCAAAATAACAAACGGAAAGGTTTAAATTGCCAATGCTTTTAATTATTATTTTTATGAAAAAATCGATCAACAAAACTAACTTTGATTCGAAAATTTTCATTAATTCAACGTTTTATCAAAACTTTGCTCGATTAATAAAAATTTATCAATTTTCCATCGGTGAATAATGTACAACGCCATGGGGGACTTACGCACATAGGATTTTAAAACATCAAATCCCAAAAGTTTAAAAAGCCTGCGGTGCATTGTAAACCAGTTAATTTATTTTTTTTTTTTTTCATTTCCAATTATTCAACGCGCAAAAACTAGGAAATAAAAAAAAAAAATCTTCCAAAACAACAAAAGCTCCATTGAAAACCAATATATTATAAACATCCATTTCCAAATTGAAAAAAAAAAAAAAAAAAAAAAAGGAGTGAGCGGACGCGTTAATCGAATCCCACATTCCAAAGCTCGTCCCCGATATGCGCGCGGCCCGGCACCATTCCACCCGCACTCCAACCCACGTTTGCACACGAAAAATAGAGAGAGTGTGAAAACCGTCCGCGAGAGTAAGCAAGGAGCATCAAAGTCAAATGTGAGGGGAGGAGAGGGAGAAGAAGAGGGGACATGGACGTCTCGCCGACGGACGTGGCCTCGAGAGCTAAGCGCACGGCCCTAGCCTGGAAGCTGGACGGGCCGCTCTTCTCGTCCCTCGAGGAGCTCCAGGAGAAACTCGCCGAGCTTTTAGGTAAATTCAATTGCGAGGGGACACTTGAGAGACGTTTTACTTTTACAAGCCGTGGTTTTTTTTTGCTGCCCATAGGGCGACTGGTTACTTACCCTCTCGAGCACACGGGAGTGGTACATAACGGACCTTGGTAATCCTATCTTGCGAAGGAAACAAAAAATTTTTACGCAAACGCCACACCCGGTACCGGCCTTTCTAAATTTCATTTGTGTTTGCAACGGAGATACGTTATCCTATGGGCAAAAAAATTATCATCAATTTCCTGGAATCATTTTTTCCTGAAGCAAGATCTTTTTTAACAAAGAATATTTTCTTACTCGAGTACTCAAGCGAGAAAATATAATATTACACATGCGTTGTAAATTAAATGACCATTTATTAATTAATTATTTGCTTGGAACTATATTCCAGTGAATAACTTCTTGACTTCAATGTATGTCGGTGTAACTTATACTATGTAGCCTTTTGTTCGATTGGACAACGAAATTGACCATCTATTGAAAATCAGTGAGTCACTAACATTTTTACCAAATGGATCATCGGTCGACAATGCACATTCGGGCGTCTCGATGAAAATTTAGAGAGCAAGTAAAGCCCCCAGGCTTGCATCGATAAATTTAACTGTGTACATGCACGTGTCTCTTTCTCGATCACGCTTAAGGGGAAACTTTCGGAATTATTGGAAAAGCTCCGATCGCTGGTAAATCCATATACGTATATTTTACTAACAAAGCTGAATACTTTTTAATTGGCTTTTATTAGGGCTACAATAGTTGAGGTATCAAGTTATGAAAGTGAGTGTATATAAATAACGCACGCTTTATATATAAGTTGAGCTTTTGCGCCTTATCCTTTATTTATATATGTATAGGTATACATGGTATGGAGAAAAGTTTATGTAGCTTGTCAGTAATTTACCGAATGGCAAGTTTATGCGTATGGCGTTCTAATTGAGTTAAAAACAATAAAGGACCTCTTGTGATTCTGAAAAGGGTGTGAACTGAAACATCAATAAAAATCAATCGGATGGATTGAAAAACAAACCCTTCAATATAAAAATGTGTTTTGACAAAATTTACGCATATGATGTGTATAAATTATACCTATACGCGTTGGTTGAGTTTCGTCCCGTTTTGATGAATAGAGTCGACTTGGGTCAGGATGGCCGAGTTGCGTCCCAGAAAGCTCGCGGTTGAATTGCGTCCTATCATTGGGTGGACAATTCGTGTCTATTTTTCAATTTTTTGTATGAATTTGCTAACCTGTAGTGCTTACACTTACTGTTTTTAATTCGCTCAATGCTTTTTATTTCACCGAGACTTTAGGAGTTCAATGACCTATAAATTGTAGCTCTGTTTGCGTGTATGTGTTTCCGAAAGAAAAATTCTCTTTCTATTTTCTTTCGCTAAAACATGTAAGCTCCAATCGTTGTCTTCTGTATAATGAATTTTATATTAATTTAACAAAGGTATGTTATGTATGTTAATGTTTGTTAAAATTCATTAAATCATGGTATGAGTGACTTTTTTTATTTGTTCAAAGTAATGGAGATCGTACGAAGAAAAAAAAAGAATAAGCTACTTATACAGCTACAAATGAATTACGCATGTTTGGATTTCGTAAGCTGTTACTACTGAATACTGTTTAATAATTTTTTAGCGGATTAAACATCATTGGAACAATATGAAAAAAATTGTTTCTTCAAATCCTTACAACTCTTGTGGTATTCAAACGGAAAATCGAATAAGTTTGGGGGGGGGGGGAATGTCAGTTTAATTTTTATACAGATTTTAAAATTAGGATTTTTGTTTCAAGCTACAATAAAACGGATATCAGTAGGTACTTACCGCGTAGATGACTAAAAAATAAAACTGTAGAAAGTAACGGACAACCTTATTAATACACTCGATGTGAAAAATGAATATAGGCACTTATAAGTATTATATTCACTGCAAAAGACAAAGGGCGTGAATCTTGAGGGTTCCCTTGTTATCGGTTATCGCTGTATGATGGCTATTGTGCACCTATATGTATACATACTATCTGGGCTTTTGTCTTTCCTGATTGCTCCGTCGTTTGCTTCGACGCGCGCATTGTCGTCGCCGAGAAGGGCACTTATCGCGAATGACAATTGGTTTTTTTAACTTTTAATCAAAATTTATTTTTCCTTTAAAAAAAAAAAAAAAAAAAAAAAGAAAGAAAGAAATGAGCCACGGTATTAATTTCAAATGAAAATGTGAAAAGCACGCAGCTTTGAAAACGCGTACAGATCAACACTTGGAAGGAGCATTAATTTATACTGGCGGATAACGCGTTTCATATCTGAATATTCATTAAATTCAAAATTTACCGCTTCTCTCGAAAGCCGATCTCGCGCTTGCGCGTATTCTAAAAACAAAACAGAAATCTGCACAACAGAGGAAAATATATCAAACGTTGCAAGCACACACATGCACGTATGTAATACACCACACATATATATAAGTATAAAATATAATTGCGCAATAGCAACTTCCGCGCTCTCGGCTCGCTCACTTTGAAAAAAAAAAACAATGGCTCGTGCACGCGTATGCGTGTGCCTCAGATACCGAATGTTTGCTTTTTGACGTATGCAAAGTAGATATTGTAAACCACACGCGCTGTGTAAGTACGTGGCAGTGCAAAATTCCGTCGAAGCTTGAAAAAAAAACATTTTTTTGAAATCGTGGAAGGAAATTTTTCAATCGGAATAAAAAAATTGCTCGCACTAGTATACCTTTTAACAATAGGCTTTTGTTTTGATTCCTCGTACGCCTGTCGCGTTTTAATTAGCATTTCTGGTTGCGGCTCTCCGAACTTGGTCTACATTTTTCTTTTCTTTCGTTTTCTGCTCCACAATGTTCTTAATTCCCGTTGGTTTGCGTATCTTGAATTTGAGGAAAAAAAAAAAAGCTTGTCTGCCACTGTCTGGAAATCGATATTTTACCATTCAACGATGATGACTCGGGAATTCGTTGAAAGAACTTCTCTTGAAAGGGCATAAAAATTTCATTCCCAAGCGGATACATATATCGTATGGCTATAGAAAAAAAAAAAAAAAAATATGGAGCTGAAACCGAAGATCTTTGGGATAATGGTTGTTTGGTATTTTTTACGCGTAATAAATATGCAGGTGAGAGCGAGCTCTATAAATAATAATCAAACTCGAGACGATCATCACCTTTTTCCCTATACGTATACATAATAGTGACGCTCGATAAAAATATTAAAATACTATATAATTACTTCTACTTCTATATGTTGTTTTATTATTTTTTTGTTAAAATCTATATTACCGGTATTGCACTGCGGTGTTCAAACAGCAACTGTACAAACCACGTAATAATTATTCAGATTATTTTCGAGGTGGTTAAAAAAAAGCTCTTGGATCGCTGAAAACTTTTCGCATTTGTTTTCGTTTGGCTGGAGTCCCAAAGGCGGCAGATTAGCATTAATTTATAACGCAAAGTCGGAAAAGGCCGAAAAATTTTTCGAGCTTTCAAACTACGCGAAGGCACGTTTCGTTTTTAGTTGCTTTGTTTATTCCACTAGCTCTAAACAAAAATCGTACATTTAAATTATTCGTAAACGATGGGAAATTACTGCTGGAAATTAAAAAAAAAAATTTCATTTAGTCACTTACCAATGATGAATGCACAATGCAAGAAAAACCACCGGTCGAAGAGTTGCGCACCTGCAAAACGAAAAATCTAAAATTAGTCATTGATGATTGGTCACGGGGTTATTCTTCATCAATGTCCAAAGCTATAAATACGATATTAAGTATGTACCTACTTCTATTTTCTCCACGTAGAAGAAATGAATCACGTTTTTACATAAGCATTTGAGGAAAAATCCATGACTAATTTACGGAATTTATAAATCCTGATGGGAAAAAACCGCAAGTATTGCAGCATAATATAATATAAAGGCATAGCCCAACTGTCGGCCATTAGAAGCTTATAGCTGGATCTTTGAAAATATCTCGCTCGATCAAATGGACAAAGAAAAATAACTCGGCCCAAGTATCGTAATATTACGCTCGTAAAAGCTACGGGGGAGAAAAAGTCACTTTTAATCAGGTCCTAACAATAGATATCGATATTTCGCGCGACGCGTAAAAAATAAAATGTGTAATAATATCGGAGGTATGCTTTATATTTCACTTTTACTTGGGAAGCAATAAAAAAACATTGTGGACTACATACAATCATATTTATTCTCGTGGTCAATTTTCTATTTTAAAGGAAGGTTCTTCAATTGATTTGCTTAGGTCACGTGACAAAGGAAAAATAGAAGGGAAACAATTTTCGCCCCTGATTTAACATAAGTATGAGTATGAATTGTAAAAATAACAAAGAATAACCGTCCATTATTATTTTATGATGTAATACAGATATATATTATTTTATATATAGGCTAGTGCAAATATGTAAGAAACATTTAAGTTGGGAGTATTTTGAAACTTTCCACGTGAATCTTGGAATGTGGGAAAATTCGTAAACATCTCAAATTTTGTCGAATTTTGAGATAAAAACAAATTTAGATTTTTGGGTAATTTTAAAAATAAAATTTTATGAGCAATTTTTAAAACTCACGGATTTAATGAAAAAATATTTCTACTCGAATTTTATTTTTATTTAAGTTTAATTCACATATTGCATGAAAAAAAAAATTTATTTTATTAACAAATGAAATTAATGAAATTTTTCAGGGGATTATTGTGAAATACATTGAAAAACTTTAAATGTCTCTAAAAACGTACCACCCATTACTTAATTTACGTTCAAGACTTGTTTTTTTGTTCAATATTTATCAAGGAAGACAAACATTTATGTTTAGAGACGTGCCTTTTGAGAAAAAAAAAATTAGTTTTTTTTTTTTGACAGTTTTTTGTAGAATTTCTCATGTACACATGCGTAAGCACACCACATAAAATTATTTGCAAGGGAGAAAATATCTCTGCTCGATCGTATCGTTAAGCTAAAATGTTCTATTAAATTTTTTTCCCCGTGAATGTAAAGAAAATAACATAAAAATCTTTTATCAACAATCACGTGGTTCGTGTGCTGGTATTATTTTATCTACCAAAGTTTGACTGTTTTACAATATCCAAATGTCTACTCTATGGAAAGAAAAAGATTCGATTTGAATGAAAATTAATAGGTTTTGAAAGAGACTTGAGTAACATTCAAAGCAATGAGGATTTATGATTAATTTGATGATAAATGCGAGGCTATCGACATAAGAGGATTCGATGCACCCAAGTACCAAGGCCTCGATTGATCAAAAAATTTAATCTCAATTACATCTAATGATTTTAAATATACCCCATTTACCTATCGTAAATTAACATGATGAAATACTAGTTAACTTTCAAAGCTGTTAATCAAACACAGGGTGGATTTTTTCATTTTAATTAAAACGCCACTTAACTATACGACAATAAATACATTTTAAACTTTTAAACTGCCAATTGGAAAGTGACGGCACTAATTTTTTTTTTTTCTTGTGCAAATTACACGTGCGAACATGTTACGTATATTAAGTACAACAAACGACTTTAGAAAAACTTACGCAAAGGTATACTTATAGACAAAGAGCACATCATCTGCAGGAAATGCGAATATCCTTCGGTTTGTCTCTACAAATGAGGCGAAAAATTGAAGAAAAAGCTCTTATTAACGTACCTTGAATCATCATAAGTATCCGTATGGCTATGGCGTATAAAATAGTTAATGAGACAAACACTTGTTCTTTATTGTATGCTGTTATTGCTGAAGTTCGAAAATTGGAGTCGATGGCACGACAGAGAGTGAGAGAGAGAACAAAAATATATACTTTTTATGCGCAAATTGTGCTACGCAAAATCAACGGGATATAGGTATATGTAAAAGGACGTTGAGACCGAGACTATAACCTATAACGGAGAGGGGCGAGAGGCGGGAGGACAGTACAGTTTGGTATCGTTCAGTATATACAGATATATAAATAAAGCTGAAAAAGTAGAAGAAGAGAAAAGAGAAGACAGGAAAAAGAGAGTAGAGCGGGAGGCGGGAGAGTCGCGCGCGCGGCGAGACTGCGACTATACACATACACAGCTCAACGCGATCCGACATCAGTGAATTACACTCGACTCGACCGTCTGTGTAGTGCTGGACTCTCTGCTGCTAGTGCTGCTTGTTGTTGCTGCTGCTCTATATACATAGTGCGTCGGGGGCACGCGGTTTTAATAAAAATCGTCACGTCAGCTTCGACTATCCAATTTACGCGCGATCTCCAATAAAACTCTTACACCTATACACTTGAACCAAGGTGCCTGTGTCTGTGTGTGTGCTGTGCTCGCGCTTGCATGTATATTTTTGCGTATGCATATATAAGCATATAACATATATTTATATATTATACTAACGCGTAAAAGTGAGAGTAAATACAGCATACAGCGTGTATATACACTATATATGCTGTGTATAGCGCGTGTGTATATACTCTCTCGCCGGCGCTAAAAGGAGTAAAGGACTCCTAGTTTTGGCCAGTATCTCACGCCCCCTCAATTTTTCGCATTTTTCGTCTCGGCTTGGCCCGGGCCAAGGGCGCGTGCGAGTGGAAGGACGACCTAAGATTTGCAGCCACCTTTTCTTTGGAGCGTATCGACACAAGAGGGAAAAAACACCTGCTGCCTGGTCGGTCTTTCAGGTCTTTCTTGTGGGAGAGGACGGTGTAGCAGCACACACAGTGTACATACTCACACGCAGAAAGTGAGGGAGAGAGAGAGAGAGAGCCAGTGGTTAGGTTGTGGAGGAGAGCTACTGCTGCTGCTGCTGCTGCTGCTGCTGTTACTATAACTCCTTTCAAGTGGATTAACGAAATTGTGTTTTGGAGTTGGACCTGCGTTAGGGCAGACTTGAAAGCTTTCCCAAACTTCAGGAAGGTGCAGATGCAAGCTATTCCTTGCTGCTGACTAAGGCTGACAACATGGACTGTGGCGAGGCCTCAAGTAGGACTTTCCACTTTTGTATAACATTCTGAGGCTTATGATTGATTTCCCATACCTAGTTGTTTGGCAATATTCTGCAGGCCTGTGCAATCCTCTTCATGTTCTCTTAAAAAGTGTGCACTCATAAATGGCTAGTTTTTTATCAACTGCGTTTACTTGTCATTTTATCAGTTTGATTTCCATAACTGTTATCTTTGAATTTTCAAAGATGTTACTTCGAAATAATATATAATAATAAATAGTACGTCGAGCAGGGCCAATATTTACCCAACGATGCATTTTGGAACAATATTATTTTTGTATTTATCACTGCAGCTACGTGATTAGATGCTCACTCGAATGAGCATAATGTTTTTTCCTCATGCCATGATGTGAAACATTTTATGTCAATTGCATAACCAAACTATCATATATTTGAACATTTTTTTTAATTGTGCAATTTTTCTTTCTGCTTCAGTAATGTACATCTATTTATTTCATAGATAAGAAGTACTGTATGAATTATTGAGACCTATTGATTACTTAATATTGTCTGCAATAGTAAACACTTAATAATTATAATAATTTTCTCCAAACACAAATTTGATAAATACAGTTGTATTGAGCAAATATTCAACAATGCAAAGCCATACCTGTTAAAGTTTTGAGTTTAAACAATAATTACAAATATGTGTTTTATAAAATTCATTTGGTAAATTTTTTTGTTTCAGGTAATGGGGACATCCAGTGGAGTTTTTCCCAAGTAAAGGGGACCTTAGAAGAAGATGTCACAGAAGGTAAATTTCAAACGTGTTTGCTTGGATTAAACAAAGACATTTACTTTAACCATTATCTTATCTGTGCTAGTGTTTTCACATCAAGTAGATACTCTTGTGAATTTTTAACCATGCGAGACTTATCATCTACGAACACTCTAGTTTGATGAATTTGAATCTTGCACAGATGTATTAAAAGTAATTTTTTACTTTTAACAATGAAGTACATATTGATATAGCCTTTTCGTATTTTTCAGCTGACATCATCTCATGTGTGGAATTCAACCACGATGGTGATCTCCTGGCAACGGGTGATAAAGGTGGTCGTGTAGTTATATTTCAAAGGGATCCTATCGTGAGTTCACAAAACTAATTTTTTTCAATTATCAATTTTTTTAATTTAACTTTTTTTTTTTTTTAGAGTAAAACTATTATTCCACGACGAGGCGAGTACAATGTGTACAGTACCTTCCAGAGCCATGAACCTGAATTTGATTACCTAAAGTCCTTAGAAATAGAAGAAAAAATTAATAAAATAAGGTGGCTTAAAAGAAAAAATCCGGCTCATTTCTTACTCTCGACAAATGACAAAACAATCAAGCTTTGGAAAGTCAGTGAGAGAGACAAGAGAGTGGAAGGTTATAATACAAAGGAAGAAAATGGCGCTATTCGCGATCCTGCGTGTATCACTGCCTTAAGGGTGATGAGCACAATGAGCAACTCTTGAAATCAAAATTGGTCATCAAACCAAGTATTGAAATAAAGTTTTAAACGTAAATTCGTTTCAGGTACCCACTATTAAGCCAATGGAACTGATGGTCGAGGCGTCGCCAAGGAGAATATTCGCAAATGCGCACACCTACCACATAAACAGTATAAGTGTCAACAGTGACCAAGAAACGTATCTCAGTGCAGATGACCTTAGGATCAATTTGTGGCACTTGGAAATCACAGATCAAAGTTTTAGTATCCTTTTTAAGTACGATGTGCGCTACCAAACTAAATTCTCAAAATCCTGACATAAATATTTTATTGCTTTACTTCCAATTAATTAGATACACATGAATTGTTTATTTAAAAAAATACTAATCTAATTCAAAGCTTTGAAGCTTTATTTAAAAGCAATCACAAACAAATAAACATTATTTTCCTGAACCTTGTACTCCAAGACATCGTCGATATCAAACCCACAAACATGGAGGAGCTGACCGAGGTCATAACAGCTGCGGAGTTCCATCCCGTTGAATGCAACTTGTTAGTGTACAGTAGCAGCAAAGGAACGATTCGATTGTGTGACATGAGATCGGCAGCGCTCTGCGACAGACACAGCAAGCTGTTTGAAGAGCCAGAAGATCCGACAAATCGGAGTTTCTTCTCCGAAATCATATCTAGCATAAGCGATGTGAAACTCAGTAACTCTGGTAGATACATGATCAGTCGTGACTACTTGAGTGTCAAGGTCTGGGATCTCCATATGGAGACAAAGCCCATCGAGAGTTATCCCGTGAGTATCTCGAATGGATATCCAACAGTTCCTCTGTTCGACAAACTAACAGCTATACTTTCAATTTTTTTGTAGGTGCACGAGTATTTGAGATCGAAGCTGTGTTCGTTGTATGAAAACGATTGTATCTTCGATAAATTCGAATGCTGTTGGAGCGGCAACGACTCTGCTATAATGACGGGCTCGTATAACAACTTCTTCCGTGTGTTTGATCGCTCGACTAAACGAGACGTGACATTAGAGGCGTCGCGCGACGTTGCCAAGCCCAAGACACTCCTAAAGCCACGCAAGGTACGCTCAAATACTATCAGAAATCGCTTCTACCTGAGCAACCTAACTCTTGGCAGAAAAAAAAAATTAACAAACTAACTTTCTACTAAACATATACTAACATAACGTTGCTTGAGGCTATCTATCCCACGTTCCGACGCAAAGACGTTTGCTTCCGAGTAAAGCAATGTCTTATAACATTTTGGATCGTTGAAACTCTTTTGCATTAACCCTAGGTCTGTACCGGTGGTAAACGTAAGAAGGATGAGATTAGCGTCGACTGTTTGGACTTTAACAAGAAGATTCTGCACACAGCGTGGCATCCAACCGAGAATATTGTCGCGGTCGCGGCCACAAATAATCTCTTTCTGTTTCAAGATAAGCTCTAGCATATTTATATGCAGGTATGTACATTTGAACAAATTTTCTTTAAATGCAATGTGTTGTAATTATTGTCAAAAATGTTCAGAATTTAATGTTTTTTTTATTATTAATTTTGTCAAAAAAAAATTATTTTTTTAGATAATACAACGTTACATACTGACATAGGCTTGGCGTCCGAGCGGATATAGTGAAAAAAATGAGAAAAAAATAAAATAAAATAAAATAAAATAAAAATAAAAAAAAACAGATTAAGATTATTGAAAGAAACGAAGATAACTGGCAAAAAGCGAGTATCTCGGATTGACGTGGACATTAATTATATCATGGACGAGTGTCAGCAATCTGGTACACTCAAACCGTTGACTGACCGAGAAAAGGAAATCAACTCAAAGCAGAAAGTAACAAACAAATTCTTGTCCCTGGATAGTAGCAAACAAAAACAAAAAAAAACGCCATCATCAGAACGGAGGATCAAATTCTCACGTATGTGAGTGAGCATCGCTTAAAGATTTTTTAATAAATATGAAAAAAAAAACTTTTTTAACATTTGTAAAACGCGATCTTTACGTCCATAAATTATACGTACATATGAAAGACAAGTTTACACTACTAAAAATACAAACAGAAAATGTCAATGCAAGCGCACGCATCAGTAACTCAACGATACGCGACGCATTGTTAACAATTAACTTTTCGATGAACTGCATCATAAATATAATTGAAAATGTCTTCGAGAGTGTGCGTATATTAAGATGTATATAATGTGAGAAGAGATGAGGAAAAATAATTAAGCGATCCGCGGGCCATTGAGCAAATAATAATAATATTAATGATAAAAGTGAGAAAGTGAGTCTTGACGTCGCATAAAGTTCGCTGTGCGGATGTAAAGACCGAGAGACAAAGAGAAAAATAAATTGTAAAATCGAATGCGCTACGTTATCATTGATCCAACTCCTCGAAAAGTTTCTGGCAATTTTCCCAAGTACGAGATTTTTGTCTGCATAATCATGCCAAAGCATGAGAGCCAAACAGAATGGACGAGAGAATGCATTTTTAGGATAACGTAAGATTGCCTAATTTTTTTGTGTTTCTGCAGTGTTTTCGAGTGTTAAGGTGCGGGATCGTTTTACTTTTTATCGAGCCTACATTGTGGGAAATGGCAGGCTATAATTGTGAAAAAGTGTTGCCTTTAGCTTTGCATTGGCGCAAGAAAGATAAAAAAAAAATAAATGAATAAATAAATAACACGAAACAAAAAACAAAAACAAAAAAAAAACGAATAAAACAAATGGACGTAGAGATTCGATTTATTTTCGATAAAGCGAACCAGTGGCGCAAAGCATTTGAGGCCGAGTACCTTTACATGTTGTTATTGATTTTTCTTGAAGTATTTGATGAAATGTCGTAGTTTTTAAGAAAACCAAACCCTCCTTTTACGAATAAGGTAAACAAATTGTAATTTTCATGTCTGTTATTTTTTTTACCTACTTATTTATCTGACTGTGCCACCTCCTTATTTTTTATTAAAAATCAATAACAAAATGGTAATGTCGATACTAGTGTATATTAAGTTTGAAGTACGACTGCAACTGAGCTCAAAAAAAGGAATCTTTATGATATTTCATTGATCATTGTGTGCATATGGAAAAATTAAACGCCATTTCATTTTTTTAAAAATTTAGTTGAATTGCATTATTTCACAAAACACTCATACGTTGCATTATTAATTCTACAATAGAATTAATTCGATTTATGAACTTTATTTATTCATCCCGTTTTTTTCTTATTGTCGATTACCCAATCACCCTATGGTTGTTTATTTTTATAATTATAACAAAAATCTCGTCAATTTCGTATGATTTGCATACAAACAATTAATACGATCTTTAATTGTTATAATATTAGACATTAAATAAAAATAAAGCTCGAAAACAACTATCCAACACCAATATTTTCAATAATGATTACTCGTAATTGCATCCTCAATGGATTGAGATAAAGGAAATTCAAATCAAAATTAAAATCTTATGTACAAGAGTTTGCAAATATATACCTCGTTTTCAATCAAATAAGAATAATAAAATTGTATGATACCAAAATTTTATGAAAACAAATAAGTACACTAAAACTCCCTCTGACTCATTTGTAGATTTGTTTTGCAATAGTAGTTTTATTTTTTATAATGACATATATTGATATAAGTTTTAAAAATAAGAAACGTGGTCGATCATACTACATGGTGGTTATTTCCTCATTTTGAAATTGAATTTTACGGAATAGTGAAATTATTTAAATAAAATGAAATCAATTATATCGTAAATAATTTTATTAATAGGGCCATTAGATTTTGTTGAAATTATTACCAAGTCTGGATGAAGAACCAAAATTTTTTAAACATTATTAGTCCTACAAAAATCAAATTTTACTTTACATTGAATATATATGGAATTCCTTTCACATTGACAAAGGTGATTAAACTAATTTTAAATTAAAAAAGAATATTTATATTTCACAAAATTGTAATTACTGTAGATTAAGTACAAGGAATTGGAAGAAAGCAAATGAATTTTAGTTTTTCAAACAAATTAAAAGAGTTTGCCGAGTTTGATTGCGTGTACAAAAAAAAAAAAAAAAAAAAATTACAATAAAAAACCTTAGTATATTGTGGATGATGCAGAGTATATACATTTTGTATAGCCCACGATGGTAACGATGCAATATATAGAAAAGTGATGATTAATTTACATTTAATTTTTTTTTAAATATACTTTTCTTACACACAATTTCATTAAGACAGCTAAAAAAAAGCAATTGTTAGGATCTTAAAATATTCCCACAAAATAACATGAAAAAAAAAAAAAAAAAAAACTCGAGTTGGGTATTTTTACTATCATATAAAGAATAATAATTTTTAATGAAATAATGAATCATCAAATTTTCAAGTTTGTAGTGCACACCATAAAATCATTCATTGGAAAAAAAATTACTCTATACTCGCATAAAGTACGTTTGTACATGGTAATAGTAAAAAAAAATATGAAGAAAGGCTGCGCATATTACAATTAAAGAGACAAAATCGTGTATATGAAACGATCCAATGTAAGCATGTATTTTTAGAAAGCAAGAAACTTATGTCCTGCGTGAAATGGCCCGACATACAGTTTAAAATTGGAATTTGCTGAAACCAATAAACATTTGTAAAAAAATGGGTAAAATTTCGTTATTCAAATGACTTAGTAATTAAATGCAAGATAAATTTGCATAATAATTTAAAAAAATGATCCAATAAAAAATCAGAGTATTACTTAAGAGAATAATAAAAACAATGAAAGCATTGCATGATCATACCTACAGTTTATTTACATATTATTTACATTCATCCATTTTTCATTTATTTACATATTATTCAAAAATCTCTTTGATGTCATCTTTATTGTACTCAATATGTTTGAGATAAAGTCCGTGAGGCATAGCAGAATTGCAACGATAACTTGCACGATTGGGTACCTGGAGCATATTCAGAATATCGTCCTCAGTCACTCTCCCAACAGCCAGTGAAAACAGAGCCCCCATTATTCTACGAATCTGATTATACAAGAACCCTTTGGACGAGAAATAAACATGGTAATAACTAAACTTGTCCGACAATCTGTCTGGTAACAACAGAGGCTGAGCCTCTTCCATCCAACAATCCATTTTTTTAACGTGACTTTTGAAATAATATTCGTCACGACGATGCTTTTCAACACTTTTGCCACTAAAAGTCGTAAAATCCCAAACCCCTGTAAATAGCTTTAATCCCCTTTTAAACTTTTCTGGATCAAAATTAACGCAGTGCAGATGTGTAGTCCGGTTAATCTCTGGAATGGGTACCTGATGGAAATCCATCTCTTTAGATACCAAAAACCTGTACATGTACACTCTGTTCGTGGCTGAAAATCTTGCGTGAAACTTTTCGCTGACCTGGTAGAACTCGTGAATCCTGATTTCATGATTACAGTTGATCAGGTATCTGTTCATGAATCGGATAACGTGTGCCTTGTCAATGGTGCTGCCATCGTTGCATTCGAGGTCGACGTGTGCCACAGAAGTTAGCGCGTGTACTCCTGCATCTGTCCTGCCAGCAAAAACAATATTCGGTGGCTTGGTGAGCTTCGGGAGGATTTTGAAGAAAGCACTTTCAACCGCACCTTGGATGGAGTCGACATCCATTATAGTGTTATTCACGTGTTTCTGAGACCCCCGGTAATTGGTGCCAATGTAAGATAGTCGTATCAAAAATCTTTTTGCGTTTTCTGACATCTGTTTAGTGAAAATTATTGTAAACCCAATGTAAAATCGTAAAAAACAATTTTTGTTTGTTCCAACAAATTAAAGCTTATCTCTAAAACTTTGGATTTTACTACAAAAAGTTGGCCTTTATCATATATCACTCGCAGTATTAATTCATAACAAAAATCAATAAAAACAAGTTGTTTGGAAATAATTTATAATATTATTGTTGTCATTGCTTGCCTGCTCGGGCAGTTCACCGCAAGCAGACGAAAAAAGTTGAAGGTTAGGTTATGTCCTTGCAGACGACAATACCACGTGCATGTGTGTGTTTTCTCTCTCTCTCTCTCTCATTGGCGCGCGCAATTAGACAAATTACAAATAAAGTTTTATTTTACATAAAAACATTTTCCTATTATTTGTTTGTTTGTAATAAGTGCGATTCTTATAAATACGGAAGCCCGGTCATGACATCTGCATAAAAACGCATAAGCACGCACAAGAACAAGTATGAGTGCACAAAAACACGTACGAGTGTACGAAAGCGCGTACACACAACAAGTTGCAAAACAGACAGTTTCTATTTTATTTATACCTGAATTCCCCTAGCCATAAGTAGTGCCACATCGCCACATGGTCGATTTTATTAAACCATATATAAGTAGAATATCTATACTTTTGGAGGTCGATTTTCAAGTAAAAAATCAATTTTGCACTTGCCGCAAACAGCACAGACTACGTGAATTTTCTATTTTGTGTCTATTACATTAGTTGCGGCTGGTTTATAATTGATTAAACGGCTCTAGGTCCTAAAGCTTTGAAATTCAGAGTTTAAGAGGCCACTTTTCGCGAAAAAATGAAGACCGCTAGATGACGCTAAAAGTTTTTTTTAATAATGAAATCCATTTAAAAACACTGTTTTCAAGAATATTACGGGTTAGCTAAATTTTATCATCAAAGTAAATGTTAATCAGAAAATATAAAACAGGACGCAAAGTGTACATGCATGTCTAGCTCTTGTAAATAATAAATGTAAATTCGATTCGTGTCCAAGAATAAAATAATACGTTCTTTTAAATTCAATTTTACCTGAAATCAACTTTTTATTTACAAAGAATATTTTCGAATATAAAAGTCACAATAAAAATATATGCTTTCTTAAATCCGGTGTAGATGTTTTTTTCAAAATTTTTTTCCCAATTCTTTGGCAAGAGTCGTTAAAAAATTCACTTTTTCTTTAAAATCCTCTCGTATATCTTTCATAAATCTTTAAGATGTTGATTTTGTGTGAAACGACAGTGATGTATACCATATTGCATTCATTTTTATTACACTTAATACTTACTGTAAGTATACCGTATAATCTTTAAAAAAAACTGTAATTTGAATAAACACAATAAATTTTTGTATATGATTTACAATACTTTATATAACTTTATCAAAATATATTATCAGCAGATTTCGTATTCACTATTTTCTGTTACTTAATAATATGCGCTCTTTAATAAATGCAAAACTTGTTATTCTGTTGTATGAATATATTTATATAAACAACTTATGTGTAAAACGAGCTGTGGTAATAATATAAATATGTATTACATCTTTCAATGTTTCTAAATGGAGTTTTTATTTGTCATATCTCAGTTTACATTGACGCACTTACTTACCTGATTAAATGTACGGAAACGAAAGTTTCAGGCAAGTAATAAAAAATTTTTATTCGATTCATCCCAAAATTATCATAACACATTTTATTGTATGAAAAAAAGGATTTTGTCAGTAGGACGTGTGATCTTCCATAATCACTGATAATCTGTAGTTATACGTGTACGTACGTATATGAAAGAATTAAAAAGTAGAGAAATAAAAAATAGTCGAGATAAGAATGTAAGGTCATTACAATTTGTTCAAGTCTTCTTTTAGATAAGAGAGAAAATGTATAATTTTTTCCGAAGAAAAAAAAAGAAATTGTCACCTCCAACAACATATTTTAATATACACTTTTTTGATTAAAAAGAAAAAAAAGAAAAAAGGCCAATAGTCCATTACTTTGTGTAACATAATGTACACACAAAATTTTGATTAGGAAATGTTGGGATGCTCAAATGGCGTGGAACCAAAACAGGTGGGAGAGTCTGTTCGTTATCATTTATTTGAGAGAATTTGCTGGTAAAATTTTAGAAAAATAACGTTTAAGTTGCACTGTAGATTCTTCGTTTGAAAAAAAAAAAAAAGGAAAGTGGAAAAAAAATCCTGGTGCTTGTTATATGCATTATTCAAGTGAATGATGATGGAACTAGAAAATAAATCTACTGTCGATTAGAGCTCGAATTTCCAGAGCCCGAAGGGTTGGCTGCAGGGCGGCCACTGGGGCCAACTTGCGGTTGCGATACCGTCCTGTGCACAGGAGCATACGCGGCATCGATTTGGGCTGTAAAAAAAAAAAAAAAAATCATGCGAATATCTCACACACGCATAAAAAGTTGGGGATCGAGGAAGGAGGGCATGATCTACATTCCCGTGAAATGGCAATAATATCCCCGTAAACGAGAAATATCTTAGCCTTTTAGTCCTCATCGGCCTGTAGATATCATCAAACACTTTATATGTACAATAAAATAGTTAATAAAATGGTGGAGTGACGTTTCTATTTTATGAATGGGTGAAGTAATTACGTTTCCAAAGTTTTAAAAATGCAATACGTTATTACTGAAAAAAAAAAATATATTAACTTAAAATCATCGAAAAAATCAATCCAACCGATAATAATTGTACAAGTGGCAAATGCGCACTATTATTTTTGGACACCATCGCAAGTATCCTGCGTGAAAAAAGCACTCCATATGATATTCAGTCTACTGTTTGTTTATTTATAAATAAATAAACAAGAATAAAATAAATTACCCTAAAAAAAATTCTTCTAGACGCACATGTGCTCCAATTTCCCGTGATCTAGCAACATTTAAAAATATCATCAATAAATAGGATAGAAATGATATTTAAAAAAAAAAAAAAAAAGAAAAAAAAAGAAAAAAAAAAGAAAAAGTGTCAACTAACATTTGACGCGTGGAAGATGTGATTATGCGATTTTAGGATTAACTTCCTTACAAAACCCAATAGTAAATATAATTATCCGTGAGCAATTTATTAAAATGAACCAATGAACCCGTTGAAAGGTTCAAACGGAGGAATCGTATGAGGTTTTAAAAGTCAAAGTTATTTGTTCATTCAAACGTTTTTTTTTTTTTTTCGTAGGGTCGAACACAGTTATACTCCCGGTAGCCTTGCACATAATTTTTAATGCACAATAATCGTATATATTATAAATATAGGTACCTCGAGTAGGAACTTTCGGTTCAGCGAAAAACTGAAAGTGGATGCGTTTTTGTCCGGTCATCTTGTGTGCCGCGAATCTCCACAACTGCCGAGCTGCACGCAACTTTTGAGTGATGCTCCAAACAGTCATCACCAGCTCCAAATAGCCTGGATGATGAACGGATATTTCAGTTTTTGGACGCGAAGGGGAGGGACTCGCTCGGGGTACCTAATGTATTTGGAGCCAGTCCGGGTAATTAATGTAAGTCGTGTGTACATCGGTATGTGCCACAACGTGACAAAAGTAATTATGTTTTCTACGTGCAACATCAAGCCTAATTGGCAGATCATAAAAAAGCATAACTGGAGCAAGCCTGTTTTTAAACCATTAACGGGCCAAAAATAGTATTCTCGAACCTATTCAGTTATAGAATCTTTTGTTCGATAATTTGGAAACTACATATTATCTACACAGGTGTGTAGCGCGTTGTTGTTTGAACTAAAAAAAAATTGATACTTAATAACGATTACTGTGTTCTTATAAATAAACAAATGATAAATGTTTAATACATATGCATTTTTAGAATCATTAGTCAACCCGAAAGTATAATAGTGTAAATTAAATTATTCTTCAAAAAAGTTTCGGCGGCCTATGTTGTGGCCTATTATTATTTAAAAAGCATGTTAAGATTTGTTTTGACTTTTTTGATGGATCCAATTAAACAAATTTTTTTCTCACAATGCTTTTTTTCAATTATGGACCATCGATAATTTTTAGGGTTCAAATGTCGTGTTTATACCTTGTAAAACATTAATGTAACATATATAATTTGCCAGCCGTTTTTTTTTTTTTTTTTTGGAAGAATATAATTAATTCACATAATATATTTGCAGTAGAAATTAATAGTTTTTATGTTAATGTTGAAGATGAAGGAGCGAAGAAAGGTATTTTTTACGATTTGTACAACGTTTTGAGTAAAAAAATTATTTTTTAATTTAATATAGTGATTATTATATGAAAATCAAGGTATATGAGAAAAGTAAGCTGTAGAAACGATATACAAATAAAAAAAGAATACTCCTGTACTTTTGATGCTATTCGTGATAAAATATTAAATTTTCGATGGTGAAAAAGATGCGACTAATGGTATTTTGGTTTAAGTGTAAGAATCAATCAAATATAAAACACAGAGTCGATTTGGTCTTCATGTTTTGAACAACTTCTTCAATTTGACTAAATTTTGTGGTGATGGAAGTACCCATGATTAAATATGTTTGATAATAAAACCAGTGCAATCAATCGCAAAAAATTGTTTATTTCATGTGAGGTACGATACAAATTATACAAAATTTCGATCGCCAAATATAAGTTAAGTAGAGGGTGGAGCGTTTGTGCCAAGTGTGCCACCCCCTCAAACGCAGACGTCTGTCAGAGCCGTTGTCAGTGATATTCCACGCGCGCGCACGTATAGGTCTCTCACTCTCTTGCTCGCGCGCACGTTCGTGATATCGGAGGCTTTGATTTTTATTTTATTCTTTTCGTAACAATGACGTGTCCTCTCTTCAACTATAAATACTAAAGTACAGGTGTACTTTCCGACTCCTTGTGTTTGTACCTATAACAGCGTATTGTTGTATCTAAAATACAAAAAATATCAGTGATCAGTTTTGCTGTGTCTCGTATCGGTTTTCCAATTCTTTAGGCCGTTTTATTCTTCTCGAAATTTTGGTGAAAGGAAAAACAAAAAGTGTGAGTAATATTGTACTGTTGTTGATAACATTTTACACGTTGAAAGGTCGTCGTCGTCAAGAAACGTAAAGGGAGTGGGCAAGCAAGAATTTAAGCGTCTGCATGTGCACATACATCACCTTATACGTTCGTGTGCGCGTTGTTATTACTCCAACTTTCGCTTGCAGGTTCCTTAAATTATAAGCTTGTTACGCCAACCAACAACGTCAACAACTACATCGCTTTGTTGGGCGCACATTTGTATACAAGTAAGTACATGTGCGTACACTTTATGCAATTTAATAAATAATAAGTACACGTAAGCCGAGCGTGTGTCTTCTTGTGTGTCCCTCTCTGTGTGCCTGCGTGTGAGTGTTTTCTCAAGTTGAAGTTTTTTAGGCGCAGTTTCTACCTCGATAACGATGACTGACATTTCCCACTAGCCTCTTTGGTATTCAGATTTTTTGGCTCCCGTGTTACGTTTATCCACCTGAAACTTGCTTTTCAACTGACAAGCAAACGAGTTTTATTACCACGATTATATTTTTCTGTCTCTTTCATCACCAAAAGATCAAGACATCTGAGCTTTTTGCTCGTGTGCTGTATACGCTGGAGATCTGCAAACATGGAGCTATGGCTGAGGGAGAGGTTATTCAGCTTCGCCGAAATCATAATGAGGGTGCCACCGCTGTTTGTCATTGACGAAATGCTGAGGATCGGTCTGGGAGTTTCACAGGAGCCTTTAACTTTCAACAGTTCGGATAGTGGATTCTCCCTGGACAATCCGGCTGGCAATGGAGCTCTCGAATCTATGGTCTCAGCAGCTGGGAATTCGGTATTTATTGGACAAAACTGGACTCAAATGTACTCTGCACCTATCGCCTACGATGTCTTTTTCTATCAGGTTTATCTGATGACTGCTCTCAGGTTCTTTATCTGCTGCTTAGGTGAAAAATTATTGTATTGCTTACTCTATGATGAACGTTTGGCAGTTAAAAGTTTTGAACTAAGATTTTGCATATTTAATAGCTAATGATACGTTTTGAAACAACTGCAAATAACGATATTTTAATTGAATTTCAATAATCACATAATGTAATAATAACAGTCAAGCATATTGCAAAAGTATACGAAAAAGTTACTGTTTGCAGTGTCTAAAAAACAGTTGAGATACATTTTATATTGTTCAAACATTCATCTGCAACTAAACTTGAAAGATGGGCTAATGAAAATTACTCTACTATTAAATATGTTGACAAATTTTACAGGTTGCATAGCTGCGTTGTGTACTTTTATGCTATCTACCAGACATCTTATCATTGTATACCTTTATCTGCTGTCCGTGGGGATAATATTTGTGTCCTATTGGTCCAACATGAGCACAACGGATACCATTATTGCTTACCTGAGCAATAAAGAAGGAGGAGGAGGAGGTAGTATTGCAGCAGATGTTCTCAATCTCCAGTTTGCACAACTCATGTCTAATGGACCTGGCTTGATGATTATTCAAAACTATGCACTCCAAAGTGTGCTGGCACACCTATTTTGTTACGTTAATCTTGCCCCAAGACACACTGGTGTCCAGAAGATACTTGCCCTAAGCTTTACTGCACCGTGTCATGTTGCTTTTTTTCCTCTCCCTGTGAGTATTTCTTCTTTTTTCATTGTTAGATTCTATTCAAGTTTTATGAGATTGAGAAGGTTAATCCAAATTCCGATTTTAGTCTCACAAGTAATTATAAACATTTGTTACAGATAAGCTTGATGAAAGCAGCTCCGGTGTATGCAGCCCTGGTGCCACTAGCTGATTGCAAATTTGTCCTGTGGTACAATATTACCAACATTTGGCGAACGATATATCGGGGCTACCAGCTCGGCCGTACTTTTATCAGCAACTACGGCTTAACGGCCCTTGCGGAAGCTCAATGGACGCGGTTGCATATTCCTTCAGTCCTCCGTACTTTCTGGATCCTGAGAGTAACGGAGCAGTTGGTACAGTTGCTTAGTACCGAGTACGCCGAAGACAGCTTGAATTACTATCAAGTGGCCAAGACGTTGATGGTCAACGGATGCGAGACTCTAACGGCTGTGCTAGGAATGACGAGCATAATTTCGGTTAT
This sequence comes from Copidosoma floridanum, assembly GCF_036245765.1. Taxonomy (NCBI): domain Eukaryota; kingdom Metazoa; phylum Arthropoda; class Insecta; order Hymenoptera; family Encyrtidae; genus Copidosoma; species Copidosoma floridanum. The sequence goes on along the minus strand of NW_028321889.1, from coordinate 5,530,326 downwards.
TTGCCACTACATAGGCAGCTTCTTCTACTGGGTACTGTTGATCGATAACGAGGACGAGAAAAACATCGGCACGATCTCGGCTATGCTGTTCTACATTCTTGCCCTTCAAACTGGTCTTACGTCCCTTGACAAGGAAAATAGATTGTTGAGGCTCTGTCGCAACATCTGTCTACTATTTACCGCTGTCTTACATTTTGTGCACAATATTGTGAATCCGCTGCTGATGTCGTTGAGTGCGTCCCACAATCCAGCTTTGCACAGGCATGTTAGAGCGTTGGCTGTGTGTCTCTTTTTGATTGTCTTCCCAGTGTGTCTGTTGACGTTCCTCTGGTCAAGGTACGCGATCAGCACGTGGTTACTGGCTGTGACGGTGTTTAGTATCGAAGTGATTGTCAAGGTTCTTGTCTCCTTAGCGATTTACTCGCTCTTCCTTTATGATGCTTACCGAAAAAACTTCTGGGACGAGCTCGACGACTGGGTTTACATTATTAGGTAAGTTGGTAAATACGTTTTTTTTTTTTTTTTTTTAGAAAGAGTCATATTGTAACTTTTGATAAAAAATATAAATATAATTTGATAAATAAACAAACAACTTTGCAAGTTATACATTCGGGTGTTACGTCTTATGCTCTGCATTATTTAATACATTGAATGATGATAAATAACAATGATAAAAATATATAAGTCCAGATTCAACCCTAGTTCACCTTACCACCGGCCTTTAATAAAATTTTCAGAGCTTTTGGCAACACGGTGGAGTTTGCATTTGGCATAATTCTCTTCTTCAACGGTTTCTGGATCCTAGTGTTCGAGGCGGGTGGTGCAATTCGAGCCCTAATGATGTGCGTGCACGCGTATTTCAATCTCTGGTGCGAAGCAAAGGCCGGCTGGAGCGTATTTATGAAGCGACGGCACGCCGTCAACAAAATCAACTCACTTCCCGAGGCCAATCCCCAACAATTGCGCGAACACGCCGACGTATGCGCGATATGCTACCAAGAGATGGAGACAGCCAAAATTACCAAGTGCAATCACTTCTTCCACGGGGTGTGCCTGAGAAAGTGGCTCTATGTGCAGGACAGGTGTCCGCTCTGTCACGATATCATGTACAAGGTTAATAATAATAATAATAATAATAATAATGGACAGAACGGGGTACAGGACGTAGTTCAGCCTGCTCAGGTTCCTGAGGTGGAGGCTGAGAGAAACGAGATGCCTGGCAGGTCGAATGATCAAGGTTTGTTGAACGAGAACTTGTTTTGAACATGAAAATTTATCATCTAGGTGTTTAATGTTTCAATTAATTGATTTTAGCAAATTCTATTATGACGCCAAACGTTGCAAACGTCGCTCGAATGCTGGCGGAGGAAAGAACGAGACGAGCATCGAGATCACGTCAAGAGGTGACAGCAGAGGAGGAGAGGTGAAGTCACGAGCGCGTTCATGACAGTCTTTTTGTGATAAATGAAGGAAAAAGAGTTGGTAACTAAGAAAAAATTATAATGAAATGCGGATAATCGGAGAATTCCAAGACTTGAAATTTTCTAGAAACTAAGATTGTTATGCATACGAAAAAAAAAATTATAATATATACATATATATATATATAAAAGAAAAGGTATGGGGGATTCTGAAAAGTATGCATCAATGAATGAATGGAAAATTGCAGGTACTGATTACTTCTTTTTCCTAATACGTTGAAAACGCAAGCTTTGACGTTCTTTGATACGTTCGTTTGCTACGACTGGCTGTAAATTTTGTAAATTATTTATTTTGAACTAAAATTTCTAAGTCAAAATAGCATAATTTTAACAAGCACGAAAGCTCGCTTCAATCGTATAATCCTTAGTGATGAAATTAAACAGATAATTAATCCGTAAATTTGAATAGGGTTAGCTCAAAATGAGAAATTGAAAGATAAATTAAAATCAAAGTTGTGAAACTTTATTGTTCATTTTAAAAAGGAAACACCGATGTTGTTTGAAAACTAGTTGGGCAGTGCGTTTTTTCCTTATCAACTCCAAATAAAATCAGGCTCGTAGTTAGGTTTTTACGTAAATTATACACATTTTTTCGTTACGTCTGTTTTCTTAACGACGTCTCGTACTTAAAGACTTCGTAATTAACTTCCAAATTCAAGGATATTCTGGATACGGAATTGCGTGCGTATCTAGTTTTTCTTTGTCTAGCGCCAAAGTTATAGGTGAGAAAAATTCCGTGATAATGTGGGATGACGCTCAACGTCTTGAACAAATAGATGGATGTACTTTTGACGAATAATGAGTTTCTGATGCTTTTTTTTTTTTTTTTTTTTTTTTTTACCATTTTCAACAAATAATTAATTATCGATACATTTTGTCAACTAATCACAATAAACAACTCATGCGCGTTAAAATTACTTAGATTCAAGTCTTAGTCACAAATATTACGATAATCATAGTATCACGATTTGTATAAACAGTTTATAAGCCTTTCTCTTTTTCTTTCTTTTTGTAGAAAATGAGTCTGCAAAATATTTTTGTTTTTAAATTATTGAAAAAAAAAAAAGAAAAAAAAAGAAAAGAAAAATTGATTTCTGTGAAGTCTAGCTGCGTGACTCGTGATTAATTCCAGCATCTTAGGAATACATTAACGTTTTTTTTATTATTATTACTATTATTTTTTATTAAATTATTTTTAAGGTGTAATATTAAATGGAAACTTTATTGTACGATAAATTTATTTTACTACTTATCCGACGACTTTTCTTCTTCTTCCTCAAAACTTACTTGATCGTCAACCTAAAAAAAAAAAAACAAAAAAAAACAATCAACCATTTTCCAAAAGTCTTTGAAGGCTTTTCAACATTAACAAACATGGTACGCGCCAGTGAAGTCTCTTGCTTGGGGATAGTATATATTATATAGTCAAATTATATATACAAAAGAAGCCCGCAGAAGAGTAGGTATAACGAAAAGAAAGAAGGAGGGAAGTCAACGAGAGAGAGCATCAGAGCAGCTGTACCGAGAGAGGTAGTAGGTACACACACACACACACACACACACACACATATTTCCAAGGCACTAAAACGTTAGCTCTCTTTTTCATGCAGCTCTCTCGCGGCAAAGCAGCCATCAGCGCGGGCGAGAGAGAGAGTCTTTGGAACGGCGCTCAGTTGCACTCTTACTATCCATCGGGCGAGAGCGAAAGATTTCACCTCCATGTGTGTTATACGCTGCTGATGCTGGTGGTTTATATATATATATATATATATACCCGCATCTTTCCATACCTCCATATAACTTATACAGATAACTGATAGAGATATTTGAACTGCGTGTGTTGTAATATTGTGAGTCGAAGAGATTTTGAGTGCGCATAAAAAATACACCTTGGCTTCTTGTTGCTGTGTTGCTGAAGGCTATTTTCGTTCTCCAGGTGAGTAGGTGATTGTTGCTTATTATTATTATTTTTTTTTCTTTTTCTTCAATGTTCTTTTCCGGAGAAAGGATGGCATTGTTACGTAATGTTATGGGAGATTGTTCTTACACACACACACACACACATATATATATATACACATGCGCTGCAATTTGTTAAGTAACGACTTGGGAGGAGCGTTTGTGTACACGGGATGATTTTCAAGAGTTGAATGCAAGTGATTCGCTTCATGAGTTTTTATGTATAATAATTTTTCCCATGCTTTTGCATGAATTTTCTTTGGAAATTTAATTTAGAAAAGTCACGGCAGTTGTAAATGAGATTCAGAGAATCTCGCATCAATAATTGTTGAACTTGACAAATACACTTTATTTTTTTTCCCTGTACAATACACCTTTTTTTTCATTTTCATGGTTTACCGTTGAAACCTTTAAAACACGAATTTACTTGGAAAAAGTAACAATGGTCGCAAAAATGGCAATAAATCGCGGTTTTGTTTGTGTCCACCCGACGCGTGACGCAGTCGGAGAGCCATAAACGTTTTTTTTTTAAATCGTGTTATTGAAAAACACGAGTAACCTTTTCCCTACACGCAGTAGTGGATCATTATCATCATCTTCGGTGCAACCCGAAGCTATGAAACGCAAGCTCGCGCTCAAAATCTTAAAAAAAAAAAAAAAAAAGAACGAAATGCCAATGAAGAAAAGAGAATCGAAAAGGCCACTTGCAACAGATGAGTGTCAATGGAAACGTTTACGGTATAATAGGCGATTACGCTATCCCCCGGCGCTTATTATAATATACGCAGATAACATTATACTGCACGCGTGGAAACAAGAAGGAATTTATTGCGTATACTTAATTATACGCACATGCGATCTTGTACATCTGATGGTGAAAAAAAAAAAAAAAAAAAAAAAAACATCTTTGATTGCAGTATCGGTAAACTGTACAGGGAAGGGTGGAGCAGTAGTGACACCCTACAGTTAAGTTATGAAACATCTCGACGATTAAAAAAAATATATATATACCCACGCGAAATCACAATCCATGGTAAAAATCTTTTTTTTTTTATGTAGACACAAGGCTTTTTTTACCAACAAATCAAAAAGAATGTCTTTCAAAAGTTCTGTACGCGTGCCCTATAATTATACCCGTGGGTGGAGAGCGACACCCGTTTTACAACATTTTATAAAGGTGACAGTTTGCACTGAATTTTATTGTTATTACGAATAAAGTTAAATTTATTATACGAGAATATATACGTCCCAGTGCTTATAACAATTATTTACTGAGAATCGAAAGGAAAAATATATATATATTTATGGATAAAACCAATGACCCATGGTATTGCTGTTATTAAACATTTTATATTACGCAAAACAACCGCGCGTTGATTTATCGATCCCCAACGATGCGGTGTATAGGAGAAGTCGTCTTGACGAAAGCTCCGTTCGTCGAATCGCGCTTCTCCGTAAAACGATATCGCGTTTGCATATACGAAATCTAGTTGCGAAAATCTCGCGAAACCAGATAGATAATGTAATGTACACGGGGAGGAACAAAAAAAATCCTTCTTCCGCCTGGCGCATCGCAGAGAGAGAGAGAGAGAGAGATAAAGAGTGTGCATACTACACGCGAACTTTGATCTCCAAACGAGAGGGAGATGAAGGAAAAAAGAGTGAGCGTGGGCGCAAAGGGAAGAAGAGGCTCTTTGTGCGCGTGATTCAAGTGGTCAAGAGGATATGAAAACAGCGAAAGAGCTGAACGTCTGCAGTTTTTTGTTGTTTACCAACTTTGTGAGTCATGCGTGGCAATACCCAAGTCGTCAGCAGACCATAACGTTTTTTGTAACATTATACGTTGAGGATTAATCCTATTGATAAAGAGCGCGAATGAAAAATTTTCGACAAGATGAATGTCAAATGCACCTGTGATTGGAATAAAAAAAAATGCGTTCAATTGATGTACTTTCTTGGCTTGGCATCAGAGAGTCCGTTTCCAACTCATTTGTATAGGTATCTCGAAACAACAAAATACAAGTGGCAGCGATTTCCATCGTTTTTATAAACATCTCGTGTAAATACAAGTAAAAAAAAAAAAAAAAAAAAAAAACACATCGCATCTAGATACTCTATTTTTTCTCCCTGCACAATCAGCCAATCTTCTTGGTCTTAATCGCGTTGTGCAAACCCGCATTCCGATGTGGGGGAAAAAAAAAGAATACCCAAGTCGAATCTGCCGGGCATAGGAAAAGTAGCGCGCGCCCGAGAGTAACAAGTCCGCGCCGGCGACAATACAAGTATTCAAAACACGGGTGGCCGCTGGAGTGAAGAAGAAGAAGAAAAAAAATAGTCATTTGGCCACCGGAATCTGCTTTGAAAGCTCGCGAAGCCACAAACTGACGACCTTCACCCGCTATTTTTTTTTTTTTTTTTTTTCCTCGCGGTACTAATTATTATTTTTTTTTTAAACTCATTCATACACTGTTATAGCTGTTATCTCTCGGCGATATTATTTCAAACACGCCAGTCAATCAAACGTATATACGCTGCAGGTAAAACTTCTATACGCGCGTATTTCCTCTTCGACACACGTACACATTATACACGATCCATTAGACAGAGTTAATCGCGCTAACAATAAAATAACACAACCAAGGATAATACGATATATTCCCTATGACGTATATTGTGTACACATTACCCTGATATACGTACATGAAATTAAATTACATGGCTCGTGCGCACTTAAAGTCATGATGACGCACACGTTTAAATTAAAAAAAAAATAAATAAATAAATAAACACGTATACGTACATTATATACGAGAGTGTGGCAATTAATCACGTGTACATACATACACACGTATATACGATACTCGAATTTATTCGTCTCTCGTTCAAGCTCAAAGAGTTGGCTGACGTCCAAACGCACTTTCTAGCCGAGCGATTTTTGGCGTGATTTTTTTATTTTTTTATTTTTGGCATCGCCCTCGAATTAACAATCGAATGCTTTCGTTTTTCAATTCTCCTTTCTCGAGCAAATGTATTTTCCCGCCATTGCCTGAAGGATCAAATACATTTAAAAATCAAAGACAACCGATCCAGACCCATCGGTTCGAACGGCGACGACAGCGATCGGCAGAGGTATCGCGTGTACAGTCTCCACCTTGAAATCAATCGATACCCCCCTCCCCCGCGTATCTTTGATCGGATCAAAACAAACACCGACAGCGGGTAGGCAAAAAAAAAAAAAAAACCCATCCACCTCACGAACCTCACCCATCACCCATCCTGCTTCCGCAGCGCGCCTCGCTTTGATATATCCGCATTTCGTGTCGCATATAGCCACGGGACGATCCCGTCTCTCTCGTCAATCTGATTAATTGGAGGCGAGCCACCGCGGAAGCTCATAGTATCGCCGTTTAATCGGCAGAGACGCTCTCGGTACACCAGCTGCCAGAAAAAAAAGGTACACGCGACCGGCACCCAAAGTCTAGGACTACTCGTCGATACGCCATCAGTTGGATCCGCGAGCGCGACGCGACCACTTGCTTTTTGCCATCTTATATACTCTCCTCCGATCGCGTGCACTTCATAGGTACGTGCGTGTATGTATTTGTAGTGTCGTACAGCAAACCGATTACCGATCTTTTCTTTTTTTTTTTTTTTTTTTTTTTTTAAGTCCTTTGTGATTGTCAAGGTACAGCTTTGCTTTAGCGGTGCTCTTTTTGTTTCGTAGTCGTTTGGCCAACGAGTAGTGGTTTTGCATCATACAAGGTTCCCTCTTTTCGGCCGCAAAAACGCTCGTACGTCCCCGGGAAATGAACATACGTTATCTCCGGCATACGCGTTATTTACCGAGGTCGCGTGACCCATGCCGATTTATCCTACTCTCATGTGAAAATAATAAATCATAACAACAAATGGTCAATCGCACCATCGGAAACGAAGTAGTTCATTTCCTTGGGGATGTCGTGTGTAAATGTAGATATATAATATGTATCACTTTGTGCTTACTCGCGCTTATTTTCTGCGCGACTTTTAATAATTTCAGCGGCTAAACATAATAGCTTTTCCTGCTGCTAACAGCATGCCGCGGTCCAGCCGATACCCACCGCTCCCACCCATCTCCCCTGTCCAGTTGGCCCTTGTGAGTTCACCCCCGACCTACCATACGACCCGTGCTTTGCCGATGTCACCAGCGCACACGCGCTGCATCCTCCTGGCCGCGGCCCGTCCGCGCTACCCCGTGCCCTACGTGGCCCTGAGCCCCCAACCGCGCAGCCTCTCCCTCGCCTTGAAGCTGGCCACGGCGCCCCGCGAGCCCGGCCCCCTCAGGCTCGCCCCGTCCCACCCCTGCCTCATCCCCACACCAAAGTCCAAAACCCTGTCCCGCTGTCCGCCCCTCTCCTTCCGCAAGACCTGCCCGTGCCCGCTGTCCCGGCGCTGCGGCAACTGGAGACCCTCGCCCCCCATGCCAAAGTTCTTCTCGCCGGCTTATCCCCTGATGCCCCGTTACGTGCCCGAGGTGCCCCAAGACAGGCTGGCCAGGGCCATGCGCCTCGAGCCCCGGCCCGTGTTTCTCGGCCTCAGCCTCGAGAACCACGCGCTCAAGAGACGCGGCCCCACCACCTCCTCCTCGCGGCCCTACAGAGCTTGATGCTTTTGCCGACCATCTGTAAAGTGTAGTTTTTTTTTTTATATGTATACATTTGTGTGGCTCCGATGTCGTGTGATTTGTAAGAAAGATTATATATAGCTTCGGACTTTAGTTTATCCGCACCCCCAAGAGCTTTTTCGCGTGCATCAGTGAATAGAAAAGAAAAGTGTGATGTATATATACCCCAAGCCATCCTTGCATGCAATGGATCCGCTAGCTTTGTATATATACTATATTTATAACGCATAGAGATTTTCACCCCCCGCACAAAATACAATAGCGATAAATATGATAATGATGATGATGATGATAATAAGGCCCGCGAGCTGCTGTACCTTGATAAACACACACTCTCGGGCGCGGCCCTTCAGTTATCGTCCTTGCCCCTGAGACCGCCCCATCCTCGCTCGTCCGCTCCTCGTCCCGCGAAGCCAGCTATGCAGCAGATCTGCGAGTACCACTACAAGCACCGCGAGACGCGGGTCGAGCGCACTTACCCCCTGTATCCCTCGTCGCCGCCGATACCACCCCCACCGCCCCCGCCACCGCCGGCCCAGAAGGTCCATTACATCCGGGTGGAGGTCGAGAAGCCCCAGCCACCACCCCCGAGGAAGAAGGTCGTGTTCATCGAGGTCGAAAAGTCACCGCCGCCACCGCCGAGGGAGAGGGTCGTTTACATACAGGTCGAGAGAGCACCGCCGCCGATGCCCTTCTACCAGGAGATGATGAGTAAGCTATTTCGGGGTGTTTTTTTTTTTTTTTTTTCCCTAGTGTGTAACAAGTACGGGGTGGGTCGGTTATACTGTTATGTATATAGCGTCGCTTTGACGGTGCCTTTGCGCTATTGACCAATTTACCTGCAGTGTCGCGTGCGGTTGGATGTTTAATAATAAATTTTCGAGTCTGTATACGTTGTGTGTACAGGTATAGGTGGCGCGTGGTTTTCGTACACATTTTGATATTTCGGGATCGCGGTAAAAGTGTCGCCAACAGCTGATTTTATGTTGAAATTGGAGTCGCGATTTTTGGGCACGCGATTTATACTTGTATACTCCTGTATTTTTACCGGAAAGCGAAAAGAGTGAAAAAAAAAACAAAAAAAATGCGTTTTTTGGGTGAAAGACATTTTAAGATCCCGATGGGTGTCGAGTTTACCTGCAATTTATACGGGATTGCATTTTATTTGCTAAGACAAGGAATTTTCATAATTCAATGGGTACTTTCGTTTACAGTCAATTTTTGGAAGGATAACAAAAAAAATTTCGTTCTTTGTTTTACCAAACATTATAACTTTACCAGGTGTACTTATGAAGGGGTGTATCTTCGAAAATAATATTTGTATCGAAAAGCAAAAAAATATGCTCTTTAAGGGTCCTTCAACTCGAAAATTGTTATGAATGGTTTTTCATAAATAAATTTTTCCCTCTTGACATGATAACTGAAATCATTAAGAAAAATTATTATTTTCACGATCCAAACAACAAAGAAAAGAAAAATAAAATATTTAAGGAAATGATGACATGAATGAAATATCAACATCGTAATGATCATTTTTATTTTGTTCTGGTATAAAACAATTTTTTTCGCGTAATTTTTATGGATTTACACGAAAAGAAATAAGGTTTCGCTCGATCGGAGGAAAAAAAAAAAAAGCTCAAATCATCCCCCACAAACGTAATCGATACCCACATCCGATTCTGCCCAACCCACCCACGCCTTTCTACAATATATTGAGTAAGCAAAGTGTCTGTGTATACATATAAGACCCAGAGAAGAATAGAATGGAAAGAGAGGCTTTAATGCTGTTCGTTACACTTAGCGGTGTAGGCCACCTTTTTCTCACGGCCGCGCCGCTCGACGCTCGTTTTCCGCGTCAAGGCTGCCACACTTTTTTCTCTCAGCCGCGCGTTATATACACACTCAATTGTCACTGCTGTCGTCGCCTCTTCTGCGAATAATTGCATTCATCATTTTTTTTTTTTTGGTTCCATTTACTTAAAAAATAAAAAATAATAATCATAATAATACCAGTTATAGCCAAATAAGCTCAGTTCGGGGAGCGTATACGCATGTTTATTCAAATTAAATAGAAAGTGCGCACAAGAAAAAAAAAAAAAAAACACCATTACATCCACGTGTACGCGTTTAACGTAATTTTGAATGGCCATTATTTTCCAATGGAACGATATTTCATTACAGATTCCAAGTGGGGAAGTAAAATGTATGCAAAATTTAATAATATTTATCGCAACATTTATAATTTCGAAAATATCATGCAGCATACGTATTGTTGAGGTTGACCATTTCCGGCGTCGAAAACAATTGCAAGCAGCAAAAAAATGCGGATTGAAAAAAAAAATGGCTCATCTTGGCGCGCAGCTCCGTATATCTGCCTCGTATGCTTATAATCGTCGTCGCGGCCTTGATCACGAGCCAAGAGTCAAATTTCCGGCCCAAACTTATGTAAGCGCGCGCATTAGCATCGGCGATGCGGGTGTGACGAGCAATTAAGTCGCCCTCTATAACGAGCAGAATGTCTGATGCTGCCGATGATGCGCATAATTTTTAGGTTTATGAGCGGTTCCATATCTGGCTGAAAAAATCTGAATAATCGCAGGTATGGCTCGCGTGTGCGTACATGTTTTTTTACTTCGTTTGCACGTCAATTTGGCAACTACGTTTTTTAAGGTGAGAATTTTTAATCCAAGACTCACGCGTGTACGTAATTTTAATGTCTTTTGGTCACGTGTACTTTGGCTTACTGAGAAATATGCAAATTTCTTACGCAAGATGTTACGATTGATTCAAGTTTAATCTGTCGCACATCGAGAAAACAAGATTTGATATTGGTCTTTGTTAAATTTAAGTATAAGCCAAAGAAACTTGTACGTGTCTCACCACAACCACCATATTCAGACTTGAGCAGAATTATTTCCGGAATTTTAAAAACGTGAATAAAAACTTTCTCCCAAAATTAAGTGCATTCGACTCGATGAGAAATTTTTTATTTATCATTTTTTACAATACAGTAATGAGGACATGATATATGAAATAATGCATCAAGCATTGAGCAAAAAAATTTATTTCAAAATAACTTTCAAAGTATCCAAGTCTGACCATATATTGTACGTAACAGAGTAACAAAACATCCTTAAAAACAAACCAATAATTGGAGTAAATGCGTGGGGCACGCAAAAGCTGTATGTATACGTATACTATAAACAATGAAAAATAATAAGCCTGTGCGAATGACCTTTTTTTGTCAACGCCTCGTTGGTCGCTTCCTCTTCCTCGTTTTCTCTCTTATTGCAACATCGTCTTGAAATTCGTTCGCGAAGCTCGTTTGCGCCAATGTATACAGGTATAGGGGATCGGTATTTCATGCAGAAGAGACAAGAGTATACATATTTTTGTATTTATGGCACGTAACTTGTATTCATTGGAAAATGTACTTTATGTAACACACAGCATTCATGTACATTATACTATTATACTATATTCATTTATTTTACGCAAAGCATTTGAACCCAGTGTGACCAATGTGTTTTTGCCTGAGAAAATGGCATTGGGTGATATTTGGAATATATATTTGGAATTTGATATTATATTTTTTAACGTACATGAAAACACACTTTTTTTTCCATGAATGTACTGCATTTTTTCACCAAAAAAATTTTCTGATTCATCCTTATTTGGTACATAATATTGAGAAAAACAATTTTTCTACCATGAAAAGTGCATTACACTATTAAAAAAAAATTACGTTTCAAAAACCTGGAAAAGTAAGTATCCGTGCCTCAGTCTGCAACTGTACATAGGAATTATACTAGCGTTCCTCTGTCGGGACTTTGATGTCGAAGCCATTTATCTTGTTTTATCTCTTATATGTATATAGAAACACATGGAGCATGAAAGTCGAAAAAACGTAGATTTATGATTCGTACGAGTATATAATTTCACTAAAAAACGTGCGTACGAATGTGGAATGATAAACCAGGTATTTAATTCGAGCGAGAGGTTTTGTAATTTATCAACATGTATTTTTTGCGCTTTAATATCACTCGGGTCTATTGCGCGAATGTAAATTGTTTTTGCTACATATAAAGCAGTCGAGCGGCTGAGAGCTTACTTTTGAGTTTTTGGCAAAAGCCAGAGATTAGAATAATTTACGATCGCATACGCCGGCCAGCGTGATCGATTGCTCCCATTAGCCGTGAAAGATGTGGCGACGAAAATCGTTTAACATAGATTGTATGTCTACGAGTTGTTTTTTTTTCTTTCACACGAAAAAAAACAAATATTTAAAAAAAAAGAAAGTTTAATTCCAGTGCATTTGCTAAAAAATTTAATAATTTGTGTTAGACAAAAGCCAAGTTTACTACATTGTTTTACATCAATTCCCCAATAGTTGAAACGTTTATTTATACCTCATTAAATGCACAGAAGAACTTTACGCACGTAAATATTGTAAATAATGTGACAGTTCATTAGGATAATATGATTGATCTTAGGTATAGTAGTTTTCTCATGGACATTTGATTGTATAGTGACTATTTTGTGTAAATATCAGAAACGTTGCACTTTGTCTGATGAAGGAACTAATGGATGATAATAATTACGAAACTGAGGTAATAACTAAGTATTTTTATCTAATTTTTTTAGTCCAAAGATCACCCAGAAAATTAAATTTTTAAGTTTACCAAAAAGTATTTATAAATGTCCTTTTGAAAAATGTATAAGGGACTGACGCAGATTTCGATGCCAAAGCCATGATTCTTATTTTATTTCTCTCGAATGGAGCTTGAAAATAAAAAAAATGTCAATTTATAGTCCGTACGAGTTTTGTTTCGCTATAAATTTAAAGTATTTATCGCGCGAGCTCGGAGTTTATAATTTATTTACGCCTTGCGACATCGATACGAAATTGTTAGTTTTTTAACAGTAAAATTTTGCAATGATAAAAATAAGTCGCGAAAAGTGTATGTGATGAAAATTACTGTTTCATTGGAGTAAAAAATTAATTAAATTTAATTTCTCATTCGTATTACAGTGACGATCGTCATTCGCTTCTTCGCCCTCGTAGTGACATAACCTCAATATCCAATACCCAATCTCACGCTTGAAAAAACACACACACACAAGTGTATCACCCACATATTGAGGTTCGTTCGCGTTGCACCTCGACCTCGCGTCCACACAATGCCAGACCTTGGCCCAGAAGAACCACCGAAAATAGCAAGATGCCGGCTCGTGAAACGCGAAGATTTCACCGGCATCCGCCGGCTCGTCCGCTGTCGCACGCTTGACACTTTTCCCGACGCCGAGCGCTTCGGAGCCATTTAGTAGGTTTTCCTTTATTTATACCTCGTTTTTTCTTCTCCCCCCCCCCTCTTTTCTGCAACAACACCGTAATATCATAATCACAATGATCCTGAACATATTGTACCTCACGCATTTCGCGCTGCATATTATTTTCGGAGTCAAGTTCGACTGGAGGGTTTACTTCGTCGTCGAGTTTTGGGTGATATTTTTCTCGACCGTAGGCCACGACCTCCTCGTCTGTCTGATGAATATGGGACTGGATCTACTTTTCGAGGACTCTTTTGACTTTGTCATAAAATTCATGCTCTAAGAGTCGAAAAAAAAAAAAAAAAAAAAAAAAAAAAAAAAAAAATCATAACACCATCATTGACAATTTAGCGAAAAAGCCGTGCTCTGCTTACTGCAAGAAAACGAAGCAAATGAGATCGCCTCGGCGATGTTTCTGTGCAACCATCCGAGCGTCCCGGCGCTTTCCCGAGGAGATTGGCTGATTTGGTTACACGGGCTCTACGCGTACGTTAAATTATTATTCAACACGTGTATTTTCCCCTTTGCTTTTCATCCGTGAGAACAAAATCGTGTGATATTTCATGTATCCGTTCGTTTTGATGATAAAAATACAAAGGCTGGAAAAGTCAACGGAGATGAACACGTTGTTCGTGCACTTCCTCGTTTGGGACGATCGTTACGGGGACTGTTTCCTGGGAGAGCTGTTGAAGGCAACTTTCTACACGGCCGCGCTCTGCAATTACGTCATTGTGGTGCAGCCACCGGGAACGACACCAGGTGATGCGACGACGACTCGTTTGTTTTCCTTGGCACACGCCTTTTGGCCTTTTTCCGGAACAACGCGTCACATCATTTTTTTTTTTTTCTGTAAACTTTGAAATTTAAAACCCAAGTGTACAAACCTTATCGTGTAATTTTTAAATAGAGCAAAAGAGCCCTCTACAGCCTTCTTGTGGTGATAGTTTGGAGAAAAGAAAGGAAAACTGGTTCAACAGTTTATATAGTATATATTTAGTTTTTTCTAAAACATCTAGTTGACATTTAAACGCATTTTTAGCCTTTCGGATTCCCAAAGAAATGACGAGACTAGCGCCGATTAACGAGGCCCAGGATGTCGATGCTCAGGTGCTCTACGTTGGCGACGAGAGCCAATTCCTCCCCGAAATAAAGTACCGTCTGGCCGTGTAAGAATGTTTTCGATTTTTTTTTTAAACCCACGCACTCATACACCAGATCCATAGTAAAGCGCACAATGGAGGCGTCATTTTTTACGCAATCGTTTTGGCACGTCGTATGCAATGACCAAAAAATAATAGTATACATTGTAACATGGAATGATGATGCACCTCACCACGTGATTCACTTATTTCCCTTGTCCATGAAAAAAAAAAAAAAAAAAAAAAAACCAGCGAAGAAGACAACGACGACATTATCCAAATGCTGGACGCCGAGTCGAGCGCGCTTCGGTCTCGCTACGGCGACTATTACGTGAGCGAGTTGGCCCGCCACCCGGTCGACTCGCGGCGACTCTGCGTCTCGGAAAACCGAGAGAACGCGATAACCGGTGTCCTGGGCCTCAACAGCTGCCTCGATCTCGATTTACTGAACGACAAGTTCGAGCTCGGCGCCTTTGCCGGGCTCTGGAAAACCATCGAGCCACCCGAGATTGGGTGATGATTTTTCTTTTTTCCCCCTCGCTTTACTCATTCACAGTCATGTTTACACCATATACGTAACCGAGTGGTACTTCGTACAGGGTCGAAGACGACAGCGAAGAGGCCGAGTGCTTCGAGTACCCGTGGGATGATATAGGTACCGATCGAATCCGTATGAACTAACGAGCAAATCGGAGCGACTTAATAAAACTTATTCTGAAAGACGCGAGGGACAAAGATCGGAAGCAAGAGAACAACGCCTTTGCCGTGGAGCTCCTGAGTTTCTCCAGCTCGTTCGAGGAGCTTCGTTCCCGGGGCCTCCTGGGCGCTGGCTTTGGCTGCTTCCCCGACCTCGACTACTGCGTCATCCTCGTGCCGACCGATCGGCCCTACTTTCCGTTCCTCGACGAGTTCACGGTACGTACAGTGGCTCCGAGGTTCGAGGCTTGCTGACCCCAGTCCTTACCGATCTCCCAGAGAGTGCCCCTCAAGGCCGATCGAGATTTCCCCATGGCGCTGTACGTGACTCACCGGATGGTGGTGCGCGGCTGCTTCGGTACGCGTCTGGCCCACCCGATGGATTACCTCGAGGTGTCGAGATTCCTTGACGGCGTGACCGATCACGCCTCGTACGTTCTCCACGATTTCGGGGAAACTCTGAGATCGAGTGCGGAAAACGAGCATCGATCCTACCTTCTCCTCTGCGGGAATGTAGTCGTCGGACTGGCGATCGTCTGGTGCGTTTTTACCTGGCATTGCGTATACATGGAACGCTCCCTCGATACCGATCTCCGCTCCCCGTGGCACAAGCAGCAGTGGCAGCGAGGCGGAAGTTGCCGTGCTCCGGCGGCGTTATCGCGTGGAGGATCTGGCGCCAAGAGCAGCAGGACAGCAATCGGCCGGTCTGCTGGTGCGGCTGGACCTACTACCGGTCTTTGGCGCGCGGCTTGGCTTCTTTATCTCGGAGATCGCCAGGCTCGCCGATCGCCCCCTCATGTTCCACAAATCGAAGCCCCTTGATGACGTCGAGGTGCACTTGCGGTTTTTGTTTTTTTTGTTTATATTTTGTTCGCGCAACGCGATCGGTATAAAGTGAACAATGACTCGACGACAGAGCGCCGATCTGTCGAGGTTTATGCAGCCGGTCGAGCCGAGGATCCGCAATTGGCCCCAATTCCAGCGTCTCCGCGCCGAGAAGAGCGATGACGAGGAGCTGTCGGCGCTGTACGTCTTTACGCCGAGATTGACGCTGATCGGCAAGGAGATCGTCAACGCGAAGATCGTCGTGGTCGGGGCCTCGGACTGTGGGCTCGCCTTTGTCGACGCATTAACTACGGGGTGAGTGGCGTTTTGCGCCATCACTTTGGACACAATTACAACATTTGGGACGCATCTCCGCGCAGATTCAAGTACAGAGAGCTACGATTCGCCGATGTAACACTGGTGTCGACCAACGGGCGCACGAGCGATTCGTGGAGCGAAAAATTCACGCCCTTCCGGGGACGATACTGTTGCGCCTATCGAAGCCTCGCCCCCGCCAATTACAACGTGGTCAGAGGCACCGTCGTCGCGATCGACAGGTTAATTTCTTTTTTCTTGTTTTTTTTTTTTTTTTTTTTTGGGAGTCCTTTGATGATTGACGGAATAAAGGAAGGAGAGGTGCGTACGGGTGAAAAACTCGGGGATCCTCGCTTACGATTACCTCGTACTTGCGTGCGGCACGCCGTTCCGGAGGCCCGAGTTCAACAGCTGGCAAGAGGACGAGTGAGATTTTTTTTATTTTTTATTATTATTATTTCCATCACCACAACCGATACGGATGGAGGTTGCGTTTCTGGAAGGTCGATCAAATCGGGTTTCCAGTCGCCACCGAATTGCTTCACGATCAACGACGATTTCGAGGCGAAAGCGTGCTCGGAGGAGATAAAGCGCATCACGAAGGATTTCACGGTGGAAAGTACGCGAGGGATGATCGAGTCGAGAAACCGAAATTGATGATCGACCGATTTTTACCGATTTTCGCAGAATCGGTAGTCTTTCACGGCCGCGGTTTGGAGTGCTACTGCGCTATGGCCGGTTTCCTCGAGCTGGGCCTCGAGCCCGGATGGCTCACGCTGATCGAGCCGGTCCGCCACGATAACGATTACGGCGATCGGCCGGCCTTTGAGGACGATCCCGAAGTGCGTACCCCTTGAACGATCGGTATGGCGATTGAAAAATCACGTGTACGCCCTTATTGAAAAGATCAAGGGGACAATGCGGGAGGTGCTGGAGATGATGGGCGTGAGGATTATGGCGAATTGCGAGCTGGTTGACGCGGTGGTCGAGGAAGGCTCGGAGCTGGTGAAATACCTGCGAGTCGAGAGCGACGGGGAGGGCGAGTCGAGCGAGTACGTGGACTGCGACGCGCTCATCAGCTTTCATGCGAGGGGGCCTTCCTTCGAGACGTGCTCTGGTGAAATTTTGTTGTTGTTGTTGTTGTTGTTGTTGGTCCGAGCGAGTGTGAAAGAGAGGGTTGACCGTACGCGGTTGTCGGGATTGGATGATGCTATTTGGGTTAATCGCTTTGGTCATTTTATCATATCGTCACGTGAGTTTGTCTAGTTTGCGATAAAGAAAAAAAAAAAAAAAAAATCCAAGGTTTGTGGTTGTTTTACAATCGTGATGTCAGCGCTAACGTAACGTCGTTAAGACTCATTTTACGAGCTGACTATCCGCGGGGGAAATTGTAATGCTTCTTTAGCTTCTGTACCTCGATATTACTAATAAAGAAAAAAAAAGGGTTCAGGTGAATTTGCAAAATATTGCGACATCGCGCTATGGTAGGGAAAATTGCTTTATACTTGCGTTCGTAAATAGGCGTGGCGAGATTAAGAGATTATATTACAGGTCGATCGACACGCCGCGGAGTATCCGATGCTCGGTACGGTCAGGAATTTTAATCGTGTCCTACTAGGCACTTTTTCTCTCTCTCTTTCTGCGTGGCCTGTTTATTCACTTGTGTGATTTTAAATCGGAGTTGGTGCAAATTATACAAGTGTCTCGTGCGGTTGAGGAATATTTTTTTTTTTTTTTTCTAGTCACCGCACGTCTAATCGTTGCGGTCGGGTGACCTATACCTCGATTCACAAAAAAGTGAACAAACCTACAAAAAAACAGTTTTTTTATACTCCCTACATGTAGTGACGAAATTCGATGAAAACAAAATACGACGAGTAGTTGGAGGATTTTATTACCACTTACAAACATGTGATCTTTTTTTTCCACCCTCAATTACGTACAATGTTTTTTTTGCCCCCCTCATAAACATCCATCACTGCGCGCAGCAATACAATACTTTGTAGCAATTAAAAATAATTTGACCCCAATCGGTACTATTGGTCTAAGGCAATATCGAAAAGAAAAGCTATATATCCACGAAAATTCCTCGTTGTTGTTTGTAGACGCGAGCAAAAAAAAAGTATTGATCTTACATTCAAACAGCTATCGAGGAGGCCGGTCTCGTGATGTTCGACGGCCGCCTCGTAATCGACGGGGAATTCAGAACGAACGACAATCGCGTCTTCGCCGCCGGCACGATGACCAAGTACTCGAGCAAATTGACGAGAACCGACATATGCCGCGAACTCGGGCACCTCCACAACAGCGTGGAAGTCGGCGAGAAGGTCATCTTTGTTTTTTTGTTTTTTTTCTCATTCCGAGAAGCGATTTGAGTAAGCGACGGGCTCCATTGTCATTTATACACGTTTTAAAATTGCCGATTTATCGCGAATCGGGATCGACTCGTTCGACGAAGCAGTTGGCCGATACTTTCGTCAAGATGGTAATGAGCCGCAATGAGGATGGTAAAAGTGCCGAAGACGACGGCTGGACGAGTCTGGAGCCGAGAGTGCCCGGTTGCCTGTACCGAAAGCCCGTGTTGGCCGGTTGCGTGCTTCCTGGCGGCTACCGGTACCTCAGAGTGGAAAAGCCCGGAAAACCCGAGGTTTCTTGAACACGTTTTCTTACAGTTGAAAGAAAAATGAATAAGAAAATCGTGTTTTTTCCCTCGTGATGAACAGCCGTGCGCGGAACGTGGCGTGTTTACCTCGGGATCTTGCGTAGCCGATACCGGATACTTTCGACTTTGTTTGAGCGAGTACCGTAGCTTCGAGGGCATTACTTGCTTCCGTAAAACGGTGAGTGTCTTCGAGATCGGGACTTGAGGGGGGGGGGGATTTTTAAAAATAAAACGTCGAAAGAAAACGCGCGTGTTTGGTTTTTTTTTTTTTTTTCTCAAGTAAATTTAGATAACGGTCGTGCGCATTGAATTTTCGAGTGCTGGACACGAGTATTCTCCGGTTACGCTGAGCGTTTGTACCTGGCCTTAAATGTATGTTTTTCAAGATATCGTTTGATTTTATCACGCATTTTCATACTCGTATTTTTCTCCCGGCACGTAACAATTGTTCATAAACGAGCCTTTGTGCGCGCTACGGTAATTTATTTTAATTGAAGCGCGAGGCCGTGTACTACTCTCTGGTATACCTATGTGACTAATTAAATTAGTTGAAAAAACTTCCACTTTGTTTTAAAAGCTGTTTTTTTTTTGTTTTTTTTTTTCTTTAAACAAGCTTTAATTTTGCATGTGTATTTACTTACATTTTTTTTCTTGTACTGCAGACTTGGGTACGGATACTTTTTCAATTTTTTTTAGAAATGCAGTTTTCGGTTGAAATTATAATGCATACATTATGCTGAAAAAATATGTATGTACACTTCAAAATGAAATTTAATCTTACTCATAATGTATTGCACTTATCTCCCAGAAAAAGTTCTGTCTACTCAGTACAGTGTTTTAAATATAGTGATAGAAGAAAACATTTCATTGAAAAAATTCATTGTAATAAAAAAAAAAAAAAAACATTTTTTTAAATGCTTGAAAACGAACTCGGTCCGATGTTGGGTTGAGCGATTTCATCCAGTTTGTGAATTATTCCCGATCCCTAGGACTTTGATATTCAGACCATCGCGGCGATGTACGGCAAACACGAGGCGGTAATGGGCGGTTTCTTGGTGAATTTATTATTCAATAAAAAAAAAAAAAAAAAAAACAAAGATTTGTATACGGTATTAGACACCTATACGGTTTTCACAGCGCTTGGAAAATAACAATCTGTTCGAGTTCTTCGACCAAAGCTGGACCGCTGCTCTGTTCAACGACTACTTTGACGATTTCCGGAAAAAGTGCCAATTCACCATCGCCAAAAAAATACTCAGCACCGTACGAATCAATTTCCATAACTACTTCTTTACATTTCATCGAACGAAATACTACAAATGATCATCCTCATCATCACAAACATCAGCCGGACTGCGATCGGCACTCGACGGGTGATTGCGACTGTTCGTCCACGTCGGACGAGCTCATCGAAGAAGTAACTTTTCGCTGCACTGAGCTAAAATTATTACAATGAGCTAGAACGAAAAAAAAAAAAACACATGCACACCGCGATCGCAGAGCTCGCTCGACAAACTGAAGCGCGTCCTGTCGGAGTGTCGGAAGAAGGACGAGCAGCCACAGGAGACGGAGGACATGCTGGCGGAGTTCGTCGAGAGCCACGAGAGCGAGCTGCCGATGTACTTGACGCCGGGGAGGAAGAGCCAACTTCTCCGTGAAATCGAGGCGATGACGATTCACCGGTTGGACGAGGACTCCAGTGGCTGCGAGTCGGCGACGTCGTTGGAGGAAGATACGCGATCGGACGTCCTTAAATTCGACGTCTTTTGCTTGCAGGACTAATATCTCGTGCCCGGGTTTTCATTTGTCAATTTATGGGATGTTCTACACTACTCCGTTAAATATTTGTGATTTTTAATAAAAAGATCTCGATTTTTAATATTTTCGCTAGCGAAAATACAGTTTGATATATATATTATATATACTCGTAGGTATAAAATGTAATGCAACTTCCAATTCAATACAAGTCTTTGCAATTTCACGTCAAAAGTAGTTTTGAAAAGTTTTGTTTTGATACGATTTTTTTTTTAATATGAATCAAATAATTATTAATCGTGAGTGTGTGAAACGAGTAATTATTCGTTTCGAGTGGCCAAAATCCCGAAGTTTGAAAAAGAATTTTTTTTTAATGTTACGACAGCAAAATATCGTCCTTTTCGCGATATCTGCATTATTTCAGGAGGTATGGCGATTTTTATTTATGAATATCATTATTAGTCCAGAAATATGAAACTTGGAGCACAGCCACGACTTTTTTTGGGCTTTGTGTGGTATAATAAACTAAACTATATAAAACCTAAGAGCAATAGGAAGGAGCATCCAATATTTTCGAGTGGCTAAAGTCCTAAACTGTCCATTTTCATTATCACGGAATATCATCCTCTTCGCAATATCTGAGATGTAAAGCGATTGCTTTTAGAGGATAGTCATCACTACTTTATAATTACCGCAACATCTTACTTTTCGCGGTAGGAGGCAAATCGCCATTTTCCCGAGCGACCGCAGCATCCTTCACAGCATATACCTGTACTTGCGGAAAACCCAAACAGAGAGAGAGAGGGAGAGAACGTTATATATTCAGGCGCTCCAGCGAACAAAGGAGAAACTCTCGCTCCCGAAACAACAGCCCGTGTATACATCATGTGTATCCTCCCAATGATCCGCGCGTATGGGTGGGTGGAAAATATTAGAAGAAAACGAGACTTTGGGAACCTCACGAAAATCGCGCGACCGCCTCGACATCACCGTGTTTTTCTCATCTCCCATGCTTTTGTAATAGTGTACATCGCCACGTAGACAAAGGAAGGTGGAAAAAAAAAAAAAAAAAAAATATCGCGAGGATCCCTAACATGTAAAATCTGGTTTTTCACAGAGAGATATGACAATGGACCATTGCTGCGGAGAAATCGAGGCCTATGTAACGCTGCTCCCGATTTCCCTCTCTCTCTGGCTCGTTTGCCGGAGAGTTCCGTTTATTAGCATGATTCGCGCGATTCGCAGCGGAGGTACACCTACATGTATATACATACTTACGAATTATAGGTCAAGTTTATGTACTATAACTACTGTTGCTTTAAGCTCGAGCGCTTCGAGAGAGTAAGTCGTACGGATGGAAAGGTGGCGGAGGAGGGATTTTATTTTTTCTACTTTTTCCTTTTCCTCTCTTCATCTCTGTACAATATATACAATATATAGGGTGAGAGCAGCGGAGGCGAGCACGACCAGCTGATGTCAGTAGCTTGCGAGCCGCCGTCGTGCTCGTGCAGTTGGTGTTCTTCTCTTTACTTCTTCTTTCGATCATTTATACTTCTCCCTACACAGTTTAGGTACAGTTTTTCCTGACATTTTTATCGAAGGGTATCGTAACCCGCGAGGTTTTTGAACTCGGTTTTGTGCCGATCTCTGACGAGTGATTTATAAATACAGGTGTCAAACAATAGGAAAATCCACGACGGGTGTTGGTGGTGGTGTTTTTTTTTTTTTTTTTAATTCAGTTGAAGTTTCTTCGGTGAAAAATAATCCAAGTCGGCGAGTCGGAGGAAATAAAACGTGACTCATTAGCCGCCCGGAAATCGCGTTGCGGTGCATTCGCATTTATACGCACCTACACCAAACCACCCACGGAAAAAATGCGTCGTTCAAAAAAAAAAAAGAGACAACGTACGCAAACTCGATCGCGACTTTGATGAAATTATTTGCAAAAACCAGTTTTCTCTCTATACTTTTACATTGAGAAATAACATACGTATACGGTTCTCGCGTACGCGTTGGCGCGCAACATATAAATGATCAAACGCGTTGGGGAAATCACTTGCGCTGGAGATTTTTCAAATGCAAGTGCACACATTTTTGCACACGGTTTTTTGGTCTGTCCGTGTTTTTATGACCCTCGTGGATGCGCAGCTAGTATCAGACTCCACTTAATTAATATCGAGGCGATTCGACAATAAACCAAACCAATTGATTCTTTTTATGGCATGTCAATTCTAAAATTGGTCAAAATGGAGTAATCCAATGGAAAATTGATACTAATTATTTTTTTTAAAACCCACCCCAGAGTATCCCGCTAATTCATCTTGTTGTGTTTACAAACGATGAAGGCCAAACACACGGGAAAAACTGAGGCGTTCTGCTTCCCATGTCCCCCAAAAAAAGATTGAAAACATTGGCTCGGCTATGCGGCTGGTTTTCGGAAAAACAGAGCGTTTATATCAAGTTTAGGTCAATGTCGGGCTAACTATAGACAGGCCCGCTTATTTGCAGATTATGTTTGTTTGTTTTGTTTATTTCTTTTTCAACTTGCCGTTCTGAAATAAAATTCGACACTGTTTTTTTTTTTTTTTTTTTACAGAGTAATCCTAAAAAAATGTATCAAACATCGACAAAAAATTTAAATGCCTATAAGTACCTGAAAACGCTGCGTAATTTAAAAAAATTAGAATTTTTCAACAGGATTCTCCGTTAATCCGAACAAATTGTGTTAAGGAGCAGATAAGTACGACAAAAATCCCGAATGAAAAAACGGAAGGCGGTTTCTTTCCTCTGACTTATCGTACCACCGTATCAAGCGCCATTAGACATTAGCGCTACAAGGCCTCCACGCGCCGACAAAGACGCGGATGCGATAATTGTTATGAAAGAGCGTCGGAGGAAAAGAATCTCGATGCGTGGGCCCTTACCTATGCGATTCTCTAAGAGTGCAATATACTGCAAATACATTTGCAATTGGAATTAAGTTTACGTAGTTAAAATATAAATTACTATTAAACATCAATACTGGTCACGTAAAAGTATCAAATTTGGTGCATAATGTATTCCCTTAACTGTAGAAAAAACTTAAAATTTTTAACGTTATAATTTTAAAAAAATATATTTTTTTTTTCTATTTTAACATTTTTGTAAAAAAGCTTCGTTATACGATCGATTCATTGTACCACAAAGGCGCATTGGATCGATTAATTTTTCTCATTTCTTTGAAGGTACACTTATTTAGAAAAGTTGAGTCGAAAAGCGTAACAAAATTTAATGATTATTCTCACTTTTTATGCACGCTAAAGCGTGGGCGTAAGACGTGCCGCGCCTGCCAAATTTTTTGGTTAATTGCCCCGTGACGCGTTATATAATTTTAAAATAAAGTTTGAGTCATTGAAAAACGGCTTTGGCTGAGCTCACTTAAGGCAAAAGTCGAAAAAAAATAAACGTTTTTTTTTTTTTTACAGCCATGATGAAATCGGTGATGCCGCAGTCGGGGTCGGACGCGACGGAGACCAAGGTGATACGGCTTACGTCAAACCAGGAGGCTGTCTTGCAACAACAGTTCAACAGATGGCCGAAAAATCCCCACAAAGCCGATGTCGTGCTTTTGGCCGCCGAGACCGGGCTATCCGAAGAAGATGTCCAAGTGAGTGTTTTTTTAAAAGAGCGCACACAGTCGTAAGAAAAAATGCACCGAAAAATAAATGGCCCTGGTCGTTAAAAGTCTTTTTTTAGCCCACAATAAATTATATCAT
Organism: Copidosoma floridanum; assembly: GCF_036245765.1. Taxonomy (NCBI): domain Eukaryota; kingdom Metazoa; phylum Arthropoda; class Insecta; order Hymenoptera; family Encyrtidae; genus Copidosoma; species Copidosoma floridanum. Next base: position 5,505,745 of record NW_028321889.1, on the reverse strand, counting down.
AATTTTGATGTATTTTTTTCAGGACTGGTACTCCTTTAAATTGGCACAGCTGAGGAAAGAACAAGGCTTGGGCGGTGGCTTTGGACTAGGGCAAAATTACTGATTGTCGCCAAAATCATGCTCGTCATAGGACAACATTCGACCACCAGCGTGTCAGTATTTTTCTCCGAACCGAAAAAAGAAAATAATACGAAACTAATAATATATACATATATTATGATTAAATAAAGAAATAGACGAAAAAATACACCACCGTCAATGTTATAATGACAACTGAAGGAAAAACGGTACAAAGATAGTTAGGTAATTTGTAGTTTAATACCTCATTTATAAATTCGTAAACTGAATTGTTAAAATGAAGATATGAAGATGTATTTTTTAGCTCTATCGTAGAATAAGTGTCCAACAAAAAAAAAAAAAAAAAAAAAAAAAAAAAAAATCACGCCGTGTGTGTAGTATACGAACGCTACCGCGAAACTTGCGCGAAGAATAATTCAATTAAAATATAACTAATGTAATATATAGATGATTAAAACAAGTGCAATTAATAGTGGAATGCAACAATTTTTTACATGCACAACCATTGTATCAGTAAACACGCTTCATACAAAAATTACCGAAAAACAGAGTTTTTTTAGTGCCTAGTCGTTAGCAACGCCGAAAGCGTCAAACTCATGGTCTCATTACGAATTGTTAATTAACGTTATTAGTTAAAAAGTAAGGATATTTTTATGTTAACACGAATGAACGAAAAATAATTTTTTGACCATCGTTTTTAGTAAAACGGTGATTGTGCTTAACATATATTAATAAACGATCGATTTAACGAAAAATTTGTTAATTTTATTTTATCAATCCTAGTTTTCATTTCATCCACAAATTAAATACGTAGTATTAACAATTATAGGGTATTGATTGTAAAAACACCTACATTGACAATACCAATACCATATTGAAAATAATTCAAATAGTAGATACGTGTATATATATATGGAAACTGCTACCATAGTACGTATACGTAACTTTATTTATCTGCTGTATCAGTTAGGGAGGGGATGGAAAATAAATAATATATTTTTGTGAACTGATTCAACAGTTTTTATTTTTCATAGAAACCTAACATATAATTATAAACAATAACCTAAACAACCTAATATATAATTATAATTACAATTATCAATCATCTTTTACATTGAAGATCGAATGGTAAAGCAAAGTACGGAAGCCAACTTTCGAGCTAATCATTAAAGACATCCAGTGTTGAGAGTGAGAAACGTATAAATTTTCGCAATTTAAAAAAAAAGTACTTTATATTTGGCTTCAACATTCGTTTTTTTAAGTATACAAAGCAACATTTATTAAGCCAGGCGGTGGAACCACGTGTAGCTTTAAAATATAGATTACAGTTTTAAATAAGTTTACAAACATGATCAAGCGAACTACAGTATAGAAAGACAAAATAATACGCAGATTATATTACAGTGTTGGTACGGTATAAGTATGGGTTACAGTATAAACCAAAGGTACATTGGGATATTACCGCAGGTAATATATTAATCAGTGAGAGCATAATGTCAAAGCTAAAATTATGTATGGTTAATTTTTGGTTCAGCCGCGAGATTTTGTGCAGAAATCGAGTGGTGGTATGATTGAAGTGTAGTCACTGGTAATAAAGTGGAGGTAAAGGTGTGAGCGAATCAGTCGTGAGCTAAACAGTTTGAGGACAACGAGTTATAATTTTGGTGATAGTCTACACTTGGAGCCGAAGGCATGTTTGAAACCATCCGTGAGGGATGAATAGAAGGTAATTTGGTGCAGTAGAACCATAAGCTGGGAAGATTGTACGCGTAAAGACTGTCCAAAAGATTCCTTTCGGAAGGTACTAGGACACTCAGATCAGTGTGAGAGCTTGTCAGAATATACTTAGAGATGAGATGGGGAGGGTAGTTATTTGTGAGCCAGTACTGAAAAGGAGACTGTGCCCAAAACAAACTCTTTGCTAGTTGTTTTCTGAGCGTAAGCGACAATGCATGTTTCCAGTGTTTAAGACTGTAAAGCGAACAGTAGACGTAAGTACACGTGACACTAGACCGAGGGTCCCTCAACTCGTCGGAGGGGGTCACGAATATCTGGCCGTCTAGTTTATGTCGCATGTTTACCAATTCATAGGAGTGTGAAGATCAATGGCGCCATTTTACATTACTGCATGTTAATACAGGTGTACTAAATACTCAATAGATGAAAGACGATGGCATATCGTGATGGTGAACAAGAAAATCAAATAGGGATTAAAAATGAAAAAGTTGGTGTTTATGTGTACAGTTACGACTTGTACAAGTTGCTTTCACAAGTAACTAATTTTTATCATAATTATTGTATGATTTTATCTTGTAGTCACCATGTAATGATGGTTTTTAGAAGTTTAATCACAAAATCCGATGATTTAACTTTAACATCGAGAAAACAAAAAAAATTATTTTGAAGTAAACACCCTCTACATCATGGTGGTGAAAAATTCCGTAAAAAATTGTGATATGATTTATTCAGTTAAAACCTACCAAGAACTAAACGTACGAAACTGCAGGAAGTTAAATTAATAATTAAGTCATCCAAAACTACCAAGAAAATGTGGACTCATCGAAGCCAGGGGTGTGAGAACCCAAAAAAAAATCTAGGGCTGAAACGTCGTTATCGGTCCACTATTATCCGACGAATACGAACGAAACGATGAGTGGAGGGAGTTCTATCAGGATTTTAGTATCCACAAAGTAATTAGTAACGATCCCACGTTATTTCAGCTGCTGCGAAAGACGTGGATGGTCTCGTTTAACAATGATAACATTTAAAAAAGCTTTGTGTAATATACTCGTAACGCAATAAAGTAGAAAATGCGAAATAAAGACGATACCTTATTTCATTGCTGCTGATAAGTTTTCAGTACGAATCAAAAAAAACGTGTGGCAAAAAGTTAAATTAAAAATTTAGTATTATTAAAATGACTGGAGAAAGACCCCACGTTATTTCAGCTGCTGCAAAAGACGTGGATGGTAGGGTTTTTATCATAATCGTCATACCATTATTATCTGACGTGTTTTTAGCTGCTGCCAAGGATATCGATGGGAGGGTTTTCATCGCAAAAAGAACCAAAATGATCGATTGAATGGACCATCAAAGCAGGAGAATAAGGACTCAAGTAGAAACAATTTTACGGTTGAAACGTATTTCAGAATCAATTTTAGAAGAGTTACTAGAAGAAGTATAAATTCATCAAAATTTATCTTGTGGTGAACTCGTTTAAAATACTTACATTTAAAAAAGCTTTGTGTGATATACTCGTAACGCAATAAAGTAGAAAATGCGAAATAAAGACGATACCTTATTCCATTGCTGCTGATAAGTTTTCAGTACGAATCAAAAAAAACGTGTGGCAAGAAGTTAAATTAAAAATTTAGTATTATTAAAATGACTGGAGAAAGACCCCACGTTATTTCAGCTGCTGCCAAAGACGTGGATGGTAGGGTTTTTATCATAATCGTCATACGATTATTATCTGACGTGTTTTTAGCTGCTGCCAAGGATATCGATGGGAGGGTTTTCATTGCAAAAAGAACCAAAATGATCGATTGAATGGACCATCAAAGCAGGAGAATAAGGACTCAAGTAGAAACAATTTTACGGTTGAAACGTATTTCAGAATCAATTTTAGAAGAGTTACTAGAAGAAGTATAAATTCATCAAAATTTATCTTGTGGTGAACTCGTTTAAAATGATTACATTTAAAAAAGCTTTGTGTTATATACTCGTAACGCAATAAAGTAGAAAAAGCGAAATGAAGACGATAACTTATTCCTTTGCTGCGCATAAGTATTCAGTACGAATCAAAAAAAACGTGTGGCAAGAAGTTAAATTAAAAATTTAGTATTATTAAAATGACTGGAGAAAGACCCCACGTCATTTCAGCTGCTGCCAAAGACGTGAATGGTAGGGTTTTTATCATAATCGTCATACCATTATTATCTGACGTGTTTTTAGCTGCTGCCAAGGATATCGATGGGAGGGTTTTCATCGCAAAAAGAACCAAAATGATCGATTGAATGGACCATCAAAGCAGGAGAATAAGGACTCAAGTAGAAACAATTTTACGGTTGAAACGTATTTCAGAATCAATTTTAGAAGAGTTACTAGAAGAAGTATAAATTCATCAAAATTTATCTTGTGGTGAACTCGTTTAAAATGATTACATTTAAAAAAGCTTTGTGTTATATACTCGTAACGCAATAAAGTAGAAAAAGCGAAATGAAGACGATAACTTATTCCTTTGCTGCGCATAAGTATTCAGTACGAATCAAAAAAAACGTGTGGCAAGAAGTTAAATTAAAAATTTAGTATTATTAAAATGACTGGAGAAAGACCCCACGTTATTTCAGCTGCTGCCAAAGACGTGGATGGTAGGGTTTTTATCATAATCGTCATACGATTATTATCTGACGTGTTTTTAGCTGCTGCCAAGGATATCGATGGGAGGGTTTTCATTGCAAAAAGAACCAAAATGATCGATTGAATGGACCATCAAAGCAGGAGAATAAGGACTCAAGTAGAAACAATTTTACGGTTGAAACGTATTTCAGAATCAATTTTAGAAGAGTTACTAGAAGAAGTATAAATTCATCAAAATTTATCTTGTGGTGAACTCGTTTAAAATGATTACATTTAAAAAAGCTTTGTGTTATATACTCGTAACGCAATAAAGTAGAAAAAGCGAAATGAAGACGATAACTTATTCCTTTGCTGCGCATAAGTATTCAGTACGAATCAAAAAAAACGTGTGGCAAGAAGTTAAATTAAAAATTTAGTATTATTAAAATGACTGGAGAAAGACCCCACGTTATTTCAGCTGCTGCCAAAGACGTGGATGGTAGGGTTTTTATCATAATCGTCATACGATTATTATCTGACGTGTTTTTAGCTGCTGCCAAGGATATCGATGGGAGGGTTTTCATTGCAAAAAAAACCAAAATGATCGATTGAATGGACCATCAAAGCAGGAGAATAAGGACTCAAGTAGAAACAATTTTACGGTTGAAACGTATTTCAGAATCAATTTTAGAAGAGTTACTAGAAGAAGTATAAATTCATCAAAATTTATCTTGTGGTGAACTCGTTTAAAATGATTACATTTAAAAAAGCTTTGTGTTATATACTCGTAACGCAATAAAGTAGAAAAAGCGAAATGAAGACGATAACTTATTCCTTTGCTGCGCATAAGTATTCAGTACGAATCAAAAAAAACGTGTGGCAAGAAGTTAAATTAAAAATTTAGTATTATTAAAATGACTGGAGAAAGACCCCACGTCATTTCAGCTGCTGCCAAAGACGTGAATGGTAGGGTTTTTATCATAATCGTCATACCATTATTATCTGACGTGTTTTTAGCTGCTGCCAAGGATATCGATGGGAGGGTTTTCATCGCAAAAAGAACCAAAATGATCGATTGAATGGACCATCAAAGCAGGAGAATAAGGACTCAAGTAGAAACAATTTTACGGTTGAAACGTATTTCAGAATCAATTTTAGAAGAGTTACTAGAAGAAGTATAAATTCATCAAAATTTATCTTGTGGTGAACTCGTTTAAAATGATTACATTTAAAAAAGCTTTGTGTTATATACTCGTAACGCAATAAAGTAGAAAAAGCGAAATGAAGACGATAACTTATTCCTTTGCTGCGCATAAGTATTCAGTACGAATCAAAAAAAACGTGTGGCAAGAAGTTAAATTAAAAATTTAGTATTATTAAAATGACTGGAGAAAGACCCCACGTTATTTCAGCTGCTGCCAAAGACGTGGATGGTAGGGTTTTTATCATAATCGTCATACGATTATTATCTGACGTGTTTTTAGCTGCTGCCAAGGATATCGATGGGAGGGTTTTCATTGCAAAAAGAACCAAAATGATCGATTGAATGGACCATCAAAGCAGGAGAATAAGGACTCAAGTAGAAACAATTTTACGGTTGAAACGTATTTCAGAATCAATTTTAGAAGAGTTACTAGAAGAAGTATAAATTCATCAAAATTTATCTTGTGGTGAACTCGTTTAGAATGATTACATTTAAAAAAGCTTTGTGTTATATACTCGTAACGCAATAAAGTAGAAAAAGCGAAATGAAGACGATAACTTATTCCTTTGCTGCTCATAAGTTTTCAGTACGAATCAAAAAAAACGTGTGGCAAGAAGTTAAATTAAAAATTTAGTATTATTAAAATGACTGCAGAAAGACCCCACGTTATTTCAGCTGTTGCTAAAGACGTGGATGGTAGGGTTTTTTTGAGTATTTAGTGAAAACCTATCGAGACCTGTACGAACGAATCGACGAGTGACAATAAGTTAAATTAAAAATTTAGGACTAGTTAAGTGACTGAGTAATGATTACACACAAGTACAGCTGCATGTTGAAGTAGTGGAAAAGCACATGGAGGATTCTTTGATCTGTGAGAGTAAGTACTGGCGATGCGTTCCCACTGGAGCGGACTGAAGGATCTAGCAAAGTTCGCAGTCGGTGGTGCGAAAATAGGTTGCGTTGTCGCTCCACAGAAACTTGCAAACAGAATAAACTAAGAATCATTAATTTTTTTGTATGGAGGCCCCGCAGTTATGAGTAAAAACCAGTTTTTGTGAAAAACAAATTTTTTTTTTTTTAGTTTTTGCATTGCAAATATTTTTTTGTTTTGAAAAAAATTTACAACTTTACAATTTTTCATTAAAATTTTGTTTATCCACATAAAACGTTTCGTATGCATTTAAACCCGCAGTCATTCGGTACTTTACCCCAAGGTTTGAGTTCTCATACCCTATCGTCAGTACATACTCAGTTTTCTCTGTAATAATTAACTAACGAGATAGTAGTAGATCACTCGGGAGTTTTAGTTTGATTCGGAATGGTTAATAACAGTAATCCACGTAGTGGTTTAATAATTACGTTGTTTGATACCACCTCGTGTTAAAATGCAATAACTGTAATCCCAAAAATAACATTTTTTTTACCATTGTTTGGATAATTATTTTCGACGATACACTTCAAAAAGACGATGATGTCGTTGATGTCACTGTATCGACTATTGCAAGACGTGGCGATGTACCTCTGTTGATGACGTGGAATCTTTGGATATGCATTTCCACAGCTATGAAAAAAACGATGTGTTAAAAATTTTGCACACGTATTACGCATCGAGAATTTCGCAGTTTACATAATTTTGGCATGTATCCCCAATATTTAAGGAAAATTGAACATAAATGAATGTCATTAGTCGTTAAAAGCAAGAATAATATGTAATAATACTTGAATTGCCTTATGTAATGAAAAAAAGCGAAGAGGAGATGAGGCTTGTACTAAAATTTGGGTTACCATTTGTAATAAATAACAGTAAGATTTGTTCTGGCCCCGAGAAAGAAAAAAAAAAAAAAGTAATAAAGTAACATTTCCATGGTGGAGATCAATTGTTATTTATTGTAAGTATGATTAAGTTATGAAAACTTTTTGAATAACGTACCTTCTCGAAGACAATAATTTTGACTCCATTCGTCACGAGCAAAAGACGGTCCTACATTCTACTATATGAATACGTGGTCGACTGAAATACGTTTGTGAAAGCGTCCGATTGATATGAAAAGCCACGTAGTCTTTCGTCAGTAGCCCACCTCGATCCACTTAGCGGTATTTTTTAAATTCGCTACTGTCGTTGGAATCATCGATATGTTTTAGTTGACTAATGAGATACGTAATAAAATACTTATATTTTATTAAAATAAATATTCATAAAAGTGCTTACACAATTATGATTAGTTATGTGCTTCGTAGAAAATTTTAACGAAACTGTAAAAAGTCCGCAGTATATATGTGTAAGAAGAATTTTACAAAGCCTCTCAAATTTATGTACGAGCATGAGAATGCAAAGTAACACATCTTATGATTTTCACATGTCTCGGTTTTTAGAGTGTCAGTTTGGACCTGCATACGCAAATTCTTACATTTAAGAGAATCGATGCAGAAAATTGTGGGAAACTGATATAGGAAAGACCGCTTATTGTAGGTAATAAATAATTATTTATTGTGAGTGTGCGGAAGGATCTGTACTGAGTTTAAAAAAATTTGATGAACCAAAAAGAATTCGAAAAGTAATTTTTATACATTTACTTTCATAAAGGTACACACATATAAAATTTAATACCTTAGCGGGTAAATTATGGCAAGTAGATGGTTAAAAAAAATTACAATCATTTTAAAAGTTACCGTAAGCAACACTTGAATGAAATATCGTTGTCGCAACTGAAAAAAAACTACCATAGTTTTAAGCTTCAATACGAAAATTCCGCTTCGGGTGATAACGCAATATGTAGTAGCGATGTTGTTCGATGTTGTAAAAAAAACTACTAAATTCACCACTTCTCCAGTTATCATTTCATTCGCGTCTCTGAGCCATGGGGCATATATTATTCTGTTTTGTTCTTAACGAGAAAATTACCGGAGAATACACTCAAAATGGAATATCTTGATTATTGACTGAAAAGGTATCGTACGTCCAAGCATCGAGTTTTAGAAAAAATCGAGTATAATCGATTTTAACAGGAGTTGACTTGAACTATCATAATCCACTGCTTGGCGGTCTTGACACGTCACACTACGCCTACAGCCTTCTATTTGGCAAGTACTGGAACATCACCTCTTGGGTGATTATTTTAAGTATAAGTTTCAAAAGGATTCATAGTGTACATATAATATAGTGATTGTTGCGACATGACTTCAGGTACACATATTATACATCTTATCAAATTGTGAGTTTAAAGTGTATAAAAGCTTATCGCGTTAAATAAATCAATCAAATCTTACAAAAGGACTTTTACATTGTTTGGTGATACATATAGATGCTGATTTGGCAAAGATATAAGCCTACACGTGGCAACTTTACAAGCCCATATTAACCAAGATGTATGGATGTACAGAAAAAGCATGGCGCATAGAGTGGCCGCGTGTAGGCTTCGCCCACTGATTAAAATGACGTGTTGTTTTAAAACTAAAATCTTAAAAATTATTTATTAACTTCAATGTTGCATCATCAACAACGATTATCTTGAACATGAACACCATCTTCTGTGACAAAATTCCTTTTACTAACATAGTCAAATTTTACGAATTACTTTGTTATATCGTTGGCAAAAAAAAATAAAACTATTTTTCGAAGCACATGCATAGGTAAGAAGGCTATTTTTCAAATGATTAAGCAGATAGGTTACTTTTCAAATTAAAATGCAAGAAGGTTACTTTTCAATAATAATATTTTTTCTTGATACTTTGAGTTGGTTACACTGGGTAATGCAACATGTACTAATAAATGTAATGAAAAAATTCTTGCACTCATAATAACTATAATTTTTGTAAAAACGTCCGTTACTCAAGGCACCATACCAGTTTTAAATAAATAATGTTTATTCTCAAAAATAAATAAATAAATTTAACTGCTTCAAAACTACTAGGTGATGTCAGAATCATAATAAAAAAACCGATTTGTAATCAACCCTTTTTATGGTGAAAAGGACGGTATTTCGTGTACTGTATTTAATATGTGCGACTTGAGCTACTCAAAACAATAGCATATTCATTATTAATGGTTTGATATCATTGAAATTGTCTAATTATACCACACAGGGCCTACAAAAATTAGTATCTATTCTGTAAAACTAATATTTTTAATCTTAAAATTTTCGAAAACTTTAAATCGCTATGTCTCCTTTAATAATACAGACATCGCAAAAGGAACGATATTTCGTGATCAGTAAAATATAAAAAAATTTATTTGTAATCTGCATGGCTTTGGCCACTTGAAACAATGAGATTCTTTATTCGAAGACTCTAATATCATACAAATTAGTTTATTATACCACAAAGAGACCGAAAAAAGTACAATCACTGATTATACTCAAGATATTGTGTAGTTGTTTTATAGCATGGTCTTCGTTTACTTTTTACATTTAATTTTGCTGAATTAAGATAATTAAAAGTAAGATATTTGGAAGTCGCGATGCAAAACATTTTGAATATTTACAACATGTACGAATTTCAAATTAGAAAAATTCTAGAAATTAAAAAAAAATGTGCTATTCTTCTATATCTTGCACAGTACAAATAAATAAGGAGTAAACAGGAGCCATGTATTTGGAGCGTACCAACATTTAACACTTTTCTATATCCAGAAATCTAACCGAAAAATAAAGTGTTTTTGAATAAATTTTTATTTATTGTAATGAATTGAATTTTAAACAATCATACCATTTATTATTTATAAGTATAATCAGTGTAATAACCTCAAAATAAGAAGGAAAAAATAATAAATTTCCGAAAAGTAACTTTTATGCGCTTTAATTCGAAAAGTAATCTTCTTCCCGAATAATTGGAAAAGTAAGCTTTTTGCTTAATCATTTGAAATGTAGCCTATTATAGTCTTTTTCAATTTCTAGAATATTGTTTTTTTATTCATAAATGATTTAATGATAATGATAGTTCCAATTATTATCGCTGAATAAATGCAACTTTTTACTGTTTACGTTTCCATTTGTTTACGGTTAAACGACTCGTACTTAGAAACAAAAACTAAAATTGATTGTGCTCTAAGACTGAGAAACTTCAGCTGTCTCTTGGACCCTAAATTTTTTTCACCGTTTACTACACGGACTCTTGTGGTGCTAATTTTCGCACTGCAACCTGTATATACTTGCCGTACCACAGCCAGCGAAAGGAGCACATAATCGTATAGGTAACCGAGAAGGAGAGTACGGCATTATTTCCTGCGTGCTCACACCTAGAAAAGGTGCCATACTTCTCTTTCTCGGAGAGAAACATTCTATTGCTCTCGAAATGATTAGAACTCGAAGAAGTTTCTTTATTGCAATTAAGAAGGCTCTTTGTGACGCTACGTTAGATTTCTATACACATAAATGTGTTTGATGAACGTGTAGAATCACATCACTCTGATAAACTATCAATTAAAACGTTATCGGTCCACTATTATTTGAAAAATACGAACATAACGATGCGTGGAGGGGAGTTGTATCAGAAATTTAGTATTATTAAAATGACTGGGGAAAGACCCCACGTTATTTCAGCTGCTGCCAAAGACGTGGATGGTAGGGTTTTCATCATAAAAACCTACCAAAGTGCTGAACCATCCAAGCAGGGGTCTAAGGGTCCCAATAACTCCGATTCGACCGCTGAAACATCGAGAGATCGACATTCAACCTCCCAAGGTAAAAAAACATTTTTATAATCATAATTTATATCCTTTTTTTTGATGAAAATATTTTTAGATTGGTTATCACTGCATGTACGCCTTGAATAAACTAAGTTTTACAAAGCTATGAACTAAATTTTATTAATTGTGTTGTTGTAGGTGGGGCCTCATCCTCCAGGCAGTTGGCTTCCGGATGAACCTGAAATTGGCGGCAGGTGGCTTAACAAAGTAACGAATATGAAGAACAGCCGCAACTCAGAACAATTATTAACAATATAAAATAAGTATTTAAACTTTACTTGATGCCAGTATATGGCAAATAAAAAAGTTGTAAACAAATTGAACAAAATAAAAATATCATGTTTACCTCCAAATCCGCACAGTTTACAAATGTTTCTAACACAAGACTTCACCTGAGAAATCACACATAGAATTTTTCCGAGGTAAAAAATGCATGTTTCTATTTATTGTGAAAATTTTATCAATAGAACCTCATTGGCAACATACATTCAAGTAAGCCAACCTTCTTGGTTCCGCATATCGTGTTCAGGGCGGAATGCAAGTGTAGTTGTAAGTACAACACAAAAAGGGGGTTCAACCGAAATAGCGCGTGATATGGAAGAGAGAGATAAAGGCGTCAATAGCTTTGCAAAAATTACCGCGGTGCGCAGCACAGAGCGCGCACCAAAAATAAAAAGGAGAGCTACCAATGCTACCATCACCTGTATAGAGAATAGAGACACCCAAATCGCGGTGGCGCGCCGATCGACGCGGGCGGCTTTTGTTTTTTGCTCGCAGCATTTACAACCGTCAGCGACCCGCGCGACTGCACCCAGCCCCGCTGACCGGACCAGTGTGTATTGTCGTGAAAAATCATGTACGCCCAAGAAGAAGGTAAGTCCAGCCGTGAGGTATTTTTAATCCGATCCCACTCTCACCCCCAATGTCACTGCCAAGTGCGCGCGTGCGGGCACTCTCTCTCTCTCTTTAAACTTAAAAGTATTCCCCGACTTTGCTCAAATTGAATTACTTTTATACTTACACCACCTTTTGACTCGCTCGTTTGTTTTAATGCCACTCTCTCGCGTGTAAAAAAAAAAAAAAAAAAAAAACACTTACACGTGCAGTGAACGGCGATCGGGGAGAAAACAAACGAGCGCCGATCCACCGCAGCGCGTACAGTGGCTTTTGCGAAAACCTTGAAAATTTTGGCGCATTTTCGTTGCGTGCCAAAATCGTAACGCGGACGAATGTTTTTTTTTCCCCAACGGTTATAATTATACATGTAAATCAAAAAATGGGTAAAACGATCGACGCGCGAAGCAGATTCATGCGAGGACGAGGCGGCCGGGGAGGAAATATCGTCCAAGATATGGCAGGAGGCCTGCTGGATCGTGATAAACGCGTACTTTGACGAGAAGGGCCTGGTGCGCCAGCAGCTCGACAGTTTCGACGAGTTCGTCGAGATGACGGTGCAGCGGATAGTCGAGGAGTCGCCGGCCCTGGACATACGGGCCGAGGCTCAGCACCGCACCGGCGAGGTCGAGACCCCGACGAGGCACGTCGTCAAGTTCGAGCAGATATACCTCTCCAAGCCGGTAAACAAATCACTATTTTGCCCTCGATCGCGTGACTAACGAATTTCAAATAAAAAACAATAAAGACATTTTGGGAACGGGACGGCGCACCCTCGGCCATGATGCCCAACGAGGCGAGGCTGAGGAACTTGACGTACTCGGCGCCCCTGTACGTCGACGTCACCAAGACCGTGATCAAGGACGGCGAGGAGCCCACGGGTACGTACGCGCGTCCCATATATGGTACAACAAATATACCGAGAGTCACGTTTTATTTGTTGGCGCGTTGCAGAGACGCAGCATCAAAAGACGTTCATTGGCAAGATCCCAATAATGCTAAGGTCGAAGTATTGCCTTCTCTCCTGTCTGTCGGACCGCGACTTGACGGAGCTGAACGAGTGCCCCCTCGATCCGGGCGGCTACTTCATCATCAACGGCTCGGAAAAGGTTTGGTTGGCCGTTGTTGCCGTCGATTGCCGATTTTTCGAGTCTTTCTGCATTTTTTTAAGGTGCTGATAGCCCAGGAGAAAATGGCCACGAATACGGTCTACGTGTTCGCGATGAAGGACAGCAAGTACGCCTTCAAGGCGGAAATCCGATCGTGCTTGGAGCACAGCTCGCGCCCGGTGTCGTCTTTATACGTCAACATGATGTCCAAAAGCGGCTCGGTAAGTGGTTCGCGTTACACTGCCATTGTTCCCCCGTTGTATCGATTGCAACGCGATCGATGTTTTGTTATGGTCTCTTTGAACTTTGGTCATCAGGTGATAAAAAAAACGGCTATCGGCCAGCGAATCGTCGCGATCCTGCCCTACGTGAAACAAGAGATACCGATCATGGTGGTGTTCCGCGCCCTGGGCTTCGTGGCCGATCGCGACATACTGGAGCACATCGTCGCCGACTTCAACGATCCCGAGATGATGGAAATGGTGAAACCCTCGCTGGACGAGGCGTTCGTCATCCAGGAGCAAAACGTCGCGCTGAACTTTATCGGCAGCAGAGGCGCCAGGCCCGGCGTCACCAAGGACCGACGAATCAAGTACGCCCGGGAGATACTGCAGAAGGAGACGCTGCCCCACGTCGGCATAAGCGACTTTTGCGAGACGAAAAAGGCGTATTTTCTCGGTTACATCGTGCACAGGCTGCTCTCGGCCGCCCTGGGCCGCAGGGAGCTCGACGATCGGGATCACTACGGCAACAAGCGCCTCGACCTCGCGGGCCCTTTGCTCGCGTTCCTCTTCCGAGGGCTGTTCAAGACGCTCTCGAAGGAGGTGTGCCTGTACGGGCAAAAGTTCGTCGACCGGGGCAAGGACTTTAGCCTGGAGCTGGCGATCAAGACGAAAATCGTGACGGACGGCCTGAGGTACTCCCTGGCCACGGGCAACTGGGGCGACCAGAAGAAGGCCCACCAGGCCCGAGCCGGCGTTAGCCAGGTGCTCAACAGGTTTGTAGATCCATCGTACCGAGAGGGGAGATCGCGTAAACAGAGCCGACTCGTTCGTTAGGCTGACCTTCGCCTCGACGTTGTCCCACCTGCGCCGGGTGAACTCGCCGATCGGCCGAGACGGGAAAATCGCCCGGCCGCGTCAGCTGCACAACACCCTGTGGGGCTACCTCTGCCCGGCTGAGACCCCCGAGGGCCACGCCGTCGGTCTGGTGAAGAACTTGGCCCTCATGTCGTACATAAGCGTTGGCTCGCAGCCGTCGCCGATACTCGAGTTCTTGGAGGAGTGGTCCATGGAGAATCTCGAGGAGATCGCCCCGAGCGCCATCGCCGACGCGACAAAGATCTTCGTCAACGGCTGCTGGGTTGGGATTCATCGGGATCCCGACCAGCTGATGTCCACCCTCAGGTAGGCAAAAGTGTAGTTTTGTTGCTTCGCGATGGTGATTCATCCAGGATTGTTTTACATTGCAAGGAAGTTGAGGAGACAGATGGACATTATCGTGTCGGAGGTGTCGATGGTGCGCGACATCAGGGACAGGGAAATTCGTATCTACACGGATGCCGGGCGGATCAGTAGGCCGCTGCTGATCGTGGAAAATCAGCAGTTGCTCTTGAAGAAGAGCCACATAGACATGCTCAAGGGAAAGGATGGCGACAACGCTGGGTACGAGACAAAAATATTATTTATAATTAAATATTATTATTATTATTATTATTATTATTGTTATTATTTTCTAGGTGGCAAGTACTGGTAGAAAGTGGTGTGGTGGAGTACATAGACACGCTCGAGGAGGAGACAACGATGGTGGCCATGTCACCCGAGGATCTGCGCCAGGACAAGGACCAAGCGTACTGCTTGACCTACACCCACTGCGAGATCCACCCGGCCATGATTCTCGGCGTTTGCGCCTCCATCATACCGTTCCCCGACCACAACCAGAGCCCCCGAAACACCTACCAGGTGAAAAGTTTTTTCTCAGTTAAAAAAAGAAACTATATGGTTGTATGATATTATCACAGAGCGCCATGGGCAAACAAGCGATGGGCGTTTACATCACCAACTACCACGTGCGAATGGACACTCTCGCCCACGTACTGTATTACCCTCACAAGCCACTCGTCACGACCAGGTCCATGGAATACCTGAGATTTCGTGAACTGCCGGCCGGCATAAACAGCATCGTCGCCATCCTCTGCTACACCGGCTACAACCAAGAGGACAGCGTGATTCTGAACACAGGTGCCGTGGAGCGCGGCTTCTTCCGCTCGGTGTTTTACAGGTGGATCATTGTACTTTTTTTACCCCCCCCCCCATTCCTTCATTGTTTAATCGTGATGTGTATCCGCGATAGGTCGTACAGGGACTCGGAAACCAAGAGATTGGGCGACGTGGAGGAGCAATTTGAGAAACCAAACAGACTGACGTGCCAGGGCATGAGAAACGCGGTTTACGAGAAACTCGACGACGACGGGATCATTGCTCCCGGCATCAGGGTATCGGGTGACGATGTCATCATTGGCAAAACAATGGCCTTGGCCGATAAAGAGGACGACGTGGGTGTAATCCTACACGCGTGTATTAAGATCCAACGAAAAATATTTAACGAGAGTACACGAGTTTTGTCATTGATTTGCAGCTGGAAAGTACTACGAAGCGATACACGAAGCGAGACGCCTCGACGTTCCTGCGTAGCAGCGAGTCCGGCATCGTGGACCAGGTCATGCTGACCCTGAACAGCGAGGGCTACAAATTTTGCAAGATACGCGTGCGCAGTGTGCGTATACCGCAGATCGGTGACAAGTTTGCGTCGCGCCACGGTCAAAAGGGCACCTGTGGCATGCTGTACCGACAGGAGGACATGCCGTTCACCTGCGAGGGTATCACCCCGGACATCATCATCAATCCCCACGCCATTCCGTCCCGCATGACGATTGGCCACTTGATCGAGTGCATCCAAGGCAAAGTGTCGTCAAACAAGGGAGAAATCGGTGACGCCACGCCGTTCAACGACGCCGTCAACGTGCAGAAGATCTCGACCCTGTTGATGGAGTACGGTTACCAGTTGAGAGGCAACGAGGTCATGTACAACGGGCACACGGGTCGCAAGATCAATGCCCAGGTCTTCCTCGGTCCTACTTATTACCAGCGTCTCAAGCACATGGTGGACGACAAGATCCACAGCAGAGCCAGAGGACCCGTGCAGATTCTGGTGAGACAGCCTATGGAGGGTAGAGCAAGGTTGGTACAACGACGACTTGTGTTCGATTTGTTATACATGGATGCAAATATTCTTTTTGTTTTCTCACACGATTCCGCGTCCGTCGCGTTGTTGCAGAGACGGGGGTTTGCGCTTCGGAGAGATGGAGCGCGATTGTCAAATCAGCCACGGGGCCGCGCAATTTTTGCGCGAACGGCTGTTCGAGGTGTCGGATCCCTACAGGATTCACGTGTGCAACCTGTGCGGCCTCATAGCCATTGCCAATCTGCGAAACCACACGTTTGAATGCAAAGGCTGTAAGAACAAGACACAAATATCCCAAGTTCGGCTGCCCTATGCCGCCAAACTGCTGTTTCAAGAACTCATGGCTATGAACATAGCGCCGCGTCTGATGGTCGTTTGAGAGCTATTGTGGTCTGTTTTTTATTTCATTATTTCTAAGAGTATCGTGTATCCTTTCTGTTACGTTTTTTCTGGAGTTTATAAGTATTACTACTGTTACCGCGTTAGTTATAAATATTTTTTCTACACTAGAATGATGAAATGAAATTTAATTGTACTACTTGCCAGTCTGTTTCGTTAGAGTGCATTTTTAATATAAATAAATCCATGTATGTATATATATATCTATATTTATATTCAACAACGTCAAATGAAAGTATATTTACAAAATAAAAGTATTAAAAATCAATCAAGAGTCATTATTTTCCAACGGCCTTATAAAACTCACGTCTAGCATACAAAACTTTGCACGACACACGGGACACGTGCACTTGGAAGACATCCAAGTTTCTGGCGCCATTTCGTCTTGCCTGGAAGCAAACCTGTTTAAAACACAATTGGTATTAGATGAGAATTCGTTGGCCTGGCATAATCTTTTGTTGATATGCTCACCATTTTGCCATACAGTCTATACACCACATGGGTCGACAATAACAGTTAACACAGGCATCAGGTGATGTGGACTCGTTACAGAGTTTGTTGAGTTTCACATTTGACGTAACTTGCATACATCCAACGCACTGTTCCAACTCCTGAGCAGTTTCAAACTCTCGATTTTTACCTACTTGATCCTTAAATGTATCTATAAATCTATCCAATAAAGTTCGATGAAAGACGACACTGTCCAAAACCACGATTGGTCGCGTCACTCTATCTTGCAAGTCCTTGAAATCCAATGCATTCAATCTAATGTCAAAAGACCTAGCACCAGGTCTTGTAGGAGTTACCTGATATCAACAAATTCATTATTAAAAATCTATGGAGCAAGATTTTTTTGAAATTAAAGAAAAAAAAGTCAAGCATACCTCTATGTTAACATATTGCACTCCTCCCCGTCTGTCTGGTGATAGAGCATGAGTGTCACTTTTATTTACTATCAGAGCTGTATCGCTTTGGTGCGCAAAGTAGCACTTGTACGAAGTCACTTTAATTATCCAGTTATCGGTGGCTACAATCTTTGTTATGCTATTCGTATCTATGGTAATCTTGTCTATCCTTTAAATAATATAATATAAATTATGTTTGATTTGTTCATCGTATACAATTTCATGGATGCCAGCATCTTACCGACCTCCTGAACTCTATATTTATATCCGAAGCAACAGACAACCACGATGAATTGTTATTGCAATAAACTGCCAAACTTTCAGCTATGGGATGAGTTGACCAGTTGTTTTTCGACCACTGCAATACTTTGAACAAAGCATATATTGGCCCAATAAGAGCACAAGCAGAAAGCACCAGCCAACATGGATTTGCATGGCCTAGTACAATCTCAGCAGCACCAATGTGCCCCGTCAAAATCAATCCCAACACGTATCCTACACAAATAACGTGGATTTTTATTTTATGCCTAACAGCCATGTAAACTACAATTTATTCACGCAATGTTTTGTAATAAAAAAAAAATCGCCAATCAACAGCGTAAAAACATAAATAAAGATAAACTCACCGAACGGTAGAAGCGAGTGGACCAGCAGAGTGGCGATGCTGCGCTTGATGTGGTACTGTATGAAACGTTCATTCTCGCTGCCGAGAAAATCAGAAAACAAGTGTTTGATCGTCAGACCAGCAGATATGAACTCGGTGGGCGGACAAATGATGCAGCTCGAGAACAAAAAGTACGTCAACGAGTAGAAAAAAAAGGAGGACGACGACATCATCGTGTAGCACAGTAGGTCTCTCGTATCGTCTTCAGAATCAAAACAAACACCGCGAACTTGTGGTAACTTAATTTTTAATAAATGCCGAGGCTGGTAAAGCGCAAAAGTTTATGTATTTCGATGGGATACGTCATAGTATCCGCGTACGAACTGTCGACGCGACATCCATGTTTTGACATCACAGGGTAAATATAATATACATGTCGCATACGTGTACGAATCACACACAGCCATCGAGAGCAGACGATATTCAACGCATTTCGGAGCAGCGCTCGAAGAGGAGGGTTTTATTTGAAACTTTTCCCTGATATAATCGTAAAATAAAAATACACATATTTACTTTAATCATCGAATTCTGATTTCTACCTGCGTGTGTTAACTAGTGAAAGGGCTAATAATACAGTATTATTCCAGTGGTTTTTTTTTCTTTTTTTCTTTTTTTTTTTTTTCTAAAGCACATCCAACTGCAACATGACTACGAGACACGTAACAATGACCATCCAAATCTGGACATGAAAAAAAAGAATAAATTATTATTATGCATAAAAACGTATTCAAGTACTTCGCGTTATTTTTTTCAATTGAACGTGTTGTATTTGTAACGAAAAATAAATACATCATAGTACAAAATACACATTTTTTCTGCAAAAATAATATAATATTCTTTGAAAAAGAAAAAAAAAAAATAATAATAATAATTAAATAAACACGCAGTAATGTGAACACTCACGTTGTTGTGTGTGCTATCAACTAAAGTAAATAATCCAAAAATCG
This sequence comes from Copidosoma floridanum, assembly GCF_036245765.1. NCBI lineage: Eukaryota > Metazoa > Arthropoda > Insecta > Hymenoptera > Encyrtidae > Copidosoma > Copidosoma floridanum. The sequence goes on along the minus strand of NW_028321889.1, from coordinate 5,486,281 downwards.
ATAATTTCAATCGCCTCTGGTGGAGCAATATTATGGTGGCCTTTATCTAAAATCATTGCAATTACATTAACAGTTGATATACATTTTTTTTTTTTTTTTTCTATGATTAATGCAGTACAAAGTACACAATGAAAGTACCGCTGTTCTATCGATTTTTACGTCATGCAGCTCGTACGGAATTCGGCTAATTACGCCTGCAGTTCTGGCAGCCTTCGATTGAAAAAAAAAAAAAAAATATGATAGTGAAAAATCAAACTACGTTATACCCAAAATGACAACAAAATGCATGTTATTTACCTCGTCGCTCGTCGAGGTTGCCACGCTGCAAACGAAAAACAAGACGAGCGCGGAAATTAATATCCTCGTCGTGGGCCTGTACAAAACGCAGACACCGAAATCGTGCTGGTAACTGTATTGAAAAAAATTATCAATCCCGTGCATCGACACCATCACGTGGCACATGTTGTTGCACATCAGAAAAACAATCGGCAAAGCGAAGAACCGGACAATCGAGTCGCACAGATCGGCCAGATCGGTATGCAAACGACCGACCACTCGCACCTATAATTATTGTAATCGCATGAAAAAAACGCCAACTGCGGGGTTAATCGATCACATATGAAAACGACGATTATACCTTTTCGCCGAGGGTCAATGACGTATTGTCGTCCGAAGAATCTTTGGGGTCAGCTCGCTGTTCAAAGCTTGGTAGTGTTGGTCGACAAACGACACGGCCTCGACGAAGCAGATGGGCCAAGTTGACCCCCACGCCGTCAAATAGACGAACCAAAATGCGCTCTCCTCCCGCACGTCTCTGTGACAGTGGGGCACGACGAGCGCGGAAAACCCAATGATCGCCAGGAACAACAGGTTTACCGCGACGAACCGCGCCCGGGCGTTTTTCAAGGGTCCGCCGATGTCGCGGCAAGATCGGTAAATGTTTAGTTGTTTTTCCAAAATGTTTACTTCATCGAGGGACGCGATAATGGAGCGCAGGCCGTTTCGCTTGAAGGTGAACACCAGCCAGGACGACACGTGGGTCAAGTAGTTTAAAACGATGCTTAAACCGTCCGTGAAGATAGCCGACGGCGCTTCCTCGAACAGCACCATGTACAGGCGTACTTTCACAGCTTTGACGGATATCCAGGTGTAAGCCGCTACGAGGAGTACGTTGTAGCTGCACGTCGGGTGGGGAAATTTCAACTTATTCGCGGGTTTTAATTCAAACGGACACAGTCCCATTACTTTGAGAAAATAGTAGCAAAGGGCATTCGAGAGTGCGCGTTTCATTTTAGCGCAAACTACAATTTTAGATTTTTTTTTTTTTTTTTTTTTTTTTTTTTTTTTTTTTTTCCTTATCAATAGGACAAAATTGGTTTCGCAAAGCAAATAAAGAGACGGCAATGTTACCGTGCTCTTATCGCGGCATACATCGAATAACTCGTTAGGAAATTGAATGATCATATACTTGCGATTATTTGATGATATAATACATCTGGAAGAAAAAATAACTTGTAGTACCTGAAATAGATTGCAAATTATAAATTACGTTTTTTTTAAATGTTGGAAAAGAGGGGACGTTTGGACGGTCACGTCAGCATTTAACTAAATTGTAATAATACGCAGTTAATAAATTACTGATAATTTTTAAGCACATGAGTAAGAAAAAATATACCTTATTGGTGTACGCGTTATAACTATGATCTGTATGGGTCATGGGGAAATCAGCATCTTCTTTGTCATTACGAACGAATGTTTATGTCTTTCTGTTTAGAATATTGTAATGTGAATGAATAAATATTATAGAAGCGGCAAAATAAAATGCAACGCTGCAATATAATGAAAATTGTTATTGTTATAGTTTAAGACACCTGGAATTATTTAATGCTTTGTTCTCTAAAATGAAGGACTATCAATGTGGATTTCATCGATTTATATGACAGATTAACACGTAACACAAACATTCAATATGAAAACTATACATCACAGAAAGTGAATGTTTCGAATTTTAACTGCAATGAATTCTAAATGGCAAAGAGGCACTATTTTTATTTCAACAAAAGTTGAAAGATCAGATATAATTTTTATAGTTACAAAAATGGTTACAACAATTTTCAATTTCTTCATCTATAAATCATGAATGTTTTTAATGATATTTCTGAATACGATAAAACAGTAACTTTCGAGGAAATTCAAACTAGTTAAAATACAGAAAAATCACAATAAGGGACAAAAATCCAACTTGTAAAATTATGAATATTTGCTCGTAAAGACATGTACAATTGTTTTATTTTTTATTCTACGTATCATATCGTCATTGCAATGATAATAATCAATACTATTGACTTATGCGACTGTACATTAACAAAATCCATTAGCCAATTGTTACATGCCAAAGAATACTAAATTGCCCATGCTGTTCTATTGTAATGGTTAGTCGTCAATAAAGTTGGAAGTATGCAACATTTAAGTAAAGAAACTTTTATTTACTTGAGCCACAAAATTCTGGGCTTCTGTCCATTTTCACTTGATGTAAAAAAAAATCTCCGCTCTTCTTACCCAGGATCAATTTATAATTTGATCCTCGCGTGTATATACACACTGAGCAGCATATTGGCAATTAAAAGTCGATGTCAACTTAAACTACCCAAAGAAACACTAATGTCCATCCTAGTGATTGTAATCTCAACGATTCTGCAAAGTTCGACGATTACACATTGTTTGATCAACTTTGCGTTTGGTCAAAGACGTATAGGTTTTGTTGTGAAAAAATTCCAAAAGCTGGATTGCCGATTCCCCGAGACTCGTGGAAAAAGGAAAGATTTTGTGATAAATTTTTTAATGTTAACAGGAGTCTTGGGTGTCATATTTTACCCGCTATGTTGCATGGATCATTTCCGATTTCTAGCAAATAAATCCATAACCATTGAGGAATTTGTGTTTTGGACATCCTATCAAAGCGCCTACGTGATATTAATTATAGCCATTCTCTTCTACATCATGTGCATTGGTCTGATTTTGGGTTACTTTGGTGATTTAAACGGGTCATTGGTGAAACATAGAAAAAGATATTTAAAAATTCAAGGTAATTAAAAAAATAAATAAATGAAATGAAAAGTGTTAAAATGTACACATGGATTTGTTTTTTGTCAGAAATTGAGGAAACTTGTGACTGCTTGTACGACCTTATGACTGAAGTAACGAATTTTTTTCAATTTACAATTTTAACAGTCATATTGGGTAATTTTGTGAATATCTCTTGTTCGATTTACCGACTAAATCTTTTTGTGAACTACGATAAAATTTGGCATTTGATGGATTTTCTTGACTTTGGATCTCTCATGTTTTGGTTAACAGCAAAAATCATTATATTGTATTTTCTTTGTGCTCTGCCCGACGCAGTGACTTATGAGGTCAGTAAAATCAATTTACACACTATTCTCATTACATATGCACGGAGAACTTTTTCCATTCGATCGTATATTCTAGGCTAACAAAACGATTACTATATTAAGCGGTGCGTTCGATAAATTAAAGGAACATAATTACGAGAATTACTCAAAGGTAATATTTTATAGTTTATAAAAAAAGAAAACGGTGAACAAATTTTCTCTGTTTGTCCATACAGATACAAAGAATTTCGTTGCATTTCCTTCAAAAGGAATTCAGTGCATCGATATATGGGCTTTTTTGTTTGGATTACAAGTGCTTTCAAAGTGTGAGTTGAAAAATTTGTTTGTCAACACTGTGGTAGAAATTTTTTTTTTTTTTTTTATTTCAAGATTGTCACCTTGACTGCGACATGCATCGTTATCATGTACCAGCTAGATCCACCGACAGCATCAGCTCCATGAAGGAAAAAAATTTTGTATAATATAAATAAAAAATACAAAAACCATAAACATACCAGGTAAATGGACCAATTCTTAAATTATCGCAGACGTGATTTGCACCTCATTGGTTTTGAAGATCGAAACTGACTAAATCATCAAGTTGAAACATAAACACGAGGCACATTATGGCTGTACTTATAATCTGTTAAAAAAAAAAAAAAAAAAAAAAAAAAAGAAACATTGTCTCTCATTATTTCTTTCAAAAATACTTCGAAGGGAGACTTACATTTCTGAATAAATAAAAATTGAGATTGAACAGTCCGTAAATGGATATGTGAATTTTTTTCTGATACAACATCAATATCAATGTTTTTGTCTGAAAAGTAAAACACTAGTTAGTTTTCGTTGTCATACACTTGAATATATATATTATATAATTGATAGCTAAAAAAGCAACATTGACCGCTTCTCTGCAGTTCTTCATTTGATGATGATTATTCAACAAACGATCAATCGTGAAAATCGTTCGATTCGCCTAAAAAAGAATCGAATCAGCAATTTTTTCATCAAAGTTAAATAAAAAAAAAAAAAAAAGGTTAGTTGTAGGTTTGAAAGTATATATGTACTTGTGCGCACACAGCGTCCGGCACGCTGCAAACGAAATAGATGCCGAAAATTTTGGTGGCCAGCCACATGAGGTTGGTGAGAAAGGCGCAGTAGTCGAGGTTCGTCCACACTTTACCGTACGTGAGCATCTGGTACAAGGAGTAAATGTCCAAAAACGAGTGAACGAAGGTCGCGGCCAAGGAGAAGAGTATCGTCGGCCGGAAAAAGCCGGTGACACCGTCGAGCAGCTCGGACAGCGTCTCGTGGAACCGAGCGACGGCGTACATTTTCCCCACCGCCACGAGCGAGCCGCCCGAAAAGTCGTGGAACGACGCGTCCTCGAGCCTCCGCGAGAAGGAAGCGAACAGGGCTTTGTTCAAAGCCTTGAAGTTTTGCTCCAGTACGAGGATGAGCTCGATGAAAAACAAGTACGCGTTGTAGTAGACGAGCTTGGGCGCGCTGAACAAGAACCAGGAGTTGGCCTGTTTTTGGTAATCGGGGTAGTCCAGCAGTGAAAAGTGATCGAACAGGGATATGAAGAGGTAGAGAAAATTGATGAAAACGAGCCGTATCCAGACTATTTTTAATTTTTCCGTGTGATTTTGCATCAGACGGACGTGCAAATGGTCCGCCATGGGTTTGATTTTCACGAAACCCTCGTAAATAGCCTTTACGTTTTTCCGTCGGAGTATAACGACCAGCCAGGATGAGATGACGGCAAAGTATTGAAAGGTCAGGGCCAGAGCATCCATTGTTATCGTCAACGGCGTTTCTCGGGGCAAGTGCAGCTCCAGCCTATTTCTAATCACTACGATGTAAGACCAAGAATAAATTGCCGTTAGTAGTACCGTGTAAATAACTCTTACGTAAGATAATTGCAAATCTGTTCCATCGAATGGAAGAAGACCGATAAATTTTTCGTAGTAACACACAATTTTTATCATCACAGACATTTTGAACAGATTCATCGTGTTGCGGTGTTTTGCGAAATGGGAGCAATTTCGAACTGAGTATGAAGATTTTAATGGCAAAATTGTTTCGTCACATTTAATGGGTTCTACAGAAAATGGTTTCAATGAAATATTACTCGGCTATTTGTTACTTGCTGCATCGCTATTAAGAAATGAACTTTTTTTTTTTTTTTCAAGCTTCGTCGTCGTTATACTTGTATAGTTTAACAGGATTGTACTTTTTAATATTATTAGCTAAAATAATTATTTCCCTTAATTGAAGCATATTCTGTTGTTTTAATGCAATAATAATACGAGAAAAATATTATTTTCATTGGGTGCAGTAAAATTCATGAGGAATATTTTAATTAATAAGAAGGTTACTCAGCACGTTAAAATCAGGATTAAATAAAGCTCCTCGAAAAATACATTAAATACTCTTTGAAATATACAGGAATTTTAGGTGCTCAATTTCGTTAATCAATTTAGGTATGTAATTTGAAATACATTCTTCGATCAATACGTATAATGCAATTAAAGTATTAAATATTAAACACTTAAAAAAAAAAAAAAACTCTATCTCTCATTCCATACTTCTTCCCATCAATATCCCATAGTTCTTCTCATCATATTCCCAAGTGCCGAAAAAAAACCGTATGAGACTACATAATGTGAAAATAAGTTATATTTAAGGTGGCTTGGACGATTTTTACTGGAATGATAATAATCCCTGACATTTTGAAATGATATAAATAAAGCGTGCTTAATTAATTTGCGATGAAAAAAATACTAGGGTCAACCACTTTATTTATCAGAAATCGCCACTGAACACTCACCAATTTCACACACAGTCTCACGGGATTTGTCACTAAAACGACTATAACTCTCAAAGTACATGACAAATCTCTATACCTAAAAATTGTATTTGTACCTTTTTTACACAAGTAATTTTTTCGAATTGTGAAAATTATACTTATGTAAACCATTTAGATTTTAAGAAAATTAAGAGAAAGAAAAGTGACTTGATTTATCGGCTTCTGCGAATGCACAGTTTAAAATGATAAGTTTTTATTACTATTCTTTTTATTGATATCTTATAATTTTTTAGGCCAATAAAACTCTTGAATTTGAATGTGTGATTTAGATATTCAATTATCATGAAAACCTCCAAGTGTTGATTGAGAAATAAAACGATTTTTAAACTTTTAGGTTTTGAGATAAAACAATTAAAAAATTCCAAAATGTTTAACTGAGAGCATCAATATTTAAAATGTGCGTAAGAAAAAGAAAAATTTCCCATACCGGGAATCGAACCCGAGCCTCCTGGGTGAAAGCCAGGTATCCTAGCCACTAGACCATATGGGAGATGGTAGGGACATACCAAATATCAAATATGAAGAGTATTCACCATACTTATAGCTTCAAATTTTTTGAAGAGAAGGAAGAAAAGAAAAAAAAGTGAAATAACTTTTTATTACTTTATTTATTAATTCATAATACATTTACATCTTGCATCTTAGTTTCGTATAATTAATTTGAGCATACACCCTTGTAAATTTTGCTGTACGTGCTGCACTCGGCAACACACCACTGTCATTTAATTTTTAATTGTTAATTTTACAATGAATGCATAAATATTTATACTAATAGCGTAGATGCCCACTATGAATTACATGAGTAAAACAGCTAAATAAAATTATTAAATAAGTTTTAAACATTCATTTTAAAAAAATATGAAATTTCTAATAGAAAAACATATGAAAAAACTATTTTTTACCATTAATTACTAATTCACTTGTAAATTGGGATTAATTAAATATCAAGTGAGAAAAAGTTTGTATTTTTGTCAAACACAGTAGATATACAAAAATGGTTTTTGTAACAAGTATGCGTTAAAAAAAAATCAATAGGAAAAAGAGATGCAAAATAAAGAATAATAAAAATTTTTGTCAGAAGTGGGATTCGAACCCACGCCCTCAGAGAGGACCAGAACGCCCAGTAATACTCGGTACAAGTGCCGAGAAGGATTACGTCCTTGAGTCTGGCGCCTTAGACCGCTCGGCCATCCTGACAGTTGGACGCGAGTGACATAAAAGCACAATATTAGATAGAGACCTGATAAGATAAGAAATTTCGACAATTTATGCAGTCGTGAAGTTTTAAATGTATTATAATAGGCACATCCAAACAATAAGTACCAATTACGTGTGACAATTATTATCAATTGCAAGATATTCAACAAAAAAGTTTAACTTGCTCCGATGATAAGACGAGCCAGCTCCCAGCTTCATCTAGCGAAACTTACATAAAATTTATGATAAAATTAAAAATTTTAATATAATGCTTAAAAAAATATGCATGATTGGTGTATATTAAAAATAATTAGTTTAATTTAAAATTGTCAACATACACCAATTCATGCATATGTTTTTTTTTTTTTTTCAATTGTTTCTGTCTCCAATTTCAACAGGTCTAATTTAACCTTTAAATTTTTATTATCTAGACAAAATCAAAGTTCCCGTAAAAAAAAAAAAAAAAAAAAAACAGACCAAAAGCAAGTAGAGTAGAATTAAAGGTTGAAAATTAAAAAAAAAAAAAAAAATCAACACGCCTGATTAGTAGTTTTCGTTTCCGTTTCAATTTCGTCGCGGTCAAGATGAGTTTTTTTTAGTTAAGGCTCGGAACGGGAAAAAAGATTTTCTCTGAAGATTTAATTATTTGGATCTTGGTAAAATATGTAAGAATGTATTATTATTTTATTTACACAACAATTATTTATATCCTCATGACCTTACATAGGTTTATTTTTCTTTTTTAAGAGGATATGACAATATCTTTTCTAATATTAATACAAGTTTCAACTGTAGAATGTTTTGCCTACGTATAATTTAAAAGTACAGATAATAAGAACTTGTGGTTCTTGGTTCGTAGATTTTGAATTAAGAAATTTTACTCTGAACAAATTTGATGAATAATAATTTTAACACTGGCATTGTTAAACAAACCTGTATTATCGGTAATCGGTAGATTGTCGTGAGAGAGATAGCTGCAAGAGAGGGGGGGGTAGAAGCTCAAGCAGACGAGCGCGCCGCATGTGTCGTTTTAGAAGCGGAGCAGAAACAGAAACTAATTTTACTCAACGCGTATAGTCGCACAATTACAGTTCATTCGCTATTATAAGACCATAAATTTCGCGGGCATACACATTGTGCGGTTATCACTGTCGTAATTAATACGTGAGGAGCAAATTAGTTTGAGTGGAAGCGGTTTTTTTCGGTTCGTACCTGTTACAAAGTGAGTACCGATTAATTATTCCTTAAAATTACCTCATTTTTCGTACATTAGCTCAAAATTCGGAAAGTCGTACATTTTGTTTGATAAACAGGCGATAACGAGCAGGCAAAACTGCCCGTATCTACCAAAGTTTTCCGTTTTTTCCCTCGCATGGCGGGCAGATAGAGTCCCACAGTGTTTTCATTGTCTATCTCTCTTTCGCAACAGTAATCGAATCAGCCATCGTGGCTCTCTCGAACCGTGTGGCCTCTCTCGCTCCTTTCCCCCGCGACTACGACCTTAACCTCTCGCGGGTGTTCTTTTCTTTGCCTCTTTTTTTTCGCATTTTCATTAACAAATTAGTTCTATATATTCTCGCGCGGTTGGTGTTGTTCGTAAAATAATAACAAGGTAGCAAATCTTTTGGAGCAAACGTTTTTAAGTAAGTACTTGGTACCTGGCGAAGACGTATATAATTCCGTTGGGTGGTGGATTATAATGCATATAGATATACATGTCAGCGCACGAGTGGCGTTCTAGAGAATTTGTCCTGTACGCGTGTACGTGAAGGACGATACGTCCTCGTGCTCGTTCTCTCTCAGAGCCTCCTTCTCTCTCGGACACGTTTGCACGATCATATACGTATCCTTTAAATATCCCCGTGTCTCTTGCTTTCTCTATACTTATACGTATGTAACGTCGTTGTCGTCATGCTACTCTCTCTTCTCTTTTTTTAAGATTGCTGTGGGCTTGAGGTTCCGTTAGAAACATAAGCACAATCTCTTTCTTATAATATAAAATACATATAGGTGCACTTCAACGATTGCATATCTAATTTTCTTTCGATCGTTTTTCAGAGGGATATTGTATGAGTCAAAAAATAGAAAAGCCAGTGTTGTCAGGTCAACGCATCAAGACCAGAAAAAGAGGTGAGTTGATCATTTTTTTTTTTTTTAGCCACATACGATATACTTTGACACTTTCACATTATATGTAATACGTGCATGTGTTCTTTTCGTTCTCTTTTGTTAAGAGACAAAAGTGAAAATAAGTTTCACCCTCACTTTGTTTCACGTCTGAATGATTCACACAGCTCTTTGGCCTTTGTTACCAAGATAGAGGCACTCTAATTCTGTTTTTGCCTCTTTGCAGATGAAAAAGAAAAATATGATCCAACTGGATTTCGTGACGCTGTCATCTCTGGTCTCGATAAAGCCGACAACGACTTAGAGGCAATTTCAAAGTACTTGGATACTGCTGGCTCTAAACTTGATTATCGTCGTTACGGTGAAGTTCTCTTTGATATTCTGATTGCTGGTGGTCTCCTCATTCCAGGCGGTACAATCGCTCAAGATGGTGACAAGCTCGTCAAAACCACAGCCTGTGTCTTTGGCCAGTCTGCGGAGATGGAGTCTATGCGCAATTTTGAGCAGGTGAGACCATTGTAACAATTATAGTCGCTCGATATTTTTGACCAAATCTTGGGTTTCATTAGTTTTAGTTTGGAAAATCAGCCTATAAAAATGAATAACAGGTCATGGTACACATTGGAACGATTTAAAAGATCATGATCTTAAGTACAATGATTACGTGCGTGCTCTAAATAAAGAGTATATAATATTTTTGTACATTTCATAACGAGATTAAGAAAAAGACAAAGGCAAAACAAAAGTTTTGTATGAGTTGTTTTTGAATAATAAATTTTAAATAAAAATCATCTTGTATGTGTACAGGTCTTCATCAAACTCACGCGGAGATACAAATACCTGGAGAAGATGTTTGAAGAAGAAATGAAAAAAGTTTTAGTATTCATGAAAGGGTTCAGCATAGAGGAGAGAATTAAACTGGCTAGAATGACTGCCCTCTGGATTTCTAATGGAGCTGTACCACCAACGGTGCTTTCTGTTTTAATCAACGAACATCTCGTAAAGGACAACCTTGCTCTGGACTTTCTTATTGAAGTGTGTGTGACATGGAAGAACGAAAAAGGCTTGCCCAGTTTGATGACGGCATTGAAAAAGGGAGGTATTGAAGGAAGGTGTGTATGCTCTTGTGCTCTCACTGTACCTAATTTTTTTTCAAGTATGTAACTGAAATGATTGTTGATTTCGTAGGTTAATGGAGTTTGTTCCACCAAACAAAAGGACAGATGAATACTTTAGGTCCGTTTTCGAAACTGTTGAGCTAGCTGACATTGTAAAACTCCATAAGGCTCAAGCCAGCCAAGAAGCCAAACGAGACCTTCAAACATTACTTTTAGATGACTTGTCTGACAATAAACCCATAAAAGACATTGTCAATGATCTCAAAGAAATGGCTCAACGGCACACAATTCCTGAACATGACGTTATTGGACTGGTAAGAATAAATTGCTTATGAACAAATTGGTTTGTTATTGGGCTGTTATCTAAATATTCTTGTCTGGATGTTTCAGATTTGGAGTACAGTAATGGGACAAGCTGAATGGAACAAAAAGGAGGAATTGGTTGCCGAACAAGCACTGAAACATTTGAAGAGTTACTCACAATTGTTTGCCGCTTTCACTACCACTGCCAAGTCTGAGCTTGCTTTGCTACTTAAAGTTCAAGAGTTCTGCTACGAGAATATGAACTTTATGAAAGTCTTCCAAAAAATTGTTCTACTATTTTACAAAAGTAAGTCATTTAAAGTAAAATTTTCAAATTGCTCATCACAAGAAAAAAAAATTTCATACGCCATAAATCATTTTTACAGCCGATGTAATATCAGAAGAAGTGATTCTAAGGTGGTACAAGGACGGGCATTCAGTTAAAGGAAAAATGCTCTTTTTGGACCAAATGAAGAAGTTCGTCGAGTGGTTACAAAATGCTGAAGAGGAGTCTGAATCAGCAGAAGAAGATGACTAAACGAATTCAAAGTATTGACAATTTTACTGTTTACTCAAAAACGTACCCTTTTTTTTTTCTTTTTTTTTCTTTTTTTTTTTTTTTTAATGATTTACGGTGTAAACTAATAGAAACACGAGTTTTATACCGCCTAAAATAGCAATAATTTATTTGAATGATGGAAATAAAATTTTGTGAATTGACTTATAAAAGTTTTGCATTAAAGTAAGCAACAGAAAGAAATATTTTTTACCAAAGTATATTTTTTTGAGTACGTAAGATTTACATAATGAAGAAGTCATTAAAAAAAAAAAAAAAAAAAAAAAAAAAAAAAAAAAAAAAAAAATTATATTTCATGCTCGTGTTAGATACACTCATTGCCAGGACAAGACAGAGTCTGTCTAAAAATAAAACAAAATTTTTTTTTTTTATATACATGGAACGTTCTGTGTTGAAAAACTATTTATGACTTCATGACTTCATAAACAGGAATAACTATTTTAAAAAACTAAAAACACAAGTTCCATATCTTATCAAATATCTGATTTTTTTAAAAGAAAAAAAAAAGACCTTGAAAATATCGAACAATTAATAAAAAAAAGAGGTATTCCTATACAGTAAGATTGTAAATTTGCAATGATGTCTAAATTGTATTGCATTGAGAGAAAAAAATTACAAGACTTCACTTTGCAATGTGTATACAGAATTTAATGAAGATATGTATGTACACTTTTCAAAACCTTCACCTAATTTGTACAATAAGATAAAACGATGTATCAGTTTATAAAAATATACTGTCAAATGATGTTTGATATTTAGTGGTCTATATTTACATTCAATACAACCCTTTTTCCCTATCCAAAAATAATTGCAATTTCCTACTATAAATATGCAAACTTAAGATAGTAATACAATTTTTTCAACCGTAGTAAGACAATTTTTAATTGATTGACTCGTGATGATAAAAGTTGGTGATGAATAATTTAAAACATGTAGCGCTTTCAACTAACGACTTTATTTACATTTATAATACAAATTATCTTTGTGTCAATTAACTTTTTGATTACTTTTGAATACTTTAGTTCGTGGTGCGTCACTTTTCTGTATAAAACTTTTACCATTCATAAATTCTTGCAAAACTTTTGGCACAGCGATGCTACTGTCGTTCTTTTGATGTGTTTCGCAAATCGCGATAAGCATACGGGGCACTGCACAAGCTGTTCCATTCAAAGTATGCACATGTAAAATTTGATCATCTTTCGTTTTGTACTTAATGTTGAGTCTTCGCGCTTGATAGTCCGTGCAATTGCTGCAGCTTGACACTTCGCCAAATTTTTTTCTGCCTACCATCCAAGCTTCAATATCGATTTTTCTACAATTACACAATGTATGATATAGAAAAAAGGGAGCATAAAAAAAGACTTTTTCAAAGTGGATCACGTTAGATATTTTTACCTATAAGCTGGTGATCCCAATTCATTAGGAGGCATATCTAATACTTGATAATACAATCCTAACTGCCCAAATAATTTTTCCTGCAGTGCAACAATTTGATCCATTATTTCAATTGATTTTTCTTGATCGGAACAAACAAACATTTCAACTTTGGTAAACTGATGAACTCTGCAAATAAATTCATTAACTACACAGGATAAGATAAATGATTTTTTATTTATTTTTCTTAATATACCTGTAAATGCCTCTTTCATCAGCCAGCTGTGAAATCTCAGCTCTGTAGCATCTACTCACAGCGGCAAGTTTCAAGGGTAACTCGTGAGGAGAGAATATTTTGTTTGACAATTTATAAGCTAAAGCCATCTCAGCTGTACCTGACAGACTTAAATCGTCGCCATAAAATGGCTCCAACTCATATACCAGTTTTCTCTCACCATCACTGATAAGTCCACACCTTTCAATGACTTGGGAAGGTAAAATATCTGGTACAGAGATCAGATGGAAGTTATTTTTCAACAGTTCTTTGATAGTGTATTTGACAAGAGCCTGCTCTAGTTCTGCCAGATCATCCATGAGAATGTAACTCTTGGACCCTGTTACTGGGCCTAGACGATCGCTTTTCAATAACTTTAATCTCGCCATTATTTGAGAAAATTCTTGTGGTTTAAATTTAAAAGTAGGCTGCTCTCCCATTTTTCTAAGAACGCAAGGCTCATTGTCTTTGTATTCAAGAACTTTGGGATCTGTAAGATTAGGAATTTTTCGTATTTCGTTTATAAGTTCTTCCTGAGAATGGGAACTTTGATGCAACTGCAGAATTCTATTAATGTCTGCATGACTTTTTCTCTTTGAAATGTTTTCAACTATCAAATCTCGGTTAGATGGATTGCACCAAAAATCTATATCATATTCGGGTTCTGGTAAGTGAATTTCTGAATCCAAAACCGGTATGATTTTCTTTTGTAGCTGTAGGCAGAGGTATACATATTGGTTATCAAATGTTCGATTAAAAATAACTTTCAACAAAAAATTCAACAACAAACCACATCTTGACTGTACAGTCTCTTGAAACTGAAAATTTTTAAAAGCTGTCTATTGATTCTCTTCATAGTTAATTTTTTTAATTTCTAATGAAAAAACGTAGTAACAATAATACGTTAAATTGATGCTGAAGGTTTCAAAATTATTCTAATATCACATTAATAATTAATGTTTAGATTCAAAAATATATAATCCATAGTGCATAATGACTACCTACTAATTTAATGAGTCAAGATTGTTATTTTTTTTAATCATAACAGTTTTATTTCGTCACTTAAAATCTTTTCACTTACTCACATAAAGTTAAAAACTATATGTATAAGTATATAGTTAAACTCAACTGATTCACAACACAACAAATGAACCATATAATAATTATTATACCTCTATGAAATGAACAAAGTCTCAACAAACCCGCATCGCCGGACGATATTGCAGCAGACGACAGCCGAGATCCGAGTGAAGCTTGAAGTGCACTGCAAAGCTTTATCGATCGATTATCGATAATCGAAATCAATCTTATTAAATGATAAAGATAAGGTTAGGTTATAGGTTATGTTAGATTTGTTTTGAATATGAACCGTGAACGCGTGAACGTCGTGAAACGTGAATTGAATCCGATTATCCGATTGTGATCCCGGGGATGAATACTTGACGCAGTACAATTTTAGCTTCGATTACTCTACGTCGAAATCTTCAAGATAATAAGTAATCACTTACATTGATTATACAAAAAGTAGTGTAGAGCAAGGTAAGATATTTGATTTTTTTAACTCTGTGATTATTTTACGATTAAAGAATCTCAATATGTTTAATCACTTCATTTAAGTTAGTATACACTTCTGCCTGTTATAAATGAATATTCCAAAATTCTATAACGATGAGTCTTTGCTAAGAAAATGTTATTTATTTTTCAGTACCCAGTATGGAACTGAAAAACTTAAACTACCAAAAAATTGCTTTGGAGGCACCAAGTATTAACAACTTACAACTAATGCTATTGATAACGTGAGATGTCGATATTGAATGCGAAGTTTGCAAGATAATAAAAGGTTTGTTTACTTGAATTTTTATTAGTTGCTATGTTTAAACATAATCATGTGATGTTAGAATTTCTTCACCTGAGGACAATAAATTATTACATTTATTGTTCACTAGATGAAACTTGACACTGATAAAAAAGAAAGTATTAAAATTGTTTAGGCCTAAGTATTGCAAGATGTACAAAAATTATATTTTTTCCAGTGTTTTTCACTTGTCATTGCTACTAAGGAGGCTGGTAAATGCCATTACTTTAGTAACAAATCCGTTGTCTACATCATTCTTCTGATCAAGAAATGATTGCTGTGCACATTTGTAAGCAGCTCAACGTGAAAATCATTAAAGTGAGTATGAAAATACAATCAAATTATTTGTTGATTAAATGACGTATTAACATGATGTTAGAATTTCTTCACCTGATAACAGCATATTCTATAATGTATACTGTTTAAAAGATGTAACTTGACACTGATTTAAGTAAACATGGAAACTATTATGTTTTCTAATCATTAGACTAAACGTTTGTGCTAAAATCTAAATGTTTTTTCAGACTGCCCAAATATTTACGGACGCCAAGGAAGGAGTAATTACTTCAGTGCTACAGAAAGACAGAAAAATTACTAAACACAGCACGTTTGGAAAAATGATGCCTCTTTCAGCTTCATATACAACTTTTCATCCTCGTTACCAACGTAAAAATAATACCAATTGAATTGTAAAAAATGCTAAGCTAGAGCAGCCAAGGAACAATCAATTCCACCTAAATAAATGATCACATTCAGAATTCTGGTTTGCATTTTTTACGCATTGCCTTGCATGACGTCAGTTATCCCATAGTGACATCACAGAACTCCACTTAAAGCTCCAATGCTCCAAAACTCTCCCGTCTCCCCCATGTGTAAATGTATATATATAGGTACTCCGATCTCCAAACTCCTATTCTCAAGAGAGAGTATGCAGCAAAGATAAAGAGAGTGCAGAGTCCACACCTACAGCAGGTGGAAAGTGGCACGTAAAGGGCATAACTTTTATACGCATTATATACACCAGCTCTACACATATAAAAAAAGGGCCCCCAAAGGTGTACTTGAAATTCCAGGCCACGAGTAAAGCGAAAGATATATTCATGCTTCTGCAT
Organism: Copidosoma floridanum; assembly: GCF_036245765.1. Lineage (NCBI taxonomy): Eukaryota > Metazoa > Arthropoda > Insecta > Hymenoptera > Encyrtidae > Copidosoma > Copidosoma floridanum. The sequence continues at coordinate 5,470,080 of NW_028321889.1, read as the reverse complement.
CGGCGGCAGCCTTAAAGAAAGGCGGCAGCAGTCGCCTTCCCATGGTATATAGATTTTAATGGCCATGCAACGGTATTATCATCGTGGTCATCGGCTTATTCGCGAATTAAGTAATTAAAAACAAACGAGAGAACACGCGCGTGTACAGTGTATTTTTGCAAATATGTAGGGAGTAGTGGGAACAAGTGCATTGTTACAACGAGAAGCTACATGCTACCTCTCAAAAATTCAATAAAACGGAGTTTGCTTGTGCGTGAATACACCTTTGTTTTAGTTTTCAATATCTCAAAGGAGTCGGATTAAAAATATCTGATCTTCAAGAGTGGGGTGGAGATGTGAAGATAAAAAAAAAAGAGGAGTCTTGGGGCCTCAGGGAAGAGTCAACTATTCTCCTCTTCAAGCTTGTGAGTTCTTAACACACGTTTTACTTGAATATTGTTTTTTAAGATATATACAAGCACCCAAGTACAGTATTCCAGAGAGAGCATGTCAATGACCCATTGGTGCTGCTTTTCCTGTTAGTTATATATAAACAAACGCCCACGCGTTTGTAAACAAAGAGAGCGCACGCGCTTATTGCATTATAAGATTGGATTTTTCAAATCTAGCCAAGCGTTTTAAATATGTATGATTGGGCAAACAGTAGGGACCAGCTGATTATTGCCAGTCAAATGAGTCTCTGATTTTTTTTCAATTGCAGGTGAAAAGCCTTCTTCTATCCATTGTCTCTTCTCTCTCTCTCCTTCTCCCTGACTTTCCATTAAAAATCACTTTGCGAACAAAATGTTCAGGATACTCCTGTTCTTGACCCTTTTGAAAGGGTTCCAATCCACCTCTTCCGTGTGCCCATCCCGTTGCACCTGCAAACACATCAAACCACAAGCAGAATGGCGGAAAGTTGTTTGCAAGGATGACATACAAGAGATTAAAGAAATTGACTTTAGGGACGTTAGCGTTGAGATGCTGCACTTGTAAGTGGATGTTAAATCAGTGGATAAGATTGTTTCAATGTTTTACAGCTGATGACAAAATGTGTTCCTTTTTTTCCAGGGATTTAAGTAAAAATGATATATCAATAATCAGGGTGGATAGTTTCAAAAATTTGTCAAACTTGAAACGTTTGAATCTTTCTGTCAACAAAATAACAGTGTTAGACGAGGGGATCTTTGAGGGCTTGGAAAACTTGGAGAGACTGTAAGAATTTACTTTTTATTATTTCTACTCCAACTGATTAACACAGAGGTGTACATCGTTTATCAATTATTTTCAGAGATTTGAGCAAGAATTTTATTTCATCGATCGACTCTAACACCTTTAAGACATTAATCAACTTGAAAAGACTGTAAGTACCGCGTACTTGGAGTATAATTTGTTTTACTGTTAAGTTTTTCAATAAAAATAATTTCTTTGCTATGGGTTCATACAGCGATTTATCAAATAATGCTATAGCCACGTTAGAGGTGACGATATTTCACGGTTTATTGGCTTTAGATCATTTGTAAGTTTTCATTTAAATTTGAGTTGTTTAGTTTGAAAATTGTTTTGTATTGTCTCTGGTTGATTTCTGTTTTATCTTGACCCTTACTTTCTCCGCAACATCCAACGTAGTGAATTTCGATTGAACAGCTTATTTGACTACTTTTAGAATAAAATTCGGTAAATTGCTACACTTTCTAGAAGTCGTAAAATGGTAGAAGATGCATCACGCCCATTAGACTTCGTTGAACCATTGGTACACATGTATTTTACACTGCTTTTAATTTTTTTTCACAGAAAATTAAATGGCAATAAACTCCAAACTTTGAAAGAAGGCACCTTTCACAGTCTGTCGCTGCTGAGGCAATTGTAAGTCATTGTTGAAACCGATTTTCCACTAAAAAAAAAAAAAAAAGATTAAAAATAATGTTACCTTTCGAAATATCAGAGACGTCTCTGCCAACCCTTGGGACTGTGATTGCAATTTATTTTGGTTCAGCTATTGGATCCAAAACAATTCGGTCAAGTTAAAGTGAGTACAAGGATAAATGAAATTCATCGAAACACATGTTGCAGTCCCCGTGAATTATCTCATTGTAAATTTTCAATGTAGCCCGGCACCAGAGTGCGATTCCCCGCAAAGTCTGAGAGGCAAGTTTGTGAAAAAATTACGAGTGCTCAAGGAATACGAGTGCAAATGGTCGACCCCCACGATCGAGATAGTACCGGATCAGAACCAAGTGGTCTTTGCCGGCGACATCATAACACTCAAGTGCCGAGCACCCAGTGTCACGAACGACAAGTTCGCCAAGATCAATTGGCTCTGGAATTCAAACATCACTGCCGATATTTTGGATTTGGATTTTTACAACAATCCCCAGAACAATTTCAACGACGTTAGAGTCGAGAACAAGTATCTCGACGACAGCGGCATTGTTGCGAGGTATTTTTATCTTTTTTTTTAAATTTAAAGCAACTATTTGTTTCTGAGTACCAATTCATTTTGTAGCTCACTGAGCATCGATCCGGTAAAAGAGGAGCACAACGGACAGTGGAATTGCCTTCTCGTCTCGGCGTATGGAAACACATCGCGGGCCATCAACGTTATCGTCATATCCAACCGCACCCAGTACTGCCCCTTGGCGAGTAAGCAAAGTTCCAAACAATGTCTCGAGGAAGACCCCAAAATTATTCTTTGTGGAAATGACATTTCAATGGTGCTTTTTTTTTTAAAATTTAGTAACGCGAAGTAACAAAGGGGTATACGCCTGGCCACGGACAGTCATAGGCTGGAAGGTGGAGCTGCCGTGCGAGGCCTTCGGATCGTCCCAGCCGTGGCCACGAGCCTCTTACGAATGCAACAGCACCGGGCACTGGGAGAATCTAAACACCGAGCAGTGCCCCTACGTGTCGGCCACGACGAAAATACTCGAGCAATTCTCGACGGTGAACATATCGTTGACCAAGCCGTCGTTGCCCAAGGGATCGCTGCTGGAGACGATAAAAAAATTGAAAAACATCACGGGCGAGGGGGCTTCCCTGACCGATCCCGTGGAGGTGCACTTTGTAGCTCAGATCTTGGAGAATTACGCGAGCTACCTGGTCGAGGAGAAGGAGCTCGGCTCGATGCTGATAGACGTGGTGAACGTTCTCTTGAATCTGCCAAAGTCGATGCTCAAAGCGGCGGAAATCGGGCACAAGGCGTGCACGAGGCTGCTGAAGACGATAGAGCTGATAGTCGAGGTGACCCCGCCGAGCCAGCTGATACAACTGTACAAGAAGAACATGGCTCTCGAGGAGTACCGGGTCAGGGCTGACAGCTTTGCCGGCTTGACCTGCACCTGGTACAGCAGCACCGAGAACGCGTTTGTCAAGATGTTGCACTGCTCGATGAGCAACAAGACCGCGATTGTCAACGCGAATGGGGAAACTGTCATCGAAGCTTCCATACATTTGCCAGCCACGCTGTTTAGGGGCGTGAAAAGCAGTGCGGACAACAATCAGCTCATGGTGTCCATGTACACGGATAACAAGCTCTTCCCAAAAGTCAACGATACGGAAAAGAATGACGTCACGTCGAGCATCGCTGGCAGTAAACTAAGTGAGTTTAAAATATATAACTAAAAAAGTCGTCGTCGATCGTACTATATTTATCGATTGTAATGACTTTGTTTCAGTCGGGACAGCCGTTGAAAATCTTACCGAGCCTGTTTACGTCATGCTTAAGGCACCATTGATGTACTACAGCAACAGCAAGCCGATACCAGTCGTTTGGGACGCGACTCTAAACAACAACACTGGTGGCTGGACCAATCAGGGCTGTTACTTGTCAAACTTCATCAATAATTTTATCATCTTTAGCTGTGACAGACTGGGTTATTACGGACTGCTTCAGGACACATCGTTTCTCAGTGAGGATGGAAAAACGTGAGTTTAAACGAAAAAAAAAAAAAAAAAAAAAAAAAAAAAAAAAAAAAAAAAAAAAAAAAAAAAAAAAAAAAAAAAAAAAAAGGGCAGTTGATCAGCATTGGAGTTATTCAAAACGCTTTTGTATTTTCCTCCCCTTGACAGTTTTACGGGTGCACAGTTCAGATACTCGAATCCAGCGATATACGTGGGCAGTTTCATATTAGTACTGTGTCTGATCGTCACGACCGTGACCTACGTCTGCTGTTACGCATCCATAGCCATGCCGAAGAAAGCCAAACATTGCGTGATCAACACCTGGATAGCCATAGCTCTTCTTTGTTTTTTGTACAGCTCGGGTATACAACAAACCGAGAACGTCGAGATTTGCCAAGGCGTCGGTATCAGTTTGCACTACCTGACGCTGTGCTGTTTGCTCTGGATGACCGTTTCGGCAAGGTAACATACACATGTATCACAATAACAACAAATATTATTACAATTAAACTCAACGATCGATTTTCTCCAGCAACATGTACAAGCGCCTGTCCAAGTCGATGATGGACCCGATAGCGGACGACGACGAGCTGCGCGAGCAGCCGATCCGCAAGCCGATCCTCGGTCTGTACCTCGCCGGTTGGGGTATAGCGCTGATAATCTGCGGCATCTCGGGCTCGATAAACCTGCGCGAGTACGCTGGCTACTCCCACTGCTTCCTCACGACGGCACCCTCGCTGGCCGCCCTCTTTGTTCCAGCTGCGGTGCTTTTGATCTATTTGACGGTCTTGCACATGCTGATTAGGTGTACGATTCGCAACGTAGACCTGAACGGGCAGCTGTCGGAGGGCACGCAAGCCACGGAGAACGTCGATCTCGAGCTGCTCGAGCCAAATCCAAATCCCAGCTCGGACAGGATAAGCTTGCACAGCTCGCAGACCGTATCGTCCGAGGTCGAGGACCAGGAGCACTCGCAGATGACGCAGCTCAAAGGCTTGATTGTCGTCATGATTCTCTACCTGATATCTTGGCTGTGCGCTGCGATGACGACGGCCAACCTGCTCGACATGTACATACCGTACAAGGAGACCATATTCGCGGTACTTTATGCCGTGTCCTCGAGCTCCTTGGGTATGTTTGTACTTTTGTTTTACGGGATAGCACGCAGCGACGTGAGGACCCAGTGGCTGAGGATGAGGTGCTGGCTGAAGCAAAAGAAGAATCGTTGCTGCAGAACGAGAAACGTGTCGGACGCGAATCCGGCCATTCCCACGCAGCCGCTCGTTCCACTGACTGGTTAAGTCTCGTTTCTTTGATTTCTCGATTCGAGTAATGAGTGCTTTTTCTAAAACTGCTTATTCCTTCCAGCTCCTCCTGTCCTGTCGAATTCCCAGGCAACGCAAGTGACCTCGGACGCGAACTCGCTCGGCTCGTCTCGTCACACGCACAAGTCCCACAGCAGCTGCAACACGTCCAAGCTCACGTCCAACGACGCGAGTCGCAGCAGCCACGTCGCCAAACCGAATCTTCTGATGCTGCACCGTCAGCAGTACCGTTCCAACAACTCGGTCACGACGTACAACACCGAGTCGGCCCCGGCCTCCGTCGAGATGTTCTACAACCCGCACCAGAGCGGCGTAGCGCGCAAGTTCTTCAAGAAACAACGACGCAGCATGAACAAGAACAGCAACCTGGGACCTCGTAAACAGGGCGACGGCGGTGCGACGAGCGACAACGGGAGCTGCGTGAGCGTGCCGAGACGGGCCGTGGTAGTGCCCACCAGTTCCATGACTCAGAAGCTGGATAACGACATCGAGCGGAGCATACTGAGCACGAGCGCCAAGGTGAACAACACGAACATCCACGTGGAGATGAACCACCCGGTGAACGACGCGAAGAACGTGAACATGCTGTCAGACAGCGGCGGCAGCGTCTCCGAGGATCGGAATATCGCGCTGAGATACGTCATTGGTCAGGAAAGCCTCGAGAAAAGTACGAGGAAGATCATTAACGAGGCCGCCCCGCCTGCGGCACGCGCAGCCCAAAACGGCCCTGGCATTGTTCACAGTCGTCGCAAGTACCAGCCGGTGATTGCGGTGAATCACACGACTTGTCCGTACGAGTCGGACACTACGGAGTCGAAGATCGAGGAAGAGGAGGAGCCGCCGGAACCGAAGCATACGCGTAACGTGTCCCAGCAGTGCAGCCTCGAGTGCAGCTCGGAGCTCGAGTCGATGACGCAGATCACCAGTGAGCGGAGCGAACATAATCTCTCGGACATCAGTGAAATGGCTATGCCGAGATACGTTGATGGTGTCGCGGGTAGAAGGTCGAGCGTCGACGAGACCATCACGACGGAGAGGAACCAGAGAATCTCGAGGCCCAGGTTGGTAAACATTGTAACTGCTTGCATGCCCCGCGAGATTACTAGTTTGTTATTCTTATCCATCATGGAATTTGTTTACTTTCAAGGTTTCAGCGGGAGATGTGCAACAGCCTCAGCTCGCTACCCTTGGATAGGTCGTCGATGAATTCGTCGCAAGATAAAAGTGGCTTCCGTAACTCCCTGAACGGCGCGATGAGCTTGGAAAGCTCGCGGGTAGCCGATGACTTTGGCATCAATCAGTTCGACGACGACAGGCGGCATCGGGAATTGGCGTTTATTGCTCCGGCTGCTTCCAAGACTAGAGTGAATTCTTCCGAAGAAGAAGAGGAAGAGGAGCAGGAGGAGGAAGAGGAGAGCGAAAGCCAAGAGAACGAGTCGAACAGTGAGGCTGTACTGCCTTTGGTTGAGCACACAAAAACATCTCCAGTGCAGGCTGGAGAAGCTCTGCAACTTCACGATTTTGGACAGAGAGACGAACGGGACAGCCTTCATTATCCCCATCATCACCATTACCAGCACCATTATCACCACCAGCAAGGCAAAGAGGGCAGTAGAGAGGGAAGAGACGAGCCGAACGGTGCCAGATGCATCAGCGATGAGAACGAGGACAACGATCAGTCCGGGGAACCCGAAATGAGAAACGTTAAAAAAGAAACGAGCGTGTGAGAGATCGATGTTTTACCTATTTGTTTTTTCTACCGAATAAGGGGATTGGTTGTGAATTTTACGAGCGTACCGTGCCATTTTCAAAGTGACACCCGTCAACTTGCATTTGAAAATTATTAATTTAGTCGGTTCGATGAGATTATTTAACAGCAATCGTGAGCAAATTAGTTATAAACATTTATTTTTTGCTTTTTCCGTCTTCCCTTCGTCTGCATTGTGAGTATATGTATACTAATACGTTAAGGTATATTTTAATATTAAAAAAAAAAAATACTAAGTAGTAGTTACATATTTTTAGAGTATAGGTGCAAGATCTTCGTCGTGGAAGCCATGGCTCACAATCAGAGCTGCTGGCCATTGTTGTTGATATACGAAAAAATTAAGATTAAGATGGTCTAAGGAAATCGCTGTGGCAAGGCATCTCTGAGCCTATTCCAGCATCGATTTGCCCCTTCCTGCGCATGTTTATGGCTGCCGATTCATCATGGTTCAAAGGGACGTAGCACCTAGAACTGTACACGAATCGATGTGGCTCCTTTATTCGGAAATCAGGTGACTTTTTCTGTCAAAGTATCATGAGACTTTTTTTTTTCTTATTTCAACTTTTATTTTGCTTGACACGTCCACCGATCTCGTGTATATTTTTTCGTCGAGTACTTTTCCACACTTTCATGGTTCGTGTGGTTTCCTCTTGTTTTTCCAAAAAATGTAAGGAACAATCGGTACTGTTGGTTGACAGGTAGAATGCAAAGGGTTTGCCTTTTCCCAGTTTCGTTATATGTTGTAAATTAAAAACTTGGTTCCACATTGTCTCCATCGAATTTCTGTCTTGGACGTAGATGGAGATGGCTTTGGGATATTTTTTCCCCAACGTTTTTCTAACACATCTCAATTATGCTTTTGGAAGCAAAAGCAATATGCTTAAGCCCATATGAACATACTGGAGACCCTCTGAAACTCTTTTTATCATCTCTTTGGTCAAGATACTTTTGCAACGTTACCATTAAGGGCAAGAATCGCCACCATTTTTCTCCATAATTTTTGAAATCTAGATTCTCTTTGGGCCGAAGCAGATTAGGCAATTCCGAAAAATTCTTCTAGACATTGTCGTCAAACAGTTTGTTGACAAGTCTCTGCTTGCGGAACCACTTTGTGTCTTTTACTTTCTTTCGCGTTCAATCTATCTTTTAATGGTCGCTTTTTTTTTGTTTTGTAGATTATTTATCCGTCGACGCTTTGTTCCTTCTGGATTTCTTTTTCCTTAGTCTTTTTCTACAGAATTTCATTTTTTTTAAACGATGCTTTGCATTTTGTCGTTTCTCTTGTCATCACTAAAAAATTCCTCTTATTCTTCTGCCACTTTTTGGCTCTTGCTTCTCGTGCTCCAATTTTTTCCTTTGTCTATTTCAGTCATCTTTGTTTGTTTTTTTTCTTGTCGGAGGTGGTTAAAGGAGTGTTTTTACCCTAAAATTTATCTAAGTCGTTATATTTACTCTCAAATTAGTTAAAAATTCTTCCTACATCTTATCAAAGTGTCCTTTTTTTTTTTTTTTTTTTTTTTTGAAAATAGTTTTTTATTCATAGTTTTACATAATTACTTACAAGGCGTGAAAAAAACATTTGGAAAAACGCCTATCATTACCCTTGCACGCCGAAAGGTGTACATTTTATACAGAATGGCTTATTATGCTCTCGCTGTAATTAATTATTATTATTATTTCGGTTTACATTTATATTGTTTCGCTTGGTCGCAGCCAAGTTTTTCCTAATATTATTGCTTTGCTAGAAAATATAAAAAACTAGCGGTTAATTAAAGTGTCCTAAACAGTACGACATATCGAATTTTTTACCGTTTCCGCCTTATGTAGTTTGAAAATCGTCCAGGATTATTTAAATATTGTCACTCACTTTAAAATCTCTCCAAAAAGTTTGAAGCAAGTACTGAAAAATGCCCTTAAAATTCCCCGTTTTCGTGAAAATATGCCTATTCAATCAGATGAGAGCCAATTGTCATCCTATTCGATAGGATTCCAGTGGCCTCGTACACTCTTTCCGCACCAAATCGTCATTCAAGAAATGACCGACTCCGCATTTTATGACTGTACATTGGTAACTTTTTTCTTTATCCAGATTCTTCTTCGACGTGAATTTTTCGTACAAAAGACATTTTTTACTGCATCGGTCTCCGTTTCCTACATTTCTGCAACTGGAGCATTGATTTTGCACTACTTCTCTATCTGGTTGTACGGTCGAAATAGTCGGTACCGAACCGTGAGAAGATTTGTAAAATTACCTTTCGTTGTGAATGACTTTAGATGATATAGGTATGATTATCATACACATGATAATCGATTGAGCGGATAGCTGAAAAAAATTGTAAATCTTAACTTGATATTTTTATGACTTGTATGGAGATTTTAAAATTATTAGTCAAACTGTAGTTATAAAATATTTATTTAAAGACATAAGTTCTAGATTGCTAGTGAGCAGTTATCGCAGGGTAAGCCATATTTTTTACTATGTATGTTACGAGTAGAATCTCATTTTTTTTTTATTGAAACAAAATATCATTTGAATGATCATAAGCGCGTTGCTGTGTCGCAAGGAAAAGCTAATAAAAGCCTTCAATGCAGCAGCAGCATGTCACCTTCTCCATCTCCTCGGGAGAAGTTTTGTTGTTGCGCAACTATAGCACGTTTTTAGCATCGACTGTTTTTATTGCCTTGAGTTCGTTTGACCTCATTCCTAATCATATCGTGATGATATTAATACTATATTACAATACCTTAGGTATGCAGCTTTGGTAATTTTTAAAAACGTGTACCTTAAAAAAAAAAAAAAAATCCAAATTTTTAATAGAAACATACGTATATATTTACAATTCTATCAGTATAGAATAAAAATGCAAGTGTTCACAGAATTACTATTATTATGAAAGTAGGATATGATTCAATTACAACAACCTAATTTGTGTATTTACTTTCGCTCAAGAATAACATATAGAAAATGGTGGAAGTTAATATTATTTTCACTAAGTATGGTAGACATGAAGCGGAATCTACCAGCCAAATAGTAGTAGCGGTATCATCAAATACTAAATTCTACTTTGGGTGTGATAAAAACTAAGATACATACATCAATTTCAACCATACGAAATGGTATGGTTAAAAGTCATACATTAGTGCTTTGTTGAAGTGACAACAATTTTTTCACATTCATAGCATCATGTGACTTCCTGTCTTTTATTATTGTACTTTGTAAATTTTGGCTACAGGTTTTTTACTACACATTTTTATTCGCGTAACTCAACTATTGTAATATATGTAATGTTTTTATATTATGTATTTTGGTGTGATTAAATCGTGCCAAGAAATTTTTAATCGTGGAAAGTGTATTTTTTACTATAAAAAAATAATTCTTTGACAAATATAACTAAAAATATTAGTGCCAAAAAAAAAAAATTTTTTTTTATGACGTATTTATTAATATAACGTATACCCATTAAAAGGGTGAAATTTTATGTGGATAGTGAAATATCACGTGCGCCGTAAAACAAAAGTGTAAATAATTCAATTGTTAAAAAAACGTATACAAAGGAAGTTATTGGTCTGTTCGAGTATCTTTGCTGATATCCAATTGTAGGAATAGCATAATGCTAATGATGTACTGTCTACACAGCAAAAGTTGCAAAATTCATAAATACTCGTGACGAAAATATTCGTAATAAAAGTTCGCTAGGAACTTGCGATGTAAAATTAATTGTAATTGAACAATCTTCCCGAAGAAAAATTATTATGAAACACTATGTGTCACTTAATTTTTTGACTTAGCCACAACTTAGGTTCTCTTTAAAAGACTGATTTTATATTTTATATGGCATAATACTATACTCTTATACATGTGTCCATTTCTATTTAGTTATAACATTGTTGTCTCCTTACGAAAAAAATATGATTGAGACTTAACAAAAATCACATTTTTTATTGAATTTTTTATGTAGATACAATATTAAAAAAAAAAAATTGTTTTACTGTAATTCTGAGTGAATCTACAAGCTAATTTTTAGCGTTTGAAAATAATTAATACATGATTATAATAATTTTTGAAAAATTTAAATCGTATCCTTTTTTGTAAGTAAAATAGCACAACAAAAATTCTATTGTACATAATTATCTTTTTTCAAATAAACTATACATATATGTAATTAATATTATTTTCGTTATCATTAATAATATCCAAAGACATGAAATTCATTAAAATTAATCTAAATTATTTACATTACACAAATTGAAAGAGCTAACTCAAACATAATTTTTCATGTATATCGTATTATGATCCATAATTTTACACGATTAACAAAGTGCACAAGCATACTCATTGGCCTGTGTGTTCAGACATGTTTTGCAGTCTTGATGTTATTGATATCAAATTTTTTTAAGCTACAAAATTTTTCAATTTCGGTAAGAATAATACTGAATTTCATGTGTATTGCACAAACAATAATTAATTAATATTCTTGATACAGCCAGGCGGTCTCACTACACCGAAAACCTCGCCGAAAATTTTACCCGGTGATATCTATATGCAACTAGGAGATGCTTCCACCCAGAGTCTGTTAGATCGAAAAGCCGTATACTTTAAAAGGGATAGTGGCGCAACAAGTGCACTTCTACAAATACCAAAAAATCTCTGTGCAATGTTTTTTTTCTCCAGTTTTTACAATTATCGAAAAAAAAAAAAAAAAAATCCAAATCAGTAAGAAGTTTTCCTTGTTCCGCGTTGGTTTTTCATTTTTATTATATTTACACAGATCATAATTTGTAAGCAAGACAAATACTCAACATTGACCCAGCATCACTTTTCGGGTCCTCGGCATTTATTCAGTGGGCCAACAAATCACGTGTAACATCAAAACAGCTATACCTAGTCCAACAAATCTTCAATTCGAAGGTTTGCTTAACTGGTTTACACTACTCGTGCGAGCTCATAAAGATCTATTTCTCTATCCCCCTCACTGTACATGTAGTCCCACTTTGCCGTGCCAATGATAGTGATTCTGCTGCTGATGCTGCCTCTGATCTACGTGGCTCTTATAAGGATAGAGAAAGAGCGAAAATATCTCTGTTTCTCTCTTAACGTCTTAACAAATAGTTTTTTCTCCAGTGAATAGGGCACTTTTCATGTACGGGATGCTCGTGTTCAATAAAAACTTTGTACGACTACGCGGAGTACGGTCTGCTGATAACTCATTCTTGCCCATATGTCAAACGGCTTTTGACGGGCAGCTATTACTTTAAAAAAGCATACCGACTGTGCGATTTTGTTTTTCTCATTCTTTTTTCCCCCTAAAAGTTTGTTTGGCATAAGGAATCATTATGAATTCTATAGTAAGGACACTTAAAATTATCGTCTGTTTGTTATTGATAATTAATTATGACAAAATAAGCGCTTCCGAAAGTAATACAACTACAGTTAATAACTCGACGATGGCTAATATCAAACAACTATCGGTCAATTTAACGGCAACTAATACTTCTGTACCCCAAAAACCTCGGCATCCGCGAATTGTAATTATTGGCGCAGGACCATCGGGTATTGCGGCCGCATCTAAATTGTTTGATGCTGGTTTCAAAAATGTGACCATAATAGAAGCTGAAAATCGTATTGGTGGTCGAGTTCATACGGCAGAATTTGGTAAGTAATTAGATTATAAATGGCATAAAAAAAAGCATTTTAAAATTTTTTTATATAAAATGATTACAATGTATACTCAAAGCACACTGGAATACCTTGGCAGAGAAAGCTATGCTATCCAAGAGTTGAAGCAAATTTATTAATGGCATATTTTTTCCTATAAATGAGTGCAGTTAAATAAATTTTCGTTCTGTTTTACTTTCTTGTTAAAGAAGCGTCGTATTGTACGCAGGAAGAAAACTTTTAAATTTCAATTTAACATTCAAATTATTTTACTTTTTTACTTTTAGTTTGCGTAAGCTGTGCGAAATGTATAAACAATAAAATGAATTAAAATGCTACGTACAATATCACTAATTGTTTTACGCACTTGTTGCGTAATACAGCACTGGAGGTGATACTTTTTATCCATTAAAAATAGAAGTACTACCATATTTTTAAAAGTCAAAATCGAGATAACATCATGTATTAACTCAAAACCAAAAAAGTATCTTTTTCACCAAGGCATCAATCTTATCGCCTACAATATATAATTTTGACTTTCGTTGGTGTTTCAAACTATTCTCTACACACGCAGGCAACTACTTGGTCGATCTAGGAGGCCAGTGGGTTCACGGAGAAAAGGAAAATGTAGCTTACGAATTAGCCGCTCCCTTGGGATTGCTCGAAAAAACCGACAAACCTTATTACGGACTCTCGCAAAAGTTCTTCGACTCGCTGGGAAATCCACTTGACGCGGAGACAGAAACCACCCTCTTGAAGTTTTATTACAAGCACACTGTTGAAGACGAAGGCCCGGAAAATATTACTGCGTACAAATCAGTTGGAGAATACATTGATAAAATGTAATCTATACATAATAAAAAAAAAAAAAATGTTCGACACAAAAAGGAGGAAAATATGAATAATGATACGTTTTGGCGTACAGGTTTGATGTACAATTTCAAAACAATTCTAAAATATACGGAGAAAAGGCAAAGTACATGCATCATTTCGAAGTGTTCCGAAACAGTTTGGAATCCGCAGAATCTTGGCACAACGTGTCCTTAGAGGACGGAGGGTACAAGGAGTGCGAAGGTGATCAAATGATCAATTGGAAGAATCGAGGGTATTCGACAATACTCGATGTATTAATGGTAGTTCAACTTTTTCAAGCATCAAAAAATCGTATAGTATTTTTCAATTCTTTTATAAATGTTCTGTTATTTAAAGAAAAAATTGCCCGACTCGTCAAAGGAACTACCGGTTTTGAAGCATACTATGTTGAATACGACAGTTATGGCGATCGACTACATACGTAACAGCGAAGGTCCTCCTGTCTTGATTACCACGGAAAATGGCCAATTGTACGAAGCCGACCATGTCATAGTAACCGTTTCCCTAGGAGTGCTCAAAGAAAAGCACAAGTCACTCTTTATACCTCCATTACCGAATGAAAAAGTCAAGGCCATTGAGGTGAGCGAAAATATCTCGATAAATTGTATGCTGTGCGTGGATAACACTTAAGAGAAGTAATATACGTATGTATATATTTCTTTTGTTCCAGAATCTTGGCTTTGGCAACGTAGCCAAGATTTACGTTTTGTTTGATAAACCATTTTGGAATTTAGGTGACAACAGGTGTTTGATATTTAATTTCCTTTGGAACGACGTTGACAGACAATCCATTCAAAACAACGTGAGTTTTTTTTTCAAAAAAAAAAAATAAATTGAACTTGAAAAATTTGATTTTCATTGCTTAATTTACAGACCGAAAAATCATGGGTATTAGGAATATCTAGTGCAATGAGTGTAGAGCACAAGCCCAATTTATTGGAATTATGGGTCACTGGAAAATATGCCAAGGTTATGGAAGCCCTGCCCGAGGAAACAGTTTTTAATCATACCCAAGAAGTACTTCGGAAATTTCTCGATAAGAATTTAAAAATGACCGAACCCCTTGCTATGCTGAGAACTAGGTGGTATTCAAATCTAAATTTCAGGGGAACTTACAGCTATCGGAGCACGAGTTCGCAAAAAGAAAAAGTTTTCCCTGAAATGTTGGAAAAACCTGTGAATCCTCAAAATATGGTTCGTAAGATTATATTTTTTTAAGACTAACAAAAGTGATGGCCATTAATTTGAGATTTTTTTGTTTTGCAGACAGTATTATTTGCTGGTGAAGCTACGCATACGATCAGATCGTCAACAGTAGACGGGGCAATTGGTTCAGGATGGAAAGCTGCAAACAGACTGATAGAGCATTATAAGGAGAGACTACCCTTCAAAGATTAAAATGTTATTGACCGTTTTGGCAATTGGTTTAAATTTTTTAATGTAAAACAATGTGTAAGTTAGATGTAAATAGTTGAATTCAATATTTGTAGAGTTTTTCCGTTATATACATACTTACAAAAACATCGTTAGCAACGTTTATTATAATATCATCATTCATGTAATAATAATAATAATATAATAGAAATTGAATTCCTACAAAAAAGTGTTATACAAAAAGTTGGTACACTTTTTAACAAAATTTTTCTCTTTATCTCTGCTATAATATTCTAAACTAGAAAAAAAAAATTTTTTTTGTGAGAAAATAGTTCTATAGTAACTTTTATAACTTATTTATTTAATATTTTAAGACAATAAATAAAATGCAGAACTTGAAAATCTTGAAAAAAAAATGCTTTCTTAGATTAGGTATGTTTACAACATAAGTTTTAAATATACTCAATACATACAAAATTCAAGTATTTTTTCCATACATTTAGCTAAATACTCACTCAATCTTGAATAATATCGGTGTCACTAAAGTCACGAATAATAATCAATGCAGAATAATGCAGAAGAAGAATTAACACTTATTTCTTTTTGACCCGTTTAGATACGAATAAAATTCTTTGACCTTCGATTAGATAAAATCATCCGATGTTGACACAAGAGTAATGCATTTAAATCAAACCATGTTTTGCAGTTTATTAGATATAATGCGTACTAGCATTTATAAAATTATTCATTATAAAGTTCAGGACTTCAGGAAAAAAATGAAGAATTTATAGGTAAAAAAGTTTACAAACATTTTTCGCTGCTTGTAATGAATGTACTTAATTGCTTTTATAAATGATTCTACGATGAAACCAAGCATTATATCAGTGGATGCAGGATCTTCAGGTCTTTGAGACAGCTGCATTGAAGTTATTTGAAGATAGTATTAGAAAGTGACAAAATTTTAAATTCAGAGAATCAAATTTTTTTTTCTCTTTAAAATAGTTGTTCTACGGAAACTAAGGAAAAAAAAAAAAAAAAAAAAAAAAACTGATTTTCTTCGCACGTCGTCAACCGAATTATCTGATTTCGAGAGAATTTTTCAACGGCATTGCTGGCGAGCACAAACTTCTGCTCGACCCAATTCATACGCCAGATTTTAATCTTGAAAGTTGCCTTGAAAACTTTGCTGAAACTTTCATTCCAAAAAAATTGTCAAGATCTAATACAATATTTATTATCTATGAATATGTTAACTTTTTATTACAAATATACTTAATGTACTCAATGTAAAAATAAGTAAATATAATTCCAAATTTTCAGAAAATGTTGTTCAGCTGTTGACGGTGCTATTTTTTCGGGTTTAAAGGCAGAACTAACAATAAATTAAATAAATAAATTTTTTTTTTAAATCAGCAAAACAAATAATCTTAAAACGATTAAATGCATACAAAAATAGCATTAAGCTAGAAAAAACAACGATACAGAAACTTTTATATTTGTACACAGCAAACGATTACATAGCATGTATGTATTTCCTCATTGAACGTAATATTCTATTTTTTTTTTTCACTGATCTTGAAATAAAACTGCATAGAAGTGACCATGCTTGCAATTAGAATGTAAGTTAGAGCCAAACGTGCTAGTTGAATTTGGCTAGTTTCAGCTGATAGTTGCTAAAAAGAGTGACAGTGAGTAATATATCATAGAAAAGACTATTGTACTTGGTAAGAAATCGGTAGTAGATTTACTTAAATCGAAACGCTCAGAATATCATTTACACAGTGTTAAATTATATTAAATTTATTGACTGTATTTTATATAAAGCCAATGGTTTATAGATAAAATGGAAAATGGTCTCAAGATTTCAGGATTCACAATAATCATTTTGTTACTAATTTGCAATAATGTCAACGAAAGCGTTGGTAAAAGTATTTCTACGTCAAGATACGCGAAAATTATAATCATTGGTGGCGGTGCAGCAGGAATTTCAGCTGCATCAAAACTATTTGGAAATGGATTTACTAACGTGACGATTTTGGAAGCAGAGGATCGTATCGGCGGTCGCGTCCACACCGTCAAGTTTGGTAAACTATTTTTTATGCTGCCCAAATATTTTTTTACAAGGAATACTGATTAATGACAGTTCAAGTATTTAAAATAAGAATCATTAGTAGGCAGTGATTTGTAAACTTATGCATGTATAGAACGACAATATTTCTTTTGTAAATCATGACCTCTACATTTACGTAAGTCAAGGTTGAACGCAAAAACACTATTGCGGAAGATAAAATAACATTTAAAAAAATCTAATGCTTATAACACACACACACACACACAAAAAAAAAAAGCATTTAAACTTGACTTGGTCTTTGCTTACGTCATAGGAAATTATTCCGTCGATCTTGGCGGACAATGGATTCATGGACAAAAGAACAATGTGGCCTACAATTTAGCCAACAAGTACGATTTGGTTGAGGCAACGAGCGATTTGAAATTTAAACAAAAATTCTTCGATTCTCTTGGAAATCAGTTAAATAGCGATTTGTCAGAAAATCTCACAATCTTTGAGGGAAAATACGTTTATGACATTGAATTTCACAACAACACGTCAGGCTTCGAATCAGTCGGCGAATACGTAGAAAAAATGTAGTATCAAAACAACCGTAGAAATTAAAAAAAAACCATATGATATTGTGATATTTTAAAAATATTTAAGGTTCGAAGAAAAATTTAAGAACAATCCGGAGATTACGAAGGAAAAGAAAAAGTACTTGAACAACATGGAACTGTCAAGAATAAGTTTCGATTCGGCAGATTCCTGGAACGACATTTCCGCCATTGACGAAGGTGGATACAAGGTGTGCGAAGGCGACCAGTCGGTTAACTGGAAAGAGCGAGGATACTCGACGATTCTCGATATACTAATGGTAATATCAAACAATCCCTAATTCTAAAATGACACGACAAACATAATACGTACATCTATGTAATGTTGGGTCGCAGAAACGTTATCCTGATCCTGAAAAAGAATTGCCAGTGCGAAACAACACGATACTAAACACTGAAGTAATATCAATTAATTATTCGAGTAACGAAGAAGGAAGTCCATCAATTTTAATAACCACAAAAAACGGACAACAGTACGAAGCCGATCATGTCATTGTTACAGTGTCATTGGGAGTCTTAAAGGAGAAACATAAAAAGCTTTTCACTCCTCGACTGTCCGATCAAAAAATCGCAGCTATTGAGGTATATTCTAAGTTTCGATTTTACTTTCAACGAAATTTCAAATAAATATTCACGGTGTGCAACAATTCAGGGTATTGGTTTCGGCAAAGTAGCGAAAATCTACTTTTTGTTTGATCATCCGTTTTGGACGAAAGGCGAGGAGGAGGTTTTCGAATTCGCTTTCGTGTGGAATGACGAAGACCGAAAGAAGATTGAAGCCGATGTAAATCATATCTAATTGATATTTAACATCAAAGTAAAGAAAAGCGTTTTTGATAAATACATGGTACTCGAGTGTTTTAGCTTGAAAAGAAATGGGTCCTCGGGATTTATGGAGCGATAAAGGTTGAGCACAAACCGAAACTGTTAACATTGTGGATAACGGGTGAGTACGTAAAAATGATGGAAGAACTTTCGGAAAACAAGGTATTCGAGCACGCGGTGGAAAATCTTCATCGTTTTCTGGACAAAACTTACAACGTGACCAAACCCGTGGCGATGGTTAGAACCCAGTGGTACAGCAATCCACATTTTCGAGGGACTTACAGTTACCGTAGCGTTGAATCGCAGAGACGGAAGGTTTACTCGACGATGCTAGAAGAACCAATAACTAGCGAGAAACCGGTCGGTGAAGAAAATTAGGTGATTCAATAATTACTGAATACTTACTAAAATCAAATTACTCTGTTGCAGAGGATTTTGTTCGCTGGAGAAGCTACATCGAGAACGAGATTTTCCACCGTCGATGGGGCGATCGGTTCCGGATGGAAGGCAGCTGATAGACTAATAGAACACTATCACTAGTTACCACGGATTTTTTTCAACGAAATAACGAGAAATTAATATTTTACTCTTACTTAGTACTTTTTTTTTAATGATGACTGAAGATGGCCTTTCAAGCTTTCAAAAAATTCGTTTATGTCGCCAAGGCTTAATATAGTATAAGTTTGAAAGATTTTGAAAAAAAAGCAAGCATTAAAAGATATAGGTTTTTTTTATTCAATTGATTCTAAAAATTATTACAACAACGTGTGACAATCATATACATAAGATTTTTTTCTTAAAAATCTTGGTAAAAAATCTAATACATCAGATGATGGTCACGTAGAAAAATTTGAGCTTGTTTCACCCCAGTATCATAAGCTCCGTGAGTTGTGGAGTAATGATGTGGATGTGTAGCCTCTCCAGCTAGCAGCAAAATAGGAAGACGCTTCTGTTAATGAAAAAAAAGTTATTTGTAAATGTTAAAAACCACGTATACAAAAAAAAAAAAATTATTTTACACCAGTTACCTCAATTCCGTCATTGCATTGAATTTTCCTACAAATAGGCTCGGCCAAGACACTTGGTGAAGCACCGCAGTCGTCACACTTCTTTGTTATGTGACAGTAAGCGCCCCTTACGTATTCATTGCTTCCCCAGCAAGTCCTAAGACACCTGCTGGCTTCAGGTATAGAGGCGTCCTTAACGAAATACCTAAGCAGCTGAGCACAGTCTTTAATAATCTCTTCTTCATTGAGCGTCTCGACAATCTCAGCACCTTTTCCCCCGATCCACCCGAGAAGTACCGCTCGGTGCGTCGGGACAACGTCGAAACCCGTAAGATCGCGCAACCAGGATGGCAATTTGTTCTTGACGGTATAGTTTCTAAGGGAATCTTCCTCTTTATCTCCACTCCATAGGAATTGAAAGCCTTTTGTTTTTGGTTCCCACCAGGGCTCCTCAAAATCCAGAAAGACTTTATTTATCACGCCAAATCCCATACTGGTTATCGCGGTGGTGTAACACTGAGGTAACGGAGGACTGAATAATTTATCGTGGTTTTCTTTTAGGTAGCCCAACGAACAGGTAACAATGGCGCAGTCGGCCATTATCGTTTTGCCACTCTTTAACGTTATTTTTACCGCTTTTTCATTTTCCGAAGTAACTTTGTTGTCCCACTCAACCCTCTTCACTGGACACTCAAGTCTGATGTTCTCTTGAGTCAATTCTCCTGCAATAGATTCTACAACTGATCCATAGTGGGTATTGAAAATTCCATATTCTGGACCATTAACAGCCTGTAAATTGAAATTTTATTTCAACATTGCACAATTTATGTGATTTAAGTATGCATAGGGTGCTCACTAGATCTGTGAAGCCAAATTGACTAACTTTTTAGAAATTCTTCGGGTCAATTTTTATTTTTTCGGAAGTTTTTTATTGTGCTATACTGTTACGCTGAATTGGAGTTAGTTAGCGGTATATTGGAATTTTACTAATAAGATTTTTAAAAAAATTTATATTTTGATAATTTTTTTTTTCTTCTAGATTTCCAGGTACAGTGGACACCCTGTTGCAGATATAAAAGAAAATTTTGTTTTTCTTACTTTGTAATCTCCCCATCTTTCTACTGAAAGTTCATTGAGTGACGTGCACGCATTGTCGATAACAATAAATTTAACGTTCCAATCGAATAACTCCTCTCTGGTTGATTTTAAAGGTTCCGGTGTATTTCTCGGTAAAAGTAGTTCTTTGAACTTGCGTCTCAAAACTTGGCCAATATTATCCTTGGCTCGATTTTGCGAAACATGGAATTCTGAATAAACCTCGCAATCCTCTAAAATATTTTTTATGTGGTCACTGACTTCTGTAACAACTTTTCCCTTCAGTGCGATGCCATCTTCATTGTAAAATGAGCCTTGACCCTCTGACCCGTCCTCATCAGAAAGCAAACCTTTTTCTAGAATCAGTTTTCCCAGTGGACTTTCGGTGCCGTGTAAAAATTGAGCACCTTTTTCCAACCAGCCATCCTCTCCATTCCATGAAACTGAACATATTCTGCCTCCCACTTGTGATTGTGCTGAAAATCATGCTCAAATGAAATCACGTTACTTCCAATCAAACAATGGATAATTTTACCTTCAAGTAGAACATAGTCCTTGAAGTTTGATTGTTCAAGAGTTCTGGCAGCTCCCAAGCCAGCAATCCCAGCTCCTACGATCACTACTCCGGTTATTTCTGTGAAAGCGTTTGAACTGTTCCTACCGACACCCTCCATGGTTTAATCTACGATACACAATTGGCTAGTATGTTCAAGAGAAAATCTTAATAATCATTCACAGGATGAGAATCACAGATTTGATATGCACTATTTACTAAAGGAACACATCAAACTAATAAAAAATGGTAACGCATAAAACATTGTAAACCCAGTCATTGGCACAGTGATTTAATAAAGAATCAATCATGAATGAAATAATGTACTGGTTTTTTTTTTTTTTTATGACAGTCGATTGCCAGGAAGCCGAGTTCAGGGACGAGTTGGATTTGTGGTTGTTAATGACGGATAAAAAATGATTTTCAAACATTTTTTTTGTCTTGATATGAACCGTTCGAGTGTGGTTACACACGATACTTGCCAAGTACTGTATGATATTAAAGGGGCACACTCGGAGTCGGACACTGGAATAATTAAATTTTATAGATACAGGATGGCGCTGACGCTGCTGACCTGTTGATTGAAGTACATCTCTTCAATTAATTGTGAAAAATTTGATTGTTATTATTATTTTTTTTTTTCTGTAGGAAAACTATAAGAGTCTAGTGAAGAGTATCATGAAGTGAAAATTTATGGATACGTTATTTGTTTCAACTAGTGTAAGCAATAAAATATATTTACAAGCAAAAAAGTTATCGTCAAAGTAGTTTTCATTGAAATCAAATCAAAAAATTTTTCTCACGTCAGTTGCAATCTCACCTTAAGTATAAATTCTATATTTCTAAGTATATTTTTATTATTATTATGATAATGGAAGCAAAAAAATAAAATAAAATAAAATTTGAACAATCAAAATAATGTAGGCATTTGAAAATATCAAAGGTCTTTAGGGTATAAGGAGCTAAACCAGACTGTCTTCTTAGAAGATTCATAAAACTAACTTGGCAAGCTGTACTAATTTAAGTATTATTTGTCGCTTTGCTGACATTTCATGATGAATTATTGTAATTACGCAATGAGTATTTTTGCTCAATGGACAATAATTAATTTGTTTCCCCCAATTTCGTAATTTACGTTATACATTTTGTTTTGGTGAGTAATCGTGATCGCTTTTTAAAAATATTAAAAAAAAAAAATCGTATAGTAGTTGAGTATAACAGTTATACTACAACAATGCCATTTTAAAAGCATTGCATTTAGACTAAGTACGTCTTACGGAACAAGCTTCCTACTAAATTAAGTTCTTGTGACGTAATGCCTATACATCAATTTAAAAATGATCTCATTATTTTCGCTACACCTAGCATACTCAGATTGGATCTCTATATTCTACAATCGCTTTTTCGTTAGGCCTTTATTATTTAATTCTTATTTTAATTAAATTTAAAATTCAGTATACAATATTATTATCTCTTACATCATTATGATAAAATAAGATGCTTTATAAATATGTTATATCATATTAATATTATATTATTATTATTTTATTATCTTAATATTTAATTGTACTTGTGCTTCTCTAGTCTACATGCACGTGCATACTTCACATTAATTGTATATCACTGTATTCAGACTATTATTCTGTATATATATTAGGGCCACTTTCGTTTCTTTAATAAAAATAAAATAAATAATGACTATATCTTTGAAAATTGTACTTGTTCCCGCTGATTTTTTTACTACATTTATAAGTAGGAGGGAGGGGATGATTGCCATTTGTGACAGCTGAATGTTGTAAACAACTGTGTTTACCTCTCTTAAGCAATTAGTTTTAGTGTTTAAGATTTATCAATCTTTTGGGATGTATGGAAAAAAATACTTTTCTCCAGAAAACCTTACAGGGAGAAAGAAATAATATTACATAGGTGAACGTGATTTCTCACAAGTGATGTATGCAAAGTGAGTATACACAAATTTTTCCTTGTTGTCATTTTACATAAACTAAAATTGGTTTTTAGAAATCTCGATCCAGAGCTTGAAAAGCTCAGAAAAGAAGCTCTGAGGCACCAAGCTTTAGAAACTGTAATTTTGGATGCTGTAGCATCAAAAATTCATGCAGCTTATCTTTTTGAAAATGAGGGTAGACAGTTGCTGCAAAAATTGTGCCTTTTTGTAAGTGCAACGGCATCAGGTAAAATTTATGGGGATTGGCAAATGTTTGCTGCTCATCTTGGTTTACTCAATGAACAAATACGGGTAAGTCGTTTTGGGGACTAGTTTAAAAATTATTCCTGATACAAATAATAATTACATTAATAAAAGCTAATATGTTTGTTTCAGTGCATTGATTATGATTTCAAAGGTTTACAAGATCCTACATACTATACTTTGTTGGCATTCATTCAAAATGATGATGCTACCATAGATAAAATATACTTAGCACTGCAAAAACTTGAAAGATTAGATGTTATCAACAGATTGGCTAGTTATTTTAATGAATTTGTTAAGGACATAACTAAAAATCAAGGTAATTTCTTCTACTAAAATTCACAATTAACAAGTAAAATTAAATTTACTATTTGTAGAGATGAAAAATGGCATGTACCAACCAAACTCAATACCAAAAGCTCCATTGGTACTCAGTCCAATTGTAAAAAAAGATACCTACTCAAATCAAGAAACTGTCAGAATAACCAGTAACGACAGTAAAAATAATATTGCTAATTCAAAAGTGAGAAATACAAAATATGGCAGCATAATCATGCTGACATTCGCGGAGGATGGAAAGAGTACAGTAGAAAAAATCGCAAAAATTTTTAGATTGGCAGATCCTAAGATTGGAGTAATCATCTTACAAGAGCAAGAGAAACACATTTTCAGTGGAGCTGAAAAATTTGTGGAAGAATGTTTTCAGCAAGTCAATTACATTGTGCCAATATTGACGCAAGGATACTTGAATAAAATAAATAATTATACGCCTTATGAAAGTGATAACAATAATATGGATGCAAAATACATAAGATATATTTTCTCACTGCTTAGATATGAATACGTCAAAGCAGACTGTATAAACAACAGAGTGAGGTAAGTTGAAATCTTAAAAAGCTGTTAGTTATTGTATTGCAAAAAGTATGTAGTTTTAATAACTGTGATGTATTTCAGGTGCATAATTCCAGATGCACAACTCAAAAAGGTGTTGTCTATGGAAATGCATCCTACTTTGCATGCTTGGTTCAGAGAAAGCGATGTGCCTTTGTTCACCGATAGGATTCTATTGCAAAAGTTATGAACTATTTTATGAAAATCACATTGTTTACAAAATTTATTGTACTGTTAAATTTTTTAAATATATTAGGTATACATATTTGTACTTACATGTCTCGTCAGTTTTGCACGTTGAATGAAATATTAATGATTCCTCAAAAAAATGAGCCCAAATTACTTGTCTAACCATCATAATCTATTGTTTTGCATAAAAAAAAAAACACCTTACTTGGCTAGCTAAAATCCTTTTGAAAATTTCGCGTTCTATTTTTACTTGTAGGTTAACGGTTTCGCTGGCGCTTTGTCACTGTCACAGCATGTCATTATGAACTAAATAAAGTTGACTTTTGAATAAACACTGATAAAACTCGAAACCAAAGAGCACTCACTTGCATTACAAAAGCGTTTTCTTTATCCGTAAAGACTTAACTACGCACTAAACAACAAAAAGCTTTTCAACAACTTCGAAGAAAACCAATCGCGACAGTAACGCACTTAGTCACGAAAACACGAGATTCGAACGGACCACAACAAAACAAACAGCCGCATATATGCGCGGTGTAGTCCAGCAGTGTGTTGTCAAAACAAGTTATAGAAAACACGAGAGGCAGCGTGACTCGTGAAAAAAACAAAATTTCCATTGAAAAAATGTTAAAAGTCCAGGAAGATCTGAAGGTGGAGGGTTACACGTTGGCCGTGCCCTCGGTGTCCGTAGGCAACGTCGGCCAATTGAGCATTGACCTGTTGATCTCGACGCTGGGCATGTGCCGGGTGGGTCGGATCTACGACGACTGTTTCATCCCACTCGCGGGGTCGGATCCTTACGACGAGAGCAGCGAGGATATTTGCACGGCCGTGGATGTTTACGTCAGTCACGAGAGTAAAATCGTCGCGGTGCAGATAAGGTCGCCGCTCGTGAGAAGGCCAACGAGTTTTTTTCACGAGGTGCTGAATTTCGTGAAGGACCGCAAGATTTCAAGGGTAAGACTACACCTACGTTTTTCAGTTTTTTTTACTATAGCGCCAGAAGTAAGTATTTGTTTATTATTTTGAGGCGGTTTTATTTTTTAGGTGATCATTTTGACGAGTAGTTTTGGGCACGAAAAAAGGGACAAAGAGTTGAGGACAGTTCCATTTCGTTATTTGGCCACTGAAAACGTAACTGCGGAATGTGGCAAACAGTTTGATGCGTTGTCTTGGATAACTTTGGAGCCGAAACAAGATGAATTCAGTGGTCAGTCGATTTTGCAGATTCACGGGGGTGGTTTTGCCAAAACTATGTTCGATCTCCTACAGAAGGAAAATGTTCCTTGCACAGTGATACTTAAGTTTTGTTCGGAAGGTGATAACATACCGGATGCTTGCGAGCTGATCAACTATTCAAATCAGTGGCTAAAGATTATTCCAGTTCACGATAACAATTTGTGTAAATTGAAATTTCCACCTTCTTGGAAATTTTTGTTTGGTAATTTGCCACCTAAAGAGTTGTATTAATAAAAAATACAATTTTTGTACAACAAGTTTTTTTTATTAATAAGATTCTCTTTGAGAGGATCTTGCCTCGTACAAACTTTCGTCATTTATACGTTATTTATAATTTACTTAGAAAAATTTTTTTACAAAACATAAAGGCCTAGTTTTTTTTTTTTTTTTTACACTAAAAGTTTAGATTTAGCAAAAAAAGCCGCATATGAAACGAGAGCAGCAAGGAGGGCAGCTAACAGTTCAGAGTTGATCCAGGGTCCAGTGTAAACTCCTGGGTTATTCAGCACCACAACAGCCAAGGGCTTGATACTGCTTGGATCTTCTCCGTTTCTGATAGCCTTACGGATAGCTGAATAGCTCTCTTCGTCATAAAGGTTGACATTGTAATCACCTGATCTTGCCTTCTTGATGTCATCAGTCCAAGAAACCTTGAACATAATTTGTCAATCATCAATTAAGCTTTAAAATTCAAAGGTGAGTAGTAAATGCTCAATGGTCATTCTAGCAAGTAATAGAACAATTTTATAAATTTCCTGATTGGATAACATTATCAGATAAGTTTTCAAACTCCAACGTACCTGGTACTTGTTGTCGGAGCTGAGCTTTACAGCTGGCAGTGATTTGCCCTCGACTTCGGCATACAGAGAAATACCCTTGACTCCGTTAGAACATTTGAGAGTAAATTGCGTGGTGAAGGCGACCATAGTCAAAACTGTCGCATCTTCGGTAACGTAAGCGGACGCAGTGACTTCTGGCTTGGAGCAGGTATCGGCCACAGCCAAAGCCACCGCCAGGGCGAAGCAGAAGATTACGGCAAACGATTTCATTCTAAAAAGAAATCCGGTTTTTTATACTTTTGGATATTTTTTTGTTGTATGAAGTAGAATTTAAAAAACACACTTAAGCAAGTGGGAAACAGCTGGAGGTACACGACACGTCGAGAGAAAGATGCGTTTGTTGCGGCACTGTACTCCCACGACTCGTGGAAGTCGCTGGGTCGCGCCACGTTGGATATCAGTTGGTAATAGTAGAGTTGGTGGTAATTTGATCATTTCAAATCTTTCAAACCCAAATTTAGAGTTATTGCCCTTGATTGTTTAAAATGTATTCTTGAGACTAAATAAATTACTTAGGATATGTATTTTTATTCTTTAAAAATAAAATATGATTTATTTATCCACTTACCCTTATAAGGTAATGTACAAAAGTTTAAAATCTGCTTTATCACATGAGAGATTTTTGTATTTTTTTTACGTTCACCACACGTTTATACACATATGTGTGTGATGCATGACATTCTTATAAGTATGATTTTTTAGTCATATCAGTTTACTCTGAACGCTAAACTGAACTGAATTGAACAACAGTTCTTGCCCTTTTTAGGAAGAGTTGTATTTTTATATTAACGTATACGTGTGTGCCGAAGAGACGCGTATATACCCTAAAAGGATCGTGTGATTTAGTCCGCGATCTAAAATGATAAAGGATACTTGATTTATCATTTAAAGTGATCTTATTTGATGGATATAATGACGGAGAACTCCGAAATCACTTCGGAAGCGGTAAATTGGATTTAGTGTCTGTTTTTAAAATTGTTTTTCTTTCTCGACATTTCTACGATGCAAGTAGGTTATATGAGTTACACTAATGATCAAACTATTGTTTTCAAATCACGTACAATAACTTTGTTAAAGGCAACGGTTACGTTAATTTTTTTTTTTTCATTCATAGATTTCTTTTTTCATTACTAATAGTCCAAATGCATTTGGCATAGAGTTGAAAATAAGAAATAAAAAATTTGAAACATGTGGGTTTGTATTCTAGACATCGGATACACCACCATCCGAGTCTCCAAAAAAACCCGTCAAGTCGAACGCTGTCGTAAAGTATTCTGCAGTTTCAACTCCAGCAACATTTGCTCAGCTACAATGCAATACGGACTTGAATCATCCACCCAGCAACTGGCTGAGCACCTCAGCGGAAAGTTATGGGTTGCAAAACGTGTGGTCCAGAAACACTGGATTTTCCAGTTTTCGCATGGCTCACATGTTCCCCGACTGCGTTGGAGAGGTAGATGTGGTCTCGGATGCAGAAAACATAAAAAAACTCCTAAAGATACCCTATAGTCACGGGACTATATCAATGATGGTACACAGGATAGAAAATACACTGTTGCTCGATGACTTTGATATTCACAAGTATTTGCTGAGACAAGCAGAGAATGACTGGGAGTGGCTGAAAAAGTTTTTCTACGAGCACGTTTTTCACAATTTGGGTGATAAAGAAAAACGACTCTATCCAAAGGCAAACAGCAGAAATGCTCTCCAGCAAAAAAATTTGATTTCGAAATTTTTTTACCACTCCTTGCTGCTTACCGATAAACAGGAGCATGACGACGAAAAGCCTTCTTTTCCGGTTGAACACAAACTGGATAGTTCATTGCCAGAGCCATCTCAAGAGGAAAAACTGCCGGATCCACAGTATAACCACAGTTTTGCCAGAAATGTCGTGTGGACTTTTGAAAACATTCAGATGTTGATAGGTACTGACATGCCGATATTTGGTGGACAAACTCATCCTTGCATAAGCTTGAGACTACGTGATGCTTCAAAACCAATCAATGTCTTGACTGGCATAGATTACTGGCTCGACAATCTCATGTGCAATGTGCCAGAATTGGTCATGTGCTACCACCTCGATGGCATAGTTCAAAAGTATGAGTTGTTCAAAACCGAAGATCTCCCAAATATAGATGATGCAAAGTTCAGTCCTAAAGTGATCAGAGATATCGCTCAAAATATACTGAGCTTTTTAAAGAACAATGCCACAAAGGCCGGACATACGTACTGGTTGTTCAAAGGTGAGTTTATATTTTAAAACGATTTAGGAATTTTAATCAACTGCTTAACACACCTTTGTTTCAGGTAAGGATGACGATGTAGTCAAGTTGTACGATTTAACGTCGCTCTGCAGCGACATAGCAGAGGACAAGAGTCAGAATCCGTTTACAGTTCCCGTTGCCATGCTGCTCTATCGCGTAGCTCGAAACATGAAAAATTTTTCGGATTACAAACGCAATTGCGGCACAATTAGGATGTTATTGAAACATTGCATCCAGCTGCTGCCTAAAGAAAAATACCCGCAGATCGTAACCTCGGCACACTACATGTTGGCAGATTTGTATGTACCAGCAGATACGGATCCAGCTAATCCGAATTTGCTCGATCTGGGTGAAGACGATGATGCGCAGAGCGAGTGTGGCGTGAGCAGCGCCGAGAGCGAAAAGAGCGACGAAAAAGTCGAGCTGGATATAAATGCTGCCATCAAGAGTTTAACTCTAGCCAACAGTAAGTTTACCAGTGAGATCGATTGAAAGATGATTGTGTGAATAATTCATAAAAATTTATCGCCATTTTTTCCCCCCCAGTTAAAGAACATCACTTAAAAGACCAAGATTCCGAAGAGTTCAAGTTCAAGCCACCACCGGTAACAGGTACGATTGAGGAACGCTGTCACAGCGCACTGGAACACGTATCCCAAGGACTTGAGTGTCTCAAGTATTTCCCTATAGAGACGGGTGACGATAAGACCAAGGAGAAGTTAGAGAAAGAAAAGATCCAAGAAGAGGAGGCCAACATTAACATGGCCAAGCCTTTTAAGGCGATCCCTATGCCTTACGCGCCGTTAAACGGTGAGACCGTAAGCGTAGATAATTCCAGTGTAGATAGCAGTCCCAATAATAAAAAACGAAGCAAGCAGAAGAAAAAAAAGATCGCAACCAAGCAGATAAACAGTAACCCAGCCGTTGAGGAAGACGCGGGTTCTAAAGCTCTACTTTGCAAAGGACAATCGCAAACGATACCATTGTGGCAGGCGCCTCAGAAGGACGATAATCGTAGTTGGCAGACTCACCTCAAGATCCTTCTCTATGAGAAAGCATCGTTGGCGTTCGTTGTATTGGCAGAATACGAGTACCAGAACAAGCGTTACGGTTCAACGTTGCGTTACATACTAGCTGTGCTTCGTTGTCAAAAGATGCTCGAGTTGGTCTGTGGTCTGAAGAATGATAAACTGATCAGTTATTTGTTAGGAAGGGCTGGCGATTGTTGCTTCATGACTGTTCAGGATTGGACGAATGTTGACAAACACAAGAATGATTACGAGACTAAAAATGTCATAGAGAACTCTATTACTGATGTTATTTTCACTATGGAGGGACTAGACATGAGTAAGTTTGTAATCAGATGGTTACTTCCTTTTTTTTCCATCAGTTAGTCAAACGTTACGTCATTTCAGATGGAGCTGAAATACTGCCGGAGCATTTTGAATCTTTGGAAGTTACTCTTGTCGCCTCTTACAAATGTTACGAAAAGGCTCTGTTGCTAGAACCTCTGGAAGCAGACAGGAACAATCTTTTACGTCGATTGGGAAATATCCATAACGAGCTCGGTGTTTTGTACATGAATCAGGATAATGGTATGCAAAAACAATTAAATGCATGTACATACGAATGTCAAGACAATCAAAAAGGTGCACGTTTCCAGCTCGTCTAGACGAAACAACTGACGTGGATGTTGCGACAGTGGACTCAATGTCGCCCTTGAAGCGCTCACTCATGCATTTCGAAGCGGGTATCAAGGCCTTCGAGACTGTTCACGACGAGGCGAATCTTGCTCTCCTGCACTCCAATACTGGCAGGCTGATGCGTGTGTGCGCTTACATCAACAGAAAAAATCCCTCTCGCGAAAGACACTTTTACAACAAAGCACTGGCTAGTTACCAGAAAGCTATACAGGTTCTGGGCACGCGGGAGACGAATGCTCCGATCTGGGACAGCGTCAATTGGGACATGTCGACCACACTGTTTACCATGGCCACCCAGCTACAAGACTTTCCCAATGTTGGCCCCAAAGTATGGCAAACCATATTTTACTTTGACTCAAGGAATTCTTGATTGTTCCGTTTTCAAATACATTTGTTATTTTCAGAGCGAAGAAGAGCTGGAGCGCGAAGTAGTGGAGATCTTTCAGAAAGCTTTGAAATACTGCGACACGGAGACTCTCGGCCACCGACAGCCAGTCTATCAGTTTCGTGCCGCTACTATACAGCATCGACTGGCATCTCTTTACCACAAGATCTACAGAGATGACATTAACAGTCAAGACGAGAATGCCAAGCGCAAGAAGAGCTTACAATTGTCAAAATTATACTACGAGAAAGCTGCAAAGCTACTTCTTGCCCTAGAACAGACTGCTGAGTTTCTAACTGTACAGTTGGAGCGTGTAGCTCTGGCTGAGTTTCAGGCGCAATGTCAGTATCTCCTTTAAATTCAAGTTTCTTTTGTTTGGGTTTCTTGAATGACTCATGATTTTTATGTCATTTGCAGCTATGAGTTCTTACAATAGCAAATTTAAGGCCTACCAAACCTGTTTGGAGCTGATAATACAAAGCAAGCCCATGATTGACATAATAGTGGAACGTCATAAGAGCGCAGTCAATAACAAAGAGACCGAAACTAAAAATAAAAAGTTGGATAAACAGGAAAAAAGTGGTGGTGATAACAAAGAAAAGAATGGAGAGTCGGAGGAAAAGAGGACGGAAAAAAAATTGGTGGAAGACGAGGAAGGTCTCATTGTGTTGCTGGAGCAGCGTGTGCAATTTGTCCTTCTATCCCTGACTAAATTGCATCTCAGTAAAAATACAAATAATCAAAACAAAGAGTAAGCGCTCTTGTTTTTAAGCCTTTTACATTAATTGTATCGATGGTAAAAATTGTACTAATCAAATATTAATTTTATTTCAGACGTGATAATAACGCTGCCTTGTACAAAAAATGTTACGGTCTAACGTTGCGATCAAAATCACTATCTGGTATCGATTTAATGAAACATGTTGCCAATGTTTTGGAACAAATAAACAAGATTCTTCAGGAAGCGAAAGAATCTTAGCTTTCATGCTATAACGGATAGACCAAACGACTAAGTTAAGTGATGTTGAATATTTTTTCTCAAGACTTTTGGCGAGTACGCTTGAGCACGAATCTGTTTGTGAAAAAAAAAGGAAAAAAAAAGTAACTCGGTAAAAGTTAATGTAAAAAAATCATATTTCTGTACCTTTGTATATAACAACTTACCGTTTTTATTTCTATGTTATTCATTACATAAGAAAACCACTGTTTTAGGCAGCATAAAAATGATTATTGTGTACATATTTCAAATCATTATTTATTATTCTAAGTAAATTAAAATAAATGATCTGGATAAATCAGTGAAATAAATGAAGCAATTGTGTATTCGACTCTTTATTAAGTTTGACTGCTATATTTTTATAATTCGAGTAGCAGAACACATTCAACATTGAAAATTTTATGTCTCTGGTTTTATTGTTTCTTTTTTTTTTTTTTTTTTTTTTTCTTTTCTTACTATGGGTTAACGTGAAATAGTTTTCGGAAGAAATATGGCCTCTCATACATATAATTTTGCACGGAACCCGCCGCGCACATAGAAAATTCATTATTTACATGTGGGTGTACCATTTATTTAGGTTTTTTAAACATGGATATTATTTTTCAACAAGATTTACTGTATGAAAAAATGTATTTCTAAAAGTAATGTACGTGTTTATTAACTATAAATACGTGTAATTTAATATGGTGTTGCATTTTTTGCATTACACGGTTTTCGTTACACTTTGATCGTGAAAAGTGTTTGTATGATGTTATTTACGGAAATACGTACTGCGATCTACAAAAATCATAGTCACTTAATTAATCTGCATAATATTATTTTCCTTAATACATTAGATATTAGTTTTCTTACTTTACTCGTTATCGCACGTCCTCTTCATACACACCACCAACATTGAGGAAAACATTTTTTTTTTTCTCTTAGAGAATTGCTAATCTTGCATCACGATCAGACGATTGTCATGTACTGATTTATTTTATGCTCACATTTTTTATGATTTGAGATTCAATTCTCTTATTGTAATGGGAGTTCTTCAATAGTTTTATAGAACTTTTGTTTATTTATCTACACATTAACTAGAGTCAATAAAATTATTTGTTTAATAACGCTAAAAATAAATGAATGAAAACGAGAAAACGCATCAATTAAAGAGACATGTAATTATAATAAAATATGCATTTAACCATAATCACCCGTTCAACAATTGCACAAAAAGATCACAAAATTTTTTCCTTTATTGCTAAATGGTACATTTGACGGATACGTTGCTTTTTTATTTTGTAAAACATGTTTTTCGAGGTCGTTGCTGACACGACGATTACTTAACAAAGGATCATTTGTTTTTTTTCACTACTTCATTTTGACTTAGGCCGATGGAAAAGATGGTACATTTATTTACACACAGATATATTCATCTTTCTCGCAATCAGACGTGTTTTGTCATTTTTTTGTCACTGGACTTCCTTTCTTTTATTATCTTTGTTTCCACAATTAAAAATACTTTTTATAACTATAACAGATATCATCTAACAATAATTTTTGTAAGGTTCAAGTGTCTTAATAAATAAATACATCTCTTGTACACAGATATTATGTTTTTTTTCTGTTGAAAACATTATTTATGCTTGAATATTTTATTATTTTCTTTTTTCATCGTTACATCCAATGAAACATAAACTTTCTGATGAACATGAGTACGACGTAATCTAGTATACCCAAACCAAATACTGACAAATAAAAAAAAGGTTTTTAATACTCATTCACCGCTGTGTAGAAATTCTAATTTTTTTTTTTTGTCTCAAGTATTTGTAATAATTATTTTTGCTATGATAACTGACCAGCAGCTGCTAATGGATTATATTTATTGTGATCCCAGTTGTGGAATGTTCCTTAAAATATGTGTTGGATGTTGTTTCAAGGTACATTGTTGCAAGTTTATCCGATGATTATGTTTGATTTGTGTATAACTTATCACACGTATGTGATATATACACATACATATTTACAATACAGAAGGATTTGTCTCGTGTGCGACAAAATTCTGAATATAAAAAATATTCATCAACTAAACTACAATCTTTCATCGTAAATTGAGCTAAAAATTCTAACTAATTAAAAAATATCGATCACTTGATTATTTTAAGTAGGTATACGTATTATAGGTACATCAGCGTAAAATCATAGAAAAATACATTAGGTATCGTATATAATATAACATGTATGTAAATACACATTTTTTAAACATATTGTGTCGCAGGACACCATCCACAACTGAGATCTATATGTTTGTTATTTGGCAAAGCAAATACATCTCATGATATTGACACTGATTGTTTGGAAGTTGCCAAGGTCGCGTTTATTGTATTTCTTCGCTTTGATATATAAGTTTTTTATCATCACAATCACCTATACATGTACATTATTTTACTGAAAATATGTTTGACTGATCTGCTGCCCCATCAGGAAAAAAGCGTATAGGGTACAGTCAGTGTCGAATTGCGAAAATCACCAAAAACTACTTATTTGTGTCAAAAAAATGATGAAAATTGACCTTGGGTCTTTAATGAGAGATGATCTAACCAATTCACGCGAAAAGAAATCAATAAACTCGAAAAAAAGTGTAAGAGCATTTTTCATGATTTTGTGACGTTTTTACGCTTTTTTTTCATTTAGAATCCAAGGTTGAGCTAAGTAAAATTTGTTTTCATCGATTTTATTCATATGTTTATTTAATTAATGTTAACTGTTGCAATAAGGTGCAAAATTATTAAAAACGTCATTAGATGCAAGAGATTCCGACGAATCAAATGGCGCAAATAACTAAAATTCGTCATGCTTTTTTTCCGTGGGACAGCAGTGATATAGTCATTATAACAATTTCAATAATTTCTCCAAATTTACTTTCGATTAATTGTTAAATAAATTATTATTATTACTATTATTAATATTATTATTATTGTGAATAGTTACATCTTACAATTTTTCTTTGCGTTATGATTGTTTGATTCGATAGTCTTGACACCCTGTTTTTTTTTTTTTTTTTTTTTTTCTTTCTTTTTTTTTCTTTTGCTCGTTATTCGTCATTGAGTAATTTTTTAGTGCATCGATTTGCGCCAAACGAAAAAATTGTACAGCCGCGGAGAGAAAAATGGAAGACGAGCAGGAATCTCTTGTGGTTTCGCGCGGTACGAGGATTGGTTTGTCACTTGACGAATCAAAATTCAGAAATGCTATCAAAAACAAATTTGATCTATTGTATTTATTGTTGTACTTGATAAAAATTGTGTATACCCGTACTCGGAAACTCACAAAGCTTCTACACCATTTGAGACGTGCGTCAAACAATGATCCAAAAATATACCCTCTACGTCCAATACCGACTATTGTTCATTTGGCAAAGTAAAACTTGTATACTGCGAGGTAAAAATAAGATTGAAATCCTTTTACATAAAAAAAAAAAAAAATAAAATAAATAAATAAACCAGGAATGGCGCTCCACTCGTTAAAAAAGAAACCTCGGTTCTTGTGGTCGGAATCGCTCGAGAAAAGAGCAAGCTCGGCTCGAAGGTTGAGCACAACAAAAGTCAGTGTGGCGGTGCGTTGAGCGACTCGACCGACAGCGACACGGCACCGGCCAAGTGCCTGTAGGACTGCTGGTGATGCCCAGAGACCGGCGTCCCCGGGACTTCCTCGATCCTCTCGAGATCGTTGGCCGCCCCGGCGCTGTTCTGCTTGAAGAGCCGCGGCCTCAGGTCTACCTGCAGGGCCGACGAGGAGGGAAGTACCGGGTCGTCCGCCCTGTCGAGGCTGAACTGCCGGCGCAGGAGACGACAGCTACCCCCGAGGACGCCCGTGGTGGTGGTGGTGGTGTTGGCACGGCCGCCTGCTAGCGCGATACTACTCTCAATGTCCAGTGACTTGATTCTCGAGCGGCCGAGGTGACGGCGCGCCGCCGCTGCCCCGCTCGTGCAGTGCAGCAGGTGGTGGTGCTGCTGGCCCAGGCTCGGCTTGTCTACGCCGGGCTCGAACGTGGCCTTGCCTTTTGCGTTTGCAGCCCAACGCACGCAACAGTTACACGGTACAGCGGCTCAAGCGTGCGTGCGTGCGTGCGATGCGATGCGTGTTGTTGTTGGTCGTGTTGTTGTTTTTGTGTGTAATAATGGGGGTGAGAGCAAGGGAAAAAAAGAAAAATCAGCTGGTTGCTTTTATTTTTTAAATCCATTTTTTTTTTTTTTTTTTTTTTTCTACTTCAACTACGGACACTATAGGTGCAGTGGTTAGTTTCAAGGGAAGGAACTTTTTTGTGGCTTATGCGACAAAAATCACTTGGACAAGTTTCAAGTTTTTGTAACTAAACCACGGAATTACTTTGACGATTGTGTCGGGATTTTGATTTATTTCAAGATAGCAATGTTTCTCGAATCTTCTTATAAATGTCTTACCAATCTTGACTGTATCTACGTGACTGAGAGCCAGTCTTACCAAACTCGATTGTATCTACTTGAAAGAAAAAAAAAAATTTCATTTCCTTTTCTGAATCGTACTTATCGTAAGTTTTGTAAGTCACGGAAAATTTAAGTATGAAAAGTTATCATTGGTTTGGATTCTCGTACCGTGGTAACTTGATTTTCAAAGCTTTTAAAAGTTTCCGGCTCGAAGTGAAAGTGTACACGGAGTATAAATCAATATACGCGGCGCCAATAAATCTATATAAAGCGCGTTTCGGACTCGACGAAAAACTTTTTCATAATTCTATAATTAATTTTCTTTCGCGAAAAACTTGAAAAGTCATTGTATGGACGTCAAGTCTCGCTGAAACTGCTCAATGAAGATAAATCCTCTGTATTAACTAGCATCACATCACTTTTCCAACGTTAATTGCTAAATAATGATCAACAAATCGTCACCAAAGATTGAAATTAAACCGGTATGAAAATAACCACTGCAACATTAGAAAACTCTTTCATCTACCACGTAACAATTCTATAAGAAAAAAAAAAAAAAAAAACTATTTCAAGATCCATACCATACGGATTTTACGAAACTACAGTGAGGGAGTATAAGTATCTATCGATACATGGTATACGTGTAAAAAGTATCGGATTCGAGGTCTTGAATATAATGGCGTCTCGGCAAAATACACATAGTTGTCAACTTTGATTATCGATCGATCCAAGTATGAAAGAAGAGAGAGCAAAAAAAGAAAGTGTGCAGTATACTTCCGCTACCAGGAAATTCTACTCAGGCAGGCTACATAAGTGCGCACTGCTGCTGCTAAACTCGATTTTACGAGCAGTAAAATTTCTATTAGCTTAGTCTCGGGCTTCTTCCCCTCCGTCTTCGTTTAACTTCGCGATGTTGCACGCGAGAGAAATGCCCCAAAGTTCCGGGTGCTTCGTTTCCTTTTTTTTAAATTTTTCATTAATGCCCTACAAGGCAAACTTTTTTCGCTGAAGAGACAAAGAGAGAGTCGAGAGCAGAGAGGGATCGATCGATCATCAAAGAGTTGGAGCACGCTCTTAAGACCTTAATCCACATCGTGTGAAGCTTAAGCGGTAAGCAGATTTATATATAGGTTTTTTTTTATTTTTTATTTTTTTTTTTTTGGACGAATCAAGTATAAATATTATTTCAACACACTCTGCAAACATCGAACGGCGCGAAAGCTGCGGCAGCGAATGAAGGAACTAAGCGGATAGACCGTGCTATATACCTTTGCATGCATCGTCATATTCTATGTTTGCTCGTGATTTGTATACAGTTTTTGTTTTTGCCCAAAAAAAATTTATTTGACTCGAGCCTTTTATCATACTACCGATCAAATATGAAGACTAGTGCAATAGTGAGATATTGGGCGTGCATTTTTATTGAAAATCCAAGATATATTGCCATTAAATATATATAAAAACGCACCTCCACAACACGCATGACACAAAAAAAAAAAAAAAATCTCCACCAACACAATAACATATTATAGGAAGAGGGAAAGGGGGGCGCTCACCATTGTGCTCGTTGGGCGAGAGGCACCTGTAGTAGTTGTAGGGCGTGCTGAGATCGTCCTCGTCTATGACACCCACTCGGCGGGGCCGTCCCCTAAAGACGGAGCTCGACACCGAGTTTATCGACGTCGAGGAGGCCCCGAGCAGCGCGGCTGCCACCTCCGTTGCCGATACCGGCGTGCCTGCACGACCCGGGCGAACAATGGACAAAACAAACACTCGATCAAACACTAAAACCGACTCTCGGCTCGCCTTTCGTCGCTCTCTCCCTTATCGCTTATCAAAGACTGCGTATATATGTCATCGTAAGTATAATTGTGTACTCATTCCGTGACGCAAAAAGAAAAAACAAAAACAAAAAAAAAAAACTGAGAGAGCGAGTACCGTCCACCCGCGTTAAAAACACATCGAAGGGGGTGAAAAAAAAAAAAAAAACCCCGAGAGTAGATATACACATATAGTATATATATATATGTATACTGGCCGTACCCAGCATCATGGGATTGTCCCCGGACGCGGTCTTGGTAACGCTGGCGCTCGAGTGGTCGGGCGTGGATCTATCGGTGGGCTCTACGGAGCATTCGTGCACCGAGACTGCGACGCGACGGGATGACGCCTCACCTGTGTAGCCCTTGTCTATCGAGGACTGCTCGCTGTTGGCGAATTGCCTGGGCGAGGCGTGCTGATGCTGACCGGTCGCTGTCAACGTCGCCATTGTCGTCGTTGGGGTGGTGGTAGACGAGGTGATGGGTATGGCTGCGCTGCTGCTCACCTCGGCCGAGCTCTCGTCGTCTATCGACGGCAGGGTCGGCAGGTGACCCGTAGGGACCAGTTGGCCGTGCGGGGAGGTGCTCGACTGCTCCGGCTGGTTGTTGCTCGTTGTCGGGTGGAGGGTCTCGTGGATCAGGATCTCGTCGAGTCTGAAAGACGAGCGTCGGGGATACCTTTCATATGTTTTTTTTTTTTTTTTTTCCCCTCAAAGGCTACACGTCTCTCTATTGGATCGCTTACCCGTAGTCCTCCCTGGATCACCGCAAGATGCGACAGCGAAGAAAAAAGAAGACACCATGTATCAGACAATTTGACTGTATGATTGTGCGCGTATACATAAATTTTAATGGATACAAAAAAAAGGGCAAGTCAGCGAAATGTAGAGAAAAATATGTTTGATTACCTCGCGTGAAAACTTTTTTTGGCAAAATAAATAGTTTTAACGGTAATTTAACGTCATTTTAAGTACTAGCATTGCCCATATAGCCGTCACTCTCACTTGGATAATTAAAAAAACAAACGTATAAAAAATCGTACAGATATTTGTTTATGAAAATATCAAAGTCGCGTACGAAAGTACACATGGAATTTTCCGTAAAATAACTCACCCAAGGGGCGGTGGTACGGGCAACTCCTTGTCGAAGCCCTGCTTGCCGAGGAGCCAGTACGTGGGCATCTGTCCCTTGCCCTTGATCTCCGTGTGGCCCCTGAACTCGATGTGGTAACCCCCGACTTGGTTCAACCTGTCTCGCGTAGCTTGGCTCAGGTGTATGCGCCAAGGCGCCCCCGTCGACTCCATCCTCGAGGCCGTGTTCACGGTGTCCCCGAACAAACAGTACCTCGGCATCGTCAGACCCACCACCCCGGCGCAGCACGGACCTATCAACGGAGTAATTTTACTTTTCCCCCCTTTTTTTCTCTCTCTTTTTTCTCCCGGATATTTTTCCAAAAAGGGAAAGGCCGTACCCGTGTGAAGTCCGATTCTGAGCTTCAACGGGGTCTCGGGCAGGTGCCGGAGCTTGAACTTGCCGCTCTGGTGGAGCAGGTCCAGGGCCATCGTGGCTATCTGACTCGCGTGGTCGGGTATCCTCACGGGACACCCGGCCACCACCATGTAAGCATCGCCTATCGTCTCCACCTACCCTCGACACGATTTGAAATAAGAACAAAAAACAAAGAAATTGTAAGTTGTCCCCCCCCCCTCTCACCTTGTACACGTTGTACGCGTTTATAGTGGCGTCGAAGCAAGTGTAGAGATCGTTGAGGAGGTCGACCACTTGGAAGGGCGTCGAGTACGCGGATATGGTGGTGAAGCCGACAATGTCCGAAAAGTAGATGGTCACCTCGGCAAACTCCTCGGGATCGACCGGCATGCCGAGCTTCAACTTTTCGGCCACGGAGCTGCGGGGAGTATACTTTTTTCATACGCAATCTTATTCAATGGGAGGGGCAGGGAGGGGGGAAAGAATAACTGTCGTTCACCTCGGCAGCATGCGGTTGAGCAGCTGCTCCGTCTTTTTTTTCTCCATGTCCAGCTGCTCGGTCCTCTCCCGGATCAAATCCTCCAGATTGTTCGAGTACTTTTCCAACATTTGAAACATCGTGTCGACGAAATTCACTTTCCTGCGCACATGCCCAACACAACGATCAATCGTACATATACGTAGAAAAAAAAAAAAAAAAAAAAAAATACATATATACATATATATTAAACGGATTATCGACGATTAGCCTCGGAGGTAATTTCACGAGGCAAAGTATCGGGCCCGTAGAGTAGACACCGTACCATTTGGAGGAAAAACAAGTGGGGGATGAAGGCACGCTCGTTCGATCCCCTTAAATCCTCCTCTCGTCGTAAACTCTGCTCAAATGGGGGGGGGGGTGGAGAATTAGCGTCGAGCACCCCCTTCGGGCAAATGCACTTGTCTCCTCGAGTTTAGCTGCGCGTGGGGGGGGGGTGTTAGTATGCGGGCGTGAGGGGTAAGAGAGAGCGTTATCAACCGGGTGTTAAACTGTATTACGTGGGCGTGTCAGCTCTCGAGGTTCGCGAGTGCTCTCTTAATATTCGGTAGGAGGTTCCGGAAGAGTGTACCTAATGTACATGCTTACGGGGTGGCGAGTTGGCCATTTTTTGGGTTTTCATGGTCATTATTACATTGTTACTGATGTCGCTCGAGTTGCAGCAGCCCTATATTCATTTTCTGTCAATTTTGACGTGCCGAGCAGGATATTCTCAATTCAGGCTAAACAAATATTGGTTTCAATTTTTTTTTTTTTTTTTTTTTTTTTTTTTTTATTTACTTTTGGGAGGCTTATCTCACTACTCGAGTGGTTGCATACGAGTTTATGGCGAATTCGTTGAAATATCAAGCACGTAAAAATATGAACTGCATTTAAGATTACCTCAAAGAATAAATTAATATCGCAAGAACCTCAATTAACGTGATTATTATAAAAAAAAAAAAAAAAAAAAAAAAAGCATTTGCTATCGTCCATTTTTTTTCTCCTTGTAAGTATCAGTAATTGATATTCAAACGGCTGTCAAATTCTGATTTTCCAACATTTATCGTGAATTTAAAAATAAAACTCGATTAGACAGTCGTGTTCACATATTTTCCACACTTGCAAGCCTTTTACGATGTCAGGGCGCTATAGGTCATTTGGCATTGGAAAAAGCAACGAAGAAAAAAAGAGATATCGATACGATTTGAATGCCAGCGCAAATTGCAGTTGAAATATTCTAACGAAACTTTTACAATGAAAATGAGAATGTTTTTTGTTTTCTAGTTTTACACGTACGTATACGCGTTTCTCGTGTTGAAAAAAAAAAAAAAAAAAAAAAAGGAGTATAGCGAATCCAAAGAGCATAATCACCCTCTCGATACAAAAACATTAAACGCAGCGGATGGCACACGTTGGACCCGCGTCCTGCACCCTATATCCCCGTAAAGGAAACCCACGATGCCATCGAGTCGGAGGAAAAAAAATAAGGAAAGCCCCACATCTACAGCTTTCGCTCCGTTTTCCCCCTCAAGCACAATATCCGATATATTCATAAAAGTACTCCGCAGCCCCGGGCATACGCAATTCAATACAGCGAAACACATCCAACTCCCCACTCGCTCACAGAGAACTACATCATCTCACCAGCTCTCTCCCTTCCCTATACACGCGTACACTCATGCATCATCCCGCGTATGAAATTCCATTACACTTGTGGAAGGGGGAGATAACACCGGTTGGCCCCGGGAAACTATAGTTTATAAAGTCTGGATTAGTCCTCAAACTCCCCCCCCCCCTCCTCCTGCTGTGCACCGTTGTATGTATAACATTCTCTCTCTTTCTCCGATTCTCGATGGTCGAGCTTTTATGCGGAAAGGAGCCGGAGACAGAGAGAGAGAGAGGGGATCGATCGAGCGAGCACCCGACCTCCCCCCCTTCAAGTGGTACAGCTAAACGCACGGTCCGACCCAACTCACGAAATTCCATTAAAATTTGGATGATTCGACTCACCTGCCGTGATTGAGCTTCTTGAAGAGGTCGTACACTGCGTTGAAGTCCGGCCTCATGTCCGCGTTCTCGGCCCAGCACTGGCGCATTATGTTGATGGCCTCGGGTGGCGCCGCTCCCTTGCTAACCGACGGCCTTATCAGGGGCGGCGGTTTCTTCACCTTCTCGATTATTTCTGTACCCAACACTTGTGCATGTCAATGGTGTTTCATCGCGTTTGGGGGTCCTACATCCTCTCCAGGCTAACCAAGGGGGGGGGATGGGAGATATATATCAAAGGGACCGCGGCTGAGGGAATTCATTACATCGTGCACCAAAATAAACGTCGAAGCTGTCGATCGAAGTAGCCCCCCACAGGGTTATATAACCCACGGCGTGTATTACTCGGCTTTGGGGATGGAAATAAGTTTTTTTTATTTGTACGATCGACGATATGCGTTCGTAGCTTCAAAAGGGGAACACGTCATTTGTTGTTTCATGATAAAATTGGGCTCGATGTCGGTGGGGGGGCTTTTGAAGTTGGAGGATCATGGCGAGCCCAACCGTGTGTATCTAAGTATACTTACCCTCGGGCGAGAAGGAGAGCATGCAGAAGGGCTCGCCGCGCACGACAACCTCCTGCATGATGATGCCGAAGCTGTACACGTCTCCGGGCTGGGTGCCGCGCTTCAGTTGGGCTGGCTGTCTAAGTAGCTCGGGCGACGTC
Organism: Copidosoma floridanum; assembly: GCF_036245765.1. NCBI lineage: Eukaryota > Metazoa > Arthropoda > Insecta > Hymenoptera > Encyrtidae > Copidosoma > Copidosoma floridanum. Next base: position 5,427,356 of record NW_028321889.1, on the reverse strand, counting down.
CACAGGAGCTCTGAAAAGGATTTTTTTTTTTTTTTTTTCCCCATCGATAGTACACGGGGGTTATAACGGAGCCACCTTGATAACTCGAAATCAGTCTCCAACCAGAGACGATGAAGCGGTGCAGGTTCGGCGGAGAGAGCGAAAACTACGTGGCTCTCCGAGGGGAGAGGAACGGGCGAGTGTACATAGATAAAGGAATTTTCGTTCAACGCGGGTTTTTAATTGAAAGTTTAAACAAAAGGCAAGCTCCGGGTGAACCATCGCGTTATTACAATTGTACATGGTTGTGTACGTACCGCGTGCGGTTTTAGGTGCCGGCTGTATGTTCTGGGCCTCGTAGAAGGCCGGGAGCCCGTAATCCGTGACCTTGAGCACCCACCGGGCGTCGATGACGCAGTTGCGCGAGGTCAGGTAGCCGTGTACTCGTATGGGGGTGCTGTGCAGGTACTTCATGCCCTGAGCAACAACAAACAACAAAAAAAAAAAGTTACTTCACCTTCGTGGGGGATCGAGGTGTCGGAGTACCCACCCGAACGAGGTCGGTCAGGAGGGACAGCCGGAACGACCAGTCCAGCTTGATCTCGTCCTGAACGAGGACGTCCTCGAGGGAGCCCCTCGAGCAGTACTCGTAGACGAGGCAGGGCCTGTTTGGCTCCGTCAGACACCCAATCAGTGGATTCAGATTCTCGTGGCGCAGCCCGTGGATCTGTTGGTAATTGTTATTGTTTTCGTTTCCATTCAACTATAGGTACAAGGACTTTTCCGTAATGGGCAACGCCGAAGGTGGCACTTGGATTAAATAAAACTTTGGGGCCTCATGCGGTGCGTGGCTTCGTAAAATTGCGGGAGGAGAGAAAGGGACTTGGGTGTATATATACTCACGACGACGAGTTGGTCCATCGCCTTGCTTTTGAGCTCGAAGGTGCTTTGAACGGGAAGCAGCTTCAATTGGACCAGATCGCCCTGAAACGAAATTTACTCCGTTACTCGATATCTCTTTCTTTCTTCCCGTGTACCATCCGCTCAACAATTTCACACGCTCGAACGGACCGGCGGACTTGCTGCCGAGCACGAGTTTCTCCTCTTTACTTCCCCTGTATACAATAGATGAGATATATATGTATATATGTATAGGGGACAAGGTTGCATTTCAAATAAGGAGAGTGATCCTTGCTCGTTTCGTTGCTTTTGGTTTATTCTTTATGGAGTGAGGTGATTTTTTTTTTCACAATAAATATGACTTTATTGTATAATATTTGAGATGCGAATATTAGTAATATTTTTGTACTTCAGTACTAACGGCTATCTGCAATTGGACGTTATTTTTGTGGAATTTTTTATTTATTTTTTTTTTGTTACTATACATTCAAATCAAACCAGTTGACAGTAGTGAAATCCCTCCTCGACGATACATGCCATTGTCGCTGTTGTACCGTTAAAAAAAAAAAAAAAAAAAAAAAAAAAAAAAACACACAAGCCAGGTTCGGTGTATTTTTCCGTACACGTGCACCCCTTCGCATCTGAAAAATTCGTGGTTCATTGGTCACGGAGGTGCTGCATCTATACGTTTTCCTGCGCTTTAAAACAGCCGCCTCGGCTGCGCGTTCCCCTTTTACACGCTCGTTTCTCTCGGCTCGACAAACGATCCGGAGGTCGTTACATTCCCCTATACTGCTCGTCGCTCCCGGCGTTGCTTCCAGAGTTTATAAATAAATAAAAAAAAAGCACATATAGTGGTTGGCGTCTATAATCACAAGGGGTCGTTTAGATGGGGGAACGAGTGGTAAAAATTAAGTAATTATAACCAACGCGTGTACAAACGAGATCGATTTTACAGGTGTTGGGTATAATATATTTGCGAAGCTTACAAACAACAGGTGGAATATTCGTTTCTGTACATTTATTCGTTTGCGTCGTGATTTCCGTACCTTCGTTTACTCTGACCGAAACTCGATGGGACGTTTCGGCAAGTATAGTAGATTTACAAAAACCAGCCACTCATGGAGCTTTTTCTCCGAGTATACCGAAATATCTTTAATTCAAAGATTGTACGTGTATGTCAATACACATAATAGGAAATTAAAATGATACTATACGTGTATTTTATGGTTTCTCAGCTCTTTTGTGAAATAAGCGACGATCACGATTTTTTTTAATCATCTTCCTGCGAGATGCACCATATTACATCATGTAAAGGGACAGTACAAGTCACTCTACCGTCACTTTCGTTGGAAAAAAAAGCACCCACTTGTACTAGTGAAATCTTACCTTAAAATATATGTATACATACATTCAATACCTTTCAAGTGGTCATTATTCACGATCGTGATATAAATATTCTGCTACTATCTAGAAAGAAAAAAAAAAGAAAAAAAAAAGAAATGATTTGCGCGTTTACAATAAAAACGCGTTATCAATACCCTCGGAGAGAGCTGCTATAAAACTGCAGTCAAAGACATTCTCTTCGGGCGCGTGGACGAGTCGAGTCGTCGCGTACCTGCGTAACAAAGTGCGTAGTGCGTGTATAACGATCCGATAACGCGTCAGTGATAAAAAAAAAAAAATGTCCGAGACGCGACCCGACGTGCCGATCGAAATCCGCGAGTTTGAGCCGTTTCTGCAGAAATGCCTCGACTGCGACCACCTCGTGCTCGTCGACTACACGGCCACGGCGATGCTACCCCCCGGGGAAAACTTTTGCAGCTCGATCGTCAAGGTGGACGCGCGGGTGCGCAAAAGTACGAGCCCTCGGGAGGAGGCCCTGCACTTTGTAGCCAAAACCCCGGACAAGTCGAACCGGGCAGTGGTCGATTGGATCTTTACCTTCCGACCCGAGGTCTTTGCCTACGCGGAGGTGGTACCAGCTTACCGGGAGGTTGAGGAAAAACTGGGCATCGAGGAACCCCTGGATTTTCACCCCAAGTTCTTTGGCTCGCGGAATTCACTGGAGGAGGGCAACCAGGACTCGGTGGACCAGGACTCGATGCTGCTCCTCGAGAATCTGGGCGCCCGGGGGTACTACATGGTGGACAAGTACGTTGGTAAGCGCAGCGTTGGAAATGCACTGGACATGGGTATGGAAAACAAAAAAAAAAATGGTTTGTTTGATGGTAGGTCTGGACGTGGAGCACGCGCGCAAAGTGACGGTGTGCTTGGCGAGGTTCCACGCGCTGGGGATGGCTGTGATAAGACTGCGACCGGACATACCCGGGAAGATGATTGCACTGGCTGCTTCGCATCCGTTCGACTTTGGGCCGCTCGACGACACGTTTGACTCGGTGTTGAAGGTGATTCGGGACAACGGTAGCCTCCGCAAGCACATCGGGCTGATGGAGCCGGCGTTCGCGGAAGCTAAAAACGGCAATCTCTGGATCAGGAGCGACTGCGGAAAATTCGCCACGATCATACACGGCGACATTTGGATCAACAATGTAAGTGTACGATTATATACTCCGACGGAAAAATTATTTTACTTTTGTGTTCCTTCGTCTCTCGAATGTTCTCATTCTTCTGTTGCAAAAACAAAAAGACTTGTGTGGATGTTAAATTCATCGAGGTGGACTAACGTTTTCCAGTGGTAAAAAACAATCTGGAGATTCGTAAAAAAATATTGCGATCTTTCGTTGATTATGGCTGATGGGGGAGTAATCGGTTGAGACTTTGTGCTTCAAAAAGCGTATAATCGAAAAGTTTAGGAATGGATTAATAGTATGTCCAATTTTTTCATCCTCCACAGCTGATGTTCCACAAGGACGAACAAGGCCGCGTGGACGACGTGAAGCTCCTCGACTTCCAGTCGTTCCAGTGCAACAGCGCGTTGAGGGACGTGTCCCGTTTCCTGACCTCGAGCCTCCACCCAACCACGAGATCGCGCCACTCGAAAGACCTGATCGACCTGTACTACGAAACCTTCATCGAATGGACCGACAAAGTCGGATGCGACTCCAAGCGTTTCACCAAGGAGTACTACGTCGCGGAGCTCAAACGCCAATCGGTCATTCAGTTTCCGTTGTGCGCCATGGGGTTGAAGATCGTTTTGGCCAATGAGGGCAAGACCGAAGAAATAATCCAACCGCTGCAACAGCTTATCGATACTTACGAGGACAACGGGTGGTTTTAGCTATTGCGCACAGTATATAAATACGTTTACCGATTACGTTGATTCATCTTTACGACCTTCGATGGAAAATACATGGATGTTTAATGGTTTTTTTTATTTTTTTTATTTCATTGATAAATTTACGATTACTATTAAAAAATGGTATATAACGTTGTTATAATTGATTTTTCATCGACCGATAGATCAAATCGGTAGTGCTTCTTGTATCAATGACAAAACACATTAGGAGCTATTTTTATTTCTCTAATCGAACGGCAATCGCAAGCGACGCGTAATCTTTTTTTATCTGTTTTAACTTTACAAGACTCTTGTCTTAATATGTAATACTTGGAAAAACACGTACTTCTACTATCTACGCTGCTTTAATTGGTATCGAATGCGTCCTAGGCCATTGATAAGCCTCATTTGCATGTCAGTGCAATGGATTGGTACTGGGTTTCTAAGGACACATACATGTCACATAATTATTAATATGTAGCTTCTCTCACTCGAACACATTGTTTTTTTTTTTTTCCGGATGTTACGTGCCTTGATATCAGAGGTATAAACATCCGAATTTTTATTTATTTTTTTGCTAATTTTACGTCACTTTACAATATTACTTGTAACATATCAATTTCAATGTTGCCCTTCAGTTAAGTGTATATACGTATAAGTACTTGTTGTAATAACATTTGGAAATAAACATTTACCAGTGCACTAACACACCACGAATATGCATATAAATATCAAGTAATATTTTACAAAGATACCAGTAACGAGTGCACAAAAATGAGCGGAAAAATACAACTGTTACGTAGAGCGCGAACTTGACGTAAGAAAAAAAAAAACAAAAAAAAAACACATGTTACCTACATGGAAACGTCGAAAAATGCACTCAGTCTTCCAGACAAGCTTCGCGTGTTTGACGTCGATGGCGAGAATAACGACAGAAGGACGATACTGTCGAGGATATTGACGAGCGAGGGCAGCGACTTGCTCGTGGGAAAGTTGCGGGACGAAGATAGAGGCGTGGTTTTAATCGATTGTGCGGCTATATGATTTTTTTCAACCACACAACGTTTTCTTTAACTCGTTTTTAGCGATCAATTATACGTACGGATGTGTGCACGGTTCATTAATTATAATTTCAAAATGTATGAGAATAGCTTTATCGAACTGAGCTAATCAATCAATCGCCACTTACAGATGGTATTTTTGTTACATTCAAGGTCGATCGTTCGACTTGCTCGTACTGTCCGATTAAAAATCTCATGTCCTTATCTATCGTAAATCACGTGTACCATCTCGTATCGTGTAGAACCGAAATTTCCGTAAAGTGCGACAAAACTTTGGGTCTTTTGCAACTATGCACTTTTTTTTTTCATTTTTTTTTTAATACGAGATTTAAGTGCGCTTACCTCTGCAATTTTTAGGTCTGACGGGCTGTAAGATTTTACGATGACGCTGCTGTTGGTGCCATTGCTGTTTTTATTGTTCCCACCTGCGCACCTTTTTCAATCTTTTTTGCTTCCTAGCGTGTCTAACACTTTTTTCTTTCCTTCTTTTTGATTAATTACGAACATTTTTCACGAAAATGAGGTCCCACGCGTACACTTTGCGCGGCCGAGTCGTTACAGTCATTTTTTGAAGTTTAAGGAATGTCGCGAAATTAATTGAAATGTCATCACTGTAGTTTAAATCCATTTTTTTTTCTGGTGCATAAATTATATCGTTGAGTTCACCGTACATGTAAAGTACGTTTAAAAACTTGTAAGCTCTTTTTTTTACGTCCAAAACTCCAGCAACGTTGCATTTCTTTTTTTTATTCCGCCAAAAAAAGCGTACGTGTTTTTATAAAATTACCGAGAATTCATAAATTATTTTGATAAAAAAAAAAAAAAAAAGAAAAAAAAATCTTTTTTGAGCAATGTATACCTACTACGTAACGATTCATGGTTTTTACAATTAACCAAAAATCTGAAATGTCACGTACGACGAGCAAAATGTTACGTTTCACAATGAAGACCCGGCAATACCGTTTCCAAGTTTATGGCACCAATTAACTGTTGGCGAGCAAACGCACCTATACACTGCAAATCGGCATGAAAACCTATGGACTCATTTGTTACGTATTTTCACCACAACTCTGTGATATTTTTTACGTCAAAACACGAAACGATTCATACAACTTGTCAAAAATAATGATAGTTTTTTAGCCTACAATTAACGAAGATCGATGTTGTGGCGGTGGACTTTCGTTCACGTAGTTGAGAATATTTTTTTTTTTTGCAATTGTAATAAACATTAAGACGAGTTTGTTCACGCGACAATCTGTACAATACCGATGATTAAAAAAAAAAAAAAAAAACTAGTCAAAACAAGTAATAACGAAACTTTAAGTAAAAATAAAATAAAACACGTGATCGCTGTCGCGTGCGGAGAAAAAAAATTATAAAAAGCTCTTATCGGAGGTGGATTGATTGAGTCGGTAGAGCGAAAGGCTCCGCATGAATTGATCATTCGACTCTAAGGACGGAAAGAGAGTCCGGCTAATCTCCGAAGCAAAGGAGGAGTCCCCCGATGGTGTATTGGGTTTTCACGTCGCACGGGTCTTTTGAGCCCGAAAAAAGAGAGAGAGAGAGACTCCACGAGGCGCGTTTCCAATACACACGCACAGGAAAATCCCGGAGAAACCGATCGCGCCAAGGGGAGTGGAACTCTTTTGACGAGGCCGTGCACACGTATATATGTACACCATTTTATCCTCATCGCTGCTAAAGACGCTACAGACGAATGATCGATCTGCCGTACTTTTCGTCACTTTCACCTTTTCGGGTGAAAGGAAAAAAAAAAAAAAAACAACAACATGTACATACATTCAGCTCGTCTTTTTTAAAAAATTACTATACCCTTCGTGCGATGAAAGGGGCCCATCATCCAGCGACACGTTGCCACGGCGGGTGTAAAACAGCCGTCAAACTGCGTATTTCAGGGTCGCGTAGGCAGAAAAGGGCATAAAAGAGAGCCGCAGGTAATGAATATTCGAGATCTCGGGCAACAGCATCGAGCCGTAAATAAAGGTCCACCCGTAGTATACATGGGTGACCGGGGAAGAAAAAAAAAGAAACTTGCGAGTCACGTATTCAACGTTGATGGGGGTTGTACTTACGTTGTAGCGGGCGCGGGGGTCGTTGAATATGTGCCGGGCGAGGCTGCCGTTGCTCGCCTGGGCCGGCCGGAGTGAGCCGACGCTGCCCTGCAGTAGGTCCGGCTTCTCGACCTCGGGTCCCCCGAACTCCTGGAGCTGCTGCAACCAACAGCACAGCATCGCCTCGATTCCCTCGTCAACCTGCACAATACAAACGCCCACCCTCTTTGACTCTTGTGGTTTTTCAGACCTAATCCCTGGCACTTTGTCTCGAATAGCCAGGCTCATGGGTTGTCGGGACTAATGGGGGAGGAATAATGAAAAAAAAAAAAATATATAGATTTTTTGATATAAAATTAATTTATTTCTTTACTCGTGGTTAATCATGCAAGCAGTACGGGTTAGTGACACGAGAGCATTTATGCAATGTTCAATTAAAAAAAAAAAAAAAAAAAAAAAAAAAAAAAAAAAAAAAGAAAAACGAATACTCTCGACAATGAGCCATCATTGGACTTGAGCACAAATAATTATCAATTTTGGTTTTTTCTAGATAATATATATTATTCGACACCATTCGCAATGCAATGTTCATTGCTACGATCTGGCTACGATCATATATTATATTGTACGAATTTTTCGATAATCCACCCGAGGCGATTGGTTCACTTGGGAGCATGTCGCATTATTATTTCCATATCGGTCCTTTCGCAAAAACCCAGACAAGCTCGCAAATGCCGTCTCTCGCAAGCGCGCGCCTAACTGCGAGTCGCGGGAGGAAAAGCATCAGAGCCCGGTAATCCCGAAACTCGCGAGACTCGCTCCTACACGGGATCTAATTACACTTCCGTCCGACTCGAGCGTGAAATCTCGTTGAGGTATAACATCCCACCCCCAAGCAGCTCGAGGTTGTATTTAACTCTTTTCATCCCTCCAAGTCGAGGCGATCCCTTTTGGTTCCACGGGTAGTAAAAGTTGAAAAAAAAAAACCATCCCCTACACCATTACGTACAATCGATGAAAACGTCGAGCGAAGGTATACAAGTAGAACTCACCCGCCTGGAGTCCGGGATCTGGGGAAAGACAAAGTCCGTCGCGGTCAGGATGATCTTGTACGGGCCCTTCGACATGCGCTTCTTCAACAGGTGTCTCCTGTACGGAAAAACCAACTTTTCACACATCTGTATATATGTATATATACATTAATAGCACGAGGCCTCGATCGGACGTTTCACCTCGAGAGGCGCCTCCAAATGGAGTACAATGATAAAAAAAAAAAAAAAAAAAACAATTTTGTCACCTGACCAAGGCGAGGACCATCAGGATCAACAGCACCAAAACTACGGAGCCGAGGCTCACCAGCAGGACGTGTACGTTGTGCTGGGACAAGAAACCGCCGACCTTTTCCACTGGAAAGACGCGACAAACGAAAATATGTGTAAAAGAGTATACATTCACTTGAGGAAAAAAACAAAAAAAAAAGGTTGATTCTCACCGGAGCAGTCGGCAGCGTCGTCGCAGAGCGCGTCGTCGAGGTCCCCATTGGCCGTGAGTAGCTCGGCGCGCCCAGCCACCTCCTGGAGGGTGAGGCCATGGGTTCCCTCGTTGAGGGTGACGATCGGCCGCCAGCGGGAGTCGTAAGCCAAGAGGCCGTAGGTGAAGATTTTGTTGCCGTAGCCGTTGATGGTGTGGACCTCGGGGCCGTTGGCTGACAGGTAGTCGAGGGCCTCGCGTAGGTGGTCGAGGGTCCGGGGTGGCTCGTACGCCGAGGTGCCGTCGAGCACGCGCTCCACGTCGTACCTACACGGGCGGGTCATTGGGTTTTAATAATTGGCTCCCTGCAGCCACCTGTTGCGCGAGTTTGCTCAATTGTCAATGCAGTTTTGGTCGTTATTTTTCGTTTTTCACAACCAATACTATTGAAACATTATGGCGTTTAACTGCGTACCCAACCCCCATCATCTACGACCATCATCAGGTGACATCAACATGTGTTTTTCGGAATGGTATCGTCAACGGGTTAGTTTGGAAAAGTGTAAAATTTAGTAAGGACACTTATTATGAAATCTTAGCTGAGATGTCACCTAATTTGTCGTACATGGGGAGTATAAAAAAAAAAAAAAAAACAAAATAAAAAAAATAAAACAAAATCGATAAACATCCGCTACTCTCCATATATATCGCGCATCTGATAATAGAACTGGCTATATACATATATACGTGGTGTTTGGCACTGATATATACGTATACGTTATATACAAGGTAGTGTGACGCAAACCACCTATATGCTTCTCGGGGGAAAGTGAGCGAAAGCCTCTTCTGTGCGTACACGCGTCCAACTAGTCGTACGTATGTAGATACACCCTACGCGGTATTATACATACAGGGAGAGAAAATCCCCTCGCGAGCTTACGAGTTGTACAATGTATGGTATGTACATGTATATATATATATATATATATAGGTGTACCGTACACACGTGGCGAGAGATTGGACGAATTCTTCCCTCCCTCTGCCGACGAGATTCTGCATACGTGCGGCGTAAACTACTTCCGTCCCCCTTCACCTGCCCGACTTCGTCTACTCGATCCAATAATCGGCTACGACACTTGTATACTCCTAAACTCGCGTCACCCTCGTCGACGCGTATTTTCCTTCCTTCGCTTCACTTTTCGATTATCGGGTGATTTGCATTGAGTTGGTATATATGTATATACGCTGATTTCCTGTCAACGACAACAAGTTCTGGATGTATTCATTTTGAAAAGGCATCGTACCCGCAGGTGCAACCAAAAAATCCGTCCTCCCCGTGTCCGACCATAATAATAAAGAAAAAAGATAGGTGAAAAACTCAATATCCCGTGGAGTTCCGGTCATTCGTGTTCTTTCGGCCAAAAGGTAAAAACCAAGTGTAGAGAAGAAGAAAAAAAAAAAAGGATCGCATATGGGTAATCGAATGGACGCACGCGTGTACCTACCGTTGTGAAACTTTTCCGATAAAATTTCCAAACGGCGTAGTATGGGTTCAAAGAGAAGCGCTTGCAGGGGAAGGATCGCGTCTATATAATCAATCGAGCGTGTTCAGCCCACCACATCGTGTCACGATGGGTGGTTAAAAAAATATAACTCTTTTTTTTTCACAAGTGGAGTACGAAGATTAATTTTTTTTTTTTTTTCTTTTTTTTTCCTTTAAACGAAAAGTATACCGAGTTATATTGTCGAGATCTACAGTTTCTCCCTATAGTGCACAAGGCACTCTTATAGTGGCCATTTCAATCGCAATTTTGGAAAACGACACAAATATTGCTTGGCCTTCAAAAATAAGCAAAGCTGAACAGTTTAACCGCTCAAATGGTCTCCAATTGTCCAGTGAAACAAAGCCCCGGACTCTCTGTTCTGTTAACCGTAATTAACCTTCATCGATTATTTGGAGCCGTCGAGCGTGAAGGTCCCTTTGATGGTCCCTTCTTCGTCTGAAATAATTAATTTCCACAAGAGATGATCCAAACCTAAAAGGTGAACTGAATTGGTGCACAATGTGAGGGGAAAATGGAAAATTCGTTGGTCTCTCTCGGGCGAGGGGTGTGGCAGGACATTTGCTAAGTACAGCCATCCCCAGGCGAAGAGAGGCCGTTTTAATTCAATTGCGGCGTATCGCCGTCAGGGGTGGAATGAAAAAAAAGCCGGTTGGCCTGATTCGGCCCACTGAATCCGGGGACAACTGTGCAACAATGTAACATATCTCCCCCCTTGGAATGTCCTTCCCTTCTCGGGAAATTTTTTTTATAAATCACTCCTTGAGAGTATTGTTTTTTTCTCTCTCGAATGGCCACACGGAAAGTATCCTCGAGACTTACAGCCAAATGCTAATAGAGCGCGTATTCGCATCCCCTCGGCTAGAGTGAAAAAAAAAAAAAAAAAAAAAAAAGTCCCCTTGAAAGTAGAGGCCAATCAGCGAGACGCCTTCTACCTCCCTCCCATCGCGCCTCGTGTAAGTATGCAAACGCAGCTAGATGGGGAAATAAAGCGATCGATCGGCGCTCGGAAAGTCGCTGTTTTTCTCCGGATGCGAGCGAAACCGGGGCAGGAATGTGTTACAGTCCGAACCATGGGCGCGGCTTTCACTACCACTACTCCCCCCCCATCCTTGTCGTTTTGAGCTCGGCCTCTGGCGGTGGAATCGACCGGAAAACCCACTAATTCCCTCCCCACGCCGTTTGACGTACAACTTTTGGCTTAAATAACTTTTTCTTCCCCCCCCCCCCCACTGTTACTTTGTTCCGCCAGCCGCGATTCGAAAAGGACATTGGTGAAATTGAAATCACGCCGATCGAGAGGGCTTCGATCGTACGGCAAAGGAAAAACTGTAAGTCGTTGGGGCTCCGCGCAATATATCCGATCGCAATATTCCTATGAAGCATCAGACAACAAAATAGCCCTCCGTACCTCCGGTCGAAGGGTGCGATCACCAGCAAATGGTCCAAGGTCCTCCTCCGGAGATCCCGGGGTGGGACGAAACGCTCCTCCTCCTCGCTCGCCTCACTCGTGGTCTTGGAAGAGGTATTCGTCGGTTCCTCCTCGTTGTAGTTTTGCCTCACGGGTAAAAAGGGAAGGGGCTCCAGGGGGTGGAGGACGACGACGAAGGGACTCGGCGCTCGGGACTCTTGTATCGCGTCGAGCTCGACGAGGACCCGGGACAGCAGGCCACCTTCCAGCGGCAGGCACACGATTATTGCTGCAAACAACCCCCCCCCCGTGTCTTTTGTATCTTTTTTCTTTTATTCCCCCTTTTCTCCTTGAATCTATCAGTGGCAGTTGTCTTGTCAACTCACCTCTACAGGGGACAGCCCTGAGGGGCCTCAGGGTGGCGCGTATCTGCTTTGGACTGGCGTTGTGGGGCAGAGTGGCGCGAAGTCTCGGCACGACCCCGATCGACCGCAACGCTCCTGTGACCGCGTCGTCGAGTCCTGACCAGGTCGCGTTAGCCAAGTCCACTCCCGTCGCAGCTGTAACGATGACGGGGGGTATGGGTTGGCTGGGGAGGAGTTTTGCAGGGGGGGGGGGGTCAACTCACCGAGGCCAATGACGGAGGTGGTCCTCCATCGGTAGTGGGCGAAGATTTCAGCGAGCGCCCGGCCGAGGACCACTGGTGACGGCGACAATCTGACGACGGGGGCTAGTACCCTTGGCTCCTCGGTTATCTGGAAAAGACAATGTATGTACGTACTTTTTTGGTTTTGGAGTCGCGTTCAACAATATTTTCGAATAAACAAATATTGGGGGGGGGGGTGCGTGGACTCGTAGTGGGCACTAAGAAGGACCGTGGACTGTTCTCGAAGGGGCACATATAGACCATTGAAAATAACGAGGAGGGGTCGGGGGGGAAGAGAGCCAGGGTGAGTGGGCAGTCCGACATTAATCAGCCTCTAATAATCCCTCCGTTCCCGGAGCCTCGTAAATTGTGGGCTGATTCCTTTTTATTTCTTCCCGTGATGCCTGTGCGCATTACGACGCGTTTGTCGAGCTCCTCGTGAATCCCTTTTCTCTCGTCCGGTTGAACGAAGGGACTATTATACATAACGCCCAGTCAGATTTTTAGTGAACAAAGGAACGAGATGACGATGATGGATGGACAAGCGCGCCTCCGTTTCGGTGGATAAATATTCCTCTTTTCCAAGGGTTATTGGGTTACTCATGTGATTGCGTGATTTTTATGCAGTTGCTACTTTACCCAAGTGTGTTATGTCGACCCACTTTGGGGTGTAATTTTCTGTGACACAATTTACTATTCCCTTTCATCCGCGTAATTTTACACAATTGAACGCATGAAACACCAACAAAATGGGCGCGTATCGAAGTGAGGACGATGCATTTCAAATTCGCATCAAAACTCTGAAACTATTTGTAACAAACCCAAGTACTGAAGATTATTTTTCCTGTCTATCGTCTATATGTACGAAGCATAGAAAGTAGACGTGCAATGCTTCGACAGCGTATTTACAAAATACTTTCGAATCAGACTGACTAGAAATATGATTCGTTAAAAAATGCCTGTCAATGCGATGCACAGTCGTTATAACGCATTTCATATGTTAAATGATTCGAATCGTTGTATTTGTTATCTTAACAACCTATATGCTATTAATAAGATCCGCTAAATTATACAAAAAGAAAGAGTAACTTTGTTTTTTGGCTTATAATGAAGCGTAGTAAAGAAAAGGAAAGAAAAGTCGTTGGATCCTGGAAAATAATGAGAGGCAACAGGTGCTCGTTAGTTTGGGATTTCATTTCGAGTAAAAGACGCCGTGGACTTGGCAAGGTTCGCGTGTGTTTACAACTATTTAACTTCTTCTTCGCTTTGAAAAATAAAAAAAAACAAAAAAAAAATCCCCGCAACCCCGGATCCTTCATTTATTGGAGAGGAAGCAAGAAAAGAACAAAGTCGTCTAATCGCATTACCGCATCGGCGAAGTAAAATAAATCGGCTCAACCGTACATAGTCGGGCCTTTCGAAGGCAATTCGAAGCCCCTCTAATCACTCCCCTTCTCTTCCACTCGAAGGAGAATACTCCTACCGTTCCATTGTTACACGAGCCTTTTTTTCCTCTTTTTAATACAATCCCGCTCGTACAACTGCAGTTTCCAAGGGTAAGTCCGCGTTTGACGTAGGTACTTTCGATTTATACCTCAGTGAACAACGTAGTACGCGCTTCGCCCAGCACCGCAGTTACATGTGTATTGTATATACGTAAACAGGGCACAATTACAAAGTTTAATTTATCGGTGATGCGTGTCCTCGTTCCCCCCCGCAAATTGGGTGATAACTTGGCGCGCAGTTGCGGACACGGTCCTCCCGTTAAAATTTCATAGACTAGCCGCTATACGTGCATAGAGGCGCCCGTGCCAACTTTGCTTGCGACTTTGTGATTTCATTATTCATTCGACAAAATGAGACTCTTACCGCGTGAGGTCTCGAATCATCGAAACGGCTGCTGGAAAAAAAAAGAAGAAGAAGCAAAATAATCCATGAAAAAGAGGGGAAACGTTTTTACAGTGTACTTCCGTGTTATATTTGCAGGCTTTTCTCTCGTGCCGTTCGGCAAAAAGCCGCGTACATAAAACATGCGAATAAATAAAAACTCGCACGCGCGCGATCGTCCCGTGTGTACGACTGATGCCGGAAATATTCGCTGGAACGCAAATAGTGATTTATCAGCCCGCACCCGCGGCCCGAGTGTTATTATTTTCTTCCTCGGCCCTTGAAATCAATACTTTTTCGGGCTTTTTATTTACTCATGAGTGCTGGGCTGGAGAGTAATTTTCAACTCCTCATTTGATTGCGATGAAAAAGCGGTTACGCGTAGGTATAGTGTATAAAAGTCATGGCGATCAAACGAATTTTGTCAGTTGTTTCGAACTTCAAACAACTCTATTACAAATTATTTTAACTTTTTTCAGAATACCATACCGTGGGTTAGCCGTGACTAATCTTTCAGTCACATCTCAATCCGAGTACTTATTGTAGTTTTCAAAGATTACGAACACGTTATTCCTAGACGCATATTTCCAACTGGCTAAAAGGAAAACTGCGAGATGAAATTGTTTCGAAAATTATCATCTTGTTTCTGCGGTAAGAAAATAAAAAACTTTGTTTCTTTGTTTAACGCGATTGTAAATTTCAAAAACAAGTTTTCTGTTGCAGCGACTTTTTTCACAATAAGCGTGAAATAATTTCCGGACGTTGGCCAACCAACCTGGTTTTCAGAATTTAATCTAAAATAAAAAAAAAACCCTCTTTTAGTAACACCCTTTCTCCTAAAACAATACTCAATTGCAGGCTTCGCCGAATCGAATCGCAAACGCGCCTATTTTTACATTCCTCGAACAGTCGCACCTTATACCGCTCTCGTTGTTGCTTTTTTTCTCCCAGATACGTACCGCGCGAGCAAACAAAGCCCCGGTATAATACGGCCTACTTTTCTCTCGAGTCTAAAATTGAACGGAAAACCATTTGAAAGTCGGAGAGAATTAATTCAAAGCCATTACAACGTCGAAAAAGTTCGGCCTGCCCGGCGAGAGGGGACGACTCAAGGCATGGTATAATCCTTGAGTATACGAATTATCAACTCTCGGCAAAAGTTTTCCCAAAGAGTACGAGGACTTTACCAAAGAGGATGTGGAAGCCAAAAATTTTGCGCATAACTGCTCTTGTGTGTGTAAAGTTGTTGAAACTTCCAGAGATTTTTTGGGGAAGCATACAATTGCTACATTCCACGTGTAGACAAGAGTCATACGTATAGGACACTGCTACTGTGAAAGCTCGTCGAAGAAGAAAAAAAAAAGAAGAAATGCATGGGTGTACCCACTGCGTCCGAAGCTCTCCCTTTTTTACAGAAACTGCGTTCATCCCCCTGATGGTGTGTCTCTGCAAGTGTTTGTTGTACACTCGAGTCTCTTGTGCTTTTTCTCTATCTTCGAGTGCAGGTGCACGTACAAAGATCAAGACAGACGGACTGACGTACAAGGGCCAGTGTGTGGACTTTTTTTTTCCGTTGCCTCGAATGCGACTTTCCTATACGTTTGCAGTACCTAAATAACTTTCGGCTAATGAAATTTAAAACAAAAAAGGCAGTTGACTGGGTGCTTATTGCAGGGGGAGTTGCAAATTGATTAGTAACAGGTTATTCAAGTGATGGTTAGCTGCTTGATAAAATTCTCAATCACCGATTCGGAAATTTGCAATTGGATAACTTTTTACTAGAAAATTTATGGACTATCCGTAAAGCATCCCTTACAAATGTAATGAATGGTTCAATTTTTTTTTAACGCCATTTATAATTTTGTCATTTTGTATTTTAAAATCCACAATTTTTTTTTTTTTTTTTCAATTACAGATAAATGCAACAACTCGATCAGTGATGGGAAATGCAATATCCTGAAAAATCCCACGGGGAAAAAGCGAGTGGGATCCCATCGTTATTAAATATCGCGTGTTCGCGCGGATATGATTGCAAGTTCGATATTGCGTCGATACGAAATATCCGGGAAACAGAGCGGAAAGAGCAAAGGGGGAAAAAAATGCCCATAGGTACCCCGATTAATAAGCGCGAGGGTATAACAAGAGTACATCATTTTATCGGAGCCGGATAGAACGCAGCCTCGGGGAACAAGTGATGTACAAAAACAATAATGCCAAGAGCGGAAAAACGGGAACGAAGAGCCAAATTTCCCTTGTCCGATTCGTCCTTTTTGAACTCGCGAGATCATCGCGATCGACTTTCTCTCGATAGTTTCTCCCCTTTGAAATTCAGTTTTCAGTAATAACCCAATCATCTGAAAGACCGTCAAAAACCGTTACTTTTTTTTTTTTTGCAAGCTTTTTCCACGGCACTCGTTTCCCTTTCCCCCCCAAAAAAAAGTAACCAGGAGAACCCTCCAGTGAACCACCAACCCTCAAGAGTTGGAAAATCACAGCCATTACACGATTACGCCCGCCCGAAGCCACCTAGCCGGGATTAGCCGTGCACTCACGCGGGGGAGAGCGCCGACAACAAGTAGGTCACGCGCCCTCCGTCAACTAGAGTATAGCCTCTCTCTTATTATCCCCTTCTTTAATCGTCAGCAGCTGCGCGGTCAGAGTTATTGTTTCCACTGAGGGCCTTCATGAATTGGCGTACGCTGCGAAACAGGGTTTTAGTTGGGGCGCAAGGATACGACTCTCCTGATTGAAATGAAACCAAAAAAAAAAGTTGGGGGTTTGAGGTCCTCGGTTAAGGGACGGCATCCCCCCCGATCGTCGCGCATGTATGTAACACCAACATCACTCCCGGAAGATCGCAGATATAAGTGTGGGAAACCGCGTGTTGGAATATGTACATACACATGCTGGTTGAGACGACTCGTGCACGATACCTATACTCACCCTCCTCGTGTAAGGTTACACGTGAATATATATACATATATACACGCATATATTGGGTTTCATGCTCGAGGGAAAAATTTTCCTTTGCGCTCGACTTTTATGTGCTTCGAGATGAAAGAGTGCACAATATTAAGAGCCGTATACGTAAGACACGGGTTTTCGTGTCGTTCTGTTTTTAGTATACAATATATTTTATGCTCCAGCACAGGAGGGAGAGTGATGTTTTATCGAGGGAAATTTCAACGAGAAGTTATGCACGCGCATATTTTTATAAGTGTATCAGAGCGTACCGGTGCTGCTGGTGGAATTTTGCGATACTCTTTGAAACTTATTTGCATCCCCGCGACGAAAAAAAGAGCAGGCGAGAGTTGCTTTGTGAGCGGCAAGAAAGTTTTGTTCGCCGAACCCGGGAAAACTGCTGATATACGTGGATGCCCCTTTGAAGGTTTGATTTAAATGAAGATGGGAATTGGTATCGCGATGCTTCAATCACTGCGTACGACAACGTTTGACATTTTTTTAAAATCTCTTTTTACTTGTAAACATCCCGAATGAGCAAGTGGGAAGCGACAGACAGTGGCACTGGTACCGTACGCGAGGGATGAGCTTCAGCTACTTTTTTTTTTTTTTTTTTTTTTTTTAGTTGTTCGTCCTGACACGTATTTAAACCAAAGACTTTTTTTACATAGTATTTCAATACTGTCGCAACAATGGTGTCACCCACTTGGGCACAAGTGAATTCAACAATGACGATTCGGTAGAGCAAAACGCTTGAGCCCACCCCTATAGGTACATACCGTGAAATAACTAACTTTCACATATTCCGCAAAATTACGCTGTCGTTTTAATTTCATTTTGACGTTTCCTCGTTCCTGAAGTTAGTACAACCAGAACAGCGTCCTGCATCCTGGTCACGTATTTGCTCGATCCTCCCCGTGTACCGGAGAAAACGACGGGGGAAAAAAAAAAAAGAAAAATAAATACGCCTTCTTCAACGTAATCAGATTGTACTCCCGAGCGCGTGTTTTCACACTGGCTGAACGTGAAATTCGCTTGATGGAAATTGTGTTTTTCGGTGCACATGCACACACTGCACTTATGATGTCATCGTATACGCAAAAAATGAGGGGTCGTTGCGTTAATCACCAGGAGGGATGAGGGAAAAGTGGCAATTCGCGAGTGAAAATGGAAATTATCCGATGCCTCCCACACAAGCATCCCAGAAGAGAGTGAATTATCTTGCATGAGGGTGACGTGCGCGAATACCTATGTTGTTCGTTCCGAGTGCTCTTGCAAGATTATTCAATAAGCCGGAAAATTGCGCGTTTTCCCCGTGTGTGTGTGGATGTATATACATTTCTGGAGCAAACTCTCACCAGGGTCATCTCTCCCTTTCTCTCGGAATCCACATTTGCTTTTGAGAATAACATGTGTTATTGGGTCGTTCGTTGTTTGGGAGGGTGTACGTGCTTACCCAGAGAATGAATTATTTTCTAAAATAGGTTGGAAATCAAATTACAAAGGTATTTCATACTTTTTTTCTGAATAATGGATGTTTTATTGAAAAAAAAAGAAAAAAAAAGGGTTAATTCAATGTGTTTTCAAACAATGTCAATACATTCATACGTAAAGTATTTACATTATTGCTATAATAATTCATTCGGTAGGTATACGTGCTGTTTACTTGTCTGTTGACATAACGATGCCTCAAACGAGAGTCTATCGGTTTATGAGTCTTTCGCTATGCCAAGCTGACGTCGTACCCCTTGAGGTACACTGAAATACTACATGTGTACCTGCAAACCGAAGACAACCACCTTTTTTTTTTTTATTTCCTTTGAAACCCCATCCCCTTCTCTCTTGATCCCACCAGTAGAAGTAGGTCTATCGAACGCAAAGGCAGCAAGCCTGGTGTCGTTAGTACTTGAATAAATTCTGTCGTTGCGCAGTGCTTGGGTGTCAAAGGAAAGAGGAGGATTCAATTGAACCCGCGCGAGCCTAGGCACCGGAAACATGTACACGACGCAGAGACGTTATGGTTTTTTGCGGCTCAACGAGCGCCGTTCGTGCCGAGTTTGCTGGAAATGGAATAGTCGTGGTGGGGCACACGCGTTAAAGTATATGGCGTACACGTGCGCGGGGAGAAAACGTGTATCTTTTTTCCTGTGGCTCGCGTGGCTGCTCGTGAAAGGCTAAGCGGCACTTTACACCCTCGTAAATGAATAAAACAACCTGCGTGCGTTTGCGGCAATTTGCTCCTTTTTTTTTTTTTTTTTTTTACTTTTTATCTTCTTTTTTTTTATTCTTGAGATGTTACGGGGTTTTACGGCCACGGGATAATGCAGTAACCACGAGTTTACGAGCAGTTGTACGGGATATGCTTTCCCATTGGTGGGAAACATTTGTTTTCGGCGTGTCTGACCGTACTTTGATCTTTACTACTTGAAACATGACAACTCAAAGTATTTTAATGTTCGTGGTAGCACATCAAATGATCAGGTTTTATGTTTTCAATGAATTTTTCACGACATGAGGTCTATTTGTTTGATACCCGACTGGCTTGCATGGATATCGCGTGCTTTGCCAAAGACGGATAATCATAGTATTATATTTCAAACGCCCATGGTTTCAATACTTTCAATAAATCGTGCGATTTTTTAAATATTGTTTGACGTTTTCTTTAATTTGCGAATACAAGATAAAGGTGAGAAAACAATATTTTTTGAATGCTTAGTATAGATTTGAATACTTTTCGGTGCGTCTGACCGTATTTCGATCTTTACTACTTAAAACGTAGAAACTAAAGTATGAGTTAAGAAGGAGTTTAAATATTACAGTTGTACGTTTAAAACAATATCGGTGGTAAAAAATTTGATTCTTTGTATTATTTCCTAACAATGACGAACTTGGATAAAATGACAATTGAGAGTAGAATTTATTTAGTATATAACACAAAAACAATAATAATTATGTATTTCCTTTGAATTTTCAATACCAAGCATTAATCGAAAATAATACTTTTTTTTAAAAACTTTATAGGAATATTTTGAGAGCGTCCGACAACATATTGACTTTTACTACTTATGTTACGAGAATCACAAATATTTGAGTAATCTAAACGAGTACAATAATACAATGAAGTTAATTAGTTTATCTTTTCCTCGTGAATACAGGATCTTTTTTTAAATGTTTTCAATGATTTTTAGGGTGTCTGACAATATTTTGATCTCTACTACTTGAAACACGAAAACTTCGTATACTCAAAATAATCGTAACAGTATATCTAATGACGGATTATTTTGGATCTTTAGTCATATGATCTTTATTTTACATTTTGGTTTAGTTTGAACTGTATATTTTTCATGACAATCAATTAAAATTTTTTTATAATCGAAGTTTTCAATTTAATTTGAGCAGAAACTTTATTATTACAATTTTATGTATTTAAATTTATCATTGACTGAAACTAAAATTATCATTAAATTATCATTTGATTTATTCGAGTAATTACTATAGTGAGACTCGTTAATTACGTCAATGTGACCACGTTTGTGTGAGAATTCATGTCAATTGAAGTAGAACAGGTCAGTTATGGCCAGACGTGCATTACAAATCTCGTGGCGTATAACGTTCGAGCACTAACCTGCGGACAAGTCCACGTGACGAGGGATTTATTCCACAGGTGGGCGAGCACAGTGGCAGCCTCGCAGGTACTGTAATCCAGCTGAGCAACCACGGCTCTCGTGCTTTTCTGGCTCATGGCATTGACGAGCGCTTCCAAGCCCAGGGTACGCTTGTCGCAGGTGTCTGTAAAAAAAGCGAAGAAGAAGAGCTAATGAACTCGACTTTTCCTTCCTTTCCCTCCGCTCGGGAGTCCTGAACTTTAATCACGGAAGGATGGCCTTTTATTTGAAGGAGTTTTTTTTTTATTTTTTTTTATTTATTGGAAAGGCCTCGTTTCTTTTGTTAACGAGGAGGAGGGCTGCTCGCTTGCTGGCAAGGGATTTGAAAAAAAAAAAGAAATAGCTTCGCAACGCGCCATCGACCAAGCCAATCTAGAATACAACGAGGCTTGCTTGTGTGTATGTGTCGCGGACTGAAATTGGAAAAGTTTACAGAGACTTTCTTTTGAATTTCCCCCCTCCCCCGTGAGCTATTCGTATAGTTCGTAAGTTATCATCTCTAAAAAAAAAGTATGCACCATTGTTTTTGTTATGTTTTCGTAAAATGTTCAAGTTTTTTAGGAAAATTTAATTTCCTTTTCATCGATAAAATATTTGTTCGTTAAAGTGATGTACTTTGAGTAAATGCTCTTTTTAATTAGTAGGTAATTTCCCTCCTTCCATTTATAATCCTTGAAGATATACTTTTACTCGTAATGAAAAATTATTTTTAAAAAACTATACTAGCCACGTCCACTTTTCCGTAAAAGTAGGCCACGTCATTACGAATATTACTTTTACTCTGGCATCCATCCGCGATAAAAAAAAACCTGCGCAACACATTTCACTAATTGCCGAAGCAACTGATACTGGCTCCCCGTCAAATGCAACCATCCCGAGATTTTTACAGCAATCACGGTTTTCCTCATAATTAACTTGAAAAATTCTAATAAAAATTTGACGACCCGCACAAAAAGCACCACGTAAAAGCTTTGGTTTTATTTTTGCAATCAAAGCTGAAACTCCCCAAAGTTAGCTCGAGCTAAGAGAGGGGAGTAAAAAACTGAAAAGACACTACACGCTGAGCTCCTTAAATTCACTTTCCTCCCCCCTCTCGAGGCAATAAACTTCGTTTCCCGCTCCCTCCGATGAAATTATTGTTTGACAGGCTCAACCAGCCCCATCAACTCTCCACCGAGAATCTCCTCTTCTCGACGGCAATTAATCCGATTTCCCCCGTTAATTCTTTTCCTCGCAAGCTCCCAAGTTTAACGTTCACCCACCCCACCGAGCGCATGTGTACGCGGAGATTTGTTTTTCGAGCCGAGTATACAGAGACCAAAGGAAGCAAAATAACTGCCTCTCTGTCTTATTTCCTCCCTCCCAACAAACACGTATATATATATATATATATATATATATCCACAGATTGATGGAAAGATATCTCGATCGCGTACTCGTTCGGCCCTGCCCAATAGACGCGCATCGATCGCACGTGCCCCTTACATTTACAATTTCCTCTTACATGTATGTATTTGTACGCGCCTATGACGCAACACGGATAATTGAGAGTCGTGACCGCGAAATCGCATCGCAGCTTAGTTTCCGCATGTACCCCATCATCGAAGCCAATCGGAGCAGTTTTACTCTGTCCTCCCGAGTGTGTGTTTGTTTTCCACGCGTATGAACGATACGTTACACGGTGGCCTCGACGTTTGTCCATGATTGTTGTTTCCTCGATGAAATCGGCCATACCGATTTCTTTCTCCCGATCGATGGTATCGCTCACGATGCAATGAGGGTTATTTGACAACGGAGCGGTGTATCGGGCCACGGGAGTGCAAAGTTATAATTCTCGAATAGAAAGTTGACCGCTTTTCACACGCGCGTGTACATTATATATAACGTTTACGCGGCGAGACGACCCTAAAAAACCGGTATACGGAGATACGCGAGGGGTTTTAAAGAAAGTTTTCGTACGCCCTCGATCGGTTACTTACTTGAGGGGTAAAGTTTCTTCCCGGCTGCGATTAAATTTCCTCGAGTTTGAATATCAAGTGTTTCTCCGAGATACTCCAGCTCTACTGGATACCCTCGCGATGGATGCTGCTGGTGACTTTTTTACAAAGAGTTTGAAATAATTGATCGTCACGGATGTATTTGCTTTTGAAAAGTTTTATGGGGACCGTAGGTTTATTTTACGAAAAGACCACGAAACGATGTCTTGTACAAGTTCCAGATATTTTGACGATTCGTGAGTCTTTTTCCAATGAATAAAATCCAACGGAGAAATCGAACAAACATCCTTGCGGTACTTTACGTACATCTATATGTAGGTATAGCAACTACGAGTTCCACATTAAAATTACAGCGTAAAAATACGGGTTGGCCGAATATATGGTACTTGAAATCTCGTGAATATCCAACTATACGAATTTTGCACGAGCATTGTACTGTTTAGCAATGGGATGACGCACAAACCACACGTGGCTTCAATATGCGCCCAAAGTGCTGTGGAAAATGCGGTGTCGAGACGAAGTTGGCTGCCAACCCGGTGGGATGAAAATTGCTCTTGCACATATGTACATATGCATATATATATATATATACCTGTACGAGCGAGCACGAAAATAAGTGGCACTTGTAACTTTTTACGAGAATCCTCTTTGTAGTTCTGACGTATTCCGGAGTATACATACGTGAAAAATCCAAAATTATCGGGAACCATCTCGTCCCCCCTATATACCTTCGAGGCTGTAAAACACACTCGTCAGCTTGAGCCAAGAAATAAGAAAAGAGTCGTACGGTAAGAAATTTTTTTTTTTTTTTTTTTTTTTCTTTTTTCACGTGTCGGATCCTACATACTTTCGGCCGTGCCCGTTGCGGCTGTATACGCGAAGAAAAGCGAGAATTTACGATTCACGTCCGAAGCAGCTGCACGAAATTGCACTCGTAAGTTTGCGGAACTCGGAAGAAAAGAGTGTGTGGGGGGGGGGAGGGGGACAAACACTGGCCTACCGACATACACGTATATATGCCTATCTATACAGTAGGGGTATAGGATTTCATAAAAGGCAAAATACCGAGTTCTCCCCATCTTCTTGTTCGTCGCAACGACAAAATATGTCATGCCTCACCATTTCACGTACACATACACATTTTGTTCCAACTCTACCAATAAAAATAATCCAACGAGGCGTATGCACCGGTGCGACTAAATTACCGAAAAATTCATCATAGGTATACAATCCAATCGACCCAACATACATACCCCCGATGTATCGAAGCATCCCCCTGTAGATCGAGAGAAGGGAGTAGCGCCGTTTATTCACGAAAAGCAACCATCGATTACCCTGAAAAGGAAACACCAGCAGAGGAGCGCGGGGATCTCGGACCCACAAACGCTGATTTCTCCCACCCTCGAGACACGCGAAGCCCGGGAGGCAGTAAATTTCCGGGGGGGGGAGGCCTCGATGTACAGGGGGCGATAAAATAAAGCAACGACAACTCACCGGTCCTCGGCAGCGCGCCAACTGCGTCGCCTCCCCCGGCGGCAAGGATCAGCCGGGTGATGTTCGAGCCAGGGCCTTCGCACTGCTCGCGCAGAAACACCACGACTCCCGGAGTTGGTGGCGTGCTCCTGGTGGTCCTCGGTTCGAGGCTGGCGGTGGTGGCGCTGGGTTTTTGGCCGCGGACCGGGGACAGGGGCCGCGAGACGAGGACCACTGCTACTGTCAGGAGCCACCGCCAGCGCTGGTGCGACCAGCACCGGGCCATGGGCCCCGAGAGCTCCGCCGACCACCGTTTTTTCTTCCTCCTCCTCCTCCTCTTTACTCCCCTTTAACACCTTCTACGTCATATAATCAATGCCCAATGGCAATGGCCGTGGGAGCAGCTGTAAGGAGCTCACCCTGCGTATCGATGGCCCTGCGCTCGAGTTGGGAATATCTGCGCTTCCTCATGCTGGTGATGGGGAGTGAAGGGTGACCAAGACGGTGGTTGATTCTTGTCCTTCGTGAAAAACCGCTGACTTTACATTTCGGTCATTTTTTCGGCTAAGGAGACGACTCGGTGGCTTCGACGGTGCCCCAGGGGCAGGTCCGTGGAGTCCATTGTTTTTCGAAGGACTCACTTACTGGGGCGAGCCTGAAACAAAAAAGGCAATTCACGACGTTTGATTTACAATCTTATTCCCCGTGTGAATTCATTCAGAACCACATGCACAGACATACATACATCGTATTTATCGATTTGGTATCGTATCAAATGTGTCACTGTAGGTGCACAAAGGGGGAGAAAAAAAAAAAATTCTTATAGATTACGTGATGGTAATCCATTCATCGGTGAGTGTACACAACGTGAAGAGATATAGGCGTGCCGAGCGAAAAGTGCTCAGCTCAACAGTGACACGCGGAGTATCTACGAACACTAGCCGAACTCATATTATACGCACACGTGTAGTTGTTATTAATTTAACCTACAGCGGTATATGTGCAGTTATAAACTGTCAATTAAACCAAAGTACCATATTATATAGTGTAGGTACCAACATTAAGTACAAATAAGTGAGAATCGAGTTAACGGCTCAATCTAGCTTGAGCACTAGTAACGTACCTATCCATTTGAACGAGAGAGATCGTCAACACCCTCGATTAAACATTATTATGCCGCGTAGGCGAAACGCGCCAACGAAATTTCGTTTCAGGGGGGGAGTAGAGGAGAAAAGCGGCGAGAGCGTACCTGTACATATATATATTTATACGAGGCTTTGCTCTAAAATTAACTCGGTCCCTGTTACAGTCGCTCGTATCTTTTGTGGAACACGGCCTGTCTACGGCTTAATCGCATTTTCGGGACGACCGCAGAACGACCTACAGTGCCATAGTTAGGTACGTGCATCTGTGTGTACAGTACCAGCTCTTGCATGTCAAAGGACTGCCTTATTTCATGCATTGTGACTTGATTGCGTTTGTAGCGAAATGAAGTAGGATTGTTAGGAAGAACTCGTAGTGTGTAGTTTCCACCAGAGAGTCATTTGAATTAAAAAAAAAAAACAAAAACTGAATGGAAGAGTTTGGCTCCGTGTGAGCGTGAACGCTAATTAGGCTATCATGGAGCGTCCCATTTCTTTGAAATGGAAAAATATTTCCTTACCCTCGTTGCGTTATATTCTTACCTTTTTTTTCAATTAAAAAAATTAGAGTTCATTGAAGAAGAAAAAAAAGCTTGTTTTCCTCGTGCACATCTAACAAGGACTCCGAGGGCACAACCAACCCTCAAAAACGCCAGTGGTAGGAAAAAGGTATTAACTCTGTTTTTTGTTCCATTTCTTCGGAACTTTTCAATCTCATCTCATTTAAGTGATTTATAATACATGCAGTTGGTAACAAAAGAGCTTATTATCTTATTAAAAATATGCATGATTAATAAAGTTTACTTTTCAATAGTCCTGATGTTTCAACTTCTGCCGTTACTGCAACATAAACTTTATTTCACATTCACTGATGATTAAAAATAATCAATCAAACGCTGATTACTAAGGCATCAGTATCTAGAGGTTTTTGTCGAGCATTTCTTTCCACATGTTATTCTCTACGAGTTAAACGTATAATTTTGCACGAGTAAATCTATTTGGGTGGGTTATAAAAGAATACCTGATGTACATATTGTATTTTTCGTACTATTTTATTTACTTATTTTTTTTCACACAAACTAAAATTAACAAATTCAAGCACATTGAAGCAATGACCACACGATTGAGCAATAGTAAGGACAATCACGGTATTTCCCCGCTCATCCCTCATTTTTACTTATTTTTTCATACAAAAGGAAAAATTCTCGGCCTATGTTTTTCAACGATCCAGCCAACGGATAAAATACCATCAGAAAACTTTTTTCCACGTAACATCCGACACAATATATACAATCATACTCACGTATAAATAATTGAAACTAAGTTTTTTATAGAGGATCAAACGAAAATTAAAGCAAAAAAAAAACAAAAACAAATAAGTATTCTAGTAGTTTCGCGATGAATCCTTAGTACTGCCAATAACCGTCTTGTTGATGCAGTTCTCCGAGTATTCGATGATAGCAGGTCTAGGGCTGGGACCAGAGCTTCCATTGATTGGCGTGTAGGCGACGTAGAAGCAATGCCGCGTGTCTGTCTCCAAGTAGTTGATGTTAAAGTCTTTTAATCCTACATGGACCTGAGTGTGATTGTGACTTTTATAGTTGCGATCATACGTCCCTATCTGATCGATTCTGGTAACCTTCCCGTCCGAACCCACCATTCTGATCTTCATCAGAAAATTAGAGCAATTCTTCAACGGCTGGCCGCACTCGGTGTACACAAAAATGACGCCACCCTGGCGCTGGTTAAATACATCGAGTATCTCATTCCCAACCTTAAACGCGTTTCGGTCGTATGTCCTCTTTTGGCCTCTCGCGTCAGATTGTATGCACCGAAACGTCTTTGGTTGTTTTGAATCTTTCGGGTGGCAAAACAAGTAGTATCCATTCGCGTTTGACTTCACAATGTCGTTCAACGTAAATAATTCCTTTCCAAAGTAATTTTTGAATATAATTGTTTCGGTGCCGTCGTAACTTATGTGGCTGACGTTTATCGAACCCCCGGTGGCGTTGCGCTTGAGGGTCATGAAATAACCACCAGTGAACAAATGGTTTCGATTCGCGATTATCGAGTGCCCTTCCTCGTAATACTTTGAAGGTAATTTTGCTTGGCCGAATAGCTCACCTGGAAATAATTGGTCAGATTGTTTGTGTGTTTTAGGGTAACATACGCAAAATTTGTCGATTCGTACCTTCGTGGTTGTATTGGAGGATGCACGGGCTCTTGATTTGCTCGCTGCAGTTCGTCTTGCTGTCGATTGCGACGAGGAAACTATTGTCGTAAGCCAAGAGATGAAAGTTGGGTCTCCTCATTTTCTGTTGTTCATCAGTTGGATGCGAGTCGATTGAAAAAGATAGATTGACGATTTTGCAAGTGTCCATGTCGACGAGAGTGACCGTAGTGTCCCAATAACCCCAGTACCACTGAAACACGGCTTTTTTTCCTCCGAGCATACTTTTGAGATTTGCATCGACAAAGAACAAATAGTAATAATTAGCCTTGGGTAGTTCGAACTTTACGTCACAACTTTTTTCAGTGCCATTCGGCATCTTCATCTCGAACTGACAATTGGCCTCATTTTGGTTTTTGGCTTCCTTGCAGGTCACGTACATAAGGTTCTGGTCAATATCCTGGGATATTCTGAAGAGTGCGGGATTTCCAGGTACGAAGTAGTTTTTTGAGTAGATCTGGATTGCAGCTGCTTGTGCGGCGATGCACAAGAGACCCACTAGTGCCATGTATTTCGTAGAAGACAACATATTTACTAAAAAATAAATTTGCTTTAACTGTTTCTTCAGAGAAACTGGCGAGACAAATACTCTAATTTTTAATTGCATGAGTTTCAAAAAGTACATTATAAGTATGTACTGTTTGGATATTGGATTAATATAACAAAGGAAAAATTTACAATTAAAATTATAATCGGTTACTTACCGATTTTCCCGAAATGAATGTCAAAAGAAGACCTTGTACTCACTTGGAACCCGACAATTGACGACTGCATTAGAAGATACTCGTTCGCTTTTTGTACAGTTCACCCCGAATGTGACTATAAGATAAAACAATACCACGTGACTTATGGCCTCAAAGTGGTGTCGAACTATGATACGCCACAATCTTTCCCACCAGACAACTTTTGCACCAGTCTATAATAACAATAATAATGTATCATCAACTGTTCAAATAATATTTTATTTTATTTAAAAAAAACGACTTTTCAGGATCAATTGTAACTGAAAAATTAAAACAATTACGTTGCTTCGTTAAGTATATTGTAAATAGCAAGACATACCTTAACTAGTTGATTGATAATTGGTGTAGAGATTTGTCACGAAATACATCTTTTAAGACGGCCCATTTTTTTTTTTTTTTTTTTTTTTTTTAATAATAAAATCGTTTTAGTTAAAAAAACTGATGTAACTGTAGTAGATGAGAGATTCAAATATAATAAAGGATTTATAATTGGGTACCCTATTTTAAAAAGTGTTTCTTAAAGTATTTTGAGATTTATGGTTTCTCAATTACCATTGACTTTTTTTTAATTTTTTGAGTCGAAAAGTGTCACGATTTGCTTTTTCAAAGTATAAAGTTATTTTTAAGAAAATTTATAACGTCATTTTAATGAGTTCTATCTAAATAAATGAAAAATGCCTTAGTATTTGTTATCTTGTACTGTTTAAGTTTAAATTTAGTAGTTAGGATAAAGCAAATTTATAGTTTTTCACAGCGAAAGAATCCTTTTAATAATACGCTAGTGTGTGCACTGTTAACGTTAACTAGTAAAAATAGACGTTAAGATATTTAATAATAAAATATTAGTGATAAGTTGGTTCAATGATCAGAAATAGTAATTGCAATTTATTAAGTTTTAAATAAAAAAGTTGACCAAGCTTCTATTTTCATTGCCTGACGTGAGAGGAATTTCTTAAAACAACATACGCTTTTGTTGATTATTAAATCATATATTAGTTTTTCATTATTGTTACTTATGAGAAGAGTTAAAACAGTTTATTAAAAAAAATTAAAATAATTTATATACTACGTGTGATTGTCGAGTATACATATATATATATATACAATCGTTTGTTTTATATTTATATATACTCGACAATCACACGTAGCATATGAATTGTTTTAATCATTTTTTTAACTACATATGAGCGTCTGACATGGTTTTTTTTTATTTTATTGCAAAAATTACTTGTCAATCCCTCTGAAAATTGAATATAATATCAATATTATGGTATAGTGCCATGCAAAAAAAAAAAATAGACGAATTCTACCAACCATTTTCTCATGAAATCCATTTTTATGTGACTCTTCCAAAAGGTTACGTGTTGAAATTTTTACATTGAAATTTTTTCAACATTTAACATCTAAAAAATGGTGTTGTGGAACGGTCTCAAATTTTACACGTGACTTTCTAACACCATTACGAATATCCTGTTGAAATTTCAGGAAAATTTTACATAAAACGCAATGTGTAATGAACGTCCTGAACAAAGCATTTGTTAATCTCATTGCTATGTACATAGAAAGTTCTCAACATATTGTAAAAATCATATTTCCTGCTTCGTACGCAAATCCAATTCCATTCAACTCATTCTATGCTTCAGTTACACGTGAAACGTGCGCTTATGCTGATCGTTTGGTAAAAGTTGGGAATGGAGGATTAAATGAGAGCAACACCTTCGAATGCAGATACAATATAATACGTTACCGTCTCAATACGTTTATTAGAAAATCCAAAAGTAAATACGTAAAATCGACTAAGCGAAAAACAGCTGAGTCAACTGTAAGACCCTCAACAACCACCAGCTGCTATTCTCGTTTTTCGTGCACTTCTTCATGTACGTGAATCTGGTATGAAAGTCGTTGGAGTAAAAGACTTTACGGAAGTAGGCAAGGTAAAAGCAGTGCTCGTCGTCCGTCTCCACCTGGTTGGCGGTAAGCTGCGTGAACCTCGTTTCGTAATCATCCAAATCAAACAACTCGACGATGCCGCTGACGCGACCAGTTGCATTGACCACCTTGACCTTGATCGGAGGACCGGTTACACAGTTGAGGTTCGTCAGCCCACTGCAGTCGAGGTACAAGAGATACATGCCACCTTGACGCCGGTTAAGCACGTTGTAAAATACTTCGCCCTCCTCGAATAAAATTGAGGTGTTCATTTTCCAACTGCCGTGGAAGTTAGATTGCCAACAGTGGACCTTAGTTACCGGTCCCCTTTCCGGGTAGCACAGCGAATAGAACCCGTTTTCGTATGTTTTCACTGCATCGTAAAACATATAAGGTTTTTTGATAGGGATGCTGTCAATCAATATTATCTCGGATCCATGGGCGTCCAAACGGCTGGTGCTCATTGAAAAGCCGTTTTTACCAAATTCTAAGGAAGAGAAAAATCCGTCAAAGCTTGAATCGAGCCGATCCATGACCATGGAGGGCCCTCCCTCGAAACACTTGCTGGAGGGAAATATTATTTTGTTGACCAGTTCACCTGGTGAAATTGAAAAAGAAAAGAAAAAAAAAAATGAGTAAATAAATAAATAAAATATCTTAGAAAAATTTGTATACGTTTGTATCGGCTGATCAACGGCCTCTGAATTCGATGATTCAATGTCTTTGTAAATTAACATACCATCGTGCTTAAAGTTCAGGATGCACGGGTCGTTCGGAACACCGCATGCCTCCCTACTTTCGACGTAGATGCGAAAAGTGTCATGGTAAACGAAAACATGACGGTTGCAGTTTGCTTCGTGGTTGATTGGAATGTCCAGATGGACGAGGTTGCAACTGTCCATGTTGACGAGGCTGACCCGCAAATGTTGCGTTGAATCTTGGGTATGCGAGGACCACTGAAACACGGCTTTTTTCCCCCCGAGCATACTATAGAGGTTCGTAACTTCAGGTACTTGAAAATCGATGGTATCGGTCTCGGGTACTTTGAGCTGCACGTCACAACTTTTTTCACCGCCATCAATCATCTTCATCTCGAACTGACAATTGGCCTCATTTTGGTTTTTGGCTTCCTTGCAGGTCACGTAAATCAGGCTTTGGTCAATATTCTGGGATATTCTAGAGATTGCGAGATCATAAGGCGCATAGTAGTCTTTTAAGAAGATTTGAGTCGCAGCTGCGTGTGCGGCGATGCACAAGAGACCCACGAGTGTCACGTACTTTGTAGACGACGACATGTTTCCCTTGAAATGAATTTTTCGTTATTTTCAATCCTTCTTTATTAGAATCCGAGATTAACCGACAAAATTAATACTACGATTTTTAACAGCACTGAATTGAAACAATACGTTATACACATGTAAAGAAAAACTCACAAATAAAATTTCAACCGGTTACTTGCCGATTTTTAAAAAAGCAAAAACTGTACTTATTCGGGGCCTCTCCGGGCCTCTTTACAGGGGAGCAGCGGATCTCGGCCACGCGCTGGCTGGAAAATGACGCAGGACAAGCTTGCCGTGGGAAAATCCCGAGGAAAAGACAATAGCCAACGATCTCATTGGCTAGAGCCGGTCTAGTTGAGCCACTCAGAAATTGGCACTCCCTCCACATCCAGTTTGCTCCCCTACATGGGTCAAGGGAGGGGACGGTGATTTACTTACTCATGACCTTCCTTTCCCATTTACACAAAGATTTTACACATTTTTCTCACAAAATCAATATTACCATTCAGCTAAAATATTAGTTACGTTTACTAATGCCCGGCACCGTTCGTTCATTCAATCAAGCCTATTGCGAAAAGAGTGGTGAAAATTCGTCAACATTTCGATTGAATGCTTGGATGAATAAACGGTCCGTGCGTTGCAGGTAGCAATAATGCTTGCTAGATTTACCATAGGTAACACCCATATGTATATCAATTAGAATAACTACAGAAATAATGAAAGGTTAATTAAACACGGACTTATATGGTTATTATAGTAGTGAGGCGCTAACAGTAGAGAACCGTCGGTTTTCATTAATCGTTAACCTAATTAGATTGACCGGCAATTTTAATTCATTGTTTGTTGCAAATCTCCTTCGAAGTGTTAGTAGCATTTGGTCAACTTGTTTTTCTTTGCTAGTCGTCGGAGGGAGAGAGTCGGCTCATCGAGCCCTGGGGATTCGGAAATTCGGTTACCAGTGTTGGAGGCAGCAATACGGACTCTCTCTCTCTCTCTCTCGATACCTCTGAGTGAGAAAGAGGGGAAAGGCCTGTATACATATTGCTGGCTTGACTTTCCCGTTTTCCTTTACGTTTGAAAAAGTGGCAAAATTTGACAAGATTTTACAAATTAGACTATTGTAGATGGTTCATCATAAAATTAATAGTGTAACGAAAGGGGGCTACTTGGTAAATCGTGCATCTGCAAAAATCGGATAATTCCTTGGAAGTTTAATAATGTTGCTCTGCTTGATTTATCGTAGGTTAACACTTTTGTATTTCGTATACATATATTTCATTGAACAATATTTTAATTCATATATAATAAGTTTTACTTCTTAATTATTATTCATCAGTGTAGCCGTTTCCAGCTAAAACTTTTGCATCGCTTGACTTACAAAGTTTGTACATATGTATGAAAAAACATTTTCTCTATAGTCAGCGTAGGCCAGCGTGCGTGAGTCATGTTGGTCATAGCATACCGTGCGAATGAGAGCAAACTCGCAGGTGATTCACCTCTTTTCAGATGCACTTTAATTTCTACTTTTAATGTTTTTCGATTCGGCGTGGGAAACTTTGAAGCAAAAGGAAAAAAAAAAATTAATAGTGGTAAACGGATGTTACGCATAGATCAACAACGAATTTCGGCTAAACTCATGTTGGAAGCACGTGTAACGGAATGGAGTTCTGCAGAAGAAATGTACTACTCAGTGTAACGCTTTTTTAAAACTGTTCATGTGCAGTTTTTCTTCTGTACCCCTCGGCTAATGATAAAACTAAGTCCAAGAAACAGAATTTTATTGATTTAAGTTTTAATTTGTAATGCATATACAATACCAATAGAACAAAGTATTCAAAAATCAGTACTCAGGCTTGAAAATAGGAAAATGTTATAATATTTGACAAACATTCGTCGACAAGATTAAACCATAGGATATGAGAAAACGTATTGAGTCTGTAACGTAGGTTTATTAATATATTTATTCAATTTAAAAAAAAGTACCGCCCGAAGACGGTATCACAGAGATACCTGTTAACTGGTTTTTTTTTCTACGTCGTTACACGAATGTGTTAAAAGACCATCACCTTAAAATCACCAAATTCTAACTGTACACACAGATGTGAATAATTAAAGTTACATTATTGTAAGAAATCAAGCAAAAAGGAGATTCCTAATAAATTCGTTGAAAAGCCTAGGAATTGCCAAATGTCTTGTCGACGCAGTTTTGGAAGTAGTTGATGATGGTCTTACCGGTACCCCGGGGTTCATGCGAGTAGGCAAAATAAAAGCAATGCTCCGTGTCCGTCTCCGCGTGGTTTATGCTAAGCTCTTGGATTTCCCCATAAGGACTACCCAACTCGATCATCTCAACGTTCCTGATAACTGCCCCATTCCCAGCCACCTCCACGAAGTTTATTTTGGCTTTGTCGCACATTTTGTCTACGTTAGAAGTACTGCAATCGATGTACATAAAGAGGATACCGCCCTGGCGTCGGTTGACCACCTTAAGCATCACTTGCTGTGCCTTTGAAAAGTTTGTGACACTTTTGTATACTTTCTTTTGGCCATTTTCAGTGGATTGTATGCAGCTGACAACTACTTCATCATCCACCGTGTCCAGGTAGCACATCGCAAAGTGTCCATTTTCGTTCGATTCCACCGAGTCGTACTTCAAAAATTCTCTCGGCCTATAGAGATTTTTAAACATTATGGTTTCGATGGAATTGTAGCTTATGTGGCTGACGTTTATCGAACCCCCGGTGGCGTTGCGCTTGAGGGTCATGAAATAACCACCAGTGAACGAACGGTGTCGATTCACGACGATCGAGTGCCCTTCCTCGTAATACTTTGAAGGTAATTTTGCTTGGCCGAATAGCTCACCTGGAAATAATTGGTCAGATTGTTTGTGTGTTTTAGGGTAACATACGCTAAATTTGTCGATTCGTACCTTCGTGGTTGTATTGGAGGATGCACGGGCTCTTGATTTGGTCGCTGCAGTTCGTCTTGCTGTCGATTGCGACGAGGAAACTATTGTCGTAAGCCAAGAGATGAAAGTTGGGTCTCCTCATTTTCTGTTGTTTATCAATTGGATGCGAGTCGATTGAAAAAGATAGATTGACGATTTTGCAAGTGTCCATGTCGACGAGAGTGACCATCTTGCGATTGTCCCAGGACCCCCAGGACCAATGGAACACGGCTTTTTTTCCTCCGTACATACTTTTGAGATTTGCATCAATTATGTCGAAATTAATATCATTAGTCTTGGGTAGTTTGAGCTGCACGTCACAACTTTTTTCAATGCCGTCAATCATCTTCATCTCGAAGTGACAGTTGGCTACATTACGATTTTCGGCTTCGTTGCAGGTCAGATAAACCAGATTTTGGTCAATATTTTCGGATATCCTTAAGAGTGGAGATGTAAAGGGCATCTTGAAGTTTTTGGAGAAAGTTTGGATTGCAGCTGCTTGTGCGGCGATGCACAAGAGACCCACGAGTGTCACGTACTTTGTAGACGACGACATGTTTCCCTTGAAATAAATTTTTCGTTATTTTCAATCCTTCTTTATTATAATCTGACATTAACTGACGAAATTAATACTACGATTTTTAACAGCACTGAACTCAAACAATATATCATAAGTACATATTTTATTTGAATATGTTAAATTAATATAACCAAGGGAAAACTGACAAATAATATTTAAACCGGTTACTTACCGATTATCGTGTAACGAATGTTGAAAGAAGAAGTTACGTTGACTCGAACCCCGGCAATTGACGACTGGATTCGAATATACTCGTCCGCTTTTTATACCATTCAGGCCGAATGTGACTAGATAAAACAAGACCACGTGACTTATCGTCTCGAAGTGGTGTCGAACTATAATAGGCTCACAATCTTCCCCACCAAACGACTTTTGCGACGGTCTATAATAATAATGTATCATCATCTATTCAAATGATGTTTTATTTATTAAAGAAAAAGGTTTTTTCAGGACCAATTTATGGTAGTTGAAAAATAAAAAAATTAACTTAGCAAATAATTTTATTTATTAATAAAAAAAAATGTTTACTATGCTGCATTGAAATGGCAGATTTCGAAATTGTAACTACTGTAATTTATTACAAAATTTTTTTTTTACATAAAATTTTAAACATATTGTTCAAACAATTACGTCTATACATCTGATACTGGCATTTTCTCTTGTGGAAAAGGTTTGTATCGGTGAAAACTAAAATTTCCTGTAAGGGTCTTTGTGTGCATGAGTACATTCGAGCGAATAAGTGTAATCTTTTATTTTTCATGATTTAAACTCTTTCGAGATTCAAATTCTGGGATTAAATGACAATTGGGTCTTTATCAAAGGGTAATGTGAGAGAAACTGTTAATTTCTGAATCGAAAAAAATAATAGGATAAAACTCACATGTCCCTTTATAATTTGATGGAACATCTTTTTTTTTTTTTTTTTATGTAAAAAAGTTTTGATTGAAAAAACTTATTTAACTGTAATAGGTGACAGATTCAATAATCAGAAATAGTAATTGCAAGTTATTAAGTTTTTGAAAAAAAAGTGGACCAAGCAAACAACTAAATTCATCCCTTCCGATCTCCGACGCGTATTTTCTCACTTTTCCTTCCCTTCTTTTTTTTTACCATTTTCTTTGCTGTAGCAAGTCTATTTGCTTCTTGGTTGGCAGAACATCACCGATGAGTTAAACGCGAGCATGGAAGTTTAGGTTTAGCCGTTAGGTGCCAATGAAGGCTCCGGCCTACCCTGAGTCTCATAAACAGGGGTGTAACGGAACTTTACGTCAGATCAAACAAAAAAAATCTATTTTCATTGCCTGACGTGAGGGGAATTTCTTACAACAATATACGCTTTTGTTAATTATTAAATTATGTATTAGTTTTTCATAATTGTCACTAATGATAGCGAGAAATAATAAAAGAGTTAATTAAAAAAAAAATTATACGCTATGTGTGATCATCGAGTATGATTATGTATTCCTTTGTATAAGAAAAAAATCAATGTACATCCAAACGTCGGCCCTTCGTTGACTGCTCATTACAATGTGTCCTCGAAAAAGTGTCTTTGTGTATCCAAAAAGATTTTTTTTTGATGACGGCAACAAACCTGATTACTCGAAATTCAACCAGATCTTTGACGTCAAACGTGATGGAATAAATGTTATGCATATATCATAGGTAAATCGGCACAGTAATTTTGTAATTCCTGAAAACATAGACGTCATACCGTGTTTTTCACATTTTTCTGGAAGAGAAAATAAAGAAATGGCTCAAACAGAAAGATCAGCTATACGCAAAACCGAGTCGGAAAAATATAAACTAATATAAGCTCAGAATGTTTCTGGTATCTGCATTATTGACGTGGCTTTCATCACATTATTATATTGATAAAACTATTTATTATTCTATAATCGACCATTGCAAATATAAAATAAAGGCTGTATAGTTCGAAGAGAATCTAACCACCTCGACAACTTGTATTAAAAGTTCAATGGGTCTTTTTGAGGTATTTGAGAATCAGTTCAAAAAACCACTCAAAAATGTTTATTTTTAGATAAGTAACAATCAGTAAGTATGGAAATGACTTTAGAAAAAAAAAATATTGCCTCATCTCTGCGGAAATATAATTCATACTATTTATATATATATATAACCCCAACAAACTTACTTTCATGATGGAAGTTGAATTAAAAAATTTTTTTTAGGAAAATATTTGTTTGTTCATCACTCAGTTTAATATTAGTTGTAAATCATGTATATTTTAAACGGTGAGAAAATAAAAAAATTAATTAGAACAACATTAAAATAATTTAAACACTATGAAATCGTTATTAACTGTGTAATCGTTTGTATAAAAAATTAAAAAAATGTAGAAAAAAAAGTTGGCTCTTTGTTAATGGTTTTTTATCATAAAAGCTTTTAAAAATGTCTTTGTGCATCTAAAGAAGAATTCCTAATGTGAAGCCCATCACATGTTATTTTCCGGCATAAGACGAAAACTCTGTGACGGAAATACTTGATCAACTATCTTTTATATTATTTAACATATGACGACATTATATGCCCCATGAAGGAAGATTCACAGAAATTTTCCCCAAAAGAAGATTGCCCAGTCAGTACATAATGATCGTTATTTTCTAAAGAATAATTTTTTAATTTTCAAACTAGAAATTTTAAGATAAATCATATTATATAGTTTCAAAAAAAATTATTTTATCTCCTATCAAATAAAAACTTACAAAAAAAATAATATGCAATATTGCATTAAAATCAAAGATGGCTATTTTAAAAAAACTCGTTGATAAAGTTGGATTTCTTCCGTATGAACTTTACGTTTTCCTTGTTATAGGACCAAAAAATCGATTAATTACAAACTTGACTTGTTCATCAGAAAAGTTTTTGGAGGTGTGCTTTTTTCAGAGAGACAGAGAATTCGGGGGTTGCATATTTACCTATTTATATGATCTTCTTCTGAGAAATTCTAAAATATTATTTCGCTACATTTGATGACTGATTGAAATGAAAACACTTGCCCACCTCTATAATGTCACGATTTCTAATATTGAAAAACAACATGTATTACGTAATAGTTTATTGTGTGAAACATTATTCAGATTTTTCTGAAACAACCAACGGTACGAGTATCGTCAGTGAGTGACATACAGTGACGCTGATTGTACAAAGCCAAATGTCAAAGTGGAGTATACATATTATGATTTTTGACGGCACTCTAATATTGGCTGGGGTACAATCAGCGTCACTATGCAGTCAAAAAGTGCCATGCGAACAATCTTTCCAATTCAAAGTCTCATCCCACCCTCAAACGATGCGCCTTGTCGTAATTTCATTGGAAATACGAATGACAATGTAACTCGGCTCAACAAAAAAAAAAAAAAAAAAAAAAAAAAAACCAAAAAAAAAAAAAAAAAAAACCAAAAAAAAAACCAAAAATCCATCGAAATGGCCAGCCATGTGTGCGTACAGGCGTAAAGGGTCCCGTCGCATCCACACATATCCACAAGGTCATAGTGCTCGACCGCGCGAACAAAGGCCGACCCAGTCGTTATCCTCTTATTCCCTGCCATTCCGCCCCGGCTACTACACCCTCGGCAATACACGTATATATACAACCGGTTGACTCCCGTGATCCGCGTATAAAGCAATCATCGCGCCCGAAACCCACCAGCCCGACAAATAACGCGCTGTTTCTGTCCCTCCCTCCAACCGGAGGACTCCAGTTTGCCAGCCGAACAATAATGGCCGGGAATCCCCGAGCGACGACACCTGCCGTGATTAATTATCAATTATGCGAGTGCATCGCGCTGATTCGATCGGGGCGCGTTGGTGCGTCGCTCACCCGATTTTTTCGTTTTTTTTCCACCCCCCCCCCCCACACCTCGTGAATGTTCATCCAGAGAGAGGAACCAAACACTTTGTTCGATCCCTCCCCCCACTCCACTGCAGTTTTTTTTAACGGAGAAAGAGGTGTGTCGGGTGGGTTCGCACTTTACTGCCTCGTTGGCGGTCCGTTGCGAGTCCACTTTGGCAAATCCCTGGTTAATCATTGTGTGTGTGATGGTATCGGCGCAAAAAGGTAAAATGCATCCTGTGCACCGTGTACACCCAAATTACCCCTTCCGTGTTATAAATAAACAATTAACAATCACAGCCCCGCGTCACTCGGTTTGACGAATAGAGCTTGGCCTGCATAATCGGCGTTGAGGGACGAGTATAGGCGGAGGGGAAAAAAAAAAATTTCGGAAATACGGCACACAGAGGCAGATGAATGAACGTGGCGCTATACATTGATCCATCGTTTTATCGTCATTTTCATCGTCTGCGCCAACACATTCTCGACAAACTCTGGCAGGAGTTACCGGTGTGTGTTTGGTGTATATTGAGGGGATGAAAAATGATTCGTCTCGGCTGACCCCAAATTTGATTGTTTTTTTTTTTTTTTTTTCCATCTTCCTTTCACTCCACGATTGATGAACAAAGAAGCAACCTCGCGTCTCTCGAGCTGGGATATATAGTCGTCGTCTATTATACCCCCGATGCCATATTTTTCTCCATTTCCGAAGGGCTTAGCCTGTCAGAGGGTGCATTCGCGGGTTTTACCACTTTTCACATTACCGTTGACATAAACCGTTAAAAGGAAAACGATTCGATTGACGATTGTAATTGATCGGCGTAATGTATACGCGCGCATTGGCAAATTACAAAACGATTCCACCCAAGAGGAACAGATTTGATATTAAAATTCGCTCGCGGTAAGGCGTCGAAAATCAATTAGCGCGGCCTCGTCGGCAAAAAAACAGCTGCCGTAGAGAGAAAAAAAAAAAAAAATGTACATGCATTGCAGCCGATGCTCTCGTTGTTTTCATACGTGGAACATGGCATGGGTTTTAATTAGCGAAAGAGTACAGAGGTTCGATTGCAAAACGAAGCGATCGAGTATTTTAAAACTCCCTTCCCCCCCTTCGCGTCGAACGTACACGTAGGCGAAAATACGTTCGGTTTCATGTTTCAAGGGATACTTTTTGATTAAACGAAAGAGAGCTTGGTTTTCCTCGTGTAAATTGATACGGCTCTGAGCCTGCACATTCTGCAAAGTAGCTGTAAACAAATGTAATCATCGACTGGCTCTTTTACATGGTCTACAAAAGTAGAGGGGAAAAAAGGGTCGTCGTCGTCGTTGGCACTATGTACACTGTTGTTTCAAACTTATGGTAACATCCAAAAAGATCCAAAGGTACGAGTGAGGATGAAATAAATGTAAGAACGAAAAAGAATGAAAGCAGAGTGGCGAGGAAAGGGATAAAATATATGCGGAGAGTCGAAGTAAAAAGCAACAGCTGAAAAGCAGCTACTGGCATTATCTCGCTTATATCCTCTCTGTTCTTCCTTTGGGGGGTGGAGGAATATAATTTTCTACTCGACGAGTTCCGAGTCGTGCTGGCTGGAAAACCCAAGGAAAGAAAAGAGGAGGATTCGGCTCATCGCCTCCGGCACAAAAATATTAAACGAGCCGAGGGTGGGAGAACAAATAATAGGGGGTAGGAATAAGAGGAGCCGATCGAGCGGGAATATCCTTTTACCGAGGATTCGTTTTCAGGGGTATAACGGAGGGGGCTTTATCTCATTAGAGCTTAGCTGTAATTGACAGGCCGAGAGGTGGTGTGGGCCTGCATCGTTGATACGCCCTATTCCTTAGAGCCCCACTTTTGTTTCAAATAAATTAATTCGTTTCCTTTCCGAATAATTTATTTAATACCGTTTGATTGCCCAATCCTATCGATAATAACGGATATAACGTCGGCAATTAATATATTCGTACCTGCCGACGAGCCGTCGTTCTTTCAGAGATTCAGACTCCTATTGGCCACTGAATCAATCGTTGAAGCAATGGCGTTACTCGACGAGTCTGAGTGCTTCAACTTTCTTGACGAGTTTTTCGATGCTGACGTTACGCCTACGCCGATGCCAGTTATCGCCCCCATGCGCGTAATTAAAGACCAAACGGGTTACCGCCTCGTGCCACCGCTACAAGACCCTCGACCAGCTGAGAAGAAAACGTCAGAGCTACCGCCGCAACGGTCGCCAAACAAGACTGCTGCTACGACTGCCGCCAACCACGAACACCCGTCGACCATAGCCAGTGACGCTGCTAGCGACTTCGTTACGAACACTGCAAGGACGATAGACGCCGCGGACATTACAACGTGTCCTATAGAAATGCTCGAAGCGGCAATCGACATAGACTCGTATTGCGTAGTTTCGAGTTCAATGCAAGTTTTTCAACTGGAGGCCAAAACAAAGGTCATGACGGGACGACCGAGATACGCGGTGTGCGCTAATACTAAGGTCACGGACTACTTAGATAGGAAATTATACGCCAATGAGAGACACCAATGGCTAGAATATCATCTTACCAACTACGACAACGAGGCTATTTATGTGCTTTACCGGTGTCACAGTGACATTGGTAAATTGAACGTTGCGAGCACGTTTGTAAAGAAGGTGGTTGCGGCGACGGTGAATTCCCTACCCGTTACAAGCAAGACTGCCAAGGAATGGCCTCGCGCGTGCGAAATAACCACCGTCTCCTCGTTTACGCTGCACGAGAGCGAATACACGCTGTTTACCGACCTTCTTGATCGCTTCACGCAAAGATTTATAGAAACGACCAGGGGCGTTCTAGATGTATTTTTTTACAAAGCTTGCCATGGATTGAAGGGTACGCCGAACAAAATCTTAAGTATTATCAAGAGGTGCCTCAAAGAAGATCACGACGCCACAAAAATCGTGACAATCCAAATCCATTTTGGTGCGACAATTACTGCATCTCCTGGGACGAATATTGTCCTCGATTACGACAAGCTGAAACACGCCTTTGGTCGCAGTGCGACATTTATCAGAACGCGTACGAATAATGTACGTAAGCATGGGCACATTCACCATCTGTACAACAGTCCCAAATTCCCGACGATTTTGTACGGTCATTCGTATGCTACGGCTGACCACATGCTACAAAACAAAATTCTCGTGCGACAGAGTTATTTCAATTACTCGCTTTTATCTGGTTGTGAAATGTACGGGCCTCATAAAGTAGCGGAACATCAAAAACGCGTGCGAAAAGGGTACAACGAGCTCATATCGCACCTTGATGCACACAAGTACGCCCTGGACATTAGGCTAGAGATTATGGAGGGTTTTCGTGGTCTGAAGGAACTCGATAGGCCGATTGATGACGTATGGTCAGCGGCGGAGTCTATCCCGACGCGCGTGCCGAAAAATTATCTGGGATTAACTGTGCTGCCCTTGGTATTGCGCGAACTCGCCTTACACAATGTTTTTGTGTTAATACGACATTGGGATGAACACGTTGACGCCCTGACATCGGTGAGTAATATCATTTAATTACGCAACTAGCATTATTAGTTTATACATATAATGCTTGTAGATTACTTGGTTAATCGTGACGTTATTTTTGTTGTGTTTCAGAAGTACAAGACGGTCATAGGGGACTTTGTCATGTCTCCAGGACCAATTCTGGACCGAAAAACGTTGACACGCCTTTACGACGCAGAGAAGCGTCTTAATTTCTTCATTTGTGGCTTCCAAGAAAAAAACAAGTCCGTTTACTTGGAAACTCTCTTGAACCGCTCTGACGAAGTCACCGACGTGATAACTTTGGGTACCGCATCAACGGATCTCTCCCTTCGTTGCCTTATGGAAAGCTCCAAGAATTTCAACGTCGACGGCAGAACACAATTTTCCGCGACGTTTCTGTATCGCAACGCAGTACCGGACGACGAGACAAGGAACGGATTGTTGCAAATGCCACACGAACGGGCAAAGTTCCTTTTACGACTGCTGGGAAAGTTGCATCGGTCACTCGAGAAATCGGATACGACGGCATTTGTTTACGCAGACAATGTCTTTGCGGAAAACAAAAAGATACGCCCCATTGCTACCACCACACACTACGACGTCGTTGATGCGTTGAAGAAGCCGGTCAACCTGATGGTCGCCTACATGGTTGCATATGTCGTTGGGGATGCGCACCATAAGGATGCCCTCTGGAATCATGTGCTACAAGTTGTGAAGCAGAATTGCTACATGATTCCTTTGTATTTCCTCAAAGAGAAGGCCACGATAAAGCAGTGGGCCCGAGTGGTCACGTCAGCTAACGATCCACCACCGCTGTCCAACATTAACCTGCTTATGGCACCATTCAGCCAATGCTTGCGCAACTTAAGACAGTTTGTTGTTAAAGCTGACGCTACCGAAGTCCGACAAGCCATCGTCCCATTCGAAACGTTCCTCCTAGATGGCCTTCAACTGTGCAAGGAGTTGAGAGAGAGCGCCGAAGATAGGGCCAAGTGTACCCCGGCTTTCGATGAAATAATGGACCCGTACACGTCAATTACAAAGGGGATTGCGGCACAACAGAGACAAAGGCAAATACAGCAGCCAAAGTCCATTGAAAACGAAGTTACGGAACATACGCTTGCCACGGAAAAGCAACCGTTGGACGAGAAACAGCGAGAACTTGATCTGGAACGATTGAACTTTGAGGAGCGCAGCAAGTTATTCCAGCAGAGAGAGCAAGAGCGGCAACAACAAAGCGCACGGCAGCAGCAACAACAACAGCTGCAACAACGACAACAACAACAACAACAACAACAACAACAATAACAACAAGACATGGAGAGTGGTGTGGATGATAGTTTGTTGGACTTACTTCTACAAATCGGCGAAGATGAACATCACGTGGCCGCACAAGTAGATAGGGGACAACAACGTGGCACAAAACCACGACCGACACCTGCCGAGCCACCAAGAAAGAAGCTGGCCACGTTGGTTAGCTTTTTTGGAGCAGCATCTGCGAGGACGACAACGGCAGCAACATCAACAACAACAACAACAACAACGACGACAACCATCACCGCAACAACATCGACGGCGGCAACGACAACAACAACACCGACGGCGGCCATCAACAAATCTGCAACAACGATTGTGGCGCCACGGCACGCGGAACGGCTCTTTAGCGAGGCTGAGGACCG
Organism: Copidosoma floridanum; assembly: GCF_036245765.1. NCBI lineage: Eukaryota > Metazoa > Arthropoda > Insecta > Hymenoptera > Encyrtidae > Copidosoma > Copidosoma floridanum. Next base: position 5,383,127 of record NW_028321889.1, on the reverse strand, counting down.
TCTGATTGTCAACAGGGTTCTGCATTTGCACAGGAACAGAATCCCACAAGATTGGTCCAAGTTGAAGGGAGTTCCGCAACTGCAACTCAGGACAGCTGTTGCATTGAGAAACAGGGCCAAGAAGTTATCGAGTGATAAGCCGGTTTCGTACCTTGTAGGACTTGAACTATCGACGGCTGATGCCAACACCTACAAGAAGATCTACAAGAAGAAATAAGACTCACCAGTGACGTAGGTGTTGGTAACAGTGATAAAGTGCGCGATGTGACACTCGTTAAGTGCGCGGGACGCTTGTGATTAACTATTCACTCCGAGCCGATGCAGAGGTTGCGCCGCCTCTAACCAAAATCAGGCAAAATTTCTTGAGATCGCGAGTAGCTATACGCATGTATATATCTTTTGAAACGTTTGTTTACATGCAAGGAATTTTACCTGATTTTGGCTAGGGGCGACGCAACCTCTGCATCGGCTCGGAGCGAATTAAACACTAGGGGTTTTTAAAGGAGGTTGGAGGCAAAGGGAAGGAAGGAGGGACACGATATACGGCACAAGTGGGAGAGACTTGAGTTGATGGACAATGGTGTAGTGACGCGCACTCGTCTTTATCCCACTTATACGAACACGCACACACACAAACAGGGATAACAAAGGAGGTTAGAGGCGTGGGATGGGTGGGTTACGTGGTAAAATAGGGCGTCCGGCGAAGGTCCACGTTAAAAAAACCTAACGCGCCAATGACTGGTACCTCAATGGTGGTGTGGAAAACCAGTTCGGTTCCTTTAAGATGCGTTAAGATTTGAAAGTCGAGACTATTAGTGTTGCGTAATATAAGCGACAAATTTCCGTGCGGGGTTTCGACTACTTCCCCCATCGGACGCCTCCCCGGGTGGCGGATAGGGGACTGCCCCCTAGATATAGGGGGTACCGGATTAACAACCGCGGCGGACCAAAAAGTAGTCGCGGGGAAGGTAACACTTCCCCACAATGAAAAAACACGATGGAGCACACCATAAAAAAAAACAACGTTACCGTCCAGGGGGATTCGGACACCCCAGGGCCGGCGGTTGTGCCAGCGGGAGCACAGGCGTCGTCATCCAGCGACCGCCCGGCGATTGTGGTGGACCAGGCAATCGTCGGAGTTGATGCTACTGGAAGGCTAGAGGAGACAACCTCGGAAAAAAAAACACAATATGAATACACGACTACGGTGCGAGTTGCCGTCTATGCCAGGGCTCGACGAGGTAGAGGGAGATAGTGGCGAAGGCAACAATCCCAAGTCCAATGTGCTCGGTGAATTATGTGCCGAACTTGGGATTGAAGACGACGGCTGGGCCGATGAAGAAGCAGTAATTGGCACGGTGATTGCTCCACTCGATGTCGCCGAGGCTGATGTTGCAGCGAGGCAAGAGTCTGCAACACCAACGTCAACCGTCGACTTGCATCAAGACCTCGCCCTCTCTGACGACGAAGACGGCGATGGATACGTGGGGCAAGCACCGATGCCAATTGCCGCCGAGGATGCTGCGATGGAAGTAGCAGAGGAGGTGGCTGGTGGCGATGACAAAGAAGTGGAAGCCTATAAACGGGAATGCTTCAAGAAGTTAGTTATTCCGTTTGACGACGCTGGAAAGGCCACTGTAAGGGCGATGATTGCGTTCCTTGCGACGAACAACAACGCGGCGTCCATCAAGCAAAGGGCAACAAGGGACGCAATGATTGCTACGAGCGGTGGTCTGATCCCCAACAGGAATGACTCTTGGGCGCGGGTTATGGCGGTGATAAGGATACCGTCAATGGAAGAGAAATTCTTACGGCTGTACACCGACCAGCAAGGCGTCGACAAAATAAAAAGGATAACCAAACTACCACACGCTTCTATGGGAGGTGATCGAGGAGGTCGTCGCCCCAGCCACACGAGAAAACTAAAAAGGAAGCCATGGCACCTCACTTGACGTGCGTAATAATATATATTGGAGCATTTTAAGGGTTATTGGGTCATAGGGTTATTGAGTTATATAATTTTCACCCACTGGGCAAATCAAGTCCATTAAAAACCAAATGCAATATCATTTTTTGTTCAAAATAATTTATAAGATCTTGAACGAAAGTGATATTTGGGCGCTGGTCGGGAGGAACGTGAGACGAAAGAAATTTAATTTTGTAACAACAAATGTTATCATATCATTATACAACATATTTATTTAAAAATTCAAGATGACGAACAATCACCTCGGCGTTTGAAATATTGTTTTTCAATGCGATCGGACGGAATACAATTAAATCTGACAAAGCCTAAACGATACGTATATAGGTAAGTTTTGTTTTAAAACAAAGCAGTGTAGTGGACACAAGTTTAACATTTTTTTTTTTTATGTTGACAAAGACCTCGTTACTCGCTATTTTTCGACAAAAATTGTAGGAATTCAGGCATTTTAGAGGATTCCTCTAAAGTTTTAAATTCTATCCTCCGAGAACTTCTCGAGTGCTAGTAAGTTGAGGGTACAACTTTGTGATGAATATCAGGTAGGAATGGACTCTTATAAAGTTACTTTGTACAAAACTTACAAACTTTTGAAAATTGAAAAATAAAGTGAGTAACAAACGAGTATTATCTTATCAATAAAGGCTAGTTACAATCAACGAGTTTACCAGAAATAACAAATAATATTTATCGCTTTTATACAAGCCCAATATGTTTAATCTTATGTCTAACTGCCAACGCGTTAAAAAGTATAAAAAATTTCAACTATGATTACCGTGGTATTATACAATTAAAATCATTTTTTTGTCCTTAATAAATCAAAAAGTACGGAGAAAAATAGTCGATACAAAAAGCGGTCGCTAGCTTTTTCTTAAACGTAATATTTTTTTATCAAAATTCACAATTACAGTCGTCTCGTGCAAACATTTGCCGACACCAGTAGAAGAAAAACGCAAGGTGACATAATCGTCATTGATATGTAATGCGTGTTACGTGTACAAACCACAACATCGTGGTAAACACCCGCACCCTTCCAATATCCACATCAAGTGTACGCGTAGCATCACATTTGTCATAATATGTGCGTACAACTGAAGCCTTGCGAGGATTACCATCAAGTGCGCGCAACTTATACACTTACTTTTTACATAATTTTGTATTACATGCATATTCCGTCCTCCCACAGTCTCTTCTTCTCGCACTTTCACAACTTATCCTCTCCAGTTTTACTCCCACTCATGGATATTGTATGTGATTGGCTATACATTTATTCCTCCTGCTCCTCCAACAACTTTCTCTTCGCTCGACTGATCTAGCCTTTGTTTCACTGCGTGTCTTGTTTTTCTGTTGTTTACAACCCCCGGCTAGTCGTGAAATCGAAATGGACATAAATGCCCCGTGGTACAACGCAGAGGAGGGCTACTGCTGCTTCTTTCCGTAAATGTGTGTATATATGTTTTTTTTTTTTTTTTTTTTAATTATAGTGCTCTACGTCCGGCTCCTTTTTAATAAGGGCACTACTATGGGCACTTAGCACTTTGGAGAAGGAAGGGAAGAGGGATGGGAGGCCTCCCATTACAGGAGGGGGGTAGGGGGAATTAGGCAATGATGCTGCGAGAAGGTCGCCTAAACCCTCCTCGAGGAGCATTGCGTGGTGAAAAAGCACATGTGAAAGACACAGAGGTACTTGCCCGAAAAAGTCGCACTGGCCGGGAATCGAACCACGGTCTCCCGCGTGCCAATCCCCGACCTAGCCGACCGAGCCACCGCGCGCTCGTGTATATATGTATTTGGGACTGTGCAATGTACGTAATATATATATATATATATATATATATATATATATATATATATATATATATATATATATATATATGTTGCTGGTTCCCTCGGTGGCCACGGAATAGTATACGAGAGAGCGACGATCCAACAGAATCAGCGCACTTGTGGGTGCAACCGACCAAAGGACACGTTTATCGAGTATTATACGTATGTGCATTTTAAACGATAAACGGGAAGAATATCCTCGACTGCGATATAATTATACATTTGACTTTTGGTTGCACCCACAATTACTCCTGTAATAGTGGATTGTATTTACCAGTGAACAAATAATGTATATATATACTACCCGCACGATGTCCGAAACCTTCGTTTGGCCCCTCTTCTCTTGAGTCCTCGATGACAACGATAAAAAAAAAAAAAAAAAAGAAAAAGGGGGAAGAAAAAAAAGTCCTCAAGGACACTTCCAGGCCAACGAGAGCGGCTCTCTTTATCTGCTCTGTTGGACGGCCAAAGTGTTCGGGCGACAAAAAATTACGACAGCGACTCACGATGAGATGTGTATCATTTGTGGATATTTCATGGTTGGGAGCGTGACACGTTGCGAGAACCCGTTATTACGATGCTGGAAATTGCGTCATTGGAGCTCCCTATAATGGCACACAACGTTATGATGAACGTTGTTTTTCGAAATTTGAAACTTTGTAAAAAAAATAACTGCCCAATACATAGTCTTACTGCAACAGTTTGATGTGCCTGTACAGAAAAATATTTTTCAAAAAAAAAGAAAAAACAAAAAAAAACGGCGAGTCGAAAAAACAAAAAACAAGTAAATGAACAACACTTTGGTGTCGTTTCAAAATGATTACAAAATTTTTTAAAACTTTTTATAATTAGCTTGATAAAATGATCATCAGCTTCAAATAAAATAAAAAATTGTGAAAGGAGCGTCGCTCGGAACAATTGAAAACAAAAAGGAATAAAATCCAATTTGAACGTCTCGTACTTACAGGCTCGGCGTGTTTTTTAGACGGGCGCGAGAAAAAGGGAGGAGAGGAACAGATTTACGCGCCGGCACGTGCGAAAGTTTAGCTTCCTTCCGCCACATCCGTCATCAAACAGCATCCACGAGTGTCCCGGAGAAAATAAAAGCGCGAGGACCAAGCAACCACCCAATGTCCTTTTCCCCTCTCCCCCCCCCTTCCCTTAACGTCCTTGATTATCGTTTTAGCGGCTGCTATCACGCTCGACCCATTTTCCAAAGCGTCGCCCACCGCTCCCGGAACGTTTTGACCCTTCCGAGCGAGCGAGCTAACTTTTTTTGCCCACCTCTACTGTTTGTTGTTTCGCCCGCCACTGCCCAGATTATTGCAACTGATTTTTTTTTTTTTTTTTTTTTCCTTCTCGAAGAAACAAAGGTGTTTGAAGTATGCATTGTTTTGTTTCGTTTTGAAGGATAAATATGTGCTTGCAACAAAAAGAATAAATGATTCTTGGGGAGGCAAACGAGTCAAAAGGTGATACAATATTGCAAACAGCAATGCGCTGGGAAAGTCACTTTCTTTTTATTACTACGCAAAATCATGCACTGATCTCTAACACCTCCAACAATCTCTCAAATCTTTAATGAACTAAAAAAAAAAAAATAAAAAAATAAAAAATTTGCCAAAGTTTCTGACGGAGAAGAACAATCTGATTCGTACGAACTCGCTTGCTTACATCTGGGAGGAAGGACTAATGCGCGTTCCACTTCCCTCTTGAAGCTCGTGTCAAAAGTACAACTTGGTCCAACAAACTTTGGGCAACAACCCCCGAAATGTCGATTTGTCATTTGCATTCGACCGAGAGTGCAAATAAACAGCTCAAACGCGACACTTGAGAGCTCGAGTGGGGGGGCGAGTATACGCGGGTGAGCTTCGCTCTCGAAGAAAGGGAGGACTGGCAGTAAAGAATAGCCGCGAAGTTGTCTAGAGTGCACGGGTGCTTTGACGCCGGAACTAGATAATTTGCGACTCTTTTCTTCGGCATTTACATCCGAGCAGTTGCCCCATTGGGTAAATACATTTTTTTTTTTTATATTATAGTGCTCTACGTCCGACTCCTTCAATAAGGGCACTACTATATGGGCACTTAGTACTTGCGGGAAAGGGACAAGGAAAAGGATGGGAGGCCTCCCATTGCTGGGAGGGGGGTAGGGGGAAATTAGGTAATTTTTGCTGCGAGGAGGTCGCCTAAAACCCTCCTCGAGGAGCATTGTGTGGTGAAAAAAGCACATGTGAAAAATCACAGAGGTACTTGCCCGAAAAAGTCGCACTGGCCGGGAATCGAACCACGAGCCACCGCGCGCTCTAAGTGCGTATACATTTACGCGGAATTGTGCGAGAGGAGAGTTCAATTCTTTTGATCATACAAATTGATGCGATATAATTTTTCGTCCCCTTTTGCTGAATCAACTCTTGCATTCGTTCGATGATACGTCACGCCGTTTGTCTCGTGCACACAAAAGTGATGCGCTACGTGATTTTGCCTGGCGATTCATTATACCTCCCGAAAGCGCGGACTGTGCAACTTTTGTTTTTGATGGTACACGCGTGACGTGACATAAAGGGGTGCTCGAGCGAGGAAAGGGAAAATTTCATCGTGAAAAAAAAATCCAGTCATCGCTTGATTACAGCTAAAAGTTTTTCTCGGTGGTGGAGCTTATTGTTCGTACATGAAATTAAAGGCGAACATGTAGACATTTTATTGGTGTAAACTGTCTGTTTTTAAATTCTTCACTCGATTTGCTTTTTTTTTTTTTTTTTTTTTTTTTCATTTGGCAACTCTCTTATTTCGCGACAGTAAAAGAGACGATGAGCAGGTCTAGCTTATTACATAATCAAATACTCCCCGTACCTTTATATATAGCTGTATCCAAATACTTTTCAGAGACATTTATTCTTCTATGTACCATTCTCGAGTTTTTTCCTCTCACTACTGTCTTTCGTTCTTCAAATTCGAAACTTTCAGTCATCCCATACAACGAAACGGGTTGAAAAAAAAAGTCCTCTATAAAAAGTGCAGTCTCTTCCACGGCATTGTGAAGCCAACACCGCGCCCAACGCAGCCCTTTACATCCCGAGGTGATAGAAAAACGAGAGCCAACCAAAAAGAAGCGAAGCTTAAACTCACGCTGTAGAGGACAATAGCGGCGTCCTTCTCTTTCGTCTTGAAAGACCCGCGAGCAGTGAGCCGTAGAAAATCCCTCTCGGGCCTCCGCCTCGCGGGACTTGGACTGTAAATTACGCTCTTTAATCTGGCTTTAATGGAAAACTCCCCCCCCCCCTCCTCGATCCTCAACTAAGGCTACTTTGTACGTATGCGTATGTGCACCAGAGAGTTTACTCGTGTACGACGACCCGCTTATGTATACACATTCCTTCTCGTTACTTTAGTTTTATTTTTCGTTTTTTCCCTTTTCGCGCGGACTCTCGCGCACTACACCCAAGACTAGCTTACTCGTAAACTGGAGCTGCTATTCCGAGATAACGGACGGCTGCAAGCGCGTACTGTCTCGCACAATACGGATATTATTCGCGCTCGCTTTCATACGGCTCGTTTGCTCGTTTCACAAAGCGTCGCACGTGCCATCGACGGCCGAGTGTTAATCTTTAAGTAGTAAAACGACGCTTTGGTCGGACATGGCCATTATTTTACGAAATCATTTGAAATTCAGTAGAACAAATCGATTATGCTCAGACGAAGAACTTTGTTTTTTTCTTCTTCTTCTACAGATTGACGTATAGTTGATAGAACGATATGAGGTGATAAAATTAAAGCCGAGTTGTACCTTTGTATCGTGATATGGGAGGGACGAGTGATGTTTATTTTTTTCATTAGTTCGAAACTGCTTGGTCACTAATGAAAAACGGAAGGAAGAAAAAAAAGGGAATTGAAATAGGGTACGTTTCCCCCTGCCAGCTCTGCCGTCGGTGCCCCGATGGGGGCAAATTCATCACGGTCCCGCGCTCCTCCCGACTGATTTCGCGCTTCATTTTATTCATCCTCCGTCACGAGCTCTCGAGGAGGCAAAAGACTACGCGAGATAAATTTTCCAGCTGAACGAGTCGGTGAGCGAGAACCGAGTGGGCGAGCGATTGCGATTTATTAAGCGAATTTCGCCGAACTGCTGCCGTTTGCCGTTCCTCCGAGGATTTTATGTATGTGCACGAGGAAGCGCCGAGATGCAGATTTCAAGGGGGATCCGGTACACGGCGCGAGAGAAATCCATCGGGAAATTTGTTTCGCCGGATGTATATGAGAATCTCATTCGAATCGCCTGTCCGTGGGTTATTCAAATTTTTCGCCCAAGGACGCGCGCAACGTGATACGTCATTTTCGTGATTCCTTTTTGTACCCCATCCATCGCTATATTTATAGACTTGTGAAGCGTTGCTTTTTTTTTATTTTTTATTTTAATCTCATCATGACACGCGAGTACTATTGTATCTTTAAAGCTCATCGGTTCGTCCGAACAAGCTACGTTTCGGTGTTTGATTAAAAAAGAAATTACAATTGGCGAGCCTCTACTTTGGAGCTCGTGTACATTCAAAGGATGAATTTGCATGACAATTGGTGCTCATTGAAAGTTGAGTGAATACGAATAAAAGGCTGCGAGTATAACACATACACACATACACACACCTTTCCGTCCCGAAGCGCCTTTTGAATATTCACGGGACGAAAACGTAATAATACAATTATGCTCAAAGCTAACATGTGCATGGAAGGTAAATCAGTGGAAGGCAATTTCGTAGTTAACCATTTATGAGCGCAAAAAAGGGAAAATAAATGAAAGAAAACTTTTACGCAAAGGAGGAAAAAAAAAAAAAAAAAAAAAAAACAAGAATAAGCAAAGAGGGGTTGAGCCGCGTAAAAAATCAATTGGCCGAGAGAAAAAAAAAAAAAGGAGGAGGCGCCGTCGGAAAAAAAAGGATAAATAAAAGGAAGGGCCGACAAGTGACTTAATAATTCAACAGAGTGTGGCAAAGAAGCCCTCGTACGTATCATGAGTGCCCTGCGGACCTTCTAAGATTTTTTCTCCTTTTTTCTCCTTTTTTTTTTTTTTTAGAGCAACGAGAGCACACGCTGAAAAATTCATTACGCGTCAGTTTTTTACAGTCACTGTCTGCTTCGGACAACGGTCGTCTTATATAGCGATCGAGAAAAAGAAGATAACATAAAGAAGATGCAAATTGAAAATCCGATGAGGGCTTTGCTGAACAATAGTGGAGAAGATGGGATACACAGAGGTGTAGGACGAGAAGCGAGAAAGAAGCAGTGGAGGGCGATTGAACGGTCCATCCCATCATCGTATACCAGTACTATACGACAAAGTGTGGCCTACTTTTCGCGGGAAAAGGGAGGAGTAGATTCCGCGATGAAAATTGACGTTGGAGGGACAGATGGGATAACGAGATGGGGATGCGCGGAGGGAGAAAATACACGAGGAAAGTTGGGGCGTGCGATAGCTCTGTGGTATATGCCGCCTTGTTTATCCCCTTGCGCGTGTGTGGTTTTCAAGCCACGGGAATTCCTCGTTTCGAAAATCAAACCCTTCTTAGTACACGAAATACTAGCCCGTTGGCGCGTCCTTTTTCGCGCGCAATATTCCACGCACTCCACAATTAAAATCACCAGCCTTACGTTTTATTAACACTTGCTCCGCTTGTTTACTCGAGAGTTTTTTTTGCACCGAATAATTTTTTTTTTTTTTTTTTTTTTTATACACTCGAGTAAGCAGCAAAACGAGCGCGCGATCGACCGCGTTTTTATATGTATAAAAAAAAAAAATATTTTTCCCCCTCGAGGCTTTGGGCGAAATATCGTGATTACGAGGGTTTTCCGCGCCGAGTATGCGGATGACATAGTCGGAGATTTACGCGCGCGCGGCTCCACAGATTTATTTCCGAATTTTCAACTTACTCGGCTGTCGTGGTCGGGAGGATTTTTTTTCGCAAGTTATTTTCATCCAGAGACAATTTTCTTTTTTTTTCTTTTTTTTTTTTTCTTTACCCATTCCGTCTGAGCTTTCATTTGTTGGCATACCTATACTCTGCACTAAGGGGTACAGAATTCAGAGTCAAGTAAAATAGAGTTGGCCAAGTATTCTCCCCCGACTTCGACAAAGTTCAGACGCGAAAGCTACTCGTGTGCGCACTTTTTTCCGACAAAGTTCCGCAAAGACGTGAATTCAGAGTATAGGTGTACCTGTATAACGTAAAAGTATAAGACTTGCACTTTATTCAAAGCGAATTTTTTGACGTATACGTATGGAGGTAACCAAAAATCGTATAGAACCAGAGATCTTTTGCATCGGGCAGAGTGGTAACTGCAACAGTATGGCATAATTTTTTGAAACTGATATTCTGATTCATCGTAGTTGGACCATTTTTTTCACATTGTCATCCGCACGAGTTGTCCCATATCTCTGCGATGGCACTGATCCCCCCTTTCGAAGTCGTTTTTTTTTTTTTTCCCGCAAGAGCTGTGTTTTATTCGTAAACTCGAGCAGCGCTGATGATACATCGACGCTGTCGGGACGCGTTACTCTCTGATGAACTGGATAAACACGTGGGTAGTGTAACGGGAGGTGACGGTCGCCTGCTCCACTTTTTCCATGAAGTTGACGGTGAAAAAAACACTTCGCAGAGTTATTTAATTTTTCCAGTTGCGCCCCACTGAGTATTCCAAACTTCGCTGTTGATGTACATTGACATTAACTTCGTACGCCACAACGAGTTTCATGAGTGTTTCATTGATAAATACAAGGTACTTATTCCTTTGCCAAAAATAAATGTGTTTTTTCACCTGTTGGCCAATCATTTTTCGATTTCATGATGAAAATATCTGGTGAAAAATGGAAATTCACAACGCCCCGAGGAAAACGAACTTTGAGGATGTTCTGAATCCGTGAAACCGAGCCGGGTCGTCCCCTTGGCTTTGAGGAAAAAAAAAAAAAAAAAAAAAAAAAAAAAAAAAAAAAAACTCCAAACGAGCCTCTTCGAGCCAAGTATCCCCCCCCCCCCCAAAGGCGAAAACGTTCCTATTTTTCAACCTTTCGTCTAATTTTCTCCTCCACGCACTTCCGTCCCCGCCCCTCCGCTTCCCCCAATTTTTCATTCTGCCCCTCGCGCCGAAGGGAAATAAACTCGATTGGGAGACTCCTCCTTATATACTTTTCTTCCACCGAGAAGCGCATACATATGCAAGGGCACACGGAGTAGTCGACCTCTTTCGCGTATTACCATTTTTACCCCCCTGCCGGGAGCATGTGACAGACATTTTCCAAACGCCGGTCCGACGAACGACTTTTTTGGGATGAAGTAAGGAAGGACACTCGAGCGAGGGGTCGTCACCGTAGAAAAGCTCTCGGGGAAAATTGGAGTCGGGATTTTTGATTCGGGGGCGAGAGAAGGAGATGCCTTTGGATTGAGCTGTGATCGTTGCGGAGGAGGGGTGGGGGAAAACCCGGGGGCAGGGAAAAACAAGGGGGAGAGGATTGAAAAATAACAAGCCTTTGCCATCGTCCCGAGGGGCGTCGGGCGTCGTCTAATTTATTCCCCGTCTGCGCAAACACGTGCTCTCTATTTTCGTTTGTTTTATTTTTATCATCCCCCGCGAGCCGCACGAAACGACGTTGGGGTTATTCGCTTCTACGTGGACGCAAAGCTGTGCTCAAGTATAGTGGGTGGCTGTGCGGGTCTCTGGTAGATTCGCTTTCCCCCCTCCCCCTTCGCTGTGTGGATTAAAACGGCCTTGGAACCATAGAGCCAAGATGGAATCCATTCGGAAAATTGCGGTCTGACTAATGCTCGAGCTGAACTACTGGCTTTTTGCCTCTTATCTGTCTCGCCCGTGGATGTGCTTCTCTCTTCGTGGACCGGCAAAAAGCTTGTTTATTTACTTGTATGGGGGCTTTTTTTTTGCACTCGTAAGAACAAAATTTATCTGATTAATCAACCAAAGCCTCGACCTGCAGATTTGTTTTCCAGCGTCTCGATGCCTAGCTCTTACGAAGACTGGAACGGTTAACGAAGACTCCCGAAAGTTTTGCGTCACTGGAAAATTCGGGCCAAGATTAGTTTGATGTTACAAACCTTTTTTTTTTAAATGCCTCACAATAAATAAATTAAAGAGAAAAAAAAAAAAAAATCTGAAACGAAATCATGAAAACTTTCTACAAACGGAAAATTTTCGAAATGGTAGATTCAAATAACTTGAAATGAAAAAAAAATTTCATCGTTCTCCTGCTATTGGAAAGTGTCACAATGTCCACACTTCTTTAACTACACCAAAAGTCGTTAGTTATACGAATTAGATAAACTTGAAGCATTTCTAGAACATTAAAATCACATTAAAGTTAAAAATAGTTGTTTCGTTAGTGCATGATTGATGACCGAAATTCTTTCAACCGCATCTTTATATACCGCAGCTATTGCAATTTGTATTATCCCTATACAGTACGACTAGCACATTGTGAAAAAATTCCTTTTCCATGAACAACGACGACATCTACTACTGTTATAAACTGACGGAATAATCGACAGATCATGTGAAACATTTTTCTGTGATTACACTTAATAGCCATTGCCACGATTAATTTGATGCACATGTATATAAAAAGTGCACATGCATACACCGAATGATATAAAAGGCGGTTGCGGGTATCACCGGAGCCAGTCAACTTCTTCCAAGTGTCGAGTGCGAGATACGGTATGTATATGTACTTGTTTAACGTAACGCAACGTCATTCTGTATCATTTATTATATTTGAAAAAATGGCCAAACTGCTCATTTGAATATACTTCCGAGTCTCCCTTTCGAATTATCCAACGATTCACATTTAACTCTGTAAAATACAAGAAATGAACAAAAAAATTTGTACAAAGGTAAGATGTCTTTCGCAAAAATCCTCGCTGCCACGGCTCTGCTGTGCACCTTTGCGCAGACAATACGGGGATTCTCCAACGAGTACTTTGAAGATTTAGAACCCAGCACCTACTTCTTCCTATCCCGCAACATCGACCAGAGCCTCATGTACGCGTCCTGCAAGTGGATCGAGGACCAGCGCGGTTTTGGCTGCTTTATCAAACTGAAAACGTTGAACGGCGAGGATAGGTTTTGCAATGCCATGCTCCCGGTGCCCAGAAATACGGTTGACCACTTGGTCTCCTTCAAACGCAGTCACCTGCACAACGTATATGCGAGGAGTAAGGCCATGCTTGTCTGGTCGTTGGCGGGCATTCCCGGTACCAAGGACCACAGGTACATCAGCCTCGTCGACATGAACGACTGCAGCTCCGTCCATCTGGACGTTCCGCTCGACGTCAGGCCACGCGACATTGTCCACGACCGAAGGAACCAGCCCAACGAGCACGTCCTTCTTTTCGACGATGGCTTCCTCGTCTACGCCCACAGCCAAGACAAGTGCGGGGATACTTTCTGCATACTTCGGTTCAACTACGATGGTACGATAACTTTGCGTATCGCTTGGATGATCTGTGTATTAATACATGGTTGTTTGATTGTGTCCAGGTGAGGGAGTCGGCGAGCCCGTCCCCATTGCCTTCAAGTACTACATCAACAGGCACTCGATGGCCGTGGACGGGCGCAATTCCAGCAGCGGTGGATACTTCATCGCCTCCGGGTTGCCCCGGTACGACAACATCCTAATAAACGTGAGTCGCGTGAGCTACGATGGATCGGAGGAGGTGTTTGTCGAAAACCACCCGATCGAGTTGGACCCTCATATGATGGCCGTGGTCCAGTCCAGCGAAAACGGGTACTATTCGCTGTGCCACACGGTGGAGTGGAATAACGGGACGGTCCGTTGTGTGCAGTACAACGGGAGTGGCCGGAAAATGATGGACAGTAGGATCGACCTGATGGGGAAGGAGCAGAAGATGGTCGGGGTATTCAACCGACGCCGGGGTGGTGTGGTCCTCGTGTACCTCGTTGGCTGTAGAAACTCGCAACAGTCGTGCTTCAATGTTTCGGTCGGGGTCAAGGTGGTCGACGCGGATGGCAGGGTCAGCAGGGAGTCGGGGGTGGCCGGGGTCAAGTTGGATCATCGCACGCCCACGCAAGAGAGGATCAGTATCGATCACGTGGAGACCGACGCGGAGCACTGCTTTTACTTCGGATACCTGCAAAAGTTGGCTCGTGGAAGAGGTGCCGTCAAGTATTTCAACAGGTGTGCTAACAAGGCAGCCAGCAGCTGGCAGTTGTGAGTCGAGCGGGCGGACTCGGGCATTGTTTTATACAAATTAAAGCCAACTCGAATTATTCGTGTCTTTGGGTCGAGTTGGGAGTCATTGAAAATTTGGTTTGTTGGAAAAAAAAAAAAAAAACAAAAAAAAACGAGAAACTTTTTAAATTTTTTAATCAATGAATTGGTGTGATGACATGTATGTGTTTGTATTCATGTAAATAAAGTACTTTGGTCATTTGAAAGAATAGGAGGTACGATATGTCGACGATGTAATATCATTCATGTTCTTATTTATTGGATATATATATTTATGGATGGATTTCGTACTGCTGAATATAATTAGTGCAACGTATGAGTACACTCATATATGTAATTTGATGATTAGTAAACATGTATCTTCTTACTGGAAATATATTCTTAATCAAAGGTAATTAACGTTGACAATGATGGATTTTTTTCAGTACATCACATTTTTTTGAGCGTTATATTGGGCTGATGAAGAAAAAAAATAAAACAAAAAGTAATAATAAATAATGAATGCGATTCTTCGCAAATATATATTACAAATCTCACATGGTTAATTTAACTCAATGACACGAAAAAGAGCCTCCAGCCGATTCAGCTCTAAGTACTTCGATACAATTGATATTTTTTTTTTCTCAAAAAAAAAAAAAAAACAATTTGATAAATTAAAACTTCCTCTGTTAAAGTCAACTTTTTAAAGGGGCGACGTAAAATCGATAGCTTTTTGATGACTTGTAAAAGTATACAACTTTTTGGGGCTCTGAGGATTAATTCCTTCAATAATCTACATCCTGAAAAACGACATAAATTTACACACAGCTACACTCGTAGTCGAACATTTTTTCTTTACAACGCAGTTCACTCTTCAATGTAATCTATGTTACAAATACGCATTTAACACGAGTTAAGATTAACCTCGGTTTTTACCAGTGCAAAGCTTTTTCTTCTATAAAAAAGTGTTAGCTATCAGAGTTAGAGAAGTTAAAAAAAAAATTTCCAGAACAACATATTCAAACCACTTTAAAAATAGTTTTATAGTCAGTGATTGATTACCCAAATCATTCAATAGCAACTTTAGTGGAGCTTTCTAGTACTGTATGAATTTTTTTTGAGTCGTCTAATTGCGTTTTATTTTTGTCCATCAATACGGGGACTTCATTACATCTGTAACAACGAACGTAAAGGACAGGGATTTTTTAGGCAGTGGATTGTAAGCAAGTATCAGTTGCTGGGCGAGTACTCATTTTACACGATACAAATTCTTCCTACATTAAAAACCACATTTTTTTGATATCAAATCCAAGAGAAGAGGTGCTTTTTTCACATCCTACGAGCACTTGAGCAACAGTATCTTGATCAAAGTCAATCATGTGAGCTACGATGGCTGTGAGACCAAATTAATAAAAAAGCACTTCGTTAATTACTATTTGAATCTTGAAGTTGCACTTCGATCCAACGATTACGGATATTCCACGTTCTGCTACATTGAAAATTTTTTGAGAACGCTAACTACCCTAACACGTTGTCTGCAGTACGATGTACAGGGCAAAGAAATTCTTAACGGCATATTCATGCTACCAGAGGGAAGAAAAATTCTCCAAGTGTTCAACCAGCGCCAAGGTGGCATATTCTTTATTTATTTCGACTGTGGATCGTCACCCTACATCTGCATTAATCCTAAAGTCATGGTTACGAGTATGGGTATGACGTATACACCGAACGACGAGCTGACTGGAGTCCAGATAAATAATTTTCTAATGGATCAAAATGACGTCATTATTAATTACTCAGAGAGGAAAAAACATCACTGCTTTTACTTCGCCAATGTGAACAAGATTTATAGTACTGGAGATATTATTTTCAACTATGTAAGGAGTTGTCTCAAAAAAAATGAATCTAAATTGTTCAGATAATTCAGGATTTGATTTACACTGACCAACAGTCTACTTAACAAACAAATTTTTTTCACTTGGATTGCAATGTTAAATCAGCAAATATGTATTTTTATTTTTTATGATTTCGAGGAAATGAAAAAAATTCCAAGTTTTTCAATAAATGTACTGTTACACTAAAATTTATGGCGTTAAAACGTTTACTCTGATTCTTGTCCTAGTAATCGTTTAAAGTTCCAAATCCATGACTTTTAAAAATAAATACTCAACAAAAATTGTCGTACGATAATCGTGATAATTTTTAGGCACGACTGATACTCAGGAGTGCCTTATATTTTTGCCAGAGCAAAAAGTGTAAATACTTTTAAAACTTATTGTTTTAATATGAAAAAAGGTTTTGGTAGAAAAAAATTGCTACTGCCAACCTCAGCGTCAGGGGTGTATGTATGTATGTATGGGCGTAATCAAGTTTTTTGACTAACTTATGCAGTTTTTGTCGGATTAACCTGAAGTTTGACAGATAGCTTCGTCTCTGAAATCTGCAAGGTTTCCTGTTCTAGAAAAAAATTGTAGTTATTCTAAGATGGTACTTTTAGTGGAAAAAAAAAAACAAAAAAACAAAACTGTTTTTCGGCTATAACTTTGTTACGTGGTATTTTCGAGATTTGCTGTGAAAGAAGTTGTAGATATAATTAAAATACAAATTTTTCGTGCAGGATATAACCCAAACGTTCTGTGAACCAAAAAGTGTTCAGAAATCGCAAAAACGTAGTTTTTCCCCTATCTAACTTACTTGTTATACATTTCAGATTACAAAGTTAATGTTAAACTCATCGGTCTTTAAAAAATATAAATTTTTTTTAACTAAAATTTATGTCTGTAAGATAAAATTAACGCCATGAAACGCAGTTTTTGCACAAATCAAGTAACTTGTGTTTATTGGCTTCACTTCTGACTTACACCCAGCGACATTCACTTATATATATATATATATATATATATATATATATATATATATATATATAATGGTGCCTCACAAGATGCAATGCCTTCTGTTCTAACATATCTACAGTAAGGTGACTTTACAAACAATAAAAACAATTAAATTATTGTGACGACACAATACGTGCTCTTGTGACAGTACGATGTTCTTAAGATGTTGGTTTAGTTAACAGTTAGTTTTGCATTATATAATAAACACACATTTTTTACGATACACGAGTCAATTATCGTTATCAATTCTTCGTAAAACTAAATTTTATCATTTAAGTTTATTTTAATTGAAATGATACAAACACTATCAATTTGAGATATTTCGCAACTTGACAAGCTAACGAACACTGATTGAAAAAGGAATTTGGTCACTTTAATTTTCTTATTCAAGATACCCTACTTTTAGCCGTAACTAAAGATCACACGGGAAATCTGATTTAGCAAGACAACTTACATGTCTTGGCATTTATTTTTATTATAATTATACATTACAATATTGATCTATATCTAGAGTAGAAAAAAATGAAGTATCTGTTTACGAAAAAAGTATCATGCTTCATTTAACTGTAACGTGACTTTCAGAATATTGTTTTAACAGTTTAAAAAATTGCACTTTTGTAACTTCTCATAATAATGTACAATTGCCTCAAAACCCTGAGGATTAAGTTTTTAAATAGTTTAGATATCATAAAAAATACCTGATCACACACGCATGGCCTGATATTCGCAGTTAGATATTTTTTAAATGTAGTTTCGTTGTTGGGAGTAGACGAAATTCGTGTTGGAAAGTAAAAATCGTTAGTATACGTTATTAGTATTTGATAAAGATGTTAGATATTAAAAAATCACCTAACGTAAAAAATAGTTCGTTGACCTGCGCTTGATATCGCAACTTTCTAATTGCATCATTAGAAAAAACTTCTAAAATTTGTGCCATTTTTGAAACTAGTACAAAAATTTTTTTGGATAATGACAATACGCTATCTTTGAAGACTAGAGAGGGGAGTCGCCAGGTGGGAAAAATTTCCGTGAGCCTATCAGTCATTGACACGATTATATCTCGACACATCAGTGCTAAATGGTATAAAAGGCGGTGAGGTATCTTTGGAAGCTACAAAATTTTTTACAACTAGAGAATCGGTTCTTACCAAGTTTGCCAGTGATTCCGGATTATCTCTGAAAAAACCACGGATTTAACGAAAAAAAAAAAAAAAACAACCAGTCTAAAACAACGATGCTTTTTGCAAAGATATTGACGGCCATGGGTCTGCTGTGCACCATCGTACGGACAATCGAGGTTCATGATTTTTCTAAACGGTACTTCGAGCCCTCCAAAATCTCATTCTACCGAATGTCCGAAAATATCAACGGCGGCTTCATATACGTGACCTGCAGCGAGACCAACAGACGAAGCGAGAGCGACTGCCAGTTTAAGCTGAAATTGGCGAACGACACGCAAAAGCAATGCAACGTGAAGCTCGTGGTGCCCGAGACCATCATGATGGACTTGTACTTGGATGGCGTTACCCATCTCAGGAGTATGGGATTTGGTAAAAAAGCAATGCTCGAATGGTACTCGATTGGTGGTGAAACGATGGCACAACAACACTTGTGGATCAGCCTCGTCGACATGGACACCTGCAGCATCGTCCATCTCGACTTTTTGCTCGACAATAGTCCACTAGACATACTACAGTACGAAGTGAGGGACCACAAAAATCATCTATACACTGATGACGATGGCTTTGACGTCTACGTGAATAGCAAAGAGAAGTGCGGCGAGCCAAACACCTCGTGTGTCCTCCGGTACAACCACGAAGGTATTGATTTTCGAAAAATTTGTCGTGTCACACCTGGCAAAAAAACAAAAACCGTTTTAATTTTTCTTTTTTCATTGCTTCCAGGTCAGCCAGTCGGCAAACCCATCGCCTTACCCACGAAGTATATGGATAATTACGAGTTGATATTGGATCGACTCAATTCCAGCATCGGTGCATTTCTCACAACCTACGAGTACAACTCCGTAGACGGAGTCGACGGTATCCTGGTGAACGTCAGTCACGTGAGCTACGATGGCTCCAAGGCCAAACTGATCAAAAACTATTTCGTGAATTACTACTTGAGTCTCCCACTTATGCTTCGCTCCAACGGCAACGGGCACTTCTTGCTCTGCTATAGCGAATATTTTCCGAAAACGGCCAAATTCCATTGCATACAATCCGACGCGAAGGGCCGGACAATCGTCAGCACCACTGGGGTGCTGGAGGGTGGCTACAGGATGCTCAAGGTGTTCAACCAGCGCCAAGGAGGCATCCTCGTCATGTACCTTGACTGCCAGAGGTATACCTACTGTCCCAACGCGCAGGTGAAAGTGAGAGTGGTGGATGTGGATGGACGCGCAACCAGGAATGTCGAGCTCTTGGGGGTCCAGTTGGATAGTCTTCTGAGACAAAGCAACGAGCTCATTATCAATCATCAAGAGACGGATACGGAGCATTGCTTTTACTTCGCCTACGCGACACAGCTCAAGTTTTCTGGGGGGACCATTTTCAAATATGTCAAAAGTTGCGTCAACAAAACGGTAATTCTGAATCGGGGTTTGATTCACAGTAATCCAACAATCCACTTTAAAAAAAAAATTTTTTCCCTTTGAGTTGACTGTTTTTACTTGGATAGTTGCGTTGAACGATATGTACGATGGCGTTAAAACGTTTACTCTGATTCTTGTTCTAGTAATCGTTTAAAGTTCCAAATCCATGACTTTTAAAAATAAATACTCAACGAAAATTGTTACATTTTTTTTATTGGTTTCACTTTTGATAATTTATTCCCTGCACTCGATAGGGCCTCACAAGATGCAACGCCTCTTATTTTAATACGTTGGTTTACTTAACAATGGCTTTTGCATTAAATGCTGAATAAACTTTAATTGTGTGGTGTTTTGATAAGTATCGTACACAAGGTTATTGAACCACAATGAGTTGCTAGATTTGAAATAAATATCGAATTGAATGGTGTTCGAAATATATTGACCGTAATGTAAAAGCTTGAGTCATACTGATTTTTGGAGGGATTAGAACATAAATGCAAAGTTAAAAAATGGAAAACTAAACGCCTCAAGCTTTTAGTTGTAGCTAAAAGAAGAAAAAATAACTATCCTATTTTTAGTTTGATAAATAAATACATTTTTGTTAACGAGATTTTTTTTACATATTGTTCTTATCAAAGTAATTTTTGCACTGCATTGAAACCAAGGGATCACGCTCAGCTTTGTTCATATCATAGTTAACGTTACCACTGATAAATCTTCAAAATTTTGGGTCCAACCATTCTTTGATTTTTGAAAATCAGTGCCTCTATAACGTTAAGGTACATGGAGGGAATGGAATTGTCAACTTTAGATTAAAAAATGTTGATTCTTCTACCAGAGAGATTCCACCATAGAGATACCGTAGACAATCTGCAGATTGATATTTACCAACGAAAGATAATTTTTGCAGTAATTAACTTTTCTAAAGTATCCAAAATCTGTCAGAGTACGTGCGTATACATACAACTCCCTGACTCCAGTATTACGTGACCCGCAGAAGTATAATATACCGAGTCCCCCCCCCCTTCACGAATTAAATTACCAAATTAACGGGTACGTGGGTGGTTAATTCGAGTCAGACAGACGATGAGCCCACCCCTGCTGTTTGCAGATCGCGTGAACAAGCACCGCGACCGGTTTCCCGTCGATCACCCGATAAATTTCGCGCGTGACACCACCAAACGAGGACTACTACTTTTTGCTCGACTCTCGAGCGAGATCGACTGCTCGTCGAGGCCACCGAATGCCAAACGGAGGGAGGAAAGCCGAGCGCTTTATACATGCTTGGATCCGTCGCGCTAACCTGACCTAATTTAACTGCGACTGGATCTCGACGGTCGAGCTCGTTCGGCACGCGAGTACATTGTATACGTAGTCGGTGCGATCGATAAAAATCACTGTACTTTACATTGCAAACGATCATGAATTTTCGAGCAAAAGGAAAGTCATTGTATTTTTAAAATTTACGCATATGATACGGTTGCTTGTCGAATTTTTTTTTTACTTTTTTTTTTTTATATGGTAAAGCACAAGTTGATTGATCATTTGAAAAATAAAACGGGAGATGAATGCAAAAACAGGTAATTATGTTGAAAATGCAACTTATTTGCACATCTGTTGTTTCATTAATTAATTTCTCGCAAACGGTAAAGCTGAGGTGTTTGAAATGTATAAATAATGATTCCGATAGGATTTTTACTATGTAAAAATGTTGTCAAAATTTTTCAACTTTTTGCCCTCTGCCCTCAAATAGTGCGTGAATCAAATCGAAACATGCCACTGGTGTCTGGCAGAGCCGTCGCTTCAACGTCCTCCAAATTGCCAATAAAGTACGTACGAAAGTTTCTGTTTTTTAGGAGGGAGGAGCTTAAAAAAAAAAAAAAACATCAATCATCATCAAATGACACGAAAAAAAAATATACGCCACTGTGGCTGGCTTCCTTTTGTTATTTCTCTATCGAGCTGAGCCTGCAGGACTTGGTTTACGTCCCTTTCTGCGAAATTTATGTTTTTCCACTCTCCAAGCAAACATAGAGTCGCATGCATTTTCCGGAATTTTTTCTCTGGGAAACTCTATTTTTCACGATTGCGCGCAGCCGTATATGACGGCGAGTTTTTCCACTCGTGTAATCGAATGAAAATTAAAAAACTTGACTAAAGAAAAAGTGTTTACATCAGCAATGGCTCAATTTTCCTTCGATCGAACGAGTGTTCATTAGCTTGCAATAACCATCGTCATCGTCCCTGACACCCTTACTACCCTTATAAAGGACGATCAACAATAACAGTAAGCAAACACTCACCACCAGAGCTAATCTTCAATTTTAATCGACAAAACTAAGAATAGAAGACGAAATGTCGGTCCTCGAGTTTATCAGGATATCTCGTCCCTTCGTCTTTGCCCAAGTAATCTCGATATACTTCCCTTCCTCCAGAGCAATATCACCACCAGCTCGGACCCGAACAATTGGAAAGGGGAGGCGCGAAATCGATACTCCTGTATTTTACTGCATTAACACTCCCTCCGCGCTAAATATATATACATCTCAAACACCTAAGTAGAGTACGGGATGAGTGGGTGCACGATGAGTCGCTGTTTCCGGAGTACAATCATCGCTTCTGGGCGTGAATTGCAGGACTCTTGGGCATATATACATGTACACGCGCGTCGAACCATCAATCTTCCGCGCGAGGGATAATATCCTTTAAATTAAATCACATGCGTATACTTTTATCGGACAAGTCAATTCGATATATTTCCAATGGTCAATTCATACGAATCAGAGAGAGAGAGAGAGAGAAAAAAAAAGTGAATGGTAAGTAAATAACGGTGCGATTTACGGGTTGGATCCCACGCTAAGCCTCACTCGCCATTACCTCGCGCAGATACGCCCGTACACCTCTAGAAAAACAAAAAACGAGTAATGTGCGTGGGTGTATATATTTGTTTTACCGTGTCCCGAAGCACTTATGCGATCGGAAAACGCAGATCGAAAGAATCGCTCGCACGAGGGCGCCGATACGTAAAGCCGATAAGGCCTCGGTGGATACGGGGCGTGGCGGAGTATTAGTGTAGTAGTAGTAGTAGTGGGTATCTGGGCGACGGGAAAAAATTATACCCACTTTGTTTTCGCTACGGCTTAATCCAAGAGCCCTTCCCATGTATACTTGCCCGGCGCACGTTTGCGGCATCTTATCCGAAGCTGGTGCGCTGTCTGCGTCCGTACTTTTTATGTTTTTCCGCTTCATTGCAAGTTTTTTTGATTGTTTGATTTTTTTTTTTTTTTTTTTTTTTTCGAGGGGAACACTGCTCTAAAGGAGCTCTCTTTATCACGTATGGGATTATAGGTGGCCAGTTGAAACGATCTTTTCATTGAAAGTCACAGCATTTTTTTTCGAGAAAAGTAGTACGAGTCAACGTAAAGTCAGACGGAGCACGGAATCGGGCGGAACTTTTGTTCCGAAATGAAAATTCCCGAGAGTTTCTCCTCAAAGTGAATCGGGTTGAAGAAGTCGAGTTTGGAAAAAGCGCAAACAAGGCTTTCGGGATTTAAAAGCACCGGCACGGAAGAAAGAGCAAGAGAGAGAGAGGCGAACGGTAGGAGGTCCCCGATCATTAGTTCGCCTCCTTCGCATTTAATAAGAATCCTCGAGCGGGTCGCGTGATTTATTCAGAGGACACTTATTAAATCTCGGCGCCCGCTTTTCTTGGGACTTCTTTCAGGGAAAATCGAGTAAATGAAAAAAAAAAATGCAGCTTTTGATGCAGCGCTTTTTTCCTTTTTCTCGAGAAGTGGATGCAGAAAAAAACTGTACGGACGATGAATAAGTCAACAGCTGCAATTTCACCGAGACAGAGACAACCGACAAGTTTCACCTTTTCGCGTCACTGCGAGTCCGAAACTTGTCCACTGTCCTAAAGCTCAGCGCGTCTCGTGAACAAATCAGTGGTGGTGGTACCCTTCACTTCACACTCCCTTTCTCTTCGGAAATGTAGATTCACTGATTCGCAAAGCATTTTTGGGATTCGGAAGCAACGACAATGGAAAATGATTCCAACCAAGGATCGACTGTTCCTTTGGATGATTTTCCTTTTTTTGCTCCGAGTAACGATACCTCCCTCTGTTAGTAAATTACAAAGCACCCCAAGCGAAAAAGAATCGGGGCACTCGTAGCCAAGGCGTCGAGAAATGAAAATTTGTGCCCACCGGGAGGTACATTCACACGTCCTTATCCCTCGTGAGGGAGGGAAACCTTTTCTTTTTTTTTTTTTTTTTTTTTTTTTGCCCTTCGTTGGAATAGAGTTTACGAAATGTGCGACGAAATAAAATGACAACAGCGAGGTCTTGATTTTTGTAAGATTGGAGGAAAATAATTCATTCTTTCGGCAAAATCAAAATACACCCTTCGATTTTGGAAAAAAAAAAAAAAACTCCACATGGCTCAACGTTCTTTTGAAGAAAAAAATTATCGCAACATATTCCACATCTGCCCCTCCCCCTTTTTTTCTCGAATTCTCATTCTCAATATTTACGTACACGCGTACAACCATAAAAGGGCGTCTCTGCGACAACAGGATCGCATCAAGGCCAGTACCACCGATAAATCTCTCCTCCCTTCTATGGCCCGAAAATTCCAAGTACTCCGGCTGGTGGAGCACCGATCAGCGGTGCAATTCACGACGTTACCGTCCCCTCCTTGTGCCCCCCGATAATTTACAGATGACCTCGCTATTCTCTCCGTCGCACAGTACCAAAGCCACATCGATCAATCGGATGCAACAACATACTGTCGTGCTCTCGTATAAACCGCACGCAACGCGAAATCACACAGCCTCGTCGTCTCACGACCGAGACGTAAATAAAAATAAAAATAAAAAAACATCCCCCCCAGCGCACACGCTCGCTCGCGCCGAAGAGCCGATAAAATCGATAAACTGCAAAAATAACCCGCCCCTGTATAGGCTCCTTCGCCGGCTCGAATAATCTCACGTGTGTCCCACCCCGAGCGAGAGAGCACATCGGAACGACGTCGCCAAAATTTACGCGAGGCGTATAAAAAAAAAAAAAATACATCTCTCTCGTTATTATCGGGAGCAAGTGTCTCGCTTACTCGAACGAGCGGGGCGTTAAGCGCGAGAGGTTCGTTATACAGGCCTCTCGGCGACCCCCACCGAGAGCTCATCCTCCAGTTGGAGTCGTTTTATAAGCAACACACACCAATCACGTTGTACAGCGGTGTGGCAGAGACACACGGCTCGAAGCTGTCGGTACGCGCAACCCCGTGAGCCTCCATTAGTTCCTCGGGAAGGCCGGTCGTTTGTCGATTGCGCGTGGATATACTATACACCGAGTATACATGTACACCACACACTCGTACGTGGGAAACAGCTGTTGCGTAATGGACTGTTAGCGGGGCGTGCAATTATACGCCTCGGGGCATGGAGGGTGCGAGGCTCGATTTGAAAACAAATTACGAGGGTCCTTTTCCCTCTCTAAATCGTATAGGGTTTTCGTGGTTAAAGTGTATGATTGGCCCGAGATGGTTTGATATTTGGCGCTCTCGGTAACTGTAAATATGCGCGCGTGGACCCGTCACGCGGAATATAGATGTACGGTTCAGGTGCCCGATTCCCGACAGGTTTCCATGAGCCGGCGCATCGATTTCACCTTAATCACCGACACGCCGTGTCCAATTTACCCCCCAAACTCCCTTTCCCTGTCGGCTCGTCCATCCATCATGGTTATACTTTCCACGGCTGCCTTATACGTGGGTTTCCGTTATCTGACGTGTCCTCGATGCAGCTGTCGCGCGATGCCCAACCATCCCCCTTATGGAGACCTTGGACGGCTCTTTCGCATTTGCATGATTGGCCCTTAAACAGCGTTTGGGAAATTATCAAGGGCGCTTTTTCAGTGTCTCCTCCTGCAGTTTGTAATTGTATATATATATACATAGGTATTTTTACTTTTGTCACCGGTATTTTTTACGTTTTCAATTTCGTTTGAGATGCGTGTCTCTTTTTTATTTTTCAATCTCAAGGTTTTTTCATTTACTTCGTCAAAGTTGATGTTTCAAAAGAGAAATTGAAAGTTATTAATGACAAAATTGCTTCATGAATTAATAAAAATCCACTTTTTTTTTTTTTTTTTTTTTTTTCTTTAACGCGACAAGCAAAAATGTGTATGTAATCGAAGCCGTCGAAAAACTAGGGCCAACCGCACTCTACCTAAATTAATATTTGCTTGTGGAAAGTAAACGATATTAATAATAAAATCGATGAAAAAAAAAAATTAAATAAAAAAAAAGTTCAAACAAAGGTATTTCCATTTGAAAACGAATTCT
Source organism: Copidosoma floridanum (assembly GCF_036245765.1). Classification (NCBI taxonomy): domain Eukaryota; kingdom Metazoa; phylum Arthropoda; class Insecta; order Hymenoptera; family Encyrtidae; genus Copidosoma; species Copidosoma floridanum. The sequence goes on along the minus strand of NW_028321889.1, from coordinate 5,357,268 downwards.
TGCGGGCGTTGTCGTATTTACCATCGAAAAAAAAGATACCTGGGTATACGTGCAGGCAAGTTATATGGCGTTGGGAAGCGTCTTCATAAATTTCGATTGTCAAGCGATGCAAAACGCCATTGGCAAGGGAGTTGGAGAAACAAAAGGAGGGGAGGGGAGAAATGTAAGAAAAAATTCTAGGTATGGGGTATGTCTGTCTGTCGATCGGATGGACGAGAAATTTCCGGACGCCGTGACGTTGTACGAGTACGCGGAAATTGCAGAAAATAAAAATGTCGATATTCCTCTTTGGACGCGCATGTAGATGTAGGTGGACGAAAACGGAATTTCTCGTACGTGAAAAAATGTAAAAGCAACTACGTCGACGTGGGGAAAAAAAAAAAATAAAAATAAAATAAAGGTCGCGAACAGAGATTGAACAGTACGCCGGAAAGGAATGGAGGAGGTGGAAGTGCTCGGGTGCTTTTTTTTGTTAGAGCTGACGGTCTGGTAACGAGATATATAAACGCACAAAAAGGTCCATGAATGCACGCCTTGCAGGCTTTTGCTTTCAAAGACAAAGGTCACCTTTTTTTTTTTTTTTTTTTTTTTTAGAACGAGCAAATAATTAATGGACTGGTGCAAATGTACCTTCGTTTTATGTGTGAAACGAGAGGAATTTCCAAAGGAGTTGAAACAAGTTTACAATATCAAAGGGAGCGAAAATTAATTTAATCTCTTTTTTTTTAACTTTTTATTTTTTCAATTCATAAATGTAGTGGTATTTGAGAAATAATTCTAAATTACTGTATTTTATAAATAAAACCATTCAGATTTTTTTTTGTTTTTTTTTTTTTTTTTTTTTTTTTTTTATTGAAGCTCTTACTGTTCCAAGTATTTAGTAAAAATTTGGGTCGTATACATAATATTATACAGTTGTAAATGTATACTTTTGAAATGACATTTTTCTCTGCAAATTTAAAAATATCCGCACAGATTAGAACTGGAGGTGCGATTCATAGAACAATTTAAAAAACATTTTTGTCCGAAAAATACGAAAGAAAACCTAATATTGATTTAAAAAAAAATAATAATAATAAAAAAATAAATGGTTATTGGGTAATTATTTCTCTATTCGGCACGGCACATCAAAATAAAATAGACTGTTCAATTACTCTCATAGTGGTTGAAAAGTACATTCTAAATATTTATTTTTTCAACGAACAAACAAAATCTCATTCATAAGTGGTCATGATTGTACCTTAACATCAAAGTTCATGGTTATTCCATAAATCCGATTAATGAGGTATGTATTATATGACCTCTATGGAACAGCCACGCCGACTTATCACAAGGGTACAATAGAAGCGCTCACAAAACTGGTGAATTAAAAAACGAGAGCTTGGGCGCACATCCAAGCCGCGTATAACAAGTAAATTGAACGTACGGAGAAACGAGAGTAACCGAGGGGGTAAGAAGGAGGGAAGACGAGAAGCAAAAAATAACGAAAAAGTAACGAAACGAGTGGAAAATCGTCCCTCCAGAAAAGTATATCGGAAGCTCAACTCGCGAGAGGTACTCCTTCCGCTATCGGGAACAGATAATTGAACGACTGCAACTCGTGTCTACTGCACAATTACTTTATCAGCCGATTAACTTTCTTTCCGTACTGCGCGACATCAATGCAGGTAAATCATTTGTTCAGAATTCATGTGCGATCAAGTTTTCTCACGTTTCCAGGTTATTCGAACTCTGCAACATCGCACCAATCATCCGAGAGAGCCGAAGGGCAATTTCATCGAGACCATTGATTTCACAGTAAAGTTTATACTTGCCACAGCGAGCCGGTGTTTCTGCTTTGATTTCCCGTCCCGTCGAGTTAACGGCCGATACAAAGAACGGAACAACAAATATTTGCACACTCCGCGACGCAAACTGTACACCAAATACGTGGTATAGCGCGGAAATGATTGTTTTTTTTTTTTTTTTTTTTCTTCCAAGATTGACTATGGATTTTAATTTCACGGTTAAACGCTGCTGATGACGAACATGATGTCTCAAGTATACACTGTATGCCCCATGTGCCATTTCCGTTTGAAGCTCGTACACGTTTGCCGATACAGTTTTTTCAAGTAATAATGCAGTGACTTTCTCGTCCTTTTGCCGTACATGTATGCCCATAGAACGCGCACATATTACGTAACCCGAGATTTCGAGAATCGCAATGCGGTAATCAAATTATACGTGTGTGTGTTTTGTGTTGCGTAATCGCGAAAAAAGGGAGGGGGAGGGGGTACGATATGAGGAAGCGTGCGAGTGGCAAGTATTAATCAAAACGGTTTATCCTGGCAGTATAATAACCCTCGGCTCGCACGTGGGGATCGGGGATTTTCCTCCCGAGCCCGTTTTTCGGGCCACGCGGTTTTTACCTAATGGGCCGAAGCTATCCTAGCCCCATTATCTCCTCGAAACTCGAGGCGCGCGCTCGTAAATTACGCGAGGAGTCCATATCCCCCCCCCCCTCCACCACCCCTCTTGCTCATATATATGTATATGTAGCGCAACTTACCAGACTCGAATAATAATAATAATAATAATAACAATATTAATCGGGAGAAAAAGGGAGAAAAAGATGAATACGGGGAAAGACCTGAGGGTCCGTTCCGTAAATTGCAGCTCCTTTCCCTCGGTTAATAGCTGTTTCATTAGCGAGATTTATGGATGTTTGTCGCGGGAAGCTCCGGTCGGTGTGTGTGTTTTTTCAATTTTCCCGCCAAACTAACGCGAGTTCGAATGAAAAAGTACTTCATACGTCGATCAAAAGTAAAAGAGACACCGATTTCTGGAACTGGGTGTACACGATCGTTGGGGCAAACTTCCTTTCCCCCCCCCCCTGGCTTTGACGCGCAATTAAGCTCTTTCTCCCTCCCCAACCCCCCGTACAGCTCGAAAAGTTTGCTGTTGTGCGTGAGAAAATGCGTGCATTGTACCGGGGCCGAAGTTTGCTAATGACTTTGATGAATGAGCGGGGCTCTCCCCCTCTCTGTAATATTCCTTCCCTGATTTATCGTTTTGGCTGCTTGAAACGTGCCGGGTGTATTATCTCCCGTATTTCTTTATTTTTCTCGATGAAAAATCCATGTCGGCTTTTTCTCTTTGGGGCGCATCCACCCGTGGTAAACAACAATCGTACAGTTATCCGCCAGAGCTTTCACGGGTATATATATTATACTATATATGACGCACAGTTGGTCGGCCAATCATCCGGCTAAGTATATCCTCGCATAACAACACGGAGAAATGGATATTTGCACGCGAGTTGACGACAATAATCGGTTTGATCGGTATGAGGTAGTTTTGAGATTTTCAGGGATACAACGGGAGGGAAGTTTGTAAAATATCATCGATGAATAAGAGATACCGTGTAAATAAAAGTGCAAGGCTGCGTACGTGAAATCAGCTCGCTGAAGATGGAATAATAACACACGCGTGTGTATCGGTTTAATGTGTATTCGTCCCTCGGGAGCTGACCACCAGCAGCCCCGGGGATTCGCCGGAAAATAACTAGTTTGAGATTCCATCTCGAAAGGGAGATTGAAAAATTTACGAGCTTCATTTGTAAGGGGCTACGTTGTTGTGACGATCAAAAATTTAATCGAGTGCACGTCGATAAGCTACAGCCAACGTGGTCTCCACTTCATAGAGTGCAGGCGATAAAAATAATCAACATCCTTCCGCCGAACAAAATCGAATAAACGATTGCGCAGCAGTTAAAAAAGAATAAAATAAGCACCGAGACGCTCGGAGCTTGCACTGTTGAACGTATTTACCGCTTGAACGTGCCACCGACAAGAGCTGGTGGAGGGGGGTGAAGTTCAGCTTCCGAGGAAAATGACGTTTCAGAGAAAGGAGAGTCTGGTGGTGCTCCTTGCGCTGTAGAGATTCCAGGACAATTAGTGCTCGCGAAAATTGGTGCGACGTCTAAAGCAGAGGGAACATAAGTCTACCTATTTGGGGGATTGGGTTATCACTCGAGCCAGTACTTGCTTTACGAAGCTCGGTCGTGAGGTATAAAGGATCATATAATAATAATTATTATTATTATTTCATGAACAATTCAAACAAGTTACGAAACGGGTGGACTTTTTTGGATTGTCTTGATTGAAAGGGCGGCTGGACAAAAGTCACAGATTCGAAACGAAAAGAAAAGGGACTACAGGAGTTACGTATTACTCGGTGTATTTTTCTAAATGACGGTGAAATGTGGCTTATGTGACAAACGTAGCGAAAATCATCCACAAGAGAGAGTAGTGCTTACAGAAACTCAAATGTTCAGAGGCTTGTTTTTCGGAAAAAAAAAAAATAAAAAAATACAGAGGAACAGTAGCCGCGAGGATACAAATGCGTCTGGGATACGGGTGATTTTTCAAAATAATTGCAACATAAATAATTTCGTGGCGGTTCGGCCCGTGTCGATAAATATATATTATATTTGGAGAATACCCGGGGCACGATTGATCGCTCCACACAAATGGGCGGACGACTTTTTTTTTGATGGATTCACTTCGTTCGGTAATACACGTGTACGGTGGACAGTTTTATCCTGCGATCGAGTGTTTTTGTCGTACAGTTCGAATGATTTGGGGGCGAGATATGAAAACACACGCGAAATTGATTCCAAGAATGGAAAGGATGCTCGTGCGGATTTCATTTCTAAAATTCATGGCGAACGCTCCAACCAAATTGTTACGGTCCAAGCTACCATCGCGGGTAAGGATGTGTACCGGCAAGATCGACTGGTAATGGGTGTTACCTGCAGCAATAACCATCGAAATGAATAACCCAGGCTTGAGCCGTAAAATTAGAGCGTAAGAAGATAATGCAGAAGTACTTGGGCGAGCGTTTTGCTTCTTGCAGTAAAAAACCCACCCACAGAGCGCATTTAGAGAAAAACGGGCCCTTTGGGGTATGGGAGCCTTTTGAAATCTCAATGTAGCTCGTTACACGGTATAAAAACGCGGCAGTTTCTCCCCCATCTCGTGGAGCGTGAAACTAAAGCGACTCAAAATTTCCCTCGAAAAACTCAAATTCAACTGAAATTACGTAAGCTCGTCTGAACGGTGACGGTCGAATGTTGGGGAAAATAATGAGCGTGGAAAGTTTGACGTGAAAGTTACATCACAAGTGAATATTTTATCTGCCAAACAAATTGGACGGTGTTACGTGACGAGCGCCAAGAGCCAGCCAGTGCACACGAATTACGCAACGCCGAAGGCCAGTGCACGTAATAAGATGCACTGCTCGTGTAGTCACGGAGCGTGAAATCGTTTAATTATATAATCAACTTTGCGCTCAGCTGAACGAAGCTCTCCGAATTCATAGTGGATAAATTTTAACAAATGCCGCAACTTTATAATTACCATTTTTTTTTTTTTTTTTACTATTTGATGACAAAAATGTCGACGATGCAGGAAATATACATGCGTCTGACCAAATAAGGATCTCTACTACTGTCAAAATGACTGTGAGCTATAATTTTTTTTCGCATACTGAGTCAACCTTAAAAAGTTTATTCTAATGGTAATAAAAATTTCGACGAGTTCGGAAATACTCGCCTGTCTGACCAAATATGAACCTCTACTACTAATTAACAATATAACTTTAAGCAGTAATTCTTCTATGATCTATAGCAGACCACGAAATCTCAATTATTATTCGATTATTAACAAAAAATCAACGAGCTCGAAAATTCTAATCTGTCTGACCAATTACGGACCATTACTACTGCCAAAATACATCGGAGCAGTGTACCTTCCGTGTACTGCAGTAAATAAAAAATTATCTCGATGATCATTCGATTACCAACAAAAAGGATAATTCTATGACAAATAAAAATTTCGAGGTCAGAAATATTTGTCCGCCTGATCGAATACGGATCTCTACTACTACAAGAAGTACGATTAGCTTAACTTGTGTCCCACACCATCATCGCCAAGTAAGTTTAAAACTTTCCTCCCACTCGTGAGAGGATGACAGCTAAGTATAACAAAGATCGATTAATGCAGTAGAACGACGCTTCCCTCCTAAACTGCGATCGCCTCGATTAATTACTTTCCTAATTTGTTCGGGAGACAAAAGGATGATAAAATGTCCTCTTCGCGAGCTGTTTGGTGGCTCTTTGCTCGGAAAAGCGCCCGCGCGGGTATTTTATTATTCATGTATACGGCGAGTCCCCCGCACGCGTTAACTTAAAGTTGCACTCGATGGTGCACGTAATTGCGAGTCGCTCCATTGGTCGGTGTGGTCCGGTGCTTCGTTCGTCCAATGGTATCGAGCGTGTAAACTCTGTCACTGGCAAATAGATGTGGAACCGTTCAATACCTGCGATCAACATCGGTATCGTGAAATAACATTTGCAATGGGGTATACTACGATATTTACGCTGCAATTTATTCCACCGTACTTTTGGAGATGGAAAATTAAAATTGAAAACTTCCACGTTGGCAATCACGAGCAATGACCCGAGAACTGTTCATCGCCAAGCATCACGAGAATTTGCGTACTCGCGTAAGCAGTTATTGACGCTCCGAAACTTTTGTTCAACTCCAACCTCGCCGAATTGATTGATTTGACGAGTAAACATCCAGCCCATCGGGAATTCATGGGTAATATCGGAACATTAATTATCACAAAACATCGGCCCTGCGATTGTCGTACCTTAGCGGTAAAAAGCGCAATCGCAGCAGCGCTTAAAGCTGTAGAGCCGCTTCAAAGGGAGCCGGAAAAATAGAGGGCAGACCCGAAATCTAATCCCTCTGCTCTCGGTCGTTTAATTATCGCGACGGGCAGCACAAACCGATCTCTCGCTCGAGCGAATCATTTATAAGGACCCCCCCACTCCGGCGCTCTTCCCAAGCTCATTGACGGAGCAAAAAAAAAAAAAAAAGGCGGACGACTGGTTTAATCGAAGCTTTTTGCTCTCTCTCTCTTCTTTGGGTCGAGATTCCTTGGGAAATTAAGTGTGCTCCGACCCCACCCGTCTTTTTTTTTTTTTTTTTTGCTTCATTGCATTGACTGTTCTACCGATTAATAGAGAACGGATTATCTCTCGGTTTGCTTTTTATTTTACACTTTTTATTCTGGTTCGATTACACATGTTACGCAGCGATTTATTATTATAATTCATTTTTCTCGAAGTAGGTACAGAAACATTTCACTCAGAGCCAAGCCCAAGACTGAGAGTCCATAAGTTTGAGTCGAAATGTATATTAGAATGAGCTCGAAAGGAGGGTACAACACAGCTAGTCTGGAAGAGATTTTTTTTCGAATTACATAGGGTAAGGAATATGCAGTTGGATACCGAGCAAAAGTTCGGGTATTCCTCCCGAATGACTTGCGAGTTGATCCCTAATTGGGTCAAGGAATGCGCTGATTCAGGGCGGCCAAGACGAGTATTGGATCGCTCCCTATGATCGAGGATGAGAGCCCACCGTGTTTTCGAAAAAACGCGAAGTAATCATCCGCACGCTCGTCACAAGACATTATACGTGCACGTCAAAGTTTATTTTTACCACCCCGTAGGAAAAAAAACAAACAAACAAACAGCTTTTCGGGCTTCTTTCACTGGAATACAAATTAAAATCGCCCTAGCTCCGCCGAGGAAAAGGAAAAACATAGCCCCGAGCGCGTGTACGTACATCTCGTCGCTTGAGAGAGACTCCCCCTTGTGTACATATACATGGATATGTCCGAAAAATCGTGGGCGAGTCCTCCTCCCTCGAGATGGAGATCCCCTTCGGAGTGAAATTTAAGCTATCGCCTGTGGCAGGTGACGACTCTGGTTTTCTAACTTCCCGGAACGCGGGAGTGGAGCGCAAATTGAATTCCCTCGGATTTTCCTGGAACTCCCCTGGACGCCGTCCAAGGGCCGGTAACGTAATCCTCCTTCTACACTCTGTTTTTTTCTTTTTACTTTTCAATATAAGATACCTCACGTGTGTATACTATATTGTACCACGGTATATATATATACACTATGTATGGTAAAAATACCGGCGCGAAATTAATCTGTTGTAGTTGAAAAGAATAGCCCGTGCACGCGTAAGTATGAAAAAAAAGCCACTTGGCTCACTTCGGCCGGGCATCAATAATGCAGATTCCGGACGACCGAGAGCCCGCGTAAATTATTCACCCGGTCATCGCTGGTCTGGCCCCGAGACCGTGAAAAAGCTCACCCCCTCCTTGCTGCTTGTTATCCCAGCCGCCGGTGCTCGGCGTCCCTTACGTGTACGAGGGGAAAAAGGAGGTCGTCCCTTGCCTTCGTGCGGATTCATCACCGGGTGACATATACACAAAAATACACAAGCTCGCTCTGCTTTTTTTTCCTTTCCTCCCCCCCTCCCTCCCCCCATTGACCGGTACTCTGGTTTTTAGGTAAAGTATAAGGTGCTGGGCTTTCCAGTAAACAAACGTGAAAGGGCATTCATTACTTTGGTCGGATCGATTGGAATTTTAGTAACAACTACAATCACCGAAAGCGCTGCATTTGCGCCGCATCTCCGTGAGCTAATATAAACGCCCCCGATCACTTTCTCCATCGACGACTCTGTCGAGCAAAAACACGTAACTTTGGCGGCAGGAAATACACGGCTCGCGAGCTGCAACACTGTATACGAGGAGGAGGGGGGGGGGATTGCTTCCCGTATACGTTAAACGCGCTAGGTGTTTATGTTCGTTTATTTTTCATTTCGATCTGTCACACGTGTATTAACGAGTCGAGCGTTTTGTCGTTTCATTTGATTATGTTGCTTGCGATAGAACTTGCCGTCCGTAGAGCTTGTGGCCCGTTTTTTTTTTAAATATTCAAGCCAATCAGGGTAATTTCGGTACCGAGACGATTGTCAAACCAGGGCCAAGGCCGAATGGACTTTTTGACCGGCGTTGCGATAACCAGTTTATCGATGCGGCGAGTAAGTGAAGTGTTTTTTTTTTTTATTCATGGAGCAAAGAAGATGCTTTCAAGAGCGCGTGTACGCGATGAATCATGCAGTACCTACATGCACAGCTAGACCCATCACTTTAAATAATGAACCGTACACGAGACGAAGCGCCTCCTGATCGTTGTCGTAACAAACTCAAATAATGTACAACCGTTGCGCAATGATGAAGCGACAGCGCTGAAGCCGAAACAAGGGTGTGCAAACAACGATCGAGCATAACGTCAGGTTGGACACCTGTACTATTTTATCCACTACTTTACGTGGTGCGATGGTGAAAGTAACAAGTTCCCTACGGGGTGGTTTTATGAGGGTAACAAAAGGCTCGATACCTGTACGTGACCCTCGATTGCCGGTGTGACCACTCGGGGATAATGTGTTGCTGCCAAAGGGTTGGGTCTTACGAAGAATAAGTTACTTGAGTATACGTATATGATGTGATGTTCGAGAGAAGATGAATTTTGACCTTTGGAGAACGAGGTAACAATATATAATTATATATGAGCCAAGCAAAGCCCTGTTGAGCATTTATCGTGTCGAGGCTTTTGTAAAAAGGAAAAACTGAGTGTACGTGTGTACCTACTTGTGGTGTGAATCTCCTGGAGTCCATAAGAAATCCAAATCTCCAACAAACGCCAAAAACTAACAACGCCACGAGGAGTAGATGGTGGACGGGAACCTAGTTGGAACGAAAAAAAAAAAAAACATCAGGCAGCACCAACGCGAAGGCCAATTTATTGGGTACATGCTAAGCATACCTATACCCAAAGAGCAGTTTCAACTCCCTCCCGAGCGATAAAACTCGAAACTTGCGTCTTTTGTACCGGGGAGTCACTCAGCTGTAAGTCAAAAGACGAGTCATTCCCGGGAGTTCCCTCGAGCGGATGTTTCAAACTTGAGGATCGACCGACGAGTGCTTGAATATTTGATTTTGCACGAGGATGTAGTAGAGTTAATATTTTTTTTTTTTTTTTTTTTTTTTTTGTTACACTAGACGAGGGTTAAAAAGTTATAATCAATAAACAATGAAGGACGTGGTTTTTGAAAAACGACAAAGAGAACAGCGAGATAGAGCTGCCGAAATAACGGATACCGTCGTCCACTTGACTATACAGCTCAATATTCATGGGCGCGCATATTTCACGATGGGCACTTATTCCTCGATATGACCGTCCAATCGAGATTTCAGAGCCCCATGAATCTCCCCCTCTTTCGAGCTCACTCTTGCCGAATAATGAATTTGCGTTTTAACGTGGTACATCCACTTGTCTGGATTAACCACACGATTTATTCTCAGTTTTCATTTTGCCTGGTACAATTTGATTTTCATGACTGTTGTACGACACTTACTACGCAAGACAATGTAGGGTACACATCGCTCCGAGCTTCGCGTAATTATATACATATTTATCTGGCACAGGGACCATTATACGATGATTGGAAGCACAGAGTGGTGTTATAAAATAAAAAGGAAAAAATAATCAGGTGACCCTTGCCTGCTTACCAGACCCATGGATCGTTGATTCCTGTATCGTGTCTCTAAGTGAATCAATAAAGACAGTAAACGCACCGCCCTTCGTTAAAAAAAAAAAAAAAAAAAGCGTGAGCGTCGCATCGTCATCTCGCACGAGAAAACGAGTTTATTTATAAACGTTTAACCGACAAAAATCGATGAGCGGAGGGAGCCGGTCGATACGAGGGAAGCTTATAAATACACAAGTGTCGCGTTAAGCCGAGGGTGATAAAATAATCTCGGCCCAACGATGGAAGCCCAGCCTCTCGATAGGAGGGAAATGTCTTTCAAAACTTTCGGTGAAAAATGTACGCTTTTTGTTTTATTTTAAATAAAATCTCGTGGGAGCCGAAAAAAAATGTACGTCGAGATTGTTTTCCTCTGGAGTTTTGATGGGGGGGGGGACCTCCAATTTATGAGCTTCTCGGATCAAACGCACGCGAGTTGGGGCGTAAATTGAAAAAAAAAAAAAAAAATTACGGAAGTAAAAAAAATAAAATAAAATAAAGTTCCACGCGTGATCACTCGTTTTCCCTCTCGGCAAACACACGCGGACGGGCACTAAAATCCAAAAGTTCCGGCAATTCGGGCGCTTATTAAAGCCGGGAAACTTCCGCCTCCACCTCGATTGCCCGAAAAACTTTGCCGAGCACATACACAAATATACGTGTATCCCCCGAAAACTTTTCAAAAGGTAATAAAAACATTTCCCCCCACCCCACCCCCTCGCGCGAAGAAATCGACGAGAAGAGCAATCTCCTCTCTGTTGGCCAACGCCAAGGTCAGACCCCCCCCCCCCGCGTGTCTTAGCGCACACGCGCGTCGCGCATGAATATTGTATAGGCACAGCACTGAAAACCCCCACGACGCCCGTCATTTTTTCGCAAGTCGGCCGCCTCGAAAACGCTTGGCCTACATTTTAGCGCAAATGCCCAACGATTTCCCCTCGCGGATAAACAGCCGAGCGGGCTGTTCCTATGTAATTTTTTTTTTTTTTTCCAAGGAACAAAAATCTAGTGATCGTAATGAAAAAAAAGCGCTCGCGGTGTGCACGCAACAATAGCGAAGGGAGCCAAAGTTGTACTACAAGGGGGGGAGGGGCGAGGATACAGAAGGAAAACAAAAGATGTACACGTGTAGGTCGGGGGAGGGAGGGGGGGTTGTCGCGTGCTGTCATCGCAGTTATACGAATGTAAGCGCGTGTCCGGACGACGGCACATAGGCTGGCGAAGTTTACGCGGAAGCTCAGAGAGAGAGAGAGTCCGTGACTGGATTTGGGATGGAGCAGCGGGGAGGGAGACAAATGGCCCTTTTGTACTTTATGTACCCAAGTTCATACACATTTATGTGGGAGGGCGATAATTTTCCAGAGCTGTTTGTTTGTTTTGGACACGCTTCGGCTCATGTCCCATGTTGTACAATGATGTGTATATGTATATCTTTTTTGTTTTTTGTTTTTTCTTTGCCGTGACTGTGGGAATCGATATGATGGTGATTTCTCGCAAAAAAGCGCGTGCATTTGTACATATAATATTATGCACTACGTGCAGCCAATGACAATTTGGGAGGAGGTCGCCAGTAGAAACACTTGAGGGTGATTTGCGATCCGAGTTGGAAAAAGGCCATTCGAACCGAGGCGGAGGAGAAGTAGTAATATCAAGGTTCGGTCGGACGCGATCACGTGAATTTGGTACTCGCTGCCAATGAATCGTAATTTACGTTTTAGGGCGCTCTTCAACTAGCTTCCAATTAGAGGATTTATGAAAATTCAGGAGCCATTGGAAATTTTTTTAAGAGTTTCTCTGATTTAACCCTCGTTTCTCTCAAGCATATACGTACGCGTCCCTCTCGAGGGGAAATGGAGAAAAAAAGTTTGTTTTTTTTGACGCCCAAAAAATGTCATGCAATCGACAGCTGGACGATGTCCCCACGCGAAAAACCTGTACGACTTGGGGACACTTTTTTTCTGTAAAACCCATCAGCTCGCTCTCCTGTCGATATATTTACACGAAACGAAGGGACTTGTAAATAAAAGCTCGAGATAGGCCGTAGCCGAAGGGGAGGAGGGGAAAGCAATCGAGCAACTCTCTCTCTCCGCCATTCATCCACACACCGCTCTTATCCCTTTTCCAATTTTCATTCCCGAACTACGTACCCTTTTTTTTACACAAACTCCCCTCGAACGGCTGGTCGGCCCATGGATTTTCGGAAATATACTCTATCGATTTCGCACCACGTGCCAAAGTTCGGCTTTGGATGGGTATAAAATCGCACAGGGGGGGAGGGAACAGAAAAATCAAAACTTTTGCCAACGCGTCAACAGCTGGGAATCGTTTCTATAGCCCCCCGCTAAATCGCCCTTGACTTATTTTCATTTTTTTTCCCCTCCCGTCCCCGCGTATCCCTTTATTTGATTTTGGTATCGAACTTGTGTGTATACTGTAAGGAGTATACGTGCTCGGTTATTTGCATTGCTTGGTACTTATTTTCGAAGGGCCGACGTCAGTTGGTTGCGAGCCAACGTGGGTATATTCGATCCATTGGCTTGCAAGTGTTATGACGAGAATTACCCTGATTTTTTGCATTGGCCATTATTTTGTGCTCAAAAATAGTCGAGCGATTCGTTTACCCACGTTAAACACTGGGTTTTACGAGATTTAAGTAATAATTTTTTTTTTTTCTTTCGTCAACATCTCCGGGCCAAGTACCCACGAGCTCTTAAGGATTATCACTCAGGGACCATCGGGCGGATAAACTATTAGACGGCAAAAAAAGCAAACTTTTAAGTATACTCGTTGGCTCAGTCAAGTGGTTATCTCGAAAACTCGTCTATTTGCTCTCAACTTTTTTTTTGCTCCAATTTAAAAATGTTAATTTGGTGTGTTGCACGTAATGTAGAATATCTAATTCAAATCGAGTGGAACAAAGTGGGAGAAAAATTGTCGTAAAAAAGGCTTTGATTTACACGGAGGTGGCATGCAAACGTATGCACTCAAATTGTCCACTGCCAAAATGGACATGAGAAATAATTTTTCGTTCCATGTACAGACTGCACCCGTGAAATTCATGAAACAGCGAGAGACGCGCGCACTGTAAAAAAAAAAAAAAATAGTATATGAATATGTATATATACGCACCGGTGACGGTAGACAGCTCGAATAAACAAATGAGGCATCCGGTGATGATCGGCCACCCCGTGCACTGCTCGTTTTACCCCGTCACCACTTGCGCGCGAACGCGTCCAATTGACGCGCCTCCCCTAAACTAAAGTTCGCGCGCCGCGCATTCCCCAACTCTCGGCGAATCGACAAAATCCTCCGTTTTCTTTAACCCCGCGAATAGACAAAAAAAAAAAAAAAAAAAAGAGCGCGCGTAAACACAAGCCAAAAGCAACACTGCGAGGGAGGGGTTGAAACACGACGAGCCCCGCGGAGCTGTCGTATCGAACTGAGGTGGGCTGCCCGTCGTGGAGCTACGGAGCGCGCGCGTGCTCGGGGCGCAAGAGAGATGGGGGGTGGGGGAGAGAAACGCGCGTAGTCCCGGGAGATGTTGGAGTTGTTATTATACGACCCCCCCCCCCGTTGCCCCGCTCTTGCGTGCAGTTTTCGGGAGCGTGTACGTGTAATATACGGTGCAAGGGGACCGTGCGTGGACTTGTCGGTCGGTGCATCCCCGTTGATTGATAAAAGGGTGGGGGGGAGAAGAGAAATGATGTTGTAAAGTCGCGAACGGGCGAGGGGCTAAGCTACGTCCGAGGGACATTTTTTTTCGCTTGTTTCTTTCGTGCCCCCCTCCCAAGAAACAAGCCGTGGCTGACCGTTCGCTGACTCGTACTACTTAACCGCTACTACGGTATACCTATACTCGTCATGATTATTCGCCTGCGCATTGTTTGCCGTTGCTTCAAATGTATACTTTGTAACGGTTCCACTCCTCCTCCCCGCTTTCTCTTTTTTCTTTCGTGTATGAAGAAATTTTTAAAAAAATAAAACGTGAAAATTACGCTTTTTTCTACTCGTGCGCGCGCGATACTTTTCATTAACCGCTAAACGGGAGTGCAGGTCGGAAAATTGCCTCTTTTGCCATCTTTTTTCATAAAATGGACAACGCTGTATTTGAAATGAAAAGACGCTTCTAGAGTACGAGATTCGACAAAAGCTCCATTACTGCACCTCGCGTAGGTATATATACATGGTAAACTAACCGTATCATTAAAGTAGTCGCGGGTGATTTTTTTTTTTTTCTCCAACTTTTCGTTCATTCGATAACTATTTGAAATATAATATCAGTAGCTCGTGCGTCATGCACATTTGAAAAACCCCTCCTGCAGCGACCCGAAATTACAAAATCCCCGTGAAAAACTCCGACTCTAGAGCCAACGCGATGATACAAGAAAGAAAGAGATTATGGTCCCGACGAGACTGATCTGATGTAGAATTGCATAACAGATCAGAAAAAGAAAAAACAAGTCGGTGTGTCGTGAAAATTATTTCGAGAAGAAGCTCGTTCCGCGCTCACAAATGGAAGCGAAAAAAAAAAAAAAAGAAAAAGAAGAATTTATTTTCATCGAGCACAATGCGTATACTCGGTTCTACAAATTGTCGGTCGGAGAAAATAGCTTTTCCATTTGCCGAGTGGACCATATCACGGCGGAGAAATCACACGCTGTGTATATGCATACCCACATATAATCTCGCACAGACGCACACCCCCGAGACTTTTTTTTTTTTACCCTCGAATCACTCGTATACCCATTGGATTGACGATTGAAAATATAATCTTGGCCCGCGTGTATACGCTCGTCACCGTTATCGGTATACCTTCGAGCAAGTGAATTCTCACCTCGAGCGGATAAAGAAAATCAAGGGCTGCCTGTCACCCAGTGGGAAGGGGGGGGGAGAAGAAATTATTTCCTTTGGCGATGAAAACATCGTACATGTGCCCAATAGGAAATGGAACGAAACCCAACGCGTTCGATTCTCCTCCCGCGCATGTACGTGCATTAAATTAACGCCCTGTCGTCGTCTCTGGAGTTATCAGAGTACATGTACATACCTACACGTACAATCGAATTTTCGTCCTACGTCTGACTGGGCGCGGAAGAGGAGGAGAAGGACGAGAGAGAGAGAGAGAGAGAGAGAAGTGACCTTGATGTGTATATATATATACGCGGCTCTGCGAGTGTCAGGCTCTGGCTTTTAGCGGTGCCGAGAAAGTTTTGATACTTCACCTCCCTCCCCCCCATGTATGTCATGAAGGAGAAATATGTACGTATCGGGACGATTACGTATTTTTTTTTTTTTTGTTTTTTTTTTGTTTATCGTCTGCAATAAATATCGGTAATGGGAGCATTGACGAACT
The DNA here is from genome assembly GCF_036245765.1 of Copidosoma floridanum. Classification (NCBI taxonomy): domain Eukaryota; kingdom Metazoa; phylum Arthropoda; class Insecta; order Hymenoptera; family Encyrtidae; genus Copidosoma; species Copidosoma floridanum. Next base: position 5,341,419 of record NW_028321889.1, on the reverse strand, counting down.
TTTCCGCCGACATCGGCAAGGCTGTTGTACGAGAATTATCCTTCCCTCTCTCTGGTCGACCTTGACTCTTTTAGAGCGCGACACGTGTGCCCTCCCGCAACTGATCTCAATGTTTTTAATGAACCTTTAATGAGAAAAAAAACAAAAAAAAACAAATGGTACACAACCGAACAGGTGCGATTTTTCTCCCCCACCGCTTATTCGTTTCCGCGAGTCTGCACTTGCTTTGTTCATCCAAGTGTGTATATATGCACGTTTCAAGCACATGGTTAAAATATCTATTTTTCCTTAAATTGCATAGCGATTTTGTACAGATAAGCATTTGAAGGACAACCACATACGTATGGTCAACCAGGTATTTAACCATTACGTCTAAATCGGACACTAAAAAGGCTGTAGAGTGGAAGAAGAATTTAACACGTTTTCAAGAGTTTGATAAATCTTTGACAGAAATGTTACAATTTTTCTATCGCCTTCTTACGTCAATCGTTGAAGAGAACAAGATTGTTTGGTTCTGTAGGTTTATCATTTGGGCCGCATCCGCTATGTATACAGGTGCGAACGTCGCGGGTAAAGGTGAGAAATATATATATATATTTGCTCTCTGTTTCCTCACCTTAACTGTTCATGGTTCAATCGCTTATTGTAAACAACGAAAAATTAAAAACAGCGGGACAGCATCAACGATATGGACAACGCAGCGGACATTATACAATCAACCCCACCAATATGTCCATTATCTACGAGAGTCTCCGTTCTCGGAGACCGAGGGACATTTCGACGTAGTTTTTTTTTTTTTTTCGCGATTTTCCCGTTGAAAATTTTTTGTTACCAATTCCAGAACACAAGCGTTTCGAAAGAGTTCACGGTAATCCGTCTGTTTTAGCGGGGAGTTGAGAACTTTTCCACAATCAAGCGACGAGCGGAAAAATCCGTTCGCATTTTTTTTTAACGAATGCTAGCGTTTTTTTGGAATTGTATATGTGCAGCGTGATGCAGATATCGATTTAATGTTTATCCAAAACTAACAACCCAACTCCCAAATTCAAGTAAATAATGCCACGCAAATGGTACAATCGGCTGTAAGAGAAAGAGAGACACACCTTTTCTTTTTCTAACTGATAACTAAAGCAAGAAAAAGCGCACTCGGGGGGCCCTCTTCTTTTCGCTTCTCGAACGTACTCGGTCCCAAATAGCCATTCCTCCCAACGACAAAGTTAACGGTGCGCATTTTACGTTTGGCTTCCTCCATTTTTACGTTTTTTTTCATAATGGTAATAATGATAGCCTTCCCCCCCCCCTCGTTTTTTACTGTCCGCGAAAGAAACTTTGCTCCGCACGTGGTGTACACGATCGACCAGAAACGCGTTAACACTGACATTGAAACCAGTAAGTACTGAAAATTCGGATGCGACTCGACCACTCTGGTATACTTTTTTCGTTCCGACATTACGGCCAAGCGACTCCAAGCCCCACTCTATATAATGCGGTAGCGCACAACATGTAAAATATCCCGGTTATTATACGGACCCACCATTTTTACAATTGAAACGGTCATTTCGTCGGACTGACGTATTTTCGTCTCAATATTACTTAGGCGATGCTCACGCTATTTTTTTTTTTCCTTCTTTTGTTTACACTGCGCGGACATTAGCAAAGTGTGCTAATCTTCCACGTAGATCAAGTAGTTTTTTTTTTCTTGCCACGGATCGTAACTGTATATTATGATCACAGTTGGAAAATGAAAAAAAGGGGATTTAAAAAACAACGATTTTATATAAATTCACGAATTTCAAAGAGAAAAGTAATTTTTTCGTTTATACGCGCATGATCGATCACAAAAACGTGGAGGTGAAAATCATACGATATCGTATTGTCAAAGGGGGAAAAATTTTAAAAGTCCGCACCCTACGGATGGGGGTTCCAATAAAAAAAAAAAAAAAAAAAAAGCTGCCCGTCCACAGAAACCGTCGGGTGTTCCAAAAGCCAATTAGTTTCCCCCAAGCGGCTAATCAGTTCCGGATCACTGAAATTCAGACTGCACTACGTACGAAGATCGAGGACTGTAACGGGTCGCGTGACCCCGACACCTCCTCCTCTCGAACAAAAATTAATCTTCCGGCCCGTGAGCATTTTATTACTCTCCTCTTGGAGAACTTTTCCAAAGTTCGGGGTGAAAAGAAAAAAAAAAAAGAAGCAACTTCCTTGTTGTTGTATTGCCAAAGTTTGCGTTAGCTCTCCGTATACACGCGTGGTGGGGAGCTAGAGGGAAAAGATTAAAGATAAACACCCAAGGCGAACGAAAAGGGAGGAAAAGTCGGCCGAGACACCCACGAGCGCGCGTACATGCTACAGGAAAAATGAATTCGAAAGATTTACTCGAATATGTACGAAATATACGTTGTTAAGGGTTGCTCGACTCGATAAAGGTATTTTCGTGGATTCATCTCCTCGCGGCGCTCAATGCCCATATTCGGTGCGATTTTTTTTGGTACTAATCGAACGAGAAGGAAGGGGGGGGAAAAAAAAAAAGAAAATCAACCCGCAGTCGATAAAAATCCTCCGTGTCCGTCGCGACCTTTCGCTCGCAGGTTAGAGTAGGAAAACAAGAAAATGCAAAACCCCGAAAATCACGCGTAACCCCTCGCGTTAACAGCTAAAACAATGTAACCCGACTCGTCACAATTACGGGGGCAAAAAAAAAAAAAAAGAAAAAAAAAAGAAATTCCAATCCACAAAAATGCCATCGGTGCTCAGCGTAAGTAAGTTGGTGACAAAAACATACACATATACATATATATATAATCGCGTGTAACAAACATTAAATTGTACCTATATATTAATATATGTGTGTAACATGTATATAGACTGTAGGCACAATGCTCGCGCTGATGGTCCTCGTGACGCTGAGCGGCATCTTCGCGGCTCTCGCCACGTTCTCGATAGTCCTGCAATTCGCCCTGACCATGTCGTACCCGCTCTTGTTGCTAACCCTCCGGCAGATCAGCAAAATGATGACTGTGAGTGTGGTGTATATTATTATTATTATAATGTGTCACATACAACTCTGTTTTTTATACATTCCCCCCCCCCTCCGATCAGTACTCGGTCAGCTTGACGATTGTCCAAACGAAGAGCATCATCAGCACCTTGAACGGGCCTCCCCTCGCCACCATACAAATCGAAGTGCACGAGCCTGAACGGTACCTACCCAATTGATTGCGGCCCTTCTTGATGACCATGCACATATATATAGGCCAGGCAGGTCTATACATACGCTGTAAAATACGGTAATCAGTGCCCGATAATATAACAATGTAAACAGTATCGCGAAAGAAGAAGAAGAAAAAAAAAAAAAAAAAAAAAAAAAAAGAACCCGTTCTCTCCTCTCTTATTCCCCGGCCTAAGCTTGTTTCCCTTATTTGCTCACTCGCAAGCTCGAGTGAAACGTGATGGGTGCATGTCATGTGTGTGTATACTTATCTCCGTAAATCCCGGCGCGCGTGCCCGAAGAAGAAGTTTAAAACAGCTTATCACACAAACACACGCGCGTATAACCTTTTGTTCGACACACATAGCGCATATAATATGTGGCTGCAGTATTTACGCCCCATCTGTGATTGTTGCCTCATCGCTAAACGCACGGGGCGACTGATGTATCATTTATTGTTGCATATCGTATTTTGAAAGCTCTCGATTTGGTATAGGTGTAAAATACATATGGATTGTTATTATTATTATTATTATTATTGCTTTTCTCTGGTTTTATCGATGAATAAAGTAGATTTTTAAAGAAAAAAAAAAAAAAATGGCACGATTTTAAATATATTTTATGGCACGACATCCACACCATAAATTATACGGTATATACCTAATTAACAATATCGTAAAAGCATTATTTTACCCAACGACTTTGCAGTCTCTTTATCTTTTACAAAGTTTGAACATATAAATTATGACAGCGCACTTTGCAATGATGCTATATAGCAATCACAAACAAGTGCATCACATAAATATGTGTATACAATTATAAATGTACTATACGTATACCTATACGAAAATACAGTGTATGTATTTCATACAGAAACAATATTTGCACTTGCATGGGGGCGTGTATTATATGCTCGTTGCAACACTGCACATGTAGTACAACCTATGTGTGTACTTGCACTGGGAATCGCGAGAGCTTTACAAATAGAGAGAGAGAGGGATGCATCAAGTGGCAGGCGAGGTTCAAAGCTTTGACGTCGGTCTCCTCGTCACTCGGTGCGATGAATGGAGGAGGCTTTTAAGGTGATTATTTGTCATTCATTGGGTCGTAGTATTATTATATTATCAGAGAGGGAAGTAAAGGGTTTTAAATGCTGTACAGACTCTGCGCTTTCGAGCACGAGGCACGGCTTACTTGTTATTATTTTTTTTTTATCGTCAGGGTTTAAAATGGCAAAAAATGAATTTGCTTCGGTGGTACAAGAAACTATACTTAGTATCTCAAATACATCAGAGCTTAATTCGTCACTAGCGAATAAAGTGATGCAATAATCATAATGTTTATTTACTATTTCTCTGTATAAAATTCAATTTCTTCGAATCGGCGGAATGTTTTTCAAAATTTCATTAATCAAACTTTTTTTTTTTAATTCGGATGCTTTTTGATATAATATTGGCTATTATTTGAAAGAGGGATGAGGATGGGAAAACATTTTTTTTTTTTTTTAATGATCGATAAAATTATTGTATTCAATCCACAAAACTTTATCGCTTTTTAACGACAAGTTTTGTCTATGGATTATTTGAACTTTGAAAATACTAGTAAATTATTGAAAATCTCTAAGAGTAAAAAAAATTAAAGTGCACACAAAAACAGCACCATATGAACAATATGTTTTTCGAGTTGGAAGTAAGAAAACGTTTACATGAACGAAAATTTCGAAATTTCTCAACCGTATTTTTTAGCTATGAATAATAAAAAGTAACTAGAGTCAAATTTGGAAAAAAATCAGCACTTGACAGTGTTTAACTGTTTGACTTTTTGTGATTATTTTTTCTGGTATACTGATGAAATTGAGCTTTCTATTAACTTGAGCAGTATATTCTTATGAATAACAAAAATATCTTTGATAACATTTACATAATATTGAGGGTGTAAGAAAGAATAAAGTAATTTTATGGTAAACAATGTTATTAAAAATGTAATATTACAAACGGACAATTGGACTGTACAAATATTTAAAACAATACAATTAATATACACAAAATGGACGAAATTCTTATTCTTGCGCTTTCACAATCGAACAATAATTGCCTTCAAGAAAACTGGGAATGTATCACAACCTATGTACAAAAGTACAATAAGTGTACTTCTCATATGCACACCTACAAGTATATAATAAACTAACGTACAGTTCAAGGTATCAAAATGGAAAAAAGTCTTTGTTAAACATACTTGGATTTCAAGTTTTCAGGGCACGCTTCACATGTATTTCACAAACAAATCCCTTGATTTTCACACCAAGCCAAACATATTTTGGAATGACATCTTTTTTTTGTAAGTTCTTTTATATGCAAACTTAAGACACACCAGTATCAAAAGTGCAGCTGAAACTACGTAGAGCACCACACAAATGCTAAAATCAAATATTGTAAAGTCCCAGCCAAACTTTTTGTAACCCGCCCCCGAGTTGGCTGCATTCATATTGATCTCATGTTCCAAGTCCGTTTCACTGATGCCCTTCAAATCAATATTTACTTTACTGTACTTTGCTTTGAGGTACTTAAGAACCTCGTGTTCATTCCACTTTCCGTCAGACAGTCGGCAGTCAGGACAATGTTCTGCTGATGGATATTGGATTTTTTTGTGATCAGGATCTTCAGTTGCGTCTCCGGCTAGTCTCTCGTTTACCTCGTTGTGGGCCCGCCACAACCAAAGCACGTCTTCGTCCCCACCTCGAGAATCAAACAGTTTTCTCTTAGCTGCCATTTCTTGGAAGTGTTGGGCACATTCAGCACACGCAAAAAAATTCTTTACGTAAGCATGCATAGTTGTCAATACAGAAGGTACGTCATTGTCATTGTTTGCCTCTTTCTCGGCTGCCGCCACTGTTAATGTATGGAACAGAGTCCACAATCCACAAGGATAGCCTCTAAACGTCGGTTTACTGCCTTTGCAGCCAATGTACGTTTTAGCCGTTAAATTTGCTGAGTAGACTGGTGCTAGTCCTTTTTCCTTAAGCTTGATCTGTTCTTTGAATTCTTTTCCGGAAATATTGCTTTTCGTATCTAATACGTCTTGCAAAATTTCCAAATAAGTTTTCATTTTTATTACATGAATTGGGAAGTATTTGACCAACACCTTCAGATACGTTTTTAATGCTGTCATTTTTTCACCAGAAATATTGAAAGACAATGGGATTTCGTTGTTAAGAGAATACCTGAGAGCAGTCTCCAAGTCCAGTTGATAAACATTATCTCTTGAGAGGTGATCGTTTGTTTTGCTGTTATCTTGTGACACGTGATTAATATGTTTTAAATCAAAGTCATCTTTTTTTATTTCAATAGATATCCCCTTTGATTGTAAAAATTCTGTAATTACTTTTACAATCGCCTCTCTAGTGAGAATCTCAGTTTTTAGGTGTTCTGATTTGTCTTTTCTTTCAATAACAATGACAGAAGGAAATTTTTTTACAGCAAATGCAGAAGTGAGAACTAAATTATTCGAAGTTATCCTTCTTATTCTTGTATTTTCTAATTTGTGCAAGTCTAAAATAACATCAGCTCCCAGATAAGCATTTGGCTCTTCAAAAATCAAAAACTGATACTGAACACTTTCTGGGATTTTTTCCCACAAGGTTTTTATCTCACTATTCCTGAAATGTAGAAAAGTAATTTAATCAAATGAAACATTTCATGCTAAAATTGTAAAGTAAAATGATGGAATAAACGCATACCTGTAAGGTACAAGATTTGGCCAATTGAGGCCAGCTTCTTGATCCTGCTCGTCTTTTATCAACTGGTCGATCAAGTACTGTCTCAAAGAATTTTCACTAAAATCTTTCTTCATATCGATTCCTATTTTATCCTTATCATTAGTTGATCTTAAATGGAAGAATCTGATTGTAGGATAGCTCATGATTTCATAGTCTCTACAAAGAGGGTTGTTATCATCATTGGCACAGTTAATGGCTCCAACTGCTACAATATCTTTCCAACCTAAGATGGTAGAAGAATTTTGATTAAATATTAGAAAGGAAATTCATAGTTGGTCATTTGGAGTGATATAACAAAGTATTATGTATTAAAATTATATTAAATGTCAGAAAAAAAATAGATTTTCATCTACAAGTCTTCAGATGAGCAGCCAAATTCAATGAATCCTTTCACTCTTTATTGAGATAAAAAAAATAATTTCACCATGCATTTCTATGTTACAGTTGATAAGATTATTTGACTTAAAGAATTGCAATGCATGTTAAACTGTTTATCTAAACACAACTGTAAGTCTTTTAATATTTTATTGCCAAACAGGCAAAAATTAGATGTTTTTGAAAAATACAATTTATCTTGCTTTTGCTCTTTTTTTATAATTTCTAATGATTCTAGCCAATAATTTTTTCCTTGAAAAAAAAAATAACGATAAACAACTGAAAACCTTATAAAATAATAACCCATTGAATTTTATTTGTCAAAAATAAAAATGTGCAATTCTATAATAAAAAACTACAATTCTTGGTCATATTGATTACGTAAAGTATAGTACTCAGAAACAATTAAAATAAAAAATATTTTTGTTATTTAAAACAACAAAACAAATAAAAACTTTTGTTAGTAAAAGAACTGTCATTCGTAGAAAAACACCATGTGGTAAATGCAATACTTGTAATCTTGCTCAAATGATAGCCTGGAAAATGTTTTCGTTCTGATGAAACTTAAATAGGAAAGAATGAATCATCGCACGGCAGTAGCAGCGTGCATGCGTTTGCAGACCATATAATTGTTCAATAGGTAAGCAGAAGAGCAGTATAGTAGGTCAAATAAAACTCAAACATTCACAATCGACAATATGTTCTTTGCAATAAACATATGTTAGCAATTATGATAAAAAAAAAAGATAATAAGTAAGAGAGCATGAAAGCGTGAACGGTGCACGCTATTAAGGAATTAAATGACTTCAGGTAAAACACGCGGTAAACGTAGCAAACGCGTAAATGAAGAGATATACTTACAAGTAGTACTTTTCATAAACACAATCATTATTGAATTTTTACAATGATTATAAAATTTTTTTAGATGTGGCGCGCGCAATTATATCTCTCTCTCGCGCTATATACGCTCGCAACGCACAAAAATAAAAAAATTTACATAGATAGTAACTATGTACTTAAATGTCACTCAATCCACATATCGTCCATCAGTTCACGGTTCATCAAATAGAAAAGAAAACAACAGAGAAATGTAAACAACAACAACAACAACAACAACAAAAACTGATGAGCAACGGGTTTACTTGAACGTAAATATTATAAGGAAAGAAAACAGATAACTCACCGTAAATACTCTTGGCCAATGCCTTCCAAAAGGGCGCGAATTTGCGACAGTGGCCGCAGTAGCTGTTGTAAAACTGTACCAGCCAGGCCCTGCCGCTGTCGTGGACGCTGGTCTTAAAATTCGTAATGTTGAGCACGTAGACGAGATCATCGCCGCCGTAGAGGCCGTCCTGGTCGTCCAAGGCAGCCTTGTCGTCGGGCTTCTGCTGCGGCACGACATTCGACGTTACCAGCTGGCCCAGGAGCAGGACGCAGAGCAGCAGAACTCCGGCGCCCAGGCGATTACTGTCCATCCTTGTGAGATATTGACTCCACTTTCGACCCAAAGTCGTCTATTGGGAGCAACGAGCAGACAACAACTGACTCGCTTTCGCGCTGCTGAGTATATACCTACTATGGACCACTATACCTTTACCTATATAGTTTTTCTGAGTTTTCCACGCGTGCACACACGTCAAAAGCAACCACTTATTCAGCGCTTGTGCGTATATAATATTAAAAACTCGCCGGGGAGCGTTAAAATAATAAATGTATGATTGTCACGTATACATTTTCAAGTATACATCTATCATCTCCTCGCCAACTCCCTGACTCTTCTTTTGCAACAGTCCCGCAACACGGAAAAATTTGCAAGATTACCTGTGCGACGTAGTTTGTGCTGAGTGCCGCGTGCGCGCTGGCGTCGCTGCAAACAGGTGTAGAGAGAGGCTGCAGGGTGTGCTGTGTGCCGAGATTTCCAATACCCTAAATACCTACTTAAGTATACTTATATATTTCTTCGACAATTGCGTTTGATTTTTATGAAAATTAACGGTTCAGCTCACAATCAAGTGATAGTAATTATTCTTTTCAGCAATGTTGCGGTTAATGTTGTTGAATAAAGTTTGAAAATTAGTTGCTTTTCAAACGAACATTTAAACCTTTTATAATACATTAGTTCAATTGGGTTACATGTAATAGTAAATTGCATCAAAAATATCCTCGAATCCGAATATTTTGGTGCTACACATGTGTTTTTTCATAGGAAAAATTTTTAGGAGGAAATGTTGAGCTACGGGAAAATTGTATTAAATTATTGAAAGTAAATTTTTTGCCATTTTGTGGGTGCGTCACTCTATGAAAACCCATACTTTCAATTCCTCTGTTTCGAAGACGTTAACGCGCGTGTAAACCTATTGGTACACGGATGGGTTTTACGGCAGAAATGAGTCAACCGGATACGCCTATTATCTAGGCAAACCAAATAAAGTATAAGCTCATCCCATATACGTATACATGTACATCACACAGCTACTGTGTCCGATATTAACGTTACTTTTACTGTGGGGAAGGAATTTATTCTGATTTATCTTTTTTCAACGACCATAAGTAAAATAAGTGAGTGGAATCATTTTATATTATCTCTTTGAAATTAATCACTTGTTTTGTTTAAAATACATATATTTTTTTATTTCGCAGAAGATATATAACGTGAAAAAGTTGAAACTATTTTGCATAGTAGATTTTGTTGTGTCGTACACGTGTACGTGAGTACATGTGACAGATATAAGACGAGAAACTGCGCTTTGAACGGAAAAGAATAAAAGATTTGCTCACGTGTACACGGTATAAATTTTATTAAATTCAAGTTAATTGCTCGAGCAAAGAATATATAATGACTTTTTTCTATCCGTACAAACCTCACGAAAATATTTTTTACTATCACAACTTCAACGTTGACTGTTTAAAACGAAATAACAAAATTTATATTGATTTGAAGTAAAATTTTTCCAAACTTCATTTTGAGTACGCAAATGTTTTTTTTTTCTTTTAATTTCAGAGGTGAAATTTACTTTGTACCAAATAAATATGATATGAGTCAAACATGAAGAACCTCTCGATCTAAAAATACGCGCCTTGCAAATCTCAAATGATAAATAATTACACTGGCGTAAAAAACGTGTTCGCGTTATATTATTTTGATTATGTTGTGGTAATTAAGCACGTGGATAGCTGCAATTTGTTGTTACGCGCCGTACCTTTCTGAGAAAATAATTGAACAACCAATATTACAGAGGCAAAAAAGACAAGCGTGAACATGTACTGTCCTTAAAAGCGCGAAATTTTTAGACACTTACTTTTTATTTTTCCAAACAGCCCAACTATAAGTTATACACTCTACATGTACTTTTTCCTTCGTTACGCAAACGGGTATTACGAGATACTTTTAATTAATTATTTTTCAAACAAAAACTCGACCTTTTCTCTCGCGCGAAACAAGTGGACACACGCCGCCGCCTGTCGTGCACATGCTCAGTTTTTCTACGACGAGGAAAAAAAGTTTGTGTCATTCAAACTACTAATTTGACCGATTTCCCATTAAAGAAAAAAAAATAGTATAAAAAAAACTAGTTTTTAATTAGGGATAAATGACATCATACTATTTTATTTTTGTTTATTTATTTTTAATCGAGAGTTTATTTTAGTATCGCCGCCCGTAAGTTATGTAAGCGCACGTATCGTCAAAGTTTAATTAAGAAATCATTAGTACCAGCGAGAGCCATTAATGAATAACAAGGCTGTGGTTTCGTGCAGCGTCGATTTTCGTTGATTACTCGACCAACATTGTGACGTAAGTTTAAAAGCACAAGTAAGGTGCTCTATTATTTTTTTATTTATATATATATATATATATATATATATATATATATATATATATATATATGTATATATGTATTTTTTTTTTTTATTTAAGTTTTGTTGAATGTTTACATCAGAAGAGCAAGAGACAGGGCAACATTTATTTTGCAAACTGCATGATTTATTTAAACGTTTCGTAATTAAATGATATCACTACAATTCAACACATGTATAATATCTGCAAGTCTCAAAAAAATACGTATTAAAAAGAATGTTTAATTTTATGTACATAAAAACCATTATAAAATATCTTGAGAATCTTTGTGGTACAAAAACGCTCGTATTTACACGCTTTCTTTCGATTTTTTTCTAATAAAATAATTTTTTCAGTCCCCGATGATTAATCATCCGTTCCCAAACCAGAGTTTGTCAACAACTCAAACTCATCCCTCTTTAACAATGCCGCTCGAACATCGTCCACATTAATGAAAACAGCGTCCTTATCACACCTGTCCACAGCACACGAGTGGGACAGCCTGAGAATATCCTCTATGAAACACTCGACAGCCTTGCTGACGATTAGGCTCGACGTCGAGTGGACGACGCTAGGGCTTATTTTTCTCAATTTTTTTTCTGTTAATATTTCTACAGTTTCGGGGAACAATTCTTCGGGCCGTAGGGTGATGCCTCGCCTGTCTGTGACGTTTCGCACGTACTCCAGCAGACTGTTCGTCGTTTCCGGGTACTCCAGTAAAATTTGTGGCATTTCGGTATGCGCTTGTAGCTCGTTTGGTTTTGGCACGCGTTTCCGGTACGTTGGCATCTGTTGTACGCTCATCACATCTACTTCTTCGTTGTCATCATCGTCGAGCTTCAACGTACCCTCTTTGCTCTCCAACTCTTTAATCCACTGGTTAGCTTCCTGTACGACAGTTGAAGACACCTCAATGTTTTCATTTTTTTTATCGCCACCTGCCGACTTTTTCGTCTTTGACGCACACGCAGTGCTGTCGATTGGAGTGAACCCGTACCTCCTTGCCCACGTCACAAAATCCTTTATACTAATGTCGGCTTTGTGTTTCGATTTCGACAGTATTTCCAAAGCACGAATAGCTCGCTGTCGTTCTATGGCACTCTGCTTTGCCCTCGAGTAACTGCAGTACACAGCATAACTTTCGCAAGCATAGGGATGCTGGGCTTTGTAGTGCGGAATCAACGCCTTTTCGGTGATTATAGGAGTCTTTGTCGCGATTATTTTCAAAATGTTGGGCAAACTTTCTGGTTTTGCGTGGTTTATCAAATGTACTAGAGCTTCCGTGATTCCTTCTTTAGATAGGTACTTGGCTGGTGTAGGATTCGTAGAAACATTGTCTTTTTTCGATGAATTTTGCGAATTAGGAGCATCCAGTTCCTTCTGGATGGAGACAGTCTTTTCTGGCAGAAGTGGCTGTTGATTTGAATCTAATTTTGTTGCAGTTGAATTTTCGTTACAAAGATTATTTAATTTTGGATGATTTTCCTGTTTTTTAGAGTTTGAAGATTCTTGGCTGAGCTTTGGATTAATATTTACATAATCGTGATCTGACGGGAGATCATGATGTATTGTAATGTTTGATTGTTCATCGGTTATTCTATTTTTCAGTAACAAATCCAAATCCGATTGAATTTCACTATCATTGCAGTCTTTTTCCTCATCACCTTCTAGGTCTATCATAGGTGCTGATGTCAGTCTTTTCGTGCTGATGGTCAACTCCACTACTGTTTGTGCTCCACAAGTTTGCAAGCCCGTGAAAGTTTTATCAAGTGTCAAATGGTGAATAATATCCACAGGCTTATTGATGGCATTGGTGAAGTGCAACTGAATCCTCACGGGAAACTCACCCCAACCAAGCCTGGCTAAATGAAATGGCGGTGATGTTACTTCAATCACATCGTGAGGCTTGTAACTTGGATGCAAGAAGAATTTGACTTTGGAAAAAATGGAACTGAGATCACTTTTTTCAATGTCCTCGATGTATACCTTCCACTTGTGCGTTGCATTATTTTTCCCCCTTGAATCGGAATCGACAAGCCACTTTGACAAATTACCAACAACGATCCTTTTGGTTATTTTATGATTTGCACCAGTAACATGATGCACGCTGTCAATGTCTTTGGAACAACTTGGCTTGTCATTACATGTAGATCTACTACCTTCATCATCCGCGCCTTTAGAATTACTTGCGCTTTGAGCACGTTCGTCAGCCAGCCTTTTCTTTTCGGTGATAACTCCAAGCTCCTCCCAACAGTTATACTCCATGTCATTGTATGGTACTTTTCTCTTGGGAGCGTTCACTGTGGGATGCAAGCGAGATTGTAAAGTAGCGTGAGCTGGATCGGTACTCATTCCTTGGCTGTAATAATGTTTGACTATGGCATAGCGCAAATAATGCATCGTTTTTGTCGCCTTTGTCAGCGCCTTGTAGATAGCTTTGACCTCCTCCTTTTTCGTCTCAATTTCCCTCGTAAATTCCTTCTCTATGATGGCAGATATTTTCTTCACGGTGCTCGAACGAGCCGACTCCTCGAAGATGTTCTGGTGCTCCGTCTCGTTCTCTTCCGACACGAAATAGTCCGGATCGTGCTTTATGGGTGCGCTGTCGCTGGCTTCTGCCATGATTAATTTTCTATTTATTCAACACGTATGTTCCTTGTAGCTTCGTTTTTTCGTTCTTCACAAACTGTTCACAACTTAATACTTAATCATTTTCCGTTGAAGTTCGACAAATTAAAATTTCACCTCATTTTAATGACGATCGACGTTGTTCTGCTGTGATTGAGGTTATTCTGTTTGTTTATGATGTATACATATGTATTTGCATGCGTATAGCGTAATCGCACTGCTACCAACTTTCCAACGTGACCAGAATTTTTCTGTTCATTTTGTGTTGAGAAAAAACTGATTCTCCAACAATTAAATTTTTCTAAGTATTCTAGAAAAAAATATACTATTCTTTGTGTAAGCCTTTAGAATTTTAAACTATCCAACATATTTTTTTCACAGTAAACTATCCTTGCTTTTTTTAAACGTAAAGTATCTACAGACGAGGTTTCAAACATCTGGAAAAGTGTTTTGAGTAAAAAAGTAATTTTTTTAGAGAAATTGGATTTTTTTTCTTACCCGTAGTATTCAAGAAGTCTGTCAGCTTCTCTGAATCCAGTTTCAACAGCTCCATGAACTGTTGAATAATAATGTGGATGTGTAGCTTCTCCAGCAAATAAAATAATCTGCAAAAATTTATTCATTTTGATAAAACTAATGTTAAATGAAACAAATGTAGTATAAAAGCGCTGTAAGAGGAAAATTTATAATACCATCATTAAACTTACTGGATTATTATTAGCAGCTTTTATTGGATCTGCATAATCCTGGGAGTTGATCTTTGAAATTTCGGTATCAAGACTGCGGTAACTGTAAGATCCTCTAATATGCTTATCACTGTACCATTTTGACCTTAAAATGGATTGAGGTTTAGGAATATCGTAGATGTGTCCCATGAATTTTTGTAATAGAAAGTAAAACTCTTTGAGGACGGTGTCATCGGACAAAGTTTCAATATGTTTGGCATTTGGTCCCACAATCCATCCTGATAGTAATCTAGGTTGGCAATCGACAGTGAAAAATTGAAACACATCACAAAGCCAAAATCTATCCTAAAATCGGAAAAAAAAACTTTTTAATATTCCAAGAACTTTGTACAAATCATCGAGTTGACTTTGCTTACTTTTCCATTTATTTTTAAGAAGTTTTTTTTTTGTTCATCGGACCACATTAAAGAAAACGCTCCAGTATTTTCAGGCCACCATCTATATGGAAATTCAAGGAAAATTTTATTTGCGACTCCAATGTTTAATCCCTAAAAAATAATTTAACATTAATAAATTTTCGTAGGCATTTATGAATAATTTATATAAAAATAAAAACCTTGATGGCTTGAATTTTCCGTTCTGGTAATGAAGGTTTAAACAATGTGGTATATTGCTCTTTTAAAACTCCCAATGAGGGAGTAAAAATTACATTGGAAACTTTGTACATTGATCCATCAGAAGTCGTAACAGTAACATGATTTTTTGTATAGTCTACAAGCTGAACTTCTTTGTTGAAAAGTATTTTATTTAACACCGGCAGCTCTTTGGAGGGGTCTGGATAACGTTTCTAATAAAAAAAGTTGTCTTGGTAATGCGATTCAAGAAAAATATTTCAAAAAAATATTTTGAACTTACAACCAACAAATCAAATATTTTTGAATATCCATTTGTCTTCCAATTTAACAGCTGATCTCCTTTACATGTCCAATAATCTTTAAGTCTTGCAAAGGAAACTTTGTGCCAGCTGTCACAGCAATCAATACTGTTGTGATATTTATGCATCCAATCTAAAACCTGCTCTGCCGTTTCTTTGGTGATAAGTGGATTATTATCGATTTCTTTATAAAATCTGAATAACAATTGGCTACATTACTACAATTTTCATTGAAGCACACCTTACAAGAATTTAAAAAACAACTGACGCTCTTGTAAAATAGTCTCCGTAAGATGTACCAGGTTCAACATCGACCTCATCCTCCTCGTCGCAGATTTTCTCATAGATTCTCAAAATCTCGACAGTCTCCTGCTGAGACAACACTTCACCCAGCGAATTGACAAATATGTGCTTAGTGTGATCATTGATATTTTTAGAAGACGCCAATAAATTATGTTTCGATGCCAATTTGTACACAATATTATTAACTTCTCCGTGGCACCATTGGGCTCCCAGTTCAACTACATTGTCAGCTACGTTGACAAGCAACGATGTGAATCATCGAAAACGTTAATAAAAGTGACAAAAAATATTTAAATGCAAACTTACAGAACTTGACAGTGTGAACTCTTCCACCGATTCTGTCCTTGGCCTCGAGAATCACAAGATTTTTCAACCCTCTGTCCAAAAGTCTTGATGCCGCGGCGATACCCGCAGCCCCAGCTCCGATAATTAGCACTTTAGGATCAGTCATGGCTCTAAAATTTTTGACACTTGTCAGTTTGGCCGTAAGGCCCTTGAAAATGGTAAAAAGCACCATTTTCGTTGCATCCACTCCAAACAATTTGTGCACCGGTAGGTGCTTTACTGTCCAGTGTTTATTCACTGATAAGGTATTTTAAAAAATACTTACCTGGTTGCGCGATTAAGTGCGATAAAAAACAGATAACACGGAATGTCCACTGATGCCTTTTTCCGCTTCCGCTGTACGCTATAAAGATATATATATATACTTTATAGATATATCATAACTCTTCGTCTGCTCTCTGCTCCTAATATTTTCATTTAAGGTTAGGTAAATGCTAACCTTCAATGATCCAGCATCGAGCCGCTGTGACGGCGCCGATTTCCATAGAATATTAAGAATATTAGTTTTGATTAACGATTCATAGTGTATATTATATTGATAGTAAAGTATAAAGAATTTTTAGATAAACATTGATTTTTAAGTGAAAAAAGTAAAAATGGAAGACCAAGCCTGTCCGAGATGCAAGACCACAAAGTACAGAAATCCATCGTTAAAGTTGATGGTGAACGTTTGCGGTCACACTTTATGCGAGAGCTGCGTCGACTTGTTATTTTTAAAAGGTACAAACGTTGTTCATTAAATGCACCGAGGGTATTGTTCATTTTTTATCGCATAACTTTATTTTTTTAGGCTCCGGATCTTGTCCGGAATGTAGCACAGCACTGAGGCGAGTGAACTTTAGGGTTCAGCTCTACGAAGATGCCTTGGTCGAGAAGGAAATCGACATCCGTAAGAGGATACTGAGAGATTTTACGAAAAAGGAAGAGGATTTTGCCACCCAGCGCGAATACGACGATTACCTGGAGGAAGTGGAGAACATAATATTCAATCTTGCCAACAACATCGACGTCATGGAGACCAATAGGAAAATTGAGCAATACAAGAAAGAAAATAAAGAGCAAATTGTGAAGAGTAAGACCAAGTTGGGTAGAAAGGAGAACGAGCTGGCAAAGATTATCGAGTTGGAGAAGTTGGAGCAAGAGGAGAGGAAGATTGAACTTGCTAAAGAGGAGTTGGAGTTGAAAAAGAAGAAAATCAGAGAGAAGGAGGCTCTAATAGACGAGCTCATGTTCTCCGACAGCGATGCAAAGAGCATTGTCAATCAGTTTGCATCTGCTGTTCAAGCTACAAAGGAGGAGAGTAAGTTAATTTCCAAAGCCTCAGGATTTAGTACAGGAATTAAGTTCAAGGGTAGCTCGAGCTTTCTACCAGTGCCTAGGGTTGATGATGGACCAGCCTACAGATACACTCCTCTCAGTCAAGAAATCGAGGGACCAAATCCACCTGGCTGGAACGAGATTCTCACGCAAGGATATATTACCCATGTCAGGGCTGAGAACGCTTGTGAAAAGGCAGGTGGATTTGTTGGTAATATAGCTTGTTTGAGAGCACTGCAGGAAGCCATGGCTGGCTTGTATCACAATCCAACCAAGCAATCTGTAGAAATTCCAGAGGAGGCATGATAGTGATACCTAATATAAATTTGTTTTTTTTTTTTAAATTCATAAAAAAAAAAAAAAAAATCACAGAGCATTGTTTACAGTTGAAAAATGATTAATTTAATTATTCAAGTAAAAAGTGAACAGACAAAGGGTTAAAAGAAGAGTATGAAGTCAGTGATTAAACAAATGGCAAGTGTTTATTAAACATCGCGCTATTAAAGTAACTGAGAACTTAAAAATAATATTTATGGACCTAACTTAATTTAAATTGCTGTTCATTGCTGGAATATATCCGGTGATAGGTTGACAATTTTTTTAATGAGGAAATTTTCTATTACTGCTTTGGCTAAAAACAAAAAGTTTACTCATTATTTGGCAAACAATTGATGACTAATGTTAATCAATCACAATTCAAATGATACCTGTTGTTGCATTCTTGAGAATAGCTGCTTTATAAGCATTGATTCCGTGTACATTGGTTATCGTTATATCAGCTCCCTTTTCCAAGAGCTCATAACAAACGTGCGGATGATCACCTTGCGCTCCATAAATCAAAGGTGTATTCCCCTCCTATTTATAAAAAAAGTGTGATCGATTAATTATACTATTTTTTTTACTTTTTAAGCCCATACATGTAAATAAAAGTGTAAAATAAAACTATTTAAGTGATTAAAAAAAAAATTTTTTTTCAATTTTGCAATTATCCGTACAATAAACTCACATCTTCGCATGCATTTGGGTTGGCACCATGATTTAACAACAATCTAACAAGATCATGGTGACCAGAGGCAGCAGCAAAGTGCAGAGGTGTTTGACCCTGTGATCCTTTTTTATTTTGATTTGCCCCAGCTTGCAACAACAATCTTGCACTGCTCAATTGTCCATAACCAGCTGCCCACATCAATCCAGTCAAACCATTATCATCCAGAGTATCCACAGAGCCTCAAGTCAAAAATATATTTGAAATGAATAAATGTGTCTTCCAGGATGGGGTATATTTTCTCTGCATCAAAGTATAAACTACCTGCATGAATATTGTCAGCTGTTAGCTCACCCTGGCCAGCCATGGTGTAAAAAGTAACATCGCCTGTGCCATAGGGTAGCAAAATCTCTGTTTGCGTGTTTCCTCTTTGTAAATTTGTCAGTAAAGTTGGAGGCTACGATGTTTACAAAAATATAAATTAAAAAAAAACCAACCAGTGAAACTAGCAACAGTAATAATTATGTACCACTATAATTGTTTACCTTATACGGCTGAAATGCACTCTTCCTAGTTGCATCCTGCCAAGCACCAGGTGCCCAGTGTTTCTTGGTCTCTAAAGGCTCGGATTTGCAGCTCGACACGTTGACATTACCAGGCTTGCAAATCACTGGCCTTGGCCTAATTCCAATGGGCGATCCTGTGCTGTTGCCGGACAATATTCCAGTATTGGTATCCTGAGGACTGTGCGGAAACTCGTCCGTGAATTCAAAATCAGATTCCTCCTTCATGTCAGCGAACAAACAGCAGAAAAAAAAATTTATCCTCTGTCTGGCTCACATATCTCCTTTTTCTCTTCAACACAAAACAAAAATTGAATGATGATGTTTTTAATTTTTTCCTTCCCGCATCTGTGGCACAGGATCCAGTTGTCAAGTGCGATACTTGCGTCCGTAAATACTGTTTTGTTTATGTATACATATATGTACAGTACGAACATTTGTTTACATATATATATATAGCTGTGCGTGGGCGTATGCGCGCAAATGCAGTCATGTGGTGTCTGCTGGGACGGCGACAAGCATGGCGGCCATAATAAAAGGTGCAGCATCCCAATAAACACAACTCGTCATATATTTACCTCGTAATCACCTTCACTTATAGCTCGTTAAATTAAGCACTGTTGAATCACGTAAATAGTTGAATGTTAATTTAAGTGTGAAAATACGATAAGATAAGCTAATTGTAATACATCGGTTTTTGTGTATGTTTTTTTTTTTTTTTTCTTTTTTTTCCACGACCGACGTGCCGATGCAGATACCGGAGAAATTTGGAGCAGGCTCTTTGATCATCGGCCGTTCGTTCACGGCGAAGTCACGTTTTTCCTGCGAGAGTTTCAGGTAATCCGTTGTTCTTTGTTAAAATTACGAGCCAAGGAATACCAGTGTTACTACATTACACGCAAGCACATTGTAGGACCGAAGGGACGACAGAGAAGTGTCACGTTTGTTCAAGAGCCTAGAGTACTCGTCCGAGCTCGGGCAGAGCCAGTTGGACAGGGCCTTGCAGCTAGGAGATGAGCATCTGCCGAGTTTGAAAGTCAACGTCGACGTGGCGATTAGTATGTGCGAGAGTGTTTTACAAAAGGAGTGCAAATTCGATAGTGTAAGTGTTTGAAGGATAAATTGTGCATGATTGGCTGATTTTTTTTTTTTTTTTTTTTTTTTTTTTTCAGTTCTTGATTTTACTTTTTATTTTAGACCAGTAAATTGGAAAAAAATCGAGGAACAAGGAAAAGCGAGTGGAAAAAGTTTATCAATGATATGACTGACAAGTGTGCTAAGGTAGACGAAGAGTTTCTGATCAAAGAGAAAGAACTGCAGGGTTTTTATGCCGATCTGGAAGAAAAGTTGCACATTAAGTCTTAATTGCAGTGTAGCACTGCCTAATCATGCCAGTAGAAACTATCGAGGATCCGTACGTTAAACTGAAACTTACGCAAAAACTAATCGACTTTATAGTCAAAAATGTTAAAAATGAAAAGAACGTGCCCCATAACATTAAGACATTGAAAAACTGTGCTCAAAATAAGCGTGCAGACTGTACTTTGTCGTTGAAAGATATCAAGTGGCTGAAAACTTTTCTGACAGAACAGTCAAACGGTAAGAAAAAAGTTAATCTTCACGAGCTTTTGGAGGGAGTTGATGTTCAATTGCCTCAGCCAAAGATTACACCGAGAAATCCGGATTTGGAAGCTAGGATAAAAAAACTAAGAGCCCAACAAAATAACAGGGATTACAGGGCTATGACCAAGAGTGTGGATAATACTAGAAAGTATTTGCCAGATGATTCTCTAGCTTACCAGAGTAAGTTAACATAATACAATAATGTAATACTTGTGTGCATTAGCAATCATGACGTAATTTCTGTTTTTTTCCAGTGAAGGCCATTAATAAGCAACTGATTGCTGTATTTACATTTGTTGTGACTGTAGCAGCTGGTTTTGCATTTGGTTTCTGGGGTATATTTTGGGAAACAGAAGGTGTGGACCTAGGGTTTAGATTGCTGATAGGAATAATATGTGCTTTAATAATAGCACTCGCTGAAATTTACTTCTTGGCAAAAAGCCTCAGTGAAGATTATGATGAATTACCTGCATCTCAACCTTTGTCCAAGAGACCACATCAAGATTAAATCCTCTACTTAAACGTATGATAAACTTTAATATCAATTTATTCAGTGCGCATAATTTTTGATAGTTCTATATACTGTAGGTACGATTAAGCGTTGAAATTCAAGATAAAAATCATTGTAAATCTTGAATGAAAAAAATCGCATTTTGCGTTTATTTTATAAATTTCTTAGAATTTATACGTTATTATAATTTAGTAAAAAAATGTTACTAACTGAATTTTCATACAAATTTATTCTTAAGAGCTATTATAATTATTTGTACCGTTGAATTCTAAGGGTTTCCATAGAAATAAAAAGAAACTTTCCTATTACAAATCTAATTGAGTGATCTTAAAAAATATTGAATAAATAACATGTTTTCATCTGTTACAATAACATTGTATGCAAGCTTACCATAATCCAACTTTCAAGGTAAAAAAAAAAAAAAAATTGATCAAGATTCTTTGAGCTTACCATCAACACTTTGTACAATTCGTAGCTTTAGTTTCTTCAAAAAATCAAACCACATAATTACACAAGACTTAATAATTTTATAGATGGAAAAATTATGTCTTTGTATCCTCATCACTGTTACTCTCACTTTCTGAAGAATCATCATGGCCATTTTTTTTATCACTGGCACTGTTACTACTGTCCGACGTGTTCCCGTTTTCAACTTTATCACTGTCAGAGTTAGATTCACTGTCGGATTGACTATCACTGTCTGAATCTGACGAAGACTCTGAGTTTTTCTCAGCCATCATTTCCTTAAACTGTCTGACTGTAATTTTCCTTGGTAGAGTTTCTCTTAAAAACTCCAAAGCGTCGTTGGTTTGCACAACCTCAGCCAAGTGTTTGTAGTCTAAGGTACTTGCCTTGTTTGACTTTCGATGAGCTTCTTCTGACAGAAAGTGAATAAATAGCTCCTGAAAATAAATTAGGATTGATAAGATATTGATACAAAGTTGATCTTTTATTATTTAAAACGACTTACAGTTGCTTTTGCTACTGAAAATAAGCAGTCTTGTCCGATAGCCTCAACCTGTGGAGAGCTTTTCATAATAGTCTTAACTCTGGATATAGGTAACCTAAGATCTTTGATTGCCTTTGGCGGGGATGTCTGATGAGAAGTCATTTTAAGAGTGTGTCCAATTATTGATTGATGAACTTAACCTTTCAAAAAAATTTTGATCTTTAATTGAATTAAAAACTCTTTTATCTATAATACTATGACACATTACATGAACAAAAACATAAATCGTATAACGCAATTACCGTTCAAAGAAAATGTACTTCTGTCTTCTGTCGTAACCGTATAGTTGTTGTTATAAGTGCTTAGTTCCACTATAAAAATACTTGGTTTGAAAAAAATTTGTGTGGATTGCAAATACTACAATAAACAAACAACAATCGCCTTGCGTGTATACATTACACTAATTGTGCGTTAGTTAAGAATTTAAACTGAAAAACCACCTGAAAAGAACTTAAGAACTTCAAACAAGAACTAAGATGGCGCTTTGAGTTGCATATGCATGTGCATGTGCATGTGTTAAATTATGTTTATGTTTTCAGATTTTCAGCTTCTGCTTTAATTTTTTTTTTTTTTTTTTTTTCCAGTGAACACAATAACTGCATTCAATTTTTTGGATACAGTTATTTTTTTGACAATTTCAATCATCAATAATTAAAAATGTTAAAATTGTTCACTTTTTTAATTTTTCGCGGTAAAACACAAAGTTGGGTAGGGGGAGAAAGAGGTCTGTTCCGTACCTTTCCCTTTTTTTTCGTTAAAGATTTTTGTGAGTATTATTAAAACAATTACATGACCAGCAATATTTTTTTGTTTTGCATCATAATCCAATCACGAATCTACAAATATAAGATTTTATGAAAATAAACCACATTGAGAATAAAAAAATTTTTGGCGAATGCCGAAGTGCGTGAAATTGAAAACGAACGAACCAAATGTCACATTTTTTCTCTCTGGCATGCAAGCAGCACTTTAGGCGGGAGAAACTGAAGCAATACACACAGCAATGTAGTGACTCACAGTTCACAGTTTAGTGTGCGTGTGGTTTTCTCTCTCTCAACGATTTGTGGGTCAGCAATTCGCAAGTTGCGAAAAAATTTAATTAACTTTTGATACAAACGTGACTTACTTTTTCAAAGTTGATTGAATCAAAAAAAAGAATGAGTGATACCGAAGACTACGAGGCGATCCGCCAAAAAAACATCGCCGAACGCAATGAATTTGTAAGTTTACCATATTAATAATACTGAACAAAATTATTTCTGAACGACATTAAAGTGATAATTATTGGTTGTTTGAGCAGATGAAACAATTCTTAAAAGACATTGGTGAGGACATCGAAGAGTTCAAGAAACTGGAAAAAAACAAGCCAATAAGCCATAAAGACAAGGAGAACAGAACACCGACATCAAAGAAACGAAAACGGAGTTCAAGCGATCAAAAATTTACTAGGACGAAATCTGTCAGGCTTGAGTTCACCAGAAAGTACAATACAAGAAGTGGAAAAAGAAAGCTGGAGAATGGAGAGAACGAGGAGACGGACATACAGGATCTGTACAATGACAAGGACATTATTGTTTCTGAAAAAAAATCTAGCTTGAAGGTAATGTTCCCGTGGTCTAGGCCTGTACAGAGGGACCTCGACTTGATGAATTTAGACTTTAGCGACAATGATGACGATGAAGAGGATCACAGTGGATCTAACAGCGAATTGTTTCGGCCCAAGAAAAAAAGAGTCGTTAATATTTCAAAGTCTTCGTACGACCCTAGCACTATTCCTTCTCCTGATGAGATCACTGAGAGGATGTTGAAGGGTATTGCTGTCAAGGCTACTAATAAAACTTACGATGCTGTAAATGGGACATCCTGTCATCAATGTAGACAGAAGACTAAGGATACCAAGACTGTGTGCAGGTCTGGAGAATGTATTGGCATCAGAGGACAATTCTGCGGGCCTTGTCTGCGTGGAAGATATGGAGAGTCTGCACACGAAGCTCTTAAAGATCCAGTAAGTATTATAATCGTATTGACTATATTTTATATTATAAACTAACAAGTCTCTTGAATCATTAATTATATTTTTTTTTTTTCGTAACAGCACTGGGCTTGTCCACCATGCAGAGGTCTGTGCAACTGTAGTATCTGTAGAACAAAGAACGGTCAGCGACCAACTGGTATTTTAGCTCCGATCGCGAAAGAGGAAGGCTACAACTCTGTTAAGGATTACTTGGAAGCCTGTGAAGATTAATGCTTGCATGATTTATTGATTTTTTTACTTGTTTTTGTCAAAAGTTTAAGATAAATTATTGATGTCTGTTCAAGAGACGGATATATTATTCGATCCCAGATACTATTTTTGTAAAAGAAAAATCATATTGTATGTATATAAACTTGTAAAATGTGATATGCCGTGGTAAGCTCAACCGACCTTACACTTTTTAAAGTTACCCATAATTGTAAGTAATAATTTTATAATCTTATTGGATTTGTATTTTCAGTACTCATTTCAACTGAATATTCTGTTACATTTGTGCTTTTTTTCTTTTTACACATTTATATTGAAATCAACCTGTCCAATAAACAAAAAAACAAAAAAAAATGCAGCATCTAGTCGTTAAATATGTTATCTCCCCACCTCTGCACTGTTTTTTTAAAAATATCGCACTGCGCTCATTGTCGCCACTACAACAACAAAGAATCGCACAATACGGCGTGCGCAGAGTTGCACAGCCTGAGTCGTTATTGACGCACCGTCTGCCTCTCCGCTCTGACGTCGGCCCAGCCCTTCTTCGCCCGAAAATTTCAACCGCACAGCACGTTACGAGCCGCGTGTCGATCGTCAAGCCCAAAAGTAAGGTAATTCAATTATTTTTTTCATCATCCATCGTAATTTCTAAGCTCCCGATCGGTTTAATTGCTCGGACAGCGCGGGATTCACGCGAGAACGTAATTTTCTGCGGTCAAAAAGTCGACCGATCGATAAAGCACATGGTATACGTTGATGCTGTGTATATATATATATGTATATTCACGTAATTTTTGCGTTCTTCTCTATAAATAAACAATAGCTCGAGCGAGGACGGTTCGGATATTTTTAACGATTTCACGGCCTTGAGTTATGATTAATGCAAGGATGATGGTGCTGGTTACGCACTTTGCGATTTCGCCACCTAACCTACGTACCTATATGCTTGCTGTGTATATATATGTATCTTAATACAGTAGTACACGTATGATATGTGCACATAGTTCAGCAGAATCTGTTTCCGCGTATTTAATCACTGAAAAGTATATACATATTTAAATGTGAATTACACATTATATATATCATATTTTTAACTCCCATTTTGTAGGCTTAATGCTAAGAGTTCATCGACAGATTGTACATTAGAAGTTGTCTCAAAGATTTTTTTCTAATGCGGCAAGTGTAAAATTAGCACGGATACATCGTTTGGTTTTCTATTGTAGGCTCTTCTTATGGTTCTTAATCATGTCGACGTTTAATGGACTTCTTCAAGAAATTCCGGGCATCTCGATCGATTGCTTCGAAGGGGATAACTTGCAGTCCTCTAGTTATTTTTTAACGCATTGCCATACTGATCACATGAGAGGACTGTGTTATGACTTCTTTGATCACTTGGCTAAAGATGATAAGCCTTTTTACTGTAGTCACATAAGCAAATCTTTTTTGATAAATAAGTATCCGAACTTGGACTCTAAATTTTGTGACAAACACATTTTTGAATTGCCTATGGATGAAACGAGAATCTTAACTTATAACTATCATAATGTAGTAATGACGCTAACAGTGTGTTGTGTATCGTCTGGACATTGTCCTGGAGCTGTGATGTTTCTTTTTAATTTTAATAATAAAAGAATTTTGTATACCGGTGATTTTAGGATAAACAAAGAAGATTTTCCAAAGTTAAAGTCATTGCATTACGGTAATGCCACTCAACTTTTGCCACTGCCCATTGACAAAGTTTATTTAGACACAACTTTTTTGAACTTAAATTTTTTGGAATTCCCTTCTAGAACGGAAAGCTCCAAAGAGTTGTGTTTAGCTGTTAAAGATTGGATTGACAAAGATCCTAGAAATGTCGTTATTTTAGAAATATCAGCTCTGTATGGTAGTGAGTTCATTTACATGGAACTTAACAAAAAATTAAATAAAAAAATTCATGTGAAAGACCACGTGTATAGAGTTTACAGCAGAATGAGTATACTCGCTGATTGCGTTACTAATTTAGGTGAAACTACTCCAATCCATGCATGTACGAATAAAAGCTTTCTAAAACCAGTAGGGCTAAAGTGCAGAGAGGATGTTCAATCCCAAAACATTTTAACAATAATTCCATCTGTTCAAAAGTGGGCTGGGAAAAATACAGCGGTCATCATTGAGTGGGATAAAGTTAAAAAACAGACGAAAAACGTTTGCTACTCGACACATCCTTCATATAATGAATTGAATTCTTTTATCATGTATTTTAAACCCAAAGAAATTTTTCCATGCGTATGTCACGAAACTGAAAAGCAAAATATTAATTATTTATTAGATAAAATAATGTCCGAGGTGCATGGTACTAAGGATGTTGGTGATAGCTCTAATCCTAGTTTACATTTTTCGAAACATAAAATGTTTAAAAAATCTATTAATAAATCTGATCTTCTGAGTGATGATGATGACAGTGACGATTCTTGATAAGACTGATGAATTTATTTATTTTATTAAAACCTTAAAATATAATTCGTTTTATAAATTGTAATGAAATCAAATGACTGATACGTGTATTTTTGGATTTTATGTGTCTTATTAGTAATTACAAATGTCATGCAGAAAAATGGATTATAACTTATTGATTTATTTTATTTATTACGCAATATTTATTTAATTATTGACCGTTCATTTATTAATTGTCATAGAATGCTTTTGTTTTGATTTAAGATAACTTTTTACTTTTATGAATAATAAAAATGAAATTATTTTACATGTATGTAGTATAATTTATTATCAGCCCTTTTTCTATTACTTTCTAGCTCTAAATCAAACTAAAAATGGCAGCTGATTCGTGCAGTATCTCAAAAGACAAAGTCTGGGTTGACAAATCATCCTATGACAAAGCTGAGTGCCTGTATCAAGAGAAACTAGGAAAGGTAAACTTTATCTATTTGATTTTCCAATTTTATAATCAAGATCGTTTCATCATTTTTAATTTCTCATTTTTTATTCACAACTACATGATTGATCATTATATTTCTAAAAATTAAAATTCAATTACTTTTTTCTATTTTGGTTTGTAGTATTTTCAGCTATTTTTTTTAACCTATCGAACCTTGTCAAACTAACTTGAAATGCTAACATTATTAATAATTGCTTTGGGGGAATATCTGGTGATAGTATTGTTTAAGTGTGTAATTTTCTGTTGTGTGGGTGTGTCCGATTTAACATACATAACTGATGGTTACTAACAATTCGAAAAGAACACAATTTCATTTATTTAATACATTATCACAAGAACTGTTGGATCAATTATATTTTTTAGTTTATGTGATATCCAATATTAAAATGTCAAATAACAGTCTTTTATAATATTGATTTTTTAAGTTCAAAACAATTGGTTTTTAATTTTTTTTTTTTAAATTTTGTAAATTAATCAAACCATTCTTGAAAATTTACGTTTTTAATTTATTAATGCTTATAAAACTCTAATTAAAGACTCTTGATGTCAGTGTTGCTTAAAAGACAAAATAATGACACAAAAGGATGTTTATAGTAACATAATATCAGGTAGTAGATGTATATAATTTCACCAAAAAAACTTTTTATATAAATGTGGTGCAGGACGTACTACCTCAGAAACCTTTGACAGGGGATGATTCACCTCTTGGTGTCACCAACTCTACCAAAAAATCCAAAAAATCTACCAATAAACAAAACAGTATTACGACAAGTAATAATGACTCCAATAACTCCGAAACAATCAAAAGTAGTAAAAAGAAAAATAAGAAGAAGGAGGCTAAAGTTGCCGAACCGCTTCTTGATACCGTCGCGATTAAAATCGAAGAGTCAGAAATATCGCAGGGAAGCGTTAATGAAACGCCTACCACTAGTAATAAGAAGCTGAAGGCCAAAGAGGCTAAAGAGGAAAAAAATAAAGCTGATAAAAAACAGAAAAATTCAGATCAGGATAAGCCTGCGATTGTTATTCAAGAGAATAAAGGTCAAGAGACCAACCAGGTACTAATTATTGACGTACCGAATTTGTTGAGAGGAAATATTTGTTTGTGATTTTTTGCAGCTTCACATACATTTTTTTAAATTGTAAAATCTCACATAGAACAGTTTTATTTTAGACACATTACTCTCAATTTTACGTTTTAGTTACTAAATTTATTTTGAATGTGATATTGTCTACATTATGTTCAGTTTTTGTGATAGTGTGTACTGTTAAAAAAAAAATTTCTATGACTAATTTTAGTTTTTATTGCATGACTGCCTCCTTCACCCATGCAATGAAATGTACCTTTTCATATTATTTGCATGACCTATTTTTAAGTTTACTAACAAAATGTAATTTTAAATAAAGAAAGCTATAAATACAATTAGTATCCATTAACGTTCACTGGCACTTCATGGATAATTTAACTAATAGCTTTTAATTTTTTCAAAATACTTACAATAGTTAATACAACTATTGTAATGCACCAGTATTACATTAAATTTTGCATGATTTTAATGTTATTTTATAAATAATAGTATACTAATAGTAACTAGCTGTAATTATGGTGGTGAGTAATACTTGTGATATTGATAAATATAGGGAGGCCAGTTTTCTGCAGGAAGCTTAGCCAGTGAGGTTGCCAAGGCTCGTGCTCACATCAAACAGTCCCTGCAGTGTGTAAGTACAATCTTTTTTTTTTCTCATCTTCGTTATTACAGGGGATTAGTTTTTATTCCGTACCAGCTTATTAAATTAAAGTGATTCTGCATAATAGTGCAATAATTCAAGATTAAACTTTATTTCCATAATTTTATAACTTTTGCGAAAGTTTTTATTACATCAAAACGTTGATTACCAGTAATGTTTACATAGGTTATACATGGCTTTACTAAAATCAATTTATATTACAGATGGATGGTATTGCTGCACTAGCTGGACTTGATAGTGATTTCTCGACGCGGGTTGTTACTATCGAAAAGCAAAACCAGGATCTCAGAAACAGTACGTATCTCGCAAAAAAACTAAACAATACGCTCGTCTTATCACACAATCATCAATCACTTAGTTCAGATGTTGATAAAATGTCAATTGATTAGATTATTGAACAAAACTCAGTTTTTTTATTTTTAGTGATTTCATATTTTAAGGAATTTAAAAAAATTTTTTTTCTTTTATCCACAACGAAAAATTTTTCGATCAAGAACAGTAAGAAAAATATTCTTTAAAATGCATGATTGCTTGCAATTAATTTTTTGTACGTAATAATCTATATCTGGAAATAAATACAATTCATCATAAATATCATTTTTATTTCATGTTTCAATTTGTCATCAATCTTAATTTATAAAAATTTCTAATTAGCCGTCCAGGAGCTTATGAACCATGTCAAAAAGCTGGAAAGTCGTGTTAAAGAATTAGAAAGCAAATGTGGCTCTAAAGGAACCCCAGCCCCACAAATCGCTGTTTGTCCTGCTAAGAAGCCCGCTCTTCCCAAGAAAGAGGAGAAAAAAGAAGAGAAGAAAGACGATGATGAGGATGTAGATCTATTTGGCTCAGATTCAGAGGTAAACATAAGTGTATGAAAAGCGTAAGACAATAAGTATAATAAAATCAAACGTCAAAGTTAAATTCTAAAAAAAGGACAGAATAATAATGAAGTGAAGAAAATTAAAGGTTTCACACCAGATATTCCCAAAACTAAATATATAATTTACACAAATTTTTTTAACAACCATAATTCACCTCATCTTCAAGTTTCAGTTTATACGTAAATTTTACTTTTTTTCACGATTTTGAGTTCTTGCACTTAAAAGTAAACAACGAGATCTAAGAGTATTCATTATTATTGAAAAAAAATTCATTTCATACTTTTTCTTTATTTTAATACATTTCATTGTACAATTATAATTTGGATTTTTTTTTTAATAATCAGTCCATCATAATATTATTTTGATACATTAGGGAGAAGATGCGGAAGCGCAAAAGGTCAGAGAAGAACGCCTGGCAGCCTATGCAGCCAAGAAGTCAAAAAGTGAGTCTTGATACATAAACAATTGTTTGCGATACTGTGTTAAAATAACGCTTACGTACTATGTATTTTTTTTATTACAGAACCAGCTATCATTGCCAAATCGAGTTTAATTTTGGATGTTAAGCCATGGGACGATGAAACTGACTTGAAAGTCCTAGAAAACGAAGTGCGGAAGATCGAAACGGATGGTCTTTTGTGGGGAGCATGTAATTATTATTTTAAATAATTTTAATATTGTTAATCATTTTTGTGCAAATACTTTATTTAAAATCAAATTCTTTGTTTTTTTAGCGAAACTTGTACCTGTTGCTTACAATATTAAAAAGCTCCAGATTACCTGTGTTGTTGAAGATGACAAAGTCTCCATCGATTGGCTGACTGAACAAATTCAAGAAATCGAAGAATATGTCCAGAGTGTTGACATTGCGGCCTTTAACAAAATTTAAATCCAACTGATTGATTAATTCTCAAAATAAATCTCATTTTTAAAAAACTTGAACGTTGTCTTATGGAAAGTGGGACTCATAGTGCCATTTGTTTAATGTTATTTCATTCCACTTACGATACCAGACCATCAATACAAGTTTTGCAATATCGAACAAAATTTTAATAAACAGTCTTTTAGACATTAATGATTACATACTCTTGAACATAAAATTAATATGTGCAATCATAACGTTGTTTAAAAAATTATTACGTATATTGATAAAGTTACACAAGAGTACTTTAAGTCATGGAGAAACCTGTCAAAATATATTTTTATTTGGATATATTTATGTACTTGTGGTAATTAGTTACAAAAAAATTCACACAAATTTCTTTCAATGCTATCCAATAATCGTGTTTATGCACAAATAGCTTTAAAATCGTTTGATGTTCCTTAGTACTTAAATAGGACATTATCAAAAGTAATTTCTTTTAATAATGTGGTAAAGTTATGAATATAAATCTGCTTAAATATAGTTCAGTATAAGACAGTTTTGATACACAATTAATTGTTTATTAAAAACTTCTTTAAATATTTATTGATTTAATGTGGACTTGTTTATGTTGTTCGCGCATTGAGTTCCTTGTTTGTGTAGTGAAAAAGCAATTATTATCAGTGGCTGTATTAAACAATTAAAATTGGAATCAAAAATTTGTTTCAGTTAATACAAACCTAATCCACATCCTAGTCTATAATTTTAGAAAATTTGTATTTTTAATTGTGTTGGAAGATTAAAATCTTCACGGCCTTTAGACAAAATAATGATAATTTTCTAAAATACAAAATAGCATTCAATGATTACTTATATGATTTTAAATTTTTCAAAATTGTACTTTGATGATAAGTTATCGACAGTGACTGAATGACGTCACATCCTGAAATCATCACGTCAAAAATTATATGTCTGCTCTTTTTCTCAAGTCCAAATCATAACACACGTACAATTCACAAGTGCAAAGTAAAGGCTGTGTTTTTGTTTAATTTGACAAGTTTTTTAACACTTTTTAGTCAAAATGGCGATGGCAGTACTTCAGCGGCGCGCCAATGTAAGTGATTATACAAAATATATTTATTTACAACAAAGCAAACAAATTTTTTCTCAATACAATTTTACCATAACCTCAATACGGTCGTGGTGTTTATTTCTCATCAATCTTTCGCTAAGTAAAATATTTAATAAAAATTAATGTATCATTAAATGTACTTTAGTATTACTTGAAAAAAATCCTCTGCAACGTTTACTAATCATTGAAAACATTGTTATTTTACAATAATTTCAGGTGCGCTTGCCGCCAGAAGTAAACAGAATCTTGTATGTTAGGAATTTGCCATACAAAATTACTGCAGAAGAGATGTACGACATTTTTGGCAAATACGGTGCTATCCGTCAAATCAGAGTGTAAGTGCTCAATTGACATTTGAGTGTGTAAAAAATATGTCATCAAAAATATCAAAATGAATTTTACTTTGTAGAGGAAACACTGCAGAAACGAGAGGGACAGCATTTGTTGTCTATGAAGATATCTTTGATGCAAAGAATGCCTGTGATCATCTCAGTGGTTTCAACGTGTGTAATAGATACTTGGTAGTTTTATATTATCAACCAAACAAAGCTTTCAAGAGGGTCGATGTTGACAAGAAGCTGGAAGAGATTGACAAACTTAAGACAAAGTACAACCTGGGGGAAGAGAAAAAATAAAATGACTTTTCATTTTGCTGATAACAAGAACAAGTTTTTGGCAAAAGTGATCCAACTGACATAAATTTAAGTCCAAATTTTTATTTATCAATTAGATAGTTTTAATAATTTTATATGTATGTATGTATGTATATATATAAATATCTAAGAGTACACATCAATTAACGAAATAATAGCCTTACTCAATGTTCGAATAAGATTTTTATAATAAATGTAAGTTCTACTTATTAATTTCTACATTTTTTGCGCATCTTTTGAACACCTACTAGTGTGTATTCATTAGGCTCACACAATGTAATTTTGAATACCATACTAGCTATGTGAAAAGAGAAGGAAAGATAAGTTGACTTTTGATGCTGATGCAAAATGTCTTACGAGTGTTGCGGTGATGGTCGTCGCGCCGGCGAGACCTTCACTGATGCCCTGAACGGAGCTTTCAATCACATGGTGGAGCTTCTACAGGGAGATAATGTACCACGTCATTTCACCACGGAAGGCATTGTTATCAGCCTTATGGTGATTCTCTGCCTTTTCATAGTCGTGCGCTTTTTTCGACCTTGCTCTTCAAGAGGTTAGGATTTTACGCAAATTATTTTGAAAATAAAGCATTTCTCGCAATTTTGTAGGAAAATTTATTTTTTTGTAGAGCAAAGCATTGCAGAA
Source organism: Copidosoma floridanum (assembly GCF_036245765.1). NCBI lineage: Eukaryota > Metazoa > Arthropoda > Insecta > Hymenoptera > Encyrtidae > Copidosoma > Copidosoma floridanum. The sequence continues at coordinate 5,308,220 of NW_028321889.1, read as the reverse complement.
AAATGAAGATACATGTAAAATAAGTTGCTTTTTAGAATTTCGATGGGCTTTTTGCGATTTTAATTTTATTTTCATAATGCAACAAATGTAAATACTTAAACAAGATATTGTTACAATAAGTAAAATTATTAATTTTGTTGGAAACATTAACGTGTTAGTACAGGATGTGTAATGAGCTGTTACATACTACATCTACAATCACAAATATATAATATAATTGTATTGTATTAGAGTTCTGTGTAATAGGGAATTTTACTCCCGTTAATCAATAAATATAATAAAAAAGACGTGATGATGGAGAAGTGATATGCATACAGCATCAGAAATGGAGCGCGCGAGAATAAGCTAGGATATGTTTAAACGAAGTCAAAGAATGCCGGTCTCAATATATGTTATTCGATTTATTGTTTTTGATCTGAAATGACATCAGCACTCGAATTTAATGGACAAAAAAAAAGAGCATTCTTTCAATTCTTCAAGATTTGTTAAGTTCCAATTATGTATGGGCCAACTGTAGAGGAAAGTAGTGAACTTTTCTTCCCTGAACCCACCCACAACAATTATACGTACTGCGTATAATTTACCCTCGTTCAAATGGAGATATGTTTTGTCGGATAATTCGGTGTTCCACTTTTTACTGTTACATTTCCCATTGATGCAGACCAGATTTTTCGATTTGTTTTCGACCACGTTACTTTATTCATAAATATTGTTAATTTTATCTCCTTATCTTCATCTCTTCAAGAACCAGATTACAACTATTTTCTTTGTAATAATTTTTTTCTTTTTTTTATTCTATACAAGATTTTCGTTTCGTGGTAATGAAAATAAATGGGAGCTTTGCTGGGGTGCTATGTTGTCGGATGAAATTAGAAAAAACAATAAGGCCGTGCGCAATTAATTTTTCTCGGGTACGGAAAAAGATGTATTTTCTTGCATGTACTAAAATGGATTAAGAAAATGTAAGATTAATAACAATTTGTATAAAAGTAGATAAACTTTATTGTACAGGCTTTGTCACACAAATGATCCCTTATAATCATACGAAATAAGAAAAAAAAAAAATTGCAAAATACTTCTAATTATAAATAATCAGTGAATAAAACCTACGACAGTATGGGTAAATCAACAATAATACTAACGCACTATCATCATTTATACTTCAATTAATTTAACATGTACTTTTACTAGAATTCAATCAAGTCCAAACAGCGTTTTTTTCTTCAGAGTAAAAAAATCTTCAAGTATATGGTGAAATGAAAATTGTTTAAAGTAATAACTAGATTTCAGATTCATTTTAATTCTTGGGCTCGCTTATTAATAAAAAGAAAAAAAACAAGCTTCCTCACCGCGGAACGTATGTACAAAATGAAACGACAATACACCATATAAATCAACCCTCATATCCTCGCTACTCTTACTTTCTTGCAATAAACTAACTTGTTTAGACTCCCATCGATTAAAACGCGGTCAAGTAGTTTCTGTAGAAATATTGTACCGTTTAATTTGTATGAAAAAGACTGATGAAACTCATATTTAGATGTTGACAGGACTCGACAAAACATAAGCATAGTTAACAATTTTTTGACGAAAACAGTTTTATTGTCTATGTGTGAAAGCATATTTTGATGATAATACTCGGCGTCAAGTTTTGAATTTCCAGCTGAAAGAGTGTTAAGATACAAAAAAACCGTAATATCAAACGTTTTATGAATAAAACTGAAACTTTTTATCATCACAAGTCTTAATTATCATTTATACAGAACTACTTCGGTAAAATATGCCTATTTAGAAACAATAAAAATAGTTGGCTTTAAGAATAGAAAAAAAAATTTCACATATCATTAAACTTTGATGATGAACTTACTATTTTCATCTTGTTCTGGATGTTCCTTAGTAAAAAAGTTTAAAAAATTTCTAAAAATGCTTAATATATTATAAAGTTGCCTTTTTTATACATTATTTTAAATATGGTAATTTGCGCAAACTATTTATCTTGCAGAGGAGGAGCCATCCGAGCAATCGATTTCGAATTGAGCAGGCTGACCTTACTATGAGCGTAACTTAGACACTTGGCGAGTCCAGGAGAGCAACCATATTCCTGAATCGTTTTGAATCGGTAGGTTCTGAAATTTTTTTCCTGGTCTATGTAGGTAACTGCAGCCATGAGTGGGCACAGAATTATCTTTGTGTGATCTTGGAAGTTTATCTGGAATGAGGAATAAATTTTATACTTAAAATATAGTTTGTATTACCAAAAATCGTTTTTTAAATGTGACATGTACGTAGAAATCTAAATAATTCGAATAACAGTATTTTAAATATTGTTCTATTTTTTTTTTTTTTTTTTTTTTTAATACTGAAATTTTATATCTAAATTGTATCGTGCAATACAGTTTAATTGAACGCGCTTTCATGACGCACTTGTCAAGAAACTATAAGCTCATTAACACTCAAGGATTTAAATAAATTTAAATTTCAATACCAAGCATAAATTGTTACTGTACTCAACTATATTGCACGTAAAACATAATCTCACGTACCTGCAATGATCCGTTTGTCAGGAGCATCACGACAGCCGTCTGTGTCCTAAACCACTGATGCATATAGGGAGGTCTAGCGAGTGAATCGCTCTGATGGACAGCTACAGCACCACCGGCTTTCATAAGATGATCATTCATGTAGCGCAAGAAAAAGTTGAGAAGTTTCATTTTTTTGTCGAGGCTACGCGGGAAATCCTTAGTAGTGTAGTAGGCCTCTTCTCCCGAACGATCGATGTAGTGAATATTGTAATTGTTCGCAAGCATGATGAGGCGTGTGCCATCATTGTACATAACGCCAACACCATCATCCGATAATTGGTAGCCAAAGCCGTATTTGTCAGAGTAGTCTACCCATTTGCTCACCCAAACAAATGGTTGTGCGTTCGGGTCAGTCATTTCGTCTGAAACATGAGGTAACACTTGTGATTAGAAAATTTTTTATGACATGTTTATGAGTAATGTATCACGTAATGAGTTATGAATAAAGGGTTGACGGAAGGTTAATACAAGAGGAAGGAATAAAATTCGTGCCTGGGGTACGCCGAAAAAATCGAAATGATCTCTGGGGTACTGAAGAAAATATACAAATTTTAGGGTAAATTGTGGACAATACATTTCAAATATAAAAAAATAATCATACCGGTACTCGTTACTTCTTCTCTGGGCTTCAACTTTATAACTGTAAATAATTGATCTTCCAAAGACTTGAGCATCGAATCAATGTCGTGATCTGGCTGCTTCGAGTTAGTCTGACCAATCTTATTAGCATTGTGTGGACTTCCCTTCTTGAGCACATCCTCAATTTTAGGGCTGTTATTGTAATTCATTTCAGACAATGGTTTGCGACTCATGGGCTCAAGCATATCGAGACGAGGAGCCATCGTTAGACAAGAAGCTGGCAAACTGACTGGCATAAAACCTTCAAAAAAAGAAATGTATCAGTAATATCACCTGTACAGTAATGGCTAAATTTAAATAAAAATTCAAGAGATGAAAATTTACCAGACGAAAAGAAAGGATCTTTTAGTAGTTTAGCAACTGGTGGTCGTTTTGCTGGATTGCCTTGCAACATACTGGAGATCATGAATATTGCAGGTGTATTCAGCAAGTGCTGTGGCACTTTGTAATTGACTTGTTTGATTCTGGCATACGTTTCTTTTAAGCTGGATGTTTCAAAAGGTGGTTTGCCCACTAACAATGTATACATGATACATCCAATGCTCCAAATATCGACTTCGTAGGAATGACCTGATTTAGTTAAGATTTCTGGAGCAATATAATTCGGAGTTCCGCACAGAGTCCTGAACATAATTTATGCAAAATTATATAAGGCAAGTAATGGATAGTTTATTGGATTAAAAAAAATGCTGTTTACTTTTTTCTTTCTCCATCGTGCTCTAATTTTGTTGCTAAACCGAAATCTCCAATTTTTACTTGTAACTCATCATTGAGAAAAAGATTGCCTAGCTTTAAGTCACGATGAATTATTCTATTTTGATGTAAATAGTGAACACCATCCAAAATTTGTTTCATATAATATCGTGTTTCACATTCGGTGAGAGATTTTCGTCTCTTGTGCAATTCCATCATAGACTGGAAATGGTAAACAGACATATATTTAAAAAATAGTTAATAAGTATTTTTGGAGCCATTTGAAATTGACTACAACATACCCTTTTTCTGCACAGCTCCAAAATAATGTAAACATTGTAAGTGTCATCAAAGAATCCATAAAAGCCAACAACATGTTTGTGGTTCAGACTTCTGTGGATAGCTATTTCCTGGGTCATTTTTTCTCGCTGGCTGCTTTTCACCATCATCGATTTTGGAACAATTTTGCCAGCAAAGATATCGTGTGTTTCTGAATCTCTGATTTCGTAACATTTTGCAAAGCCACCCTGTAATACCGTTAACAGGCATATGAACACATATACGTACTGGAGCATGATGTACGTATATTAAGAATAGTTGTACAATTATCAGTGAATTTCAATCGCAGGGCTTGAAAATAAATCTCCTGCACTCGTCTGAGCATGTTTCTCTTTCATGCAAAACTTGTAGCCAGAAAAAATAAGAAAAATTGATTAATCAATAAAAAAGTGAACTATTCAATAACCTCATCGTTTTTAACGAACTAACATTGCGCAGAGGAGCTCGGAACTGTAAGGTTCAATGACAAACGGAGAAATCCACAAACCCTCGATTCTAGTAATCCATCAATACTAAACAGTAAACAAAACAATGCTGCCAGCACCAAAAGAAAGCAACAGAGCAGGCAAGAATGAACATCAGATTGGTAAACAACTTTTATCTCATGCACGAATGAGCGCGAAAAAAAAAAAAAAAAACCAAAAAAAGGAGAGACAAAACTCACCTTGCCGAAGAAGCGGCCCTTGAGATACGTTTTCCCGATCTTACTGTCGAAAATCGGATCAGGTATGAAATTTTCCTTCTCCTTCTCTTCCTTGGACATCTTGCTGCTGCTTTCCCTCTCCCGAAAGGGCCTCACTCGGGTATGACAACTTCTCGGCAACTATGCCCTCGGCGCGTGCTGTCCCCTGCAGGCACTACTTTTGCGGTCGAAAGGGCCTTACTGCGCGAGACCCTTTTGGAGAAACAGCTGGGGAAAGAGCTGCTACAGCTTCGAAAAGGTGGTCGTGATGATGGGAATCGGTGGGCACGTACACTTGAGCCCGCACCAACCGACCTTTTCGCTGTTTCGTAGGCACGACACACTAGGTACAAGCCGGTTATGGATGGGTCCTGCAGCCTGTAGCGTTTCAACTGGCTAGCCTCGCGCGAGAGCCCAGTCCGTGACCGTTCTTCTTTTGGGTTTTAAATTTGAAATACTGTTGTACTGGCCAATCCCGACGCTATCGAGTGGGTCACGTGGTTCAGCAGATCGCGCGCCGGGGCTTTTTTTTTTTTTTTTTTTTTTTTTCTCACAAGACTCGTGTCTTATAGGTTAGGAAGACAACGAGGGGGTTTTCTCTTTGTGTTTGCAGAGGAGCTCGAACAACTTATGATTTTTCGTTGTTTTTCCAAAAATTAAACCGAGTTTTCTTTTTGGAGTAGAATGCAAGTATGAGAGGCCAAATTGTAAATGGGCAATTTGATTAGCGTAGTGTCGGTTTTCTAGCGCGCAAAATTTCGAATTGTCGAATTCTTGTGTAGCTTACTTTAATAGCCAAGGACCAAAAAAGCTTTTTCAACTCTGTTCATCAGGTGACAGTGGTACTTAACAATTAGCATTAAATATCCTTTATTAATTTCAATTACATCATTTGACTATTAATATTTACAATAAATTTTATGCGAGAAAATATGTTTTTTAACCTACATGGTTTTAACAAGCCTCAGAGATGGCGCTAGATTCCAACTTCCGGTCGATCGCCACGTCGAATGCGATGATCATGCTCGAGCAGCAGTTGTTGTGGGTATGTAATACTTACGTAGTGTGTATACTTACTTATGAATAATCTGTGCGCGAGACGCGAGACGCGCTATTAAAAAATATATACATGTTGTGACCTTGTGACGTTGTGACTTGTGTCAGAGGCTTGTGTTTTGTGTTGCTCCTTTTTATCGTGACGCTATCACACGTTAATATACTATACGCATAGCGCACTGCGCACAGCACGCCGAGAGCCGAGGAGAGCCGAGAGTGTAGTGGACGATCGACCCGGCATCCATCTTCTTCCTTCCTCTCCTCCGCCGTTTTCGTACGAAGAAGAGAAGAGACGCGGTGGGTGCACAGTAGTCCATCAATACTAGTCCTGCTCAAATAGAACACCCACGCGGTCGATCCTGCATTTCAATCGCGTGACAATCCTCTTGGAGCTTGTGTCAGTTTTTTCCCCGTGTAATTGTGAGTAACGAAACTGTCTCTTTTATTGTAGTTTTATATATTTTTCTTATAAATCAATAATCGTCCACCCAGAGCTCTGAGGGTACCGAAACCAGGGACACGCTGTAACATTTATGTGTGTTCAAAACTTTGATTTAACACTCTTGTGGTGGTTTTCGAGTTGACTATGCGATTTGGCACGAGGTTCGTTTATAAAACATCGTATGTACTTACTTTTTGTTTTCCGTTGCAGAAGACAAGCAATCAAGCGACATGGCGGACGTAGTAGCGCCGGCGGTTGCACCACCACCCTCACGAGGCGGTTTCCGTGGTGGTCGCGGAGGACCCGGCGGCCCTCCCCGTGGACGTGGAGGCTTTGGTGGCGGACGGTACGTATCTTTCCTTTAACCTTTTATTCATGCGTCGTTGGGCCGTAATGCACGTGGTTTTGAAGAAGAGAGAGTGATCACCAACGGGTTTTAGAGCGGCTCGTCGCTCGTATTGATTTTATGTAGCCCCTTGTTTCATCATCACGATTGCAGCTTCAGGGTGGATATCGAGGGTAGATTTAAGGCGGTGTTAGATCAGCCAGAGGTGCAGTTTGTCATTTTGACTAATTCAAAAGTCTATGCTCGGTAATAGGGTATATAAAAAGGTATGATACACATGATGGGGAAAAAATAGGTTCGTTTAGGGCTTAGCTTGGAGCAGCTCGGAGCTCATCGGAGCACCTCCGAGCAAATTTCTACAGTCGGTATATCTATATTTATAGTCTTGGCAATATAAATATTTACGTCTTCGCCATAAATATAGATATACCGACTGTAGGAATTTGTTAGGAGGTGCTCCGATGAGCTCGGAGCAAAACGCGTGTTTTGGGTCAAAGTTCGGAGGAGCTCCGAGCTGCTCCAAGCTAAGCCCCAAACGAACCTAATGGATATAAGAATTTAGATAAGCTAGGGGGAAGGGAGAGAGAGGTCACGCTTGTGTACATCCAATGTCGAATTTTCAGAGTAAGTTCTTTGTGCTACTTAAAAATTTTCATTTTCTCGTAGCGTCATCACGTGGAAACTTGAAAAAATTTTATCTACTTTTGGTGAAAGATACTCGTGCCTGTCTTATGATAATACAGCTTTTTGTACTTGTTTCGATTCAGTATCTATCAATTTGATTCCTTAAGAATTGAATGAATTTAATATGTATCTCGTGTCTCGTTCAACAGTGGTGGTCCACCTAGAGGTATGATGCGTGGTCGTGGAGGTCCGGGAATGAGGGGCGGACCGCCAATGAGAGGCAGAGGAGGTATGCCAAGTAGAGGACGTGGTGGACATTATGGGTAAGCTGACATATTTAAAGTTTAATAGATTTTTTCTCAAATTTTCAATTATATAATTCAGTTCATTGGGTTTACAGTGCACCACCAGATGCGGGTGGCGTTGGAGGTTCTCCCTCTGGAGTACCCCGAGGTAGGGGAGGAGCAGGAGGTTTCAGAGGTAGAGGTCGAGGAGAGTTTTCGAGTCGTGGAGGTGGAGGTTTCAGAGGTCGCGGTGGACTCGGTGGCGATAGACCGCGTGGTGGAAGGTAAACTAAACTCGATCTGTATGAAAAAAAAAAAATTGTTGTCTACAAAGATAACAGTATTGTATTACAATAATTTGATTATGTTCAGAGGAGGATCACGAATGCCAGGTGGTGGTCGAGGTGGCTTTGACCGTGGTGGTCGGGGTGGCGGTCGAGGTGGTCCCCAGAAGCGTGGTGGTGGTCCACCTGGTGCCGGTGGCCCACTCAAGAGGCCAAGGTTCGATGCCGGTCCTCCTGCACCACCTAGTAATGGTTACGTGTCGGCACCTCCAGCTCCCGGTTATGGCAGTGCTGGTAACGGTTATGCCCCAGCAGCACCACCTGCAAGTAACTACGGTGCAGGATATCCACAACAAGGCTATGCTCAGGGCTACCAGGGTTACGAAAGTTATCAACAGCCACCAGACTACGCACAGTCTGCGGTACTACAAATATTCAAAGCTATTCCCTTTTATGATCCATATACATTGAATCTAATTTATTTTCATCTATCGTTATATCTATGATTAATTTTTACTTTTAATATTTAATTGCAACTATTTCTTTCATATACATTAGTATAAATGGCTTGACAGATTGTATAGTTGGTCTAAATTAAGTTCAATGCGTTTGCCACTTTCTGAAGACTAAAACTTTTTTTGGATGAACTTTACATATATATATGCAGCGCATATTTTTTATTAAGTGCTTTTGTCCAATTCAAAAGTATTTTGTTGATATTTTAATCACTGTATGTATCATTTCAGGGTTATGCTACGGCTCCCCCACCAGATAATAGATATGGCGCACCACCAGTTGCCAGTTCTGGCTATGCGGATCCTTACGGCTACAAGGCACCAGCCGCAGGTACCAATTTTATTGAAGCATGTATTTCCGTAAGCAATTATAACTATTCAATAGAATTGTTATCATTGTATACATTCAACCATAATTTTTATGGACTTCAATTCTGATCAGTATTATGAAGCCACTTTTTCCACTATAGTTCCATAATATAAAATAATTTTGGTTATCATAAAGTATGCCATTAATTTGAATTTTGTTAAAATTTTATACTATTTATTTGTATTTGTATTGTAGAATTAAAAAGATTAAAAAAATGTTGATATTAATTCTAATAAAATAAATATATTCAGCACCTTATCAACAAGAGGCAGTGGACAGCGGATATTATAATTATTCTTCAGCTTATGACTATCAAGGCCAGTCCGCTAATTACCCTCCTATGAGCTATGGAACGAATTAGTACGAATTCACTGCAGAATAACATGGTCAGTTTTTTGTTAGATTATGTATAATATTGTTGTTTTTGTTAGTATTTTTTTGTTGTAAGTTTAATCTTTTTGTTAAAACTAATAGCGCACTAGATTTGGTTATAGTTAATTGTAGAATTTTTTTATTTATTCGATTGTAACGCAGAAAAAATGCTTTTTGTTTGCACCTTTGGTAACTTCATTTTATTTTATTTTTTTTTTTTTTTCACTCTACCATCACATTGTTTTATCTAATTAAAAATGCTGTACTGCCTCTTGTTCATTAGAAAAATAATACTAATTCTGAATGATTTCTTGTTTTTGGCATCTTTCAAAGCAAAAGTACTAACAAGTTCCTCAATCCAGAAAAGATTGTCTATTACCGTTTTAAAAGCCTACCCCAACTTTATTATGATTAAGTCTTGAATGTTATTTACTTACTGTATATGTTAAGCAATTGAAAAAACAAAAAGCAAGTTACTGTCATTATAAGTTTTGAATAAACGGTATGGATGAACAAAAATAACAGTGGAAAAAACTATGATACATGACACAAGTCGAGATGATAAATAAGTTTCGAATGTTTTCCTAACAACTGCCAATTTACATTGCATGACTTTACTACTACTGTTATTTTTTAGTAATGTAATATATTACTAGACGTATTGAATAATTGGACTTTTTCAATTGCAGATTATGCAGGCCACGAAGCTGTTTATGGAATCCAAGACTATGGTGAGTACCAATACTAAAACGGAGTTTAAGCCAATACAAACAAAAAATGCGATAAAAATCGTCGCGTTAATATCAATACTCCCATTATCGTCGTCCCAAGCAATCCTGTTCTGGTCTTATCTCTTATTTTTGAGTGAATGCCTTAAATCAAGCATTTAAATTGTAACCAGTAAATAGGCAGGATTGCTTAACATAGCATCGGTAATCTTGATAATCAAGATAGGTCTGCATCAGTTATACTGCAAATATTGAAAAAAATGTCATTTTTGAAGTCACGTGGATAAGAATTGCAAAGAAAAAACTTGGTATACACATTTTTTTAACGTGACTTTAAAATAATAATTAAATACATATTTAATTTGTATAAAAACCTAGATGTAATTTGAGTAATACTTTTGCCAATTTTTCGTACATTTTTTATCCGACTGTCAGTGTGGGTAAAAGTAACGTTGTATTACTTCAGAGTAATACAATTCCACAAGTAAAATTGATACACAAAATAAAGTAAAAGGGTAAAAGATGCGTGTGCGATTATTTGAAACATCCATAACGAATTGTTAATAACTTCTTTTATATGTACATAATATAATCGTGTAACGTTTTTAAGTTAATAACTACTGCATTGGAATGCTGTTTGAGCTCATACTAAGAATATTTTCTAAGAATTTGTTTGAAACAGGAAGTGGAGATTAAGAAAAATAAGTAAATGTGCAAGAGAAATCATGAATACTTACTGACGTTGAACCAGTCACGTCATCATAATCGTTAAACTTACAGTTACGAAATCCGATCTAAATTTTTTTACATACAAAGACTCATTTTTTCTTTCCTAGCATGTGAAAAATCAACTTCTCTTTAATTTTTAGTTAGTTCTATTTTAAACATTTTTAAATAATTGGTAGCATTTTTAATAAATAACATACATACATGTAGTTGTGAAAGATATCATATATTTATTATGAACTTTTCACTCTTGAGTGAAAAATGTAAGCAAATCTAAATATTATAAATCAATTTTTTGGGTAAATACTAATATTTCCTAGTTCCACTTACACAAGTAGTTAAAAAAAATTAATTTACAATAGAGTTTAGAATGATATGACAATTATTTGTTTAGCATATCTATTGAGTACTCAGTAGTAGGAATGCAAAATGAAAATAATGATTCTATTTCGTATGATGTCTGGCTAATATATACATACATAATATAATAATGGAAACTCTTAACAAGTAGAAGAATAGATAAGTACGACAAAAAATTGTACAAGTATGTGATTGTGATTAGACTATAATTGAAATAATGAATATATATATATATATATAGTGAAAAAAGTATAAATTTTTCTTTTTTTTTATTTGTATATAATAGAAACATGACATTGAAAAAATTTTCACTGCGATATTATAAATGAATTTCCTTTGAACAAACCTATTATACCAAACAAGAAAACCACAACATTTTAGTTGGATTCGTACAAAAAAACATATAAAAGACGGACAACTTTTTTCTATCCAAGCCAAAAAAAGGCTAAATGATAAATATGTATAGTTTCATACTGCAGTCATGTGTAGAGGAAAACGATTTTACCAATAAGATTTTGTGTGACTGATAAATGGAATGGCTACGTCTAAAGTTATTTTTGTTTACATTTTTTTTATTCTTTGAGCTTTGATAGCGAATCTTCGATTTACTTGAAAAAAAAAAAAAAAAAAGCAAAGAAATAAAACAGATTGTCAAAATGTCTTTATGTAGTTCATTCATATGTATCTAACTTTGTAAGCTATGAAACTAGTTTTATCAATGAAGCACTAAAAATATTGAAAATAAATTCAAAGTATATAATTCATTTATTACCTCCTTATAATATTCTGGTCAATAGAAAATTAGTTTTTTTACATCAGTTCATCACGATTCTAGTATAGCGTCAATAGTTATTTATGAAAATAATTTACTTGTACTTTGAAACTATCACAAGGTCTAAAAATCACTGTTTGTGAAACTCTGAAACAGAAAATCATAGGAAATTTGATAAAAGATATTCTAAAAAAAATTCCAGAATCCAATATCTTGTACAAATAATAATTGATCTGAAAAGAGTATTAAAAATTTTTCGTAAGTATTTTATCAATAGCATTTCCTAATAAGGATTTTTATTTGTTTAATTCATGCTTTTTATATTATATTCTTAATTTTGTTTGGATTGCACAAAAATTTGTACCTTAATTAAAGTAACCACAACTTAAATACCAATACCAGCACAAGAAAATACAAATTTAATGCCTTGATTCTCAGAGCTGCAAAGCTTAAGAGAGTAGGTACACAAGACTCATTATAAAAAAAATATAATTTGCAAACATTTTTCCTCATATAGTTTGATTTATTTATACTTTTGAGCGTCAACGTTTTTTCTTTTACAATATTTCTTATGTATTTTTATGTGGTAGTTGAATTAATCAATGTTGGAAAAAGAAAAAAAAAAAAATTGAATAAAACCAAAAATGTAATGTGCAGTGATTTCAATTCAGTTTATTTCACAGGCAACAAGCTAAAATATTTTCAGCAAAGATTGCAATGAAACAAACCAGCAAGGATACCAATGCAATAATAATTAAAGCACACGAGAGTTAATGGCGCATCTTAAGAAAAGCAAACGGCTGATAATAAGCTAACCAGATATAAATAGATTTATACCAAAAGCATATACAAATGGGAAAAAAATGTATCTATTATATATTATTGAGTTAAAGTACCTATCATGGCACTCCAGAAACCTCTATCAACTCATGTAAATACGAAATGTAAATAAAATCACCAAAACCATGAAATGATACTTTTGTATATAAATATATACAGGCTATTCCAAAAGAGGTTTCGACTATTTGAAAATAATTAATACAATGATATATGAGCAAAAGTACATGAAAAAAAAGAAAGAAAAAACCTGAACAAACAAATAATAAGATGAAAAAGCATTATTTTAACGTTTTTACGTTGATGTATTTGTATTAAATGCCATATGTAAAGCATCAACTCAAGCACTAAGTCGATTAAAGGTGAGTAAAAAAAAATATTCAGTACCTTTCATCTTTCTTTGAAAAGTTTTTGAGACGAAAAAAAAAAAAAGTTTTGCCTTGACAATTGAAAAAAAGTGACAATGAGCCTGTGAATGTAAACAAAAATACGTCTTATTACTTTACAAAGCACTCAAATACGTATCATTTGCTCTGTACATTGAAAAAAAAAAAAAAATCTGAAGAAATTACGTGTGTGCTGAAAAAAAATACATGATAGTAATTGTTTGATCGAAACAAAAAAAATTTTTATTTTCTTAAAAATGATCATTCACTACGTGTAAGTTAGGATGGATTCTGAGGTATTTTCCATTTTGATAAAAAACAAAATTCACCCTCTAAAAAACCCCGAATAATTTCCGAGAAACAAAAGCTTACCAGACTATCGGATTCAAGTATCACGAGAAAAAAAAAATTCATAATTGTATTGAAATGAAATTAAAAGTAATCGCAGTCTTAATAGGTTACATAAGTTATTAAAAAAAATAAATTGAAAATAAATGAAACAAGGAGATAAACCCTAAAAGTCTGAGCTTAAAATTGTATTGAAAAATAAATATCGGGTTACTGAACTCAAACGACAAATTCGTATTACGATGAAAAATAAATAGATAGGACATATACGTTTTTGAATCTTACACCGACAATAACCGAATACTAATAAATGTTGTTTCCACTTTTTTTTTCTTAGGATACTGAAGATAACCAAAGCCAAGGTCTCCCAACTTGTGAATCAAATCACTGGTCAATGACCATACTGGCTGCCTGAAACACACATCGACTGTGATACAAAAGAAGCTCTTCCAAAAGACTGATGGACTGTGATACATGTAAATGTTTTTGTATTGTTTTTATACTATTATTTTAATAATGAAGCTCGTTGAACTTTATTTGATGAAAAAGTTTTACGCCTAAAATTTTTTTTACTACTATAAAATTAGTGGAACCATCGAAACAATAAAAAAATATTTTTTATAAAATTAATTTTTCGTAAACTCATTTTCTCGCACACATTCTCTAGCAGTACTTTTGTTATTTTAATTATTTTCTTGCAACATATTTCCATATAAATTTCCACAAGATGAAATTTTGCATATTCAACGTCCACGCGCTCTTCGTAACAATTGTCACTTGGCTGTTTCTCTGGGCTCGCCTGCGCGCAACCGATCAGGTATAACTTATAAGCATATAAACAAGTGAAAACATGTTGAACTTTTCCAAAAAAAAAAAAAAAAAAAAAGCTGCCGGCTTCGTTCCCTGATTATACCTAAATTCGCTGTACACCTCGTCGTGCATGTAATTAATTATATACCTACCCATATGTTGTATCGATTAAAAGCCGCATCTCTAATCCAACCGCGTTATTCAGTGTGTGCACGCGTATGTGTCTGTGTCAACTCTGGCGGGAGCTTATTTTTCAAGTCAAGCTGGTCAGTTTGTTTTCCCACAAATGAGGACCAACGCAATTAATTAAGCACCTTTGGCTGCTGCTGCGGCTTGTTTAGTCGTATATGTATACCTATGCATATGCTGCTGCTGCTCCTCCTCTTTTTTCTCTGGTGCGTTGAACGGCTTGATTATAATCGTTGGGTGAAAAAAAAAACGTGGGGAAGGGTAAATTCACGCGTACGAAATTATACGAGCTTGTTTTTTTTTTTTTTTTTTTTTTTTTTAATTGTTTCCAAGCGATTGATTTCGATCCACGCGATAAGCGATTGATATCGTAAAAAAAAAAAACACTCCTTCAGTAGATATAGGCGTTACCAAGATATACACGATTGTTTGAGACAAGTTTTTCAGCACAAATAAGTATATTGTATTAAATTGTTGGGGGAAAAAGAAACCAATTTTTTAAAAATAGCTTAAATCTACAACCAAAATGAGTTGGCGGTACAGTTGTCTTGGTGACTTTAATTATTACTATAACGCTCGAAACTCGAACACTGAGTGAGTTTAAAAAAGAAAAAAACTTTGCTCTCCCGAACTTTGAAACAAACAAAATAAAAGAAAAAAGTACTCTTCGAATGAGTTTGAGAACGGTGAGGGTTCAAACCGTGCAAAATTCCAAGACCTGATGTCTCCATGGTTCACGTACTTATACGTACTATACATAAACATGTGTTTCCAGCGTGCATACATTATAATATCCGCAGTAACCACCAATGCAGCTCAATTTGAATTCGGGCCGGCGTACAGCTCTAAATTGCTCTTCCTAAATCAATCGAGTCGGAAAGTTCAGCCCTGGGGGGGTTTATCCGCTCCGCGCGCACTTATCACGTGAAAATCCGCGTACGGCTCCGCAGTGACTATGTATAAATATACATACCTGTGGGTACATAGGTATATAAGTTGGTCGCCCCGGCGTTTATCATAACCGCCGCGTTCGCGAATTGCCCGTCCCTATAACCGGTAGCAACTCTGGGGCGCAGCCCTCCTATACTTATCTGTGTTGGCCTAATGCATGCCGCAAACGTCGCATATTATGGGACTCGCAAGAATTTGCGTGCGGCGATGACGAGGGACGAGTTTATACAATATATAGTTTTACTAGGAGAATTAATCATATAGGTACTGATATTCTTTAGCGCGGAGATGAGTTGTACGCATACTCAACTCTTTTTTTTTTTTTTTTTTTTTTTTTCTTCCTGTCGATGGTTTTAAAATTTTACCACCCCGAGTCATCGATACTCACTGCCAACTTGTCCTTTGGCTTGAAAAATATTCGCATCGTTTTCACAACGCAGGTAAGTATACACAACATTTTCGATTACCGGGCGGTTTTTCGATTCACACTCGTGCAAAAGTACCCGTATACCCTTCAACCAACATTTACGCGTCCAGCTTTTACCGCAGTTGGAACATTATAGATTTCTCTGTGTGAAATAACTGTCCAAAGTTGGCTAAGTAATTGGACCCCCCCTCGGCATCATCGCACACGCTTTCCCTCTGAATTCGCGATTCCGACAAATCGGAAAATCGTGAACAGGCCACCCTCCCCCCCTTA
This sequence comes from Copidosoma floridanum, assembly GCF_036245765.1. Lineage (NCBI taxonomy): Eukaryota > Metazoa > Arthropoda > Insecta > Hymenoptera > Encyrtidae > Copidosoma > Copidosoma floridanum. The sequence continues at coordinate 5,292,185 of NW_028321889.1, read as the reverse complement.
AGCTCCGATAACACGGTAAATTATACGAAATTTCACAATTAAAACTCCTTTCTTCGGGACAATAAATGGGACGAATGAGCGAGATCACACGGGAATTTTTTTAAAATTACATCTTGAGGTCTCGCATCGTCCAAACCCACCGCGTATATATATATATATATATATATACGAGGGAGCAGCGTGACGGAATTCAGGACGCGCGCTCGCGAGTAATAATAATTTTTTCTTTTTCTTTTTTTTTTTTTTTTTTTTTTTCCGATCGGTGCCACATTTCTCTCCCCTTGGCGTGACTATTTCAATTAAACACGAGAGAGAGAGAGAGGCTGAAACTTTCCGAACGACGCGTCGCACGCGCCGGTTTTACCAAAGCGATCGGGACTAACGTCCGCCCCTTTATAAGTAAGTTTCTAGAAATATATATTGGGTCTATGAGTATGGGTATACCGGTATATATGTATGGTGATGTTCGAGGTAAATGACTGATGTATGTGTACTCCTCGCCGCGGTGCGTGCGTTTTTCAATAAATTTATGCGCATCAAAAGTCGACGACTCCGTCCGTAATTGTGTGAGTCTCTTTTCGCTGCTCCGTAATTGTTTTTTTTTCTTTTCTTTTTTACGTGAAAAACAAAAAAAGTATAAAAACACATAAAACTCACTATATATTTATGTAGGGAAATTGTGAAAAAAATATATGATATACGTGTGCAATTTCACACTTGGGGAACGCAAATGGTGTGATTTTTAATTTTTCATGGACAAATATGTATCCCAAGCCCGTCGCACCGTTCCAAAGTCGAGAGAGACTCGCTGTCGCAATTAGGATTCAGCGCACCCTCGGCACACAGGGCCCGCGAAGAAAAAAACGAAAAAAAAAAAAAACCGCAGCTGCTCGAAACATACATCCAATACATCTTCCGCTTCCGCTGTATAACTATATATACTATTTTCATCCCGCGTAAATAACGTGCACGAAAAAATAAAAAGAAATAAACCTGTACAACCCTTCACCACCGCTGATCACTTTGGCGCGTCTACCCTCGTATATTCCGCGTTGGGGGTCCTCTCTATTTTCAACCTCGCATTCAATTTCTCGCGGCTCATCGGCTCAGACGTCTCCGCTCCGAGGACACCTTCTTGCAAACGAATAGTCTTGTTCCATCCATGTATGCATGTATATATACAGTCTATATATGTATATACGCCTTCCTCGAGAAGAGGTACGTATATGTATACATATCGTAAACCCCGCAGCCGCGCGAGCAAGTTGCACAATGCCGCTCATCAGGTGGAATCGGGTATAGGTATAGCCTCTCGTTTGTCATTCCACCGCGAATTCGGCTTAATGTCTCTCATTGTGGCGCGGGAGCTGCGCGTCATCAACACTCAACCCGAGAGAGACGTCTCGGTGCGTCAACCATGAGACAGTCCCCAAAGTTTTGTCCCGTTTACTTGGATATACTCTAATATTAGGGTATACCCACAGCATCAGTGCTTTTCCAATGAGTTTGTACATTGTGCTCGGGTCGATCGGCAAAATAACCCCCTACCGCCTGTTGCTGCTCCCCGATTTGTAAGGTCCGCGTATATAACATCTGATGCGCTGCACACGTGGACGACGTCGATTATGGCACGAAACATCAATCGGCAAAAGTGGCCAAGTCCTGGGTCTCTCGGAGGAGAAAGAGTAATCGGGCGTCACCGCGGGATGGGGTAAAAGGGCCTAAATAATTTTATAAACAGCACCGCCGATTGGACAAAGGTATAAGTAGATTTTTCATGCATCCGGTACATATAGATTTAACCGACAGCCAACTCTACGAATTGTCCAATTTGGTAAACGATATTACGTTTGGTCGTTTGACGGATAACAGGCCGGTTGTGAACCATTCCTATGCAAATATACACACCTTTAACTGTATACTGTGCTCCGATGATTTTTTTACATTATACGTACCTAAATGGCACAAGTGGCAAATGACAGTCGATGCGAACACACACCCCCATACTCGTACAAATTGCCGCTCCGTTAACCAATATACAATTTTCCCTGCCCCACAAAACACCGGACATAGTTAGGCTCCTATCGTGAAATCGAGTGTTACGATATTGTCTATACGCAAAAAGTTCCCCAACAATTATACATTGTACGCATATTTTGTACCTTGGACTAAACACATCGGCCTCCTGTATCGGCGCCTCTCCGCAAAACCAACCACCTGCATATAGTTTGAACTAAAAATCACCGACAATACTTATATATCACCGTATATATATGGGTGAGAGCTCGCCGCAACAAACGACAGTCTTGTCCCTCGGCGGTACTTGGCAATTGGATAAGATTTAATCAACGTAAAGAACCAGACACACCTCGGTTGCTCTTGTTTATACAGAAACATGTGTACTTATGGTTGACTAAAAAAAAAAAAAAAAAGAAATTATATTATACAGCAACAAAATTGAGCTGCTGTTGGTCTATTGTTTTTTCCTACCTTTTCAGCTCGCAGCCGGCAGAGACCAAGTGCAGTACACGGTATGTATAATTGTGAAATCTAATCAAGGGAGTAAGCGCATACGTATATGTACGTATACCTATATAACCCGTGTGCAGCTAGTTTTGCGGGTGACGCGAGTCCGACAACCTCATGGCCGTATATATCGTCCGCAGGACGAATCTCGCGGTCCGCGCGGGACACACGCGACCGATTAAACAACGCGCGCGAGCTTGCTTCTCGTGGCGTTTGCACAACTTTAGGTATATACTGCACATTGAATTTCCTTGTCCAACCCGAAAAAGGAGACAATTTAATGTAGCGATGTCAGAGGGCAACAAAAAATGAGTATCGCTTCTTTCGATTCGTTCCTTTTCGCGAGCGACGATAATCTACGAATTGATCGTTTATTCCTTCCGCGGATCTCACGAAATCCCTACACGCATGATAAATATAATATAATATACACTCGTATGTACAACTGTATACATGATATAAGTAATTAGGAAAATGCATGCGGGTAGATTAGCATTAATCCCATTAAGCTTGCAAGTGGGAGCTCCAAAAAGTGTACATGTACATAATTACGCCAACAACGCGATACCATCGGGAACGCAAAAGCAAAAGTTCATCCTCATGTATACAATATCCCCCTTTTTCCACCCTAAAAACCATACAGGAGGATGAGGGGGGGGGGGTCTCTTTTGCACAGAAACCACGCGCACCACATTCGCTACCAGCGATACCTATCAGATAAACACGCTGCTCTTTACCGATGTATATATTATATACACCAAAGAGAGAGGTGCAGTGTTTGGGGAGTATTTGCACAGGTATATATGTATACATATTATTTTACACTCGGGTGGGAGAGGATCGCGCGCCGCGAAACGTGGTATAGCTGCGTGGGTGTAGCGCGTATACAGGCTGGCAGTTAACTCGCGACTCTCGCGGACTACGCTTCGCGGACTCTCGAGCGTGCAGTATTACATTACACCACACCAATATGTGCTAAAAAAGTTTGTGTATATAATATGTACGTTTGATATATCACACATTATGTGGGCTTATCATTTTTTTTTTTTTCCCCAGCACGAATATATAAATATAATTACATAGGGTCCATATCGTGATTAGCAATACATATATACACCTACGTGGGTAAATAAAAAAGAAAAAAAACAAAGGTTTTTTACGTTAATTTATACAATCACTGTAACGTAATCATTTGCCCTTTGAGCGTTAATTTATATCAATGAAAGGATTACTTTGAAAAATAAAGAAATACAAAAATGAAAATAAAAACATATATATACACGCACATACAAGTGGTTATACAAGGTAGGTATATTATGTACCTCGTTTTCGTTTAACTCCGCGTTGTTCGTCACAATGCGCCCGTCAAAATGAAACAACCGGTCCCGCGTCGCGGTGACGCCAATTAAAATTTAATCAACTTTGCTCGCGCAGAGCCGCTATACACCTCGCGCTGTATACTATATGTACTGCATGTCTTCTAATCAAGAGAAACTTTCTGCCCGAAATTTTACGACACCCCCCTCCCCTTTCCTCGTTGCGCGTTTACGTGTGTCGCGAACCGGTTGGTGTATAGTGTATGTATACAGGTAGCCGCATATATAGAGTGCATCAAGTGTAACTTGTTGGCTTTGGGACTCCCTCGGGCGTGCGGTCGCGACTCGTCGCCGAAGGTTGTAAGTTCGCGAGGGACGTGAAAAGACAAATTCGCCGTGGTTGCTTGGGGTTGGGGAGGTAAAGTTTAGGGGAAAAGTGAACTTTGGGTTCTTTGGCCGAAGGGGATCGGTGGACTGTTAACAATTACAGTGCCTATATACCTACAATCAGTCCTTTCGTCTTGTGCATATTTCGGTAAACATGTTGCCACCGAAGAACCCCAATTAAGGGTCTTGGAGATCAACGCATCAGACAAAACTTGGCGTAATCTTGTACAGCAATGCATTGAAAAACTTGAGGAAGCACCAAAAAGCGCGTGTCAGACTTATTTTGTAGTCAACAAATTCTCTTATTTACCTGCCCGTGTATTATCAAAAACATGAAAAACCTCGAAGGTGTGCCTACCGAAAAGTTTTTTTTTTTATATATATACCAGTTATGTCTCACTTGTCACGCACGTTACGTGTGGAATCAAATTTCGGCTTGTAGGAAAAAAAAGGGGGGAAACAAAGCGTCATCGACAGCGTGGTGGTAAAAAAAAAGATAAAGGAATGTCTGGTAAAGAAGAAAAAATCTATGTGTATATACACATAGGTTTTGGAAAAATTCAAATAGACGCATGCACGGGAGCCAATACGCGCGCGCGACAAAGACGTATATGTATATGCGTACCTGTGCGAGGTACGCCTGTGGAATCGCAAAAGAAGAAAAATCTGTCGACGATCGGTTCGAAAAATAACCCGAGACCTCCTTACTTTTTTCTTCGATATACCCTCACTCGAGGTGTTTGCGTCGATCCTTCATACAAGTATTATGCTCGACAGTTGTTTTCGGATCGAACACGTATGAAGATTAATCGGCGGATAAGGTTTTTATTTTAAATATTTTTTTTTTTTTTTTAACTTCTCGTCAAAATTACCTGTAGCGATGCGCGCCGTGCATGACAAATCACCCTGCGATTGCGTACGCAGGTCCATGCACACGCGCACCTGTATGCGACGAGCAAAAAATAGAGAGGTTCGTGAATCGAGTGTATAAATATATGCCTTGATCAAGACTGCGAAGAAAAAAAAACCTCGGAACTATTTTACTGTTTTTAAAACCACTGGGGTGTAATTTTTTTTTTTTTTTTTTTTTTTTTACGAATGTTCAATTTTTCAGGTCAATAATATTCTCGTTTGAAAGCCACGCAACGAATTGCGCAATGTAGAGCGAGTGATGATACACCGCACTGGTGCAACCAAATTTTCTGCGCGGGATAAAAAAAAGTCATCGGCTACATTAGAAACCCCAGTCTACAGTTCCACCGAAGGTAAAGATGACCATTGTTTACTGAAAAAGAAATTCGAAAGCACTTGATATTCCGGTAGAATCGTGAAAAAAAAAAAAAAAAAGGGACAAAAAGGCGCAGCGGAATTTTGATGCAAGAATGACTTCGGTACTTCCGGAGGAGGAGGAGAGCAACGTGACACGACTGAAGCAAAAATCGCAGACGCACCCCGTGAGTAAATAACGAAACATGTACACCCTGCCCAACCTTCCTCCACCCCCCATTTTTTTGTTTTTCATCCAACCAATCACTCGTGAAAAACTTGTCAATATATTTTCTCGACGTTCACCTCTATTCATTGTAAATGACATGACAACTATTTTAAAAATACTTTGAAACAAGAAAAAAAGCTACAATTTTATTTATTTTATTTATTTTTTTTTTTTAATTGTACCATACTATGTATGGAAAAAAAAAAAAACCAGTGCATCATAATTTTGGAGACGAAAAAAAAGTGTGATGATAGGTAGAGATGAGAATAACTCCACCCACAAATTGAGAAATACGAGGCTAAACTTGTGCGAGTTACCGCAGCATGTATTTTTTTTCTACGACTAATTATCTAACGTTGCACTAGAAAGAAAAGAAATGAAAAAAAAAAAAAAAAACCAAAAATACCCAATTCCCAGAGCCGGCGGCACAGTATGGGCAAGCCAGGGATGCCCGACGAGTCGCGCTCTTTCCTGAACTTCTCGCGTGAGAACCTCAGCATCTCGAACTCGGACCTCGAGCAGGGCTTCGGTCGCTTCCCGGGGGGATCGCGTCTGGCGTTGTTCCGCTGCCGCGTCAGTCGGCAAACGCTCATCAGTTGGGCCGCGCTTTTTTTGGCCCTGAGCTGCGCCGGCCTCGTCCTGTGGAAGCTGCGGAGGGTGCTGGCCAACGCAAGGGACATCGAGACTATGCGCCGGGACGTCGAGACCCTCAAGCACCGTTTGCTCGAGAAGGACTTGCTGGACGAGCTCCGGGCCTTTGAGGAACAGGTGGGCGCTTCCGTGCTTTTCATCTTCATTTTTCTTTCTTTTTTTTTTTTTTTTTTTTTTTTTTCCAACGACATGGGTAAATGCACGCAAATCCGTACAATATAACTGCTGAATGGTCTTTTTTTTTTTTTTTTTTTTTTTCACAAATTCTCGCGTTTTTGGTACACTAAAATGTTGGTCATTTAGCATTTTTATGCATTTTTAAAACATCACAGAAACAACAATTTTGCAACAAGTCATACCAAAGACATAATTATATATCAGCAAACAAATATCATCGGCCCATTTTCCCCGGAACAACTACATCCCCGTGGTATAAATTTCGAGGACATGTTACACATAGCTCCAACTGGTATCGTGTCTCTGGAAATGACCCCACCATATCAATCACGTCAAAAATAATGAGAATGAAAACGCAAAGAAAAGAAAAGCCCACGCGTGGAAAAAAATGGCCAAAAATGCCCCCATCCAAAAGAATCATTTGGACCACCAATCGTATATTAATGATAAAAACTCACCTATACAACCTACAACTAGTGTACTGATTGCAATGTATACATACATGTACATACGCTACAAATGCCCAAAAAGGACATCCGAGCGTCGCATCGTCATCAAATACAACACGATCGAACTATACCCCGTAGCAATTATCTCCTTCTCGTGGCGAGGAGGGGGGGGGGTGTCTCAGATTTAATTCTCCATACCGTGTTAATAACCATAACCGTTGTGCCCATGGCCTATTTGTGCACACGTAGGTATATATATATACTAACATGGTACCTCTATGTACACGGGGACTTTCTTAGAGCTCAATCGTTCGTGCGATCCAAACGTCCTGCCATCGGCATTACGCTCGCACGGATTCTTGAGACTCTTCCCCCCTTTTTATCGTTACTTTTTGTTGGTGGATCCTTTGGCTCGGATACATACATATATACGCCTCGCACAAACGGATCGAATTTACCATTATTTCGCTCATTTTTGTATACACCGGTTGGGGGGGGGGGCGAGAGGGAGGATAGACGTTGCAGCAATTTGTATAGGTATTACATAATGAATAATGCACGACACGCAAGTATAAGGTATACTCCGCGCATGCAGCCGAGGATTTTCTTCTTTTTTTTTTTTTTTTTTTTTTTTTTTTTCTTCGTTGCGCACTTTTCCCTCCTCCCCAGAAGTTTGTTGCGCTGAAAATGTTCCCGGGGTCGAGAAGTAGTATAACACATACGGGCAACGGCGCACAGCGAAATTAATATTTATGATGCACAAGTTCGAGGAGACATATATGCTCTCCAAGGTACTTGCGGATCGTAATTTCTTATCGTCCCGATCTTGCGTACCTTTTTGGGCAGGGGTGGGGGGATGTATACACTTTGCCGTGGTCCACGTGGAGAGGAACCGACAAATGAGATACCGGAAAACAAAGAAGCTGTTGAATTGATATTATGGACTTGTGAGTTGAAAAAAAGCTCGGGTGCTTTTGCCAAACCAATCCACTTATACATGGCTCGAAGGAAGGAAACCAAATACTGAAAAATTCACTGTTGAAATTCGCTTTGCCTCGCGTGTGTATAATATGCGATTGCAATAAAAGCCAAAAAGGGCTTCTTAATCTGGATCGGAACAAGAAGCGCCAGGGCAACTCGAGATGATGACTCTACAAAAATACACGAGATATACCTACTTGAATGCGACAGCTCTTAGGAGTTTGTAATTATATAGCACCTAAACGCTAGGGGTGACGGGGGGTGGGAGGGTTTATTAAGCTGACGCCGTTGCATACCCGGTGTAATTGAACTCCCAGAGGATGGAATGCGTGATGTATACGGAAGTTTAGAGGAATAAAAAAAGTAGCCCCCCCCCCTATACACCCCCCCCCAAATGACAGTTTTGACGCTCGATGGAGCTTTACAGCGCCATTTGCTCGGGATTGCTGGTGGAAAGGGGTGCAACGTTTTGGATTCTTTTCGTTGGAATAGTTGGGTAGCGAGGAGGTGTGGGGATAGTTTGAGCTGTTTATACGAAAGAATTCGTCGCTTTGGGTAAACTATTTCAGCTATCCCCACTTGGGAGGTAGTTTACCTTTTTTTTTTGCTTCCGAAAGATTCTCATCTGTAATAAGTTGATGCGAGAATGAAATCACCGCAAAGTACGCGTCCATACTGCGATTTCAGCTCCTGTTTACAGAGCGTTTTTGTTGATTTGTTGCATAATTTTATTTTTTATTTTTTTTTTTTTCTTCCAGTACAGGTACTCCACAGAGCTGTTGACATACACAGTGACAAAACCAAATGTGAATCGAACAAAAAAAAGCTTTACTTTGTCGCATTTAAAAGAAAAAAAAAAAAAATTCTTGAAACTCAGACTTTCACACACTCGCGGATGAGAGCAACACCGGCGTCGTCTCCAACTCGTAACTATGTAAAAAAATCCTAAGGAGAGGGAAAAAAAGGGCACGTCGGAGCTTCGCCCGAGGCACTTTATTTTCTTTTCCATTTTCAATTTACACGCGAATGCATATACGCAGGACCATGTCCATGTCCAATCGTTGAAAGGTGTATATGTACCTATCCTCGACAACAGTGACGCGATACTTTTTTGTTTGTACCAAACAATGTGTACATAGTTTTGTAAACATATGTAATTTTGTTGATGAGCTACGTATAGTCGTGTATAATATAATGATAAAATATAATATGTAAATATAGCACTTTGGTACATAACGTTGACAATTACAGGTGTGACACCATAATTATTGCACGAGGGGGAGAAAAACGCGCGTGACAAACGGCGTTGCGCGCATTAGTTGTTACACATAATAATGTATATACATACACACTTGAAACTTGTTTTGTCGGTCGCGAACTTTTTAATTGAGGTATCCCCGGGGCTGGTTGCGTCGCGTTTGTATACGAAAATACGGCCCAACCAAGTAAGTACTCACATTCATTTCTGTAATAATGCGTCTAACGAGTTCAACAACTCCCTTTGGTGGGATGAAGTTGTATTTTGTTTGTGCACGTACGTACGAGTCACGGCGGGCTTTTACATCCCTTTGCTCACAGGCTATAGTACGCGGGGAAAGGTACTTAAATTTATACTTTCGAGTTAGCTACGTTTTATGTGGTGCGGGGCAAATGTCACAATGTATTTGACTAACATTCAATTGAAATCATCTATCTTTTGGCACGAAAGCTTTTCAAGAGCATCAGGTATATACTTTGTACTTGGGTCAGAGTAAACAATAGACTGTAGTATATAAATACTAACTGCAATTTATTTTTTGTTTCTCTTGTACGAGTTATAATAACTATGTATTTCGCGTGTACAAAAGCTTAGTCTTTATCGTAAATTCAGCCACTTGTTGATTCCTCCTCTTTTCCTCGGTATGTACGTTTAATCCTAATTAATTTGCAGATTTCCCAACACCATTATTTTATTTTTATTATTTATTTATTTTTTTTTTTTTCGAAAGCCATTAACTTTCAGCACAACCAACGCCCGCCCATTACCATAATATACCCTACTCTTCGATCCTTGTGTTTTGCGTTGGCTCGAGTAGCTCTCGGTAATTAGGTCCCTTTTATAGCCGAGCTCAAGCCTCCTCGTTTGATTCTCTCTCACCCTTCCACCCGATCCCCCCCCCCTCCATCTGGTTTCTCTCCTTTGTATTTACCACCGCTACCCTGCTCACCGCGAGAATTCCACGCCAGTTGGTAACCAAAAGCTCATTCGCTCTCGCGTGACAGTCAAAAGACCCTCCCAACTTTGGCCCATCCTCGTATCGGGCCCTTGTACACGTGAACAGGTACTTTTGGCCATCCATTGTATCTCTTTTTAATCTGATCGGGTTCAATCATTTAAAACCATTGCTTCTTTTTTTTTGTTTTTTTTGTTTTTTTTAATGATTGTATTAAAATTAGCGATTTGTACGATATGCGTGATTGTTTTTATTTTTACAATAAAAAAGTTTAACTTTACTACCTTTTTGACAATCGGTTGGGAGAAAAAAACGAAATTTAGCTTGAATAGCTCCTTAAACCGTATAGGATTATAGGCGCTTTTGTGCGTGACGCTCGTAAATACAAGTAGAAAGAGGAGGAAGGAGAAAACACTCTACTGTACTCACTGCGGGTGGCTTTTCTTCGCGCCAACTTTTCGACGCGAAACCCTTGCGATAAACGGTTGCAATGATTTTTCACGCGCAACTTTTTTTTTTTGTTTCCTCCATTGTGCGTAGATTGTGCACCTTCCCCCCATCCCCGAGACACGCTTTTTATTCTCTTTGACCCACCGGGGATGCAAAGAGGCTATTGTGCGTCGAGTTTTTACTTTTGTGGCTTGAATGAGCTGGCAAGTGTTTTATATTTTTCACGGATGAAAAATATCAACGTATCGACGGTATACGGTGGAAAGAAAATTTAAACTCGGGTTGAAAAGATTTAATTTTTGGTTGCATTAATTCATTGTCATCCGGAGAATGAAAAAAAAGAAGTTTGTCCTTATTATAAACTCATAAGTAAAAACAGCAGTTACTACAGCTACTGCAAGATTAGAGGAAAAAATAACCAAACTTCTCTAAACTGGCTGTTTCTTCGAGGTAGTTTGAAATCGTTGTTCCGAAATGCGTACACATGACCCTAGCTACCGATCTAAAGAAATACCCTGAGAGTAAGACGCTAATAATATTATCATTATTATTTTTATACCAAGATGGATTTTTCTTTCGTAATTCACTTATTCGCAAGGTATCGCGGAATTTCAAACGCGCGACTTTATCAGCAAACACCACGCGCCGCGATCAAAATATAATTTCAAACTTTGCAAGCTGCGCTTGTACACGCAAAAAAAAGAAAGAAAAAAAAAAAAAAGGAAAAAAAACTTGAAAGATGTACACTTTTACGTGTCCCGACTGTATAAAATCAACTCTGGGATTCCGTTGCAGCGCGATTTACATGTATACGTAGGTACCGATGCTCACTTTGAAAACCCTCGCGACATTTATATGGGGAATCTAGCGGCATTTTCTTACGTGCACCGCCATTGAAAACAATGGTCTTTTTATTTATTTTTTTTCCTTTTCACCCCCACGCCTGCTGGCGATACAGGGAATTTCACTTCTGTCCGACTTATCGGCGTGGCTTTTATTCGTACCCATAGACACTTGGATTTATCGGCTGCTCTCCGAGAATGGAAGAAAACCAGACTTGTTTATTTCCTTTTTCCAACGGAGGTACAGTCCACGGGTTTTGTTTTATTTTTTTTAATCCTATACATCTAAATGCACCGCGCGATGAATTGCACTTGTTTGGGGCTGATAGAAAAAAGAAAAAAAAAAAAATCGTCATATTTTCCGCGCGTAATTTGTTCACCCGAGTCAAAGAAAATGAAACTCGCGCACCGAATACCAGAGCGGCTGTACGTATCGTTTCTTCTCGCGTTTCTTTCCTCTCTCTCTCTCTCGAAAACATCGTTATACATATTTATTCTTCCCCTCGCCTCCACGCACTTTTCACACATCTCATTCATCAAGTTTCCATTCAATTTCTATTTTTTTTCTGCCAAATGTACAAGTTATATGTATTCACACACCAAACAGGATTTGTCCTCTCGTATTCACCCAAGTATGCTCCATTCACCGCGCCAATGATAAAATCTGTACTTATATAAATGTATACACATATACCAACGTAAGAAGAGAATTCGGGTAACGAGACGCCCCGAGTCGATTAAGCGATTGCACCCAAGACATTAGACACATCCTAACGACGCGACACGAGCGCTCTGCTCCTTAGCCACACTCGCAGACTAAATGATGTATAATCATGCATGAATAATCAAGCACTCGTATATACATGAAGTTGCGCATCAAGGGGTAAAAATAATCTTCAATTTAATTCATGAAAAAAAAAAAAAAAAAAAAAATCACTTTTTCCCCTTCAATGCACGCGCAGATCTACGGCGAAGGCACCGGTGACGAGTCGGAGGAGGCATCGGTGGTGAGCGGCGACTACGACTCGAGCTACGACGACTCGTCGGGCGACGACCACGGTATCACCGGACCCACCTCGCCCTCGTCCCCCTCGTCGACGACCCAGAGAAGTGCAGGCGGTGGTGGGCGCCCGACGACACCCTGCACGAGCAAGGACCTCGAGGACGTGCTGGCCTCCCTGAGAAGAGTCGAGGCCGAGCGGGGCCAGGCTTTCGAGCGCAGGGTCGCGAGGGAACGCACGAGGATCTCCGAGGAGCACCGCGTCGGAAACGAGGACGCCACTGGTGAGGGCAAATACATATTTATATACATGTTTCCCCAAACTTCATCTTACATATATACAAGCACGTCTCTTGTGTTTCAGACGACTGAAAGTGCAGCCATTCCAGAATCAAGGAGGCAGTGAATACATCGATGAAAAAAAAAACAAACAAAAATTCACTACTCGTGTATACACGAGCGCGTGGATGAGCTGGAACACCGGGTGAAAAAGCGCCGGCCGGGGAAATTAATGAGCCCCCGGAGCGCGGTGCAGAAAATTGAAAATGCACGCCCGCGCAACGGGAAACTAACTCCCTTCCGCGCTTATATATACATGTATACGAAAAAACTGGGATATTGTAATCGTCGCGCGCTTAACCGCCGAGTCCTTTTTCTCGTGTACGCACGTTACACGACCATGGCTAGTTTTTACCACTACGCTATGCCCCCGTCACTATTTTTTTTTTTTTTGCATCCACGATTGTACTTCACGCAGACACGCTTTTACGATTAATCGTTTGACAAATTTAATCATGATAACACAACAGCAACCCACCGTTCGTCGTTTAACTCTCCGATCGTATATTTCTGTAAATTAACTTTGAGGGAAGATAAAAAGAAGAAGAAATTTGTTATGAAAAAAAAAAAAAAAAAGATAACTGGCTGCATCTTTATTATTTCACCCTCGTCAAAATACCTCATGTGTACGATCCGGAAGAGGCATTGTCCTCGCAACACTCGAACAGGCAAACCGAGCGCTTCTCCCGGTACCTATCGGCTCCGGAGCTGCCTACGGGCACGAGTTGCCCGGGCACGTCCATCAGGTCGACTATGAAGTTCTCCCTGAGGTAGCGCGGCGGCAGCTCGTCCCCCACCACCGAGTGCCCACTGGCCTGTGACTTATTTGTACTACTTATTATTGTCACAAAGTCATGTGTATAAATATGTATTGTTTGATTGCACAGCTCTCACGGTGGGCACGGCGATCTCGACCCAGGACTTGCCGTTGCAGCCGCGCACCAGACTCGCCGGCAGGGCCACCCGGTCGGCCATGACCTTGAAGAGTAGGGCTCGCTCGAGGTAGGAGCCCACGCGGAGCAGGCCAAGGGGGATGACGTTAGTCTCGAGGCGCTCCCTCAGCCCGTGCAGGTGGACCTCGAGCTGTTGGTCGAGACAACTCGACGGCTGGGACGGGTCGGTGCCTGCGAGTTGGCGCGCGACGAAGGCCCCCAGGAGACGGGCTCGGGACGCGATGCGCGACGGTTGCACCAATCCCGGGACTCGGCTGGTGCTTTGTTTGCATACGAAAGTAGCGCAATCACTCGTGTGTCATTGTGGCCAGTGCAGTTCTTTATAAATTGCACAATGCGACTATGAGGGGGAAAAACACCTACAACGGTGTGTGTCATTTCGAACCTAAGCTCGGTGTATATATGGTAGTACATATATGTATATTTTGGTTGCGTCAACTATAAGGGTTCAAAAAAGGCACAGGTGTATAAATATGTATAAAGTCAACTTACACGTGTCCGTCTGTCTTTTCGATGGCCGCGAGCTCGGCTGTAAACAGCTCGAGGTAACCTTGAAGATCGGGGTCCGCCTGGAGCCTGCCGAACTTGAGCTCGAGCCAAGCGTTGATCGTCCCCTCGGACACGCGTATCCCCCGCTCGTAGCTCTCTCGCCTCATCGACTCGCGCGCAGCTGTGTGTAATTTTTTTTTTTTTTTTTTTTTTTTTTTACAAATGCACCACACGCTGCTTACCATTGAACGCGGCGCACTTGCTCACGAGGAGGTCAAGGTCTTCCTCGTCGGAGTCGTGGCGCGGCGTACCCCCGAAATTAGCCACGTAAATCGGCTGCAGGGGACACAGCTTCAGACGAAATAGCTCCTCCAACACTGGAAATCTGCAAATAGGGTTCAAGGGGATGATCCTCTATATATACAGTCTTTTGCGATTTAACGAAAAGTGGAGATTACGGGCAATGGGTGTGCCTCAGCGCGTGAAAGCCGTCCGGGGTGAGGTCGGTGAGCGACAGGCGGCCCGTGTACGCGAACTTCATCGATAGATCCGCGCCGAACAGCGCCTCGATGCAGGTGTTCCACGTAGGCACGAGCTTCGACATCGGGTGGTTTTTCAGCATACTATGTGTAACAAGTCGACGAAAAAAAGGAGAAAAAAAAAAAAAAAAAACGTCACGCCGAGCCGTTTAGGATGGGCGTATATGTATACATATGTATGAGTGGCGGTTAACTGAAATAGGCAGCCCTCGTGGGTGCAGAGCACGGCAAAGTGGTCGTCGGCGCTGCACAAGTTGAGTAGTAGATTGACGAGGGCGTGGAGGACCGGCACCGACTTCGACTCAAGGAGGAGGCAGTGGATCTTGCAGTGAAGGCTCGCGCGGATGAGGTGGGCTCGGGCCTCGTCGCTGCGACCGAAGCGGGACAGCGCGTCGCAGCACGCGATTCTCAGCTCGTCGGCCGCCTTGGTTTCTGGCTGTTGGGTGTACGGGGAATTTTTTTTTTTCAGTTGGTAAAATTGGAAAGCGAAAATAACAACTGGTGTGGTAGTTTATTTTCTTTTAGGCGGAAGGATTTCTTGCACTTAGTGTGCCCGATTTTTTTTTTTTTTTTAACCAAAAAAACGTTTCTTTGCTCTTTTGATGGTTTTATCCATCTAACAATATTTTAAGGTAACCCGAAAAAAAGGCATACTGTATCCCATTAAATTAATATTTTTTCAATGTAATTTAATTTAACAAAACAAAAAAAAAAAACAAAAAAAACATTGGACGTGTTTGTTGAACGTGTATTGGAAATATTTCCACAGTGATTTGTCCCGATATTCCCTGTCCTTACGAATTTGTTTAAACTTTCTCCTAAACCTTACAGTTTCCAATCCACAAAAAAAAAAAAAAAAAAAAATTAACGTGTTATTCTTGAAATGTAAACTAAAAATGTCACTTGTTTGGTGCGCAATTCATCACAAGGACATGTAATGTGTGTAATTTACGTCGAGGCGAGAGCAGAGGGCGGAAAAGAGCTCGGGATCTATCAGGTCGTCGGCCAGCCTCGAGTCGTCCGCCATGGCTGACAGGGCTTGAATGATGGTCGCTTGGATTTCCCAGGGCGCTGACTCCACCGGTCGCCCAACGAAGCGCGCCAAGTGGACCTAGGAAACGTATATTTTGCCCACCGATTGCCGTGTGAATTTTTTCTCCCCCCCCAAAACGACAAGTACTGGTTTCATTCATACCTGGTTTCCACCATCTACAAAGTTCACGCAGTTTTGCCAACTCGACGCCAACAGCTCCCTCAGAGCAAACGCAGCCGCTTGTCTCTCCGGCCACTCTGCCTCCTCGTCGATCAACAGCTCTGTTGGACCATTACCCGTTGAAAATCAATCGGCACAATATATGTATAGTCAAAGGGGGGGGGGAAACCACTCACGAACGACGAAACCCATGGGATTCCCCTGGCACACCTCGTCAGCGGCCGGCGGGTAGCCCACCATACTACCGATCCCCCGACACACCGTAGCCCGAAACACTGGCGTCGTCGCCTCAGCAGCGCAGTCGAGCAAGTACCCGACGAGTCCCCGGTTGTGCAGCACCTACACACGCACAGACTCGAGCAAACAAAACTATGCACGAGCTGCCGAGAGCAAACGCTTCGTTACCTTTTTACCGATCGCGCTCTCCGACAGATCCACCAGCGTCCCCAAAACGCCGAACCTCAGCTCCTCCTCGTCCGTATCCTCCATGAAGGCAAACAGGCGCTTCGTGTCGTCGCCGGTGTTCATCAGCTCCGCGGTTTTCGCGTTCCCGCAGGCCAAGCCCAGCACGCGGACCACTTTGCCGAACAGGTCCCTCCACTCCGCGTTCTGGACCAACACATAAGTATATTTGTAGCTCTGAGCAACCCGACCAGCGTGTCTGCATGTCCACGTACGTCCAGGATATCGAGCAATCGGCGCGGGCCCTCGGAGGCTCGGAAGCTCTCGTGGACGTCCTCGCGCGCGATGGGCGCCACGAGCAGCTCGACGACGCGCAGCGCCAGCAGCTGGACGACCGGGTAGGGCTCGGCAAACAGCCCGTAGAGCGCCTCGAAGCTGAAAACCTGAACCGATCTCGGGGCTCGCGAGTCTTCCAAAGGAGACCCCACCCCCCTCATACCGATTTTTTTTTTTTTTGTTTTTTCACCTCGGAGCGGAACACGGTGTCCGGCCCGTTGGGGTCCCCGAGCAGGTGGGCGAGGATCTCGAGGCAGTTCCTCCTGACGTCCGGATCGGTAGACCCGAGCTTCTCGAGGACCGTATCGACGCGCCGACCGGTCAGAAGCATGGCCGAGCCCGTGGGATCGCTCGCCAGCTCCGCCAATATCCGCGAGGCGTACTCCTGCAGGAAGACATCGGCTTCCTCGTCGGACAGCGTCTCAGTGAAACGCTCGATGTACGTGTCGTCCCTGAGTAGGTGCGCCTGCACATTTCGCACAGCCGACATCAGAGCCAACAACTTCAGCGCGAACCTGGTTATCCGGGAGAGGAGGGGGTTTTTTTTTTTTTACAAACAAGGCTGGTGCTGTCGAATCCACCGATGATTATACCACGTGGCGATCGGTAAATCGTGTGGGCGATTGTGTGGGGGGTGTACAAACCGGCGGGCGAAAACATCCTCGTGGTGAACAAGAGCGAGCACGTTGTCCAGGGCGTTGAGGTCGAAGAGCCGGTCGAGGTTGCCAGGCGCCTTGGTTGCGTAGGTGGCGAGGGCGCCGGCCGCCGCCAGGAGGACCGGTCTCTCGGGGCTGCCAAGCAGAAGGATCGCCGTGTCCGGGCGGCTGATCTCGAGGCCCAGGGGCTCGAGGCTCGCCTCCTCCGTGGCTGCTGCGAGGTCTGTCGGGGCCCGGCCGATCGGCGCGCATTTTGCCGGGGCTCCCTCGCTTGGCGCGAACTCGGGTGTCGACGGGTTCTTTGACTTTCGGTTGGTCGGCGCTGCGGACTTTCGGCCAAGGAACGTTGGGGAAAGTGGGTTTCGATTGGATTTGGGTTACCAGGGGTAACTATCGCGGGTACCTTACTGGGCTTCTTTTTTACCATCACAGGCCGATGCACGTTGTGTTTTTTTTTTTTTTTTTTTTTTTTTTTTTTTTTTTTTTTTTCTAGTGCTTTGATGTGCCTTGAAATGTCGAATTCGCCCCTTCGCTGTTAAACGATGGACCTGAAGTTTGCGTCATGTACGTACACACATGTGTGTGTGATTTTAATGAAATAACAACACGAATACGATTAATTCATAATAGGGGTGTGTGCGTATTTATTTTTTTCGTGGATACCTCGAGTTTTCCAATTTATTTTGCTCGATCGGCCTTTTACATATTTGGTGAACCTTACGAGAACTGCGTGAGCACAAAAGATTGTTTGGCAAATTTTTGATTGAGATGATCGGATGTACTTAAAAACTTACTTTCTATACAAGTGCCCGTGACAATGTGAACATGAGATCGATGACGTGTAGTATCAAAAATATAAAATCGTGTATAATGTGTTTTTGCTTCATATTGAACAATTATAATACATTGGCAGATATATATGTATGTAACAAATCTACAATTTGTAATTGTAGGGTTTGCAAACTTTTTTTTTTTTTTTTTTTTTTTTTTCTTTTTTTTATATCGACGAGTAATAAATTTGTAATACTTGGCTATATTATTATACGTAAATTAATAATCGAGATCGCTATTTCTACGGCAAATGGTAACAGGTGAACAAGCATTGAAATTAAAAAAATAATATTAAGGGAATGGGCGCTACCTTACTTGTGTAAATTTATTTATAAATCTATTGTTTTTTCTAAAACGCTATAAATATTGTTCTAAACAACATTTTTTTTTTTTTTTTTTTTTCGTAAAATGCAATTTTAAGGCTATATGCAGTTACGCAAAAGTATGTTTGTCATGAACAATTGCACAGCAGCTTCATCGTGTAAAATGTGCAATAAAATAAAAAACATAATAATATATACTTTACAAAATTTCTGTACATACTATACAATAAAATATTTCAGCTAATTAATTGGACGGATTAGGTATGCCTAAGTATTAAGAGTTAAACAATCAAACGAACGAGTCGTGATGGATAAAAACAACCATTCTCGTTATGGCAATTTTGGAGCATCATCGCTTTAAACAAAAAAATTTCAAATCACTTATTTTTTATTAATCATTTAAAAAAATGACGATCTCATTTTTTATAAAAATGTTCGTGTGAATTTAATCATCCATAAATTTCATGTACACCCATTTTCAATGGATGCAAAAAAAAACCGAACCCAGCATTTCATGCCCAACTGAAATAACAATAATTAATATATACACAAAAAAAAAAGAAAAGAAAGAAGCTCATCACTTTGCCGGGTGTTTTTTAAACGCCTCGTCGCTACTACGCATAATACGTATACCTTAGATTAAAATTTAAAAAAGTATAAAAAGAAAAGCCCATAAGTTTTCCCTTTCGAAAAAGGGCGCGTTATACTAATCATATTAACTATATCGCGATGGCGCA
Organism: Copidosoma floridanum; assembly: GCF_036245765.1. Taxonomy (NCBI): domain Eukaryota; kingdom Metazoa; phylum Arthropoda; class Insecta; order Hymenoptera; family Encyrtidae; genus Copidosoma; species Copidosoma floridanum. Next base: position 5,272,880 of record NW_028321889.1, on the reverse strand, counting down.
ACTATATACACATAGGCACGCAACTGGACAGCCAACAATATGGTAATCAGTTTGTAAAGCTTAAGCGATATGTTGGAAAAAAAAAAAAAAAAAACGAAATTGTACTCGTAATTCGATAATGAAAACTCATAGCTCGCGATGTAGTTGTTGGGATGTTTTTTTACTCGAAGCAATGACATTTTGGTGAGACTCCCCGAAGGCACTGTATACTGTATACGCGAGAGAAAAAAGGCAAATATACCCAACAACAATATATAATAATAACAACAACAACAATAACACAACAAGGTAGATATTTTAACGCTACCGATTCCTGAAATGCTGTTAAAATTAATATAGGCACGATGTCGCACCGACGCGTCAAACAGCCGTCTGAGGCACCCCCTGGACGAGGTGGGTCCTACTCCGGCTTTTGGGCAGCGTCGACTGGCTGGACGCCCGGCCGATCTTGGCCGCGCGGGGCACGCCGTTCGGCGAACTCGTGACGAAGCCCTCGTTCCTCTCGTCCTTGATCGACGAGTTGGAGTTGCTCCGCAACGAGGGCGTCGAGCTGAACTTGCGGTTGTTGTGCCCGACGACGAGCCTCTCCTGCAGCTTCATGTCGTTCTCGGATGGCCCGAGGGGCACGGGGGGCGGCGGGGGTGGCGGTGGCTGGGGCTTGTTGCCGAGCCGTCGGGGCATAGCGAGCGGCGTGTCCCGGTACTCGTAGACGTTCTCCTTGGACACGCGAGTCAGGTTGTCGATTCCGTCGTTGGATGGCTCGTCTTCTCGTACCATCAGGATATCTCCGCTATAGTAGTGATCTGACTGTCTGCCGATGGAATGGACGATAAATTACGTTAAATGTACTTATATACACCCGCATTCTCTGTATGTACATGTGTATACGAAGGGACGCTTGATCCATTCGAACTTGCAAAGGTGTTTTTAGACAAAAAGTTGAGCTATCTCTGGTTTGGGTGCAATTAACAATTACTTTACTATTTTGAGCATACTACATGAGTGTCAATGACGAAGAGCTTGGAATAATCGTGTTTGCTGCACCAAATGAAAGATATCTCTCGTTTCTTTTTTGCCCCATGTACCAGGCTTGTGAGGTGTGCACAGTGTATTTACACAATAATAACGTTGCGGTTTGGTGGGCAAAAATGTTTAACAACGAAAAAAAGCATTATCAGGTGGCTTAAATTAAAAATAATTACAACATACAGGTATAATATACTACAATTTGTACACCACGTAATGAAATTTTACCTGCGTACTCCATCGCGTCTTCCGTTTTACTATAAGGAAAGAGCAAAATTCGTATTATTAACCCAGTCTGTCCACGTGTTAGTAACAAAGTGCTTTTTTGTATGTATCTACTGGTTTTTTTTTTTTTTTTTTTTTCAATGTATAATTTATCAACTAGACATAATTTTGCAACGTGTGCGCGTGTGTGTGTATGTGCTTATCCAAAAGTTTGTTAAGTGAAACCAGAACCAGGGTTCACGTGCACTACCGACCATAGAAACCTGTCCCCTTGGCTTTTTACACGGCCAAACTATGCATATAGTTTTTTTTTTTTTTCCCAACATTAATAGTATAGTGGCGTCGTCACATGGCTTTGGTTCTGTTTACCTTTTGCTTACCTTTTGGCGTTGCGCCAAAGCATGCAACACACCACCGACATGACGATCAACAGTAGACAGGCAGTGGACATGGACCAAAAGGCAATTTGCATGGGCTGCGTGGGCTCCCACCAATACTGAATCGTAAAATAACAATTATAGCACACTTTTTTTATTTTTTTTATTTTTTATTTAGATAAACATTTTATTCCAACTTACCTCCGTTATCGGTGGGTACGTCGGGACCAAGCGGCCAATCACCGTCGGCAAGTACTGCGACCAAAAGGCGCTCTCGGTCTGCCGGTAGTTGAGCAAAATCGAGCTATTATACGTAGTGTTGATGTTCAGGTACTTTAGCTCGCCAAACTTGGCTACGTCAAAGTGCAACCCTCGTATTTGAACCGGCGTTGGGTTCCTGAAGGGATACAATTTTATTTTTTTCCCCCTTTTTCCATCACCATTGTCGCAAAACAAATCACCAAGGTGCGTTGGTAAACATACCCCATGGTCGCAAAATTGGCGTAAGCTTTCATGAAAAAGTAGCTCATGTTGCGGTCGCTGTCGGTCCACATGTCGCGCTTGAGCTTCAACTTTTCGGGGAAAAATTCGACATCCATGAACGGAGCCCCGGCCAGCAGCAGGTGCTCGATGTCGTGCGGCACCCGCCTCCACTCGGGCAAATTGAACGCCTCGATGGTCGTGTTCAAGACGTACAGGAACACCGGGACGTTGTTCTCCACCAACAACTTGGCGATTTTGTCGTGCGGCGCGACAAAGTGAAAATCGGTCAGAAGCTGATGCGGGGGGGGGGGGAAACACATTTATTCGCGCATACAATAGCCAATGAAAAAAAAAAAGAAAAAAGACTCACGTTGATGTACTGGTCCCGTACGCGGAGTACGTTGTTGGGGTCGGGCCAATAGGTGTACATGTACTTGATGGCCTCGTAAACGCCCCACGGATTGAGCGTGTAATTGTACCGCAGCACTAGCTCCCACAGCTTTTGGTCGAACATCTCGGGCGTGATGATAAACTCGTTCCTGGCCAACGTGGCGTTGTTATCTAAAATCACCAAAAGACCCTTGATTTTGTTGTTTTTTTTTTTTCCCACCGTCGCGTCGGTAGTAAGAAAAAAAAAAAAAAAAAAAAAAAAAAAAAAAAAAAGTAAAAGAAATAGCAACTGACAAACAATAAAGGCAGCCTCCTGCGTGGTAACGCCCGACATGTAGGCCAAGTCGTGCCTGTACCTTCTGGCCCGGATGCCCTCCTCGGGCGGCTCGTTGAAAAAGTGCCAGTCCGTGGAGGCCCAGTGCTCGTAGTACTCGTTGGGCACGGTAAAGTTGACGTCGAGCACCGGTGCCCACGGGAACATGCCCACCTGGGGCTTGAGCTCCGCGTTTCCGTGCTCGTAGATGTTGCGCTCCTTGAGGCACTGCACGAGCCGCCAGCTGCTCTCGATGCTACAGCCCAGGGTCTGGGCGTAAACCCGCGACGTGTTCTGGGCCCGATACTTGTCGACTATCAGGGCCCAATCCGCCACTGCCGAGCCCGACTGGGCTATCACCTTGGACACGAGGTCCCGCGTCCTGAAAGACACGCTCGATCGGTTATCATACCGAGATCACCATGCACGATAAGTGCGGGGGGGGGGCTATATATACTTACTTTGGGGCTACCATGAGGAGGCCGGCGCTCGCTGCCCCAGCTCCCGGCCCGAAGAGCGTGATCCTGTTGGGGTCGCCGTTGAAGAACTCGATGTTGTCGTACACCCACCTCAGGGCCATCGCCTGGTCGAGGATGCCGTAGTTGCCGGGGCTGTTCTCGTCACCCGTGCTCAGGAAACCTGCGGGTAATATATATATATACATAATCATTCATAAGTATAAACGACAGGATACGCATCATTACATTGTATATATACCTAGAGCACCGAGGCGGTAATTTATGGAGACGACGGTGACGTTGAAAAAGCCCGCGAGTATGTGGGCTGGGAACAAGTTGCTCGCCCCGTGGATGAACTCGCCCCCGTGTATGTAAAACATCACGGGGTACTTGCTGGCCAGCCCGGAGTTTATCTATACCCACGATTATTTGTTTTAATTGTTCATTCATGCGTATATTATGTTGTTTCAAGAGATTATTGCTCTCACATTTGGGCTGAAGATGTTGAGGTACAGGCAGTCCTCGTCTACGTCCCGTACGCCCTTGGTCGCCCCGGTGTACTGGCTTGGCTGAGGACACGCCGGGCCCCAGTCGACGGCTTGCAACAGGTGCCAGCCTCTGCATTCGAAAAGGAATCGACACAAGTGATTTAATGGACAAACTTTCTTTTTTTTTTTCAATGGTTTGCGTGTACAGGGGGATAAAGTTCCTAAACCAGGTACTGTTGTTGTTTTTTTTGTTGTTTTTTTTTCCACCAGAAAATGACGTGGGGAATGATTATTGAAATAAAATCTAAATAGTACAAAACAATGGTAAATCCGTGCTCACTTGTGTATCCTGGGGGGTTTGAAGCGTCCCTCCTTGACGGGGGGCATGGAGTACGGGATGCCGAGGAAGACGTTGACGTTGGCGGTGACCCTTTCGACGGGAAGGCTCCAGGGCAGGTGTCTAGCCTCGGGGTTGTCGTAAAGGTACACCTTGAAGCCCTGGACGGTGCCGTAGTGCGTGCGCACGAAAATGTCGCGCTCGAGGTTCTTCGAGTCCGGGCGCTCTCTGCCCTGCAGGTCCGCCCGCCAACCGCCCAGTATACCCGGTAGGGGTAGCCTTTCGGACGTCTAATAAGGAATTAAATGTATGATTCTTTTTTTTTTTTTTTTTTCCCATCATCATCATGTAAATTGTAAATCAAGTTGCTGTTTTTCATACGAGTAAATTATATTTATTCGAGACAAAAGTTGACTCTGCGTGTATTATTTACTTCGTGCACGTGTTTTGATGATGAATCTCGTGTGGATAATATTTATAGGCTCGAAGAGCTGCTTGTAGACGCTATACTATATGTACCGTTTTGCGATTACCATATAATATAATATAAACGTAATGGAAAAAAAAAAAAACTGCTTTATTCCGTAAGAATGTACGTTAAATATTTCTCCCATGAGTGTGGGTGTGTGTGTGTGCGCGTAAGCTCAAACAACAATAAGAGAGAGGAAGAGGCTAATTACCGTTGATCGAGAATTAAATTTTACCTCATCATTTAATTATACACAATATACGGGGGAATCGGAGCAAAAGCCCAAACTTGCGCTCAATTACAGCGTTGTGGATTGTGTAAGGAAAAATAAAAAAATTAAAAACAGGGTATACTTTGTTGTATATCCACAAACGTTTCGTTTCATCAACTGATAAAGGAAAGAAATTAACGTACGAATTTCCGAGTGCCCTTTTTTCTTACTTCTCGTGTACGCGTTTTTTAATTTGAACGTGTAAAATGGCATAATTTTTTCACTTATCTCTCAGTGTATAATTATTATATGGGCAGAAGAGGATAATTTTAAAAATCAAAACACACCCACGCGTTGCAGCACCGATCGCCGCGAGAGCACGTATTATATGCACATTGCGTGCACGTAAAAAAAAAAAAAAAATGGTAAAAGGTGTATATACATATACACACACGGTAGGTATACGGTAGATTTTATGAATGAAACGGGGACAAAAAAAAATGTCTTTTTTGATCTCTGATACGATGGACAGTGGAAATCATTAGATCAACGTGTACCTCGCGAGCGCGCCAGAGCGTAAAGCGCGCTCTGTATGAACCTGCAGCAGTTGTGTTGCAAGAGTCACTTGTATATTTATATTGCGAAACCATCACCACACATACCATATACATGTATATAACTGCTCGTATGACCCATATGCGTGGGTAAACGAAGAAATAAAAGGAAAAAAGAAGTGGTTATATTGGACTCACATCCGAGTTGTACCAGTCGTCGGGTGACCTGGTGGGCGGCCCGTTGCGGTACGGATCGAGGTGGCCGGGCTGATAGCCACCGTACCTCCTGTCCTTGTACACGTAGGTCTGATAGCCGGGCGGGATCTGGGGCTCGGGGCCGTACGGCCCGCTTTGGGCGTAGTAACCATTGGCGTACCTGTTGTTGCCCTCGTCGGCCGCGACTACCAGGAACAGGCTCGCCAGGTGCCAGACCCGCACCGCGGCCATTTTGCCCGCTGACGCCCTTGTCTGTGCCTATGTACACCTTGCTTCGCGCGCGGCCTTTTTTTTTTTTTGTTCCTTTTCTCCACTGCAGTATCGGTAAATGTACCCTATACGCGCCCGCCCATCATATGTATACGCGCGTTGCGCTCCGGAGCACGGACAACCGCTACTAATACAAAGTACCTACTCACTATGGGCGCGATCTCTTCTCGGCTCTCCGATCCGGAGAAACGAAAGTGAGAGAGAGAGAGAGAGTTTGTGTGTGGGTGTCTGTTGTTATGGAGAAGAGGAGGAGGTGGTATATAGTTAGGGATGGATGAGAGAGTGCCGTGAGCTGCTGCCCTCCCGTGTGCGCGATCGAGCTGTTTTTTAACCGGGCGCTCCTTTACGCGCGTGTGGTAAGTCGTGTTTGAGCCTGCTTATTACATATTTACATATTTTATTGTCTTGCATATATAGGCGAGGTTTCGAGCTCGCAGACCTCACCTGTCAATGGAAGAGTCGGGTTTTTCTCTCCTGTATGTTTTTTTGTGCAGGGAAATCGGTACGAGTGAACAAATAAAAGGACTACATACATGGACCTTTTCCAAGGTTTACTTAATCGCGCGATCGATTGGGAGTTGTTTTTTTTCTCTCAACCATTCGGTTTATTGAAGCTATAATACAGTAACGATTTCCAACCGATTTTTCTTTGTTTTCAATGCGTACCGTCGCAAAAATGACTTTTTAAAAACTGTGTTATTGATAGGTAAGTATATATTTCTTTTATTTTCATTTAAAACGTGTCGTACAGCAGTTGTCGTTGCTAATGTAATAATCTTACTGCGGCTGGGTTATTAAAAAATTATACTTGGCTGTAAAAAAAAAAAAAAAAAAAAAAAATGAATAATGATAAAAATCCATACCCGAAACCATAAAAAAAAAAAAAGTAGATAAACAAAGCTGCATGTGCTCCACATCTCGCGTTACAGAGGAGGGAAAAGCAGCGCGCTTATCCTAAAACACGAAGTAAGCCAGCCTCTCTCTCTCGCAGGTATATGTACATACTTTTTAAGTGCATCCGCGTATAAGCAGCAAAGGGCCGCCTCGACGCGTCCCTCACATATATGTACACAAACGCGCATTAAAAACTGCTTTTTCGCGCTTATGCTCAAACACGCGTATATATATACCACCCACTTCTTGCAGCGCGGCCACGTAACGCATATTGTTTTCGACGCTCGACGACCGAGAGAGTTGGCTTTCATCGCGAGGGCAAAAAATGGGCAGGACGCGCTTATACATATATATATATATATATGTATATATATATGCGTGCACGTATACCCATGCTCGGAAGGGAAAAAAGGCCGTCCATCTCTTTCTGTTTTCGTTTTTCTTTTTTTTTTTTTTTTTTTCTTTTACTCTACTCTTTTTTGTGGTAGACTCGCGAGTGCATTTGCGCAAAAGTCACCCGCGAGAGGTATAAAGAGGCGCGGGCTTAATTCCATTTTTTTTTTTTTTTTTTTTTTTTTTTCCCTCAAAAAGGCTTTGTGGCTGCTGTTTTGGGAAATAAGGGTTTTCCCTTCGAGTCCAACTACGGTCCATCCGAAAAAATCGCCAATTCTTATAAACAATTGTACCCAGGTTTTTAGGTGAATTTACCTTAAATCGTGTAAATTTTCCAACAATGACTAAAATTCAAGTTAACATTTACATAAAACAGTTTAAATGTACGTACATCGTACACTATGGCAGCCCATCACGTGCACGCATATAAGATCTTGTTCATCCGTGTACATATATATGTATGACCGTATAATTTCAGCGAACAAACCCCTAACGACGAGCTCGAGAGCTGAATTCTCACATGACTACATCCAGCACAAGCGGCTAATTGCTGACGATGGCTTATCAAAAAAAAAAAAAAACACACGGTGCATTTTGCCGATTAACGCCGCGTGTATATTATACGGACACGCTACGCGACGGCGGTGTCAGTTCTTTTCTTGCAATTGTAATTAAATCGTTGGTGCACTTTACAACTTTCCCTTTTCACCGGTTTTTTTTTTTTTTTTTTTTTTTTTTTTTTTTCGAGTCACATTCGTATTAGAAACGACACGGTGGACTATATGTATTAAATTTAAATTCGCGAGCACAGCTTCTATTTTTCTTTATTCCAGATATACTATACCGACGAAAGCGCAAACCCTCGATTTCAATCGAACTCTAAGGTGGCGCTCTTTTTGGAAGGCACTTTTGAGTTCATGCTTTCTTCGACCGAGGCAGCGATACTCTTCAATGCCGAGCAAGATATATCCCGATGCCCGTTACACATTATTGATTATATAAATACATAATACATCCATATATATAATATACTGTACCGATTGCGCAACGTGCAATTATATAAAAGTATTTTTTTTTTTAATTGTCGTTCAGTCGCTAATTCAATTTCGCATGCAAGCTGTATACATGTATATATATACACGTAATGCAAAAAATCGTGAATCAACTGCTCGATGTAGGTACGTACGTATATATAAACGCAAGCAGGAAACGACGACGGTGAATCATGTGAATGTATTCAGTTTATTATATGTATATCTGTAAGTCGCGCGAAAGTTGATTGCACCGCTAAATAAAAGAAATATAAAAAAAAAGAAGAAGAAGAAAAATCCCCTCACCTAAAAAAAACTTGTGTGTTCTTGTATTCGAGGAAAATCGGTATTGCTGGGAAAAAAAAAAAAAAAAAATCGGAAGCACAGTCAAAGAGATATAGTTTAACCATACTTTGAAACAACAAATTCACGAGTATCTTACCTCACACGCGGGTATATTTAATTTTTGTACACGTAAGCCTCAATCGTATTTTATGATCTATGCTATCCTTCCCGTACTTTCGAAAACTAGAAAAAAAAAAAAAAAAAAAAAAAAAAACCAACAACCACTTACACTCTCTCTCTCACTTTTTCATTACACGCGCAGTTATGACCGATAGGACACAAACAGTTGGTCGTGCGAAAAGCGAAAATCGGCGTCGAAGCGCTCAATCGGCGACGGAGGCTCGATCGAAACTGATCCACTTGTACTCGCGTTACATGAGCAATCATAGCTGGAATAAAAAAAAAAAAAAAAAAAAAAAAGCCGGCCATTCATCACCGCGCTAGAAGCTCGCTTGTAACACTCGCGCGAGTGACTCATGGTACGTACGTACCTACATGCATCGCCGCGTTGAAAATATCATCACCGAGACTCTCTCGTGTAAAAATCATCGATTGCACGCATGTAACAAAATTTACGTTCATTCACACAGGCCGAGTCCAATGAACGCGACAAATCGGGACTCCACGTGGGCTTCGATTGGCGCTTCCGACGAGTAAACGCATACTTGTTTTTCCACCTAATTTGAAAAAAAAAAAAAAAAAAAAAAAAAATCTATATAGATGCAAAAACATGAATTTCAAAGGGGGGTGTAAAAAAATCGGGTGAGCCAAAGGCCCGCGTATCAACTGTGCACATTATAAACATTGTCAATATTATATAATTATATTCAGGCACCTCCGTTTTTTAATAAAGCTTATCAGGCAGTGGTGGGTATAACTACAACGACGCATGGACAATCTTGTGCTTCGAAAAAAAAAAAAAAAAAAAAAAGATGCACTTCCAAGATCGGATCGGCATTATCTTACCTCTCTCCGATTACGTTTACGATACCTCGTTATCCATAAGAGATATATACAGATGGAGGAGGCGAGAAAAGGAAAGATTAGATATAGAGCTCGGGCTTTAGGTGAGGAATTTCCGGGCGCTTTGATAAGATTGCGCACGTATATTGACCCTTTTTTTTCCAGGGCACGCGATCGCATTAATATTAACGAGGGAAGAGAAAAAACAACCAGTAAACCGTCCAACATTTTTACTTTTCAATTGTCATTCATACAAAAAATTGCAAAAATCTCGCAAAGACTTTAAAGTCACGCATACAATTGTATAGAGAGTTGAAAATGATTTCAAAGTCATCCAGGACTGTTTTTGTAACTTGATAAAAATTTTGAACTTTTTTTTGTTTTTTTATCAAGGCTTTCAAAGTGCGTTTAGCCCCTCGAACCTATGCAGGTATAAATAAAAAATCTACCTGCAAGTACAGCCCACCAAAGGCACTGCAGCACTTTTCTTGCTTAAAACGGGGAGGGGAGCGTGTCCTTTTCAAAATTCTAACGACCCGTCGCCTCTCATCTGCCTCTAAATCCCTCAAATTCCCTGGGCGAGATGTCCCTCGCACGCCCGCCCGCTCTAAACAAGGAAACAGTCGCGATGTAGTCCGCGTCACGGCTGAAAGTCCTTTTTCTTGGGGAGGGGGGGGGGAAACAAAAAAAAACAATTTGGAGCGTCGTCCTTCGGAAAAACAATTACAAGCTCGAGGGGGCCGTTCCTTCGGTCTTTTGTCTGCGGCGCGGCGAAATGGCTAATGAGAGGTGATGGGGCGCGCCCGTCGAGGAAACGCAATTTTCATTACTGTTGTTGTTGTTGTACCTATACGTATATAAGGGGTAAGGTCATTGGCTTTGACAGGTAAAATGTGTATATATGTACTTTATGCGCGACATTTTCGCCAATACAGTAATACACATGTATCGATGCTATACGTCGTGGCTTTGCCCTCTGGAGTGATTTCTTTTTTTTTCTCTGTTTTGTGAGTGCAGGGCTTTTTTTTAACTGCAAATTGGCTCTCTAGCCACTAAAACCAACGCGTTAGAAATACAAGCGATTTTTTTGTTTGCTCCCGTTGCACTACTAAGGGGTTTTCTCGCGCGAAGCGACCTGAAAATAATTTTAAATTTAATTTCTCGCTCAAAGAGGGGATTTTTCATCAAGTTAAAGGAGTGAGTTTGGTTTTTTCACTTTTTAATCGCAAAAGCACTCGTTTGCTCATCACACCGGGATCAAAATATATACTGCGTAAAAAAGGAAAAAAGCCCTTCCTCGGAGCCAATCCAAAATATACATGATGTAGGCTGTACGCGTAATTAAAAGCTCATCAATCGGTGACACAACGGTGACTCGGGAAGAAAAAAGCCACCTATACAAGCGCAGAGATTATTTAACAAGCAAAAAGCCACACGTGGCGAAACAAAAAAACCTGTAGCATACCTTTAGTAAAAACCTAACGCAGAAAGAGAGAGGCCTCGCGTATACTTGATCGCGGGCCAAAAGAAGAAGGAGGACCGCGTTGGTAAAGTTGGGGCTCGTTGCAAGGAGAAGGGACCATCAGGTATATTATACACGAAACGCAGGCCTCCTCCTCTCTACCTCCGATCCCTATCGTCTCGGTTAAAAAAGGAAGAAGGTTTCAAGGAGGATGAAAAAAAAAGGGAGAGAGAGAAGCCGAAAGAGGAGAAGGGCAGATGCACGCAGAGGCCCCCGTTGAACGAATTCCCTTTCTCTCTCGGCTCGAATTCACGCACATGTATAGTACGGGGGTGCGTCGGCACTTGCCCCTCTCCGATGCTTCTTCCTTTTTTTTTTTTTTTTTTTTTTTTCGGGGGAGATGATTTTTCTTTTTGAGCTTTTCGCCCAAGGAAATTTTTTTTCTTCCGATAAATAGAATACTTCGTGGCCATAATCGTGCGTACCTTGTACTCTCCGATCGCGAGAGTTTAGACGACGCGTTTAAGAAAAACCACAGGAGTGCCTCGTTACAAGCCCTCTCGTATATTAAACAAAACCACCCCTAACAAAAAAAATAAAAAAAAAAAATTACAAACGCCCATGATCTAAATTATATACGTATAGATCAAGTTAATTGGGGGAAAAAAGGAGCAGCTGCTTATGATTCACAGTACGGAAATATATAAGCACGTGATACAGAGACACATAGAGTTTTTTGGCTTGATTTCCAGCAGATTACGCTTTTTGTATACCGATTTTTATGCGATACACACACACCACACCGTACACCAATACATATATACGTATATTTTTTTTCGCGTTGCGCAAATAAGCAGCGAGTATAATACTTATATAGCAAACCCGAAAAGGATAAAAAAAATCCGAGAAGGTGATGGAGGAGGCGGTGGTTAAAGAAACAGCTGCATATATACACATATATATATATGTGCGGACGAGCGGAGCAGCGATTATATATACACACACACTCAGAGGGGCGTAAAGAAAGAGAGAGCCGGGTGGGGGTGAGCCGCCCCGCCGCCGCCGTCACGTTGCACGGCGCTCGATGGGATTTTGGAGCAGCCGGCCAGCCGCGCGGCACCACCAACAAGCGACACTCGAGAGCGCGTCATCGGCGAGACAACATCGGCACCCCCATCTCCGGAACATCCCCGTACATCCTCGTTATCTTCCTCCTCCGATGTGTCAATTGCCAATGCACGTACAAGAGACACGCTTATACACCGGGAATGAGACACGAGGACGCGTTGTTCGGTTCGCGTGCGGCGCGCCAACGTTTTAATTGAACCTCGTTTGTCCCAATTTAAGTATACCGAGCAGTCCGAGCACTGCGCGAGTTAAGTACCATCGTACTTTTTACACAAGTATAATATTGTATATATACGGTAACACGATAAAAGTGGTGCGCGTTGCTAAATAATAAATAATAAAAAGTCGATGCCGACGGATTACACGCGTATACAACGATATCCGAGTGCACCGTAGTTTGACAGTATATATTATATTATTAAACCAAGTGACAACAAGTACACACAGAGAGATAGAGATAGATAGAGAGCCAAGATGACTACAGCGGGGGCCATCGGTGGTGGCAAACAGCAGCACCAGCGCGACCTGGACGCCCACATAGTGACCCTACTGACGAAGCTCTCGGCGCTTAAGGAGAACGGGAGCGTGGTCGGCCAGAGCCAGCAGCCGCAGGACGCGCGACACCACCACGAGCACACTGGCGGTTTACCCCCTATGTCGACCGAAGCTTGGAGCCTCGAGTTTTGGCGGGCCGTCGCCGTTGAGTGCTTTGCTACTTTTTTGTTCGCCTTCGTCGTGGCCGGCTCGGCCGTGGCACCCGCCACCTCCAACAGCGGCCTCAACGCCCTTACCACGGCCGTGGCCACGGGTTTCGCCATCGCCGCTGTTCAACTCATCTTTGGACCCGTCAGCGGTGAGTTGTTGTTGTTGACCGTTTTTTTTCATCCCGCAAACATCAGTATTCCCCTTCCCCGGTGCCCATCATCACTTTCTTCAAGTGCATCGGACCATTGTTAACCGCAGAGAGTCGAAAAGGAACGAGAATAAAAGCGCGTGTACTTACTCCTACTACATAATAAAACGACGAGCGTGGGAGTAGGGCGAGATTGTTACAAAAGCGCCGAGGGATATATCTCATTACTGCATGTATAATATTATATACTTTGTACTGCTGCAACGTTTCAGATGTATATTCGTTCGCGGTCCCTTGTATAACAATAAAATGTACAGCTAAAGGTCTGCCATGTGGGTGATGCCGATGCCTTTCTCCTTACTCTTTATTTTTCCTTGTACCCTCGATGTGTGGGCTCGTTAACCGATTGCCATGTGTGGCCTCTCTCCACGTTTTGCTCGCGACCGCGGTATTTTTGCTCCGTGTGTACCGTGCTTGTGGTGGCCGAGCAAAAGACACGTCTCGCGATCACTTTTCCCCACTTTTACTTGGACTATTGGGGGGGAAAAAAAAAAACGAGACGACGAAGGAACTCCTTTAGGGAGGGGGACGCGCGGCTTTTACAATACCGATGCGATTGTGCACGTGTGGGAGTACCGTTAGCGCTTTTTCATTATTTTCTTCTTTATAGTCCCCATGCCCCTGTCCCCCCCCTTCTTTTATTTTACTTCTCTTTCTTCGGAGGGAATCGTGTTTGATACACGCTCGATTTTTCCTTACCGATTTTCGAGCGCAACAATGAAATAAGTAATCAGGGACCAACCCCTTGGAAACAGTAGAGAGTAAGGGGGAAAAAAAAAAAAAAAAAAATACTAATGTACAATAATTATACTCTCGCTTTGTCGACAGGTGGACACGTGAACCCAGCAGTCACTGTGTCGTTCGCCCTATCTCGGAAGGTGTCGGCTTTTAGGGCCATAGCTTACGGGCTCGCGCAGTGTGGCGGTGGAGTTGCCGGCGCGGCTATGCTCTACGGGTGAGTACACAAAATTGCACCTTTCTCTCAGTCCCTTATTTTAATGATTCCTTATTAATAAACGATGGGGTGACAGAGACGGCGACGTATACATATCTGCTTTGGCGGCGCCCCGGGGGTCACTGTGATGTTTGCCGGTGATGACCGCGGAACGAGAAAGCTCTTTGTATACATACCTTTGCAGCGCTACTTTTTTTTTTTTTTTTTTTTTTTGTCGAGTCAAAGTAGGGCGATTACAGTTCGAGGGGGTGGAATTTTGTTTTTTTTCGGGGCAAATATTTTGGACGCGCGAAATCGGTAATATCCACGTTTACGCGTCCAAATGGCACCGGAGCCAAGTATATATAGGTACATGTATACCCATCGGGTGGCCACAAATCATAGGAACCAGCGTCAGTATATATAGAACATCAAATGTGGGGCACGAGTAATACATTCATTGTTACCAACACACCTCCTTACTCCGTATTATTATAGGGCTGCAAGTGTAACTGTGTTATATATATATAAAAATGTATACATTTGTATATTACGTGTGTTTTGCTATTGTTTGAAAATTGGCACGCGCAAACCACGCTTGGCTGTACATATATTAAGATATACGTCACATATTATCGTACATATACGAATGTTCAAGAGAGCGAGTATACATAATATTATATAGTATATTCACGATTTGTTCGTGACAGCTCATCGACGGGGCAATTCAGCCATCACCGAGTAGGTATTATGGCTTTTACCGTTGTTTTGAGAATAATCTGGTATAGAGTCGTGTGGGTGCACTGCACCTACAAATACTTTGCAAAACAATGTATGAAATTGTCGATGCTCGAAAATATCCGATAACCGTACGAACTGTGTTTCTCTTTCTCTCTTTTCGTATTGTTATTACTTATCCGCCCCTCTTATCGACACCCACGTACACTTTCTCCAAGAGGGAGAGGGAAAAGAATCAAACCGAGAATGGCGAATCAATGGTCGCTGCTAATGTGGCCATCGGGGCAAAACCAACGGAGAAAGAGCGGGAATTCCTAGCGGTGCAAGAGTCCTGAAAAGCCGCCGCTTGTATAGGTGTCGTATATACACGTGCATGTGCAGCTGCATGGCTCGCATTCCAAAGGACGGGAGAAGGAGGAGGAGGTCAGTGGCAGCAGGTTCTCTCTGTCACTTGATACATATATGTATATATATACACGTGTGTGTGGGTGGCTGTGTAGCTACGGGGTTGTATACATACATATATGTATACCTACACAGTGATGATTTGAGGACAAAGCTGCACCGGAAGCTCGTTACGTCTCGGGGGTGCAGGGTGTAGTGTTCTCCGACGATGGCTGCTCTGTTTTTTCTCTCTTGCTGGTGAGCATCTTGAAAATCTTCAAGGGAGGAGGGTGCGCTTGTCAGTGAGAGAGGACGAAACAGTTTTCGACTCCCCGTTGTACCTATACGTACATTTGAGTAGCGTTGGACTTGTGGGGGAGGAAGAAAAAAATAATAATAAGCTGCTCCGTATTATGAGCGTCAATCATTCAAAGTTGCCCCTTTTTTCCGCGGTAGGTCCGTCCGAGGGAAGTATAAAGTATGGGAGACCGGAGGACGTGTATATATATTTATCTGCGAGACCATCGCCATCGACTTATTTATACAGACACCATAGTATAGGCTTCCTTACTTACTTGCTTTCAACAAACGAACTTCTTCTTCCTTTAAAAGCGTCACAAAAGAAAACGTCTCCTCATCCGTTCGAGTTTCACGCACCTCCTTTTCGCACGCTAATGCGCACACGTGAAGTAAAAGAAGAAGAAAAAAAAAGCACTCGCTCACTTTCGTCGTCTCTTTGCGCACAATATATGCAGGGTATACTATATACACGTTACCTTTATAGGACGTTTTGGACATTAGTGCGGTGAGTGATTTTTGACTCTGTATCATACATGTTTTTGCCCCGACTATATTATATCCGTCAATACACACAATGTAGTAATCGAGAGCCGTGTGTTGTGCAGGGGAAGGAAACGAGAGGGAAAAAAAAAAGCCATGGGAGGTAGTTTTCATAGCTCATGGACTACATTATCTACTCGAGTACTCGTTTTCTCCCTTTTTTTTTTTGCAAAAACAGCCGTTCAACTTTCATTCAAATGTCGTTTTCGAGAATCCGTACGCGTATACAGACGGTTGCGGCTTTTTTGCGCGTTACGCGGCAGATGTGCACATGTGAAAGGAGCGGAAAAAGTATTAAAAAAAACGAATCTTGACCGCTATGCAAATGACACAAGTGTACTACTCTCTCGCACGTGTCGTTCGCGAAACTACGTATATAAATTATACCGCAAGGATAGGCCAAAAGTGCCATCACAGCCGTGTAAAGATTTCCCCGCTATTGTATGGATGGTACGAGGAATAAACACAACAAATCACCCACTGAACCGCCGTATATCAGAAAATTTTATTGAAAAAAAAACAAAGAAAAAACCAACTTTGTTGCTCGCGAAGCCAAACTCTGTGTATAGAGCAAAGAGAAAACTCAGCGCGCCAACTCGAAGATTTAATTTAAAGTTTCTGGCTAAGAGAAGCTCCCTTCCCTTCCCTCCTCGATCTTTTGAGCAAAAAAAAAAAAAAAAAGGAAAAAAAAAGGAAAAAAAAAGGAAAAACCACCCAAAGAGCCTACTCTTGTGCAAACGAAAAGAAAAAAAGAAAAAACCTCCTTCGTTCGCTCCAATTTGCTCTTCGACTCTTCTTCCCCCTCTTGTACAACAGGAGGGAAAAATCGGGCAGCCGCACCCTCCAACAAATCCTCGATTTCCTCGAAAAATCGGCCGCTGTCCATCTGCGAGAGGTCCACGCGCGCACACTTGAAAGTTTCGCCCATCCGTATATTATACATGTATATACGTACACACAGTCGGTTTCGGTAAATATACACGCTCTCCTCGATCGGCACGGGTATATAGACTCAGCATCCCTCTCTTCCTCTCTTGAGTGACGAGGTTTTGTATTTCACGGAGAAGAAGCAGCAGATGCGGCTGTATACATCTTATCGATGATGGGGCCTTTTGGTCAGTGTACATATGTATATATATACTGGCGCACACGAGGCACGTGTAAGCCAGCCGGAGCCGCAGGATATGTACAAGCGAGCCTCCACGGAGAGGAAAAAAAAAAAAAAAAAAAAGGAGCCCGAGGAGGTGGAGGAAAAAAAAGTAGAGAGGCACACGGTTGGCGCGTGCCCGCGCTGTATGATTCGGAGGCTGTTCTCTCGGCGCGCGCGAGCGTGAGTTTTTCGTAACGACTCAACATGAATATGGATGTACGTATACTACATATATAATATATACGAATGACAATGATTATAAAAAAGGAAAAACTCCTCGATCGGAAAGGAAGAGAGCCGGCTGCTGCACGCGTGCCACCATCCAGGTTGTACATAATGATATATTATATATCCACGGAGAATAATATAATCCTCTTGCAGCGTGACTTGGTATGCAAGAGACGTACATGATATATTATGTATACCTATACTTCTGTGCTCTCAAAAGCTGCTGTATACAAGAAAAAGAGCACGATCGGTTCGTGGCCGATTTCTCCCGCGTCGCGCGTTGTCACTTTTTTCGGGTGTTGGAAATAACAATAAGGACGTACACGCGTTTGTGCGTTTTTTACTCGTGCAAATTAATTTGATCGTGACGACAATAGGAAAGACATTAAATGCGCGACGCGTTGCGTATACCGATCATTTATGTCAAATAAATCGAAACTATATACATAATGTACAATTGGTTGTACGAATAATAATGGTTGTGTTTTCTGTGAATTTGTAATTGCTGGGTACAATAAAGTATACCTGGGTGAGATCGAAAATCCGGTCGACGAGGGAAAATTAGGAGGCGGAGGAGGAAACTATGTTTTTCCCGAAGAAAGAAGCCTTGCCCGCAATACGCGACTCCGAGCCGAAAGGAAAACGAAAATCATCATCCGAGCGGCTGAGCACATCTTAGTGATGTAAAGGCACGAGCCACAATTATGTAAATGTGTGTGTATGCGTGTGCGAGAGAAGGAAGAGGGAAAAAAATCCAGCGGCGTTGAAACGAGAGGCTCGGAGGAGAGCGGGGCCACGCGTAATTGGCAGGCTGCTGTAGGGCCCAAAAAGAAAACGAGAGCGAGAAATGCAACGAAACGAAAAATGGAAAGAAAAAAAAAAAAACCCAAAGAGGGAGAGATGGGTCCTATCGACGACGACAAAGTCGATGGAGGAGGAGGAACACCTGCCGGGCGCGCGCCGCCGTCTCGCAGCTGCCGCAGATGTTTCGTGTCTTCTTGAGCGCCGGTGGCAGCGTCATGGACCCGAATCCAAAAGGAAAGATATTCCTCCCCCCCCTTTCTTTTTTTTTGTTCTTCTTTTGGGACCGATCCCTTGGGCCTTGTATAAAAAAAAAAAAAAAAAAGAGAGGAAAAGAGGACACGTGCC
The DNA here is from genome assembly GCF_036245765.1 of Copidosoma floridanum. Classification (NCBI taxonomy): domain Eukaryota; kingdom Metazoa; phylum Arthropoda; class Insecta; order Hymenoptera; family Encyrtidae; genus Copidosoma; species Copidosoma floridanum. The sequence continues at coordinate 5,254,511 of NW_028321889.1, read as the reverse complement.
CGCGTGCGGCGCATATATACGAGGAGGTACATTATACACCACCAGAGGCAGATGGCCTGTGCCGCTTCCGATTATATATCCCTTGCCCTGATGCACCGCACTCTCTCTCGTTCTTTGGCTCTTTATTCGGGCCTGTAAGCTCCTGCATTGCTGCTGGAGGGATCGTCGAGAAGGAGGTGCAATGGGATCGAGGTGTTTTTGTTTCTCCTTGGATCACGGTCGCGTGGAGGTATTATACCTATCGGATATGCTTGTATATAGGTTTATGCATCGGACTGTGCGGACACTTTTATCGAAAGCATATCTAATTTTAATACTTTGCACCTATTGAGGAACCGGAAAAATCGGTAAGGAATCGTGGATAAATCGTCAGAGTTTCAAGAAAAAAAAAAATAAATAAATAAATAAAAAAAGATAACGATCGAGCTAAATGTCAGGGCCACAAAGTAAATTGCACATCAGCAGCTGCTCATCTCAGAATTTCGTCATCACATAAGCGTCGTCGCACTCGTCAAGTCTTCTTTATTTGTCTCTTTTCCCTCCTCTCAATCTCGTGTGTCCTATACACTTAACGTTCTCGTCTGCCCTCGGAGACTTTGCAAATTGCGACATTCCACACATACACGTATACAAGCACATATTACGAGACGGCAAAGGCTTCAACGGGTATATACAATGTATAATATACTCATGGCGTTGCCACGAAGTTGTTGCTGCAGCTGGAGTGGCTCTTTAAGGATCTTCGTGGCCGCGTGATTATATACGACTGTACACCAAAGGGGCGTTTTTGGTTTTTTTTTTTTTCTCTTTTTTCATAATGAAAAAAAAAAAAAAAAAAAAAAAAAAAATACAACACTTTTACTTTTCCCAATCTCTCCGATAAAATCGAATATCGAGCAAAGTTACCTGAATACAATACGCATATGTACATACAAAGACACCCAAGTCCCGTAGGAATCAACGTAGGGATGAACAAAAAAACAAACCGCATACGTAAACGACGATGATCCCGGTGGCCTGCTGGGCCCCGTACATTATAAGATATGCACCGCGATGCCCGTCAATTCTCAACACACACTTTGCGCTTTGCTCTGGTAATATATTGTCCATGCATATGTGTATATGTACATATATACCCACAGATCTCATATAATGTATGGTCGGATACAGTATAGCCATATGATGCCACAATGAGGTAACAAGTGCGCGATATGTACCGAAATAATAATCGAACAATACCACCCTTAACCGGCTGAGTGACCGAACGACGCCCTTAGGTCTGCACTGCTGCTACCACTGTGCTTCGTTTTTTTTTTTTTTTTTTTTTTTTTTTTCTCTTCTTCTTTTATTTCCCACAAAAGACACATGGGGTGGGAAACGGAGATAGGGGGATGGGTAAAAAAGATATATGGGGATGCAGTGTCGTGTTTTACTTTGTATATATACGTGTATATAGGTGTGCCCGAGTGTGGGTTCAAGAGGGAGAGAGAAAAGCGCTGCTGTTGCAACTCCGTTATCACCGACTCGGCCTGGCTTTCTACTATCACGCGTTTCTTCTCGATAAGTAAACGACAATATTATATTTAAAGGAACCCCTATACATACATACGGATGCACCCGATCTGCTGAATCGAAGGTCTTTTTCTTGCCATTCCGATGTACATGCACAAACAACGAATAAACATAAAAAAAAAAAAAAAAAAAGTAAAAAAAAGTTGCAAATCAAAAGGAAAGAAGGGAAAAAGGTCTTGGTGTATTTTTTTTTTTTTACCCAAGACGAGTCCCGAAGGGATTTGACGAGAATAAGAGGGGGGTGGCGTCAACCCTCCCCCCTAAAAAAAAAGGGGTCCTACACCGGTGGTGCATCTGTTTCGCTGCTTATATATATAATCGTGTGTACTCCAGATATGTATACCAATACATGATAATACGGTGGTGTGTAAAACAGGCGGCCGAGAGGGTGTGACGCGGTTATATATACAGGGTTATTGTTCTCTCTCTCTGTATCTCTCGACGCTCGCACGTGTATGATATATATATACACCTACTCACCCAATGTATATACACGTACATGGTGCAAAGAGAGAGAGCTGCTGTACACGCTGGGGAATTATTACACATAAATAAAAACAGGGCCGATAAATCGAGAGGGAGGAGACTGCAGCGTATATACGGAATATGGAGCCACCCCTCGCTCTTTGGCCTTGTCTAACTGTCCGTATGGGAGGTGGGGTGGAGGTGGGGGGTAAAATTTACTTTACACGGGTGTACCATTGGCGTCGGGCGCGCTTCGAAGGGTGTGGGAGACCGTCACCCGATGCGTGTTTGGTCGCTCTCGGATCATCCGGCTAATTTCGCGATTGAAACTTTATTAGCCCCTTTTTCCCGCACTCCTCCTGGCCCCTTCCGTATATACATATACTGGCGGTCGATATCGTGTGTATACTTGTGCATAGTATGTGGATGGGCGCGCACATGATTCGACAAGCCGGGATATTTTTTTTTTTGTAAAAACGTATCGATAGACCCACGGGGTAGTTATATATCAAATAGGTACTCCCTCGCGGGGGCGCGGTACATCCCTCTTTGAAAGTTCGAGCTCGGGCTGCAAGTTCAAAAGTCTACTTTGAAACAGAGGTTCCCCGAATAATCGCATAGTGCATATTATACGCAGGTGCATGAATAAGTGTAGCGAGAGGCACCCAAAAGTTTTGGCCTCCCTCGAAACCTATATATATATATGCGCTTGCGAGGTGGGGAAAGCGCACGATAACTTTTGCCAAACGCTCACCGCATTGGCGTGTGATGTACGATGGATCATTATCTCAGAGAAAATATCCTATGTAGAGATACCCCGCGAAGAGTTGAAAAAAATATCGTGGGCCAAAAAGATGAAAATGAGCGGGGGGAGGTGTGGAGGAAAAAAAAAAATCGAAACCAGAAGCGAAGGTGCACCTCTCTCCCCTCGTTATATATACAGAGTACAAAAACACGTGCGGCGCATATACCACACGACTGCACGTATAACATATATATACACCTATGGGTGTGCACAGAGTGTCTACATACGTCACTGGGGTTATATTTGTACACGTATATACTTTACGTGTGTGTGTGTGTGCATGTCAATCGGTGGCAGACGCGCACACGCACACCTGCTTCCTCACAGCTGTTTCCTCCCTCCTGATGTACGTATATAAGTATATATTCATCCCTGTAACCGAGAGCTCGCGCTTTATTGCCAAGTGCGCCCGATGCCAACAACCCCCCTATAGAGTTTATAAATGTATACACGATGTAGAGTGTATACGCGTGTAATACGAGCGCAAGTGCTTCATGCATACAAGTATATAACTATTGCATCCTTTAACTTGATTCGACGAGCGCTATATATACAACGTAACGCGTTTTCCATCACCTTGCGAGGTGAAACTTTTACCGAAATCGGGGGAAATAAAAAGAAGTGCTCAAGTGCGCAACTATAACAAAAGGTATATATATATATATACACAGGGGTATTGTGTGTGCCTCGAGGTGACGTTGCAAGTATTGTATAGGGAAATTTCCTCGTTCCTCTCCCAAGCACGTTCAAATGGATCGGAGGGAAGAAAAAAGGATTTTGCCAAGCTGCACACGAACCATTGTGGACAGAGTCCGAAATCTGATGTATATATTTATACCCGCGCGAAAACAAAAGGGCGTTATCCAAGGGCTTTGTGAATATTTGGTTTTGTCGCAGCTCAAAATAATCTGCACGTCGACGTGGCCACGAATTCGGCTCAAAAGAACAATCTCCAACGAGCGTATATACATGCATACCTCGGGGGAAAAGAGAGACAGGAAACTCGAGATAATCAACAGCCTCCGACCCCCCCCCCCCCAAAAAAAAGTGAAATTTAAATGTCCACTCGTTAACGAATATGCGAAAAGTGTCCCCGCACAGCCAGTTTATTGGTACACGTATACTTGCGTACATGAGCATCATCGCGCGCAATTGAGAGAGAAGACGACGATTACCCTTTTTCGGCGTTTCCTTTTAAAGTGTATATATATATGTAATGTACACGACTGCAGCTGCCGCGACGCGACACCGCGTATAATGTACCCTAATTGCTCCTCGTTTTCTCCTTTCCCGTGCACTGCACGCAGCGTCATGCTCCTTTTTTTTTTTTTTGTTTTATATGCTTCGCTACATTTTATTTGTTGTACGTGTTACACCTATTACGCGTGTGTATATACACAAGGGAAAAACATTTTTGGCTCGCGTACACGAGTCGAGACTTTTAATTACTCGAAAGTTCGCTGGCTGAGGGGAGACGTATACCACTCGAGAGCATATACATTTAAAAGCGAACGTTTTTTTTCCTTGTACGTACTCTCCGGCGTAAAAGGACACTCGAGCACTCTCTGGTGGAGGGCCAAAGCCTCCGATATGAGGATCCTGAGCCAAGGGGCTTTGGACTCCCCCCCCCCCCCTGAAAGATTATTACTTTCGCACAGCGGGAAATTAAAATTTTGGATCATGCTGTCGCATGTATATTGGTAATTGCGTCCATAGGTGCATTGTCAGGAAAATCATGCCTGGCACAGCGTTATATACACATATATACTTACCTTTGAACGAGATGAGCTACAGCTATATACATCGACGCGCTTTGTGTGCATTGTCGCGGTCACGTGTGCTGCACTTTGTGTTTTTTTTTTTTTTTTTTTTTTTTTTCCATCACTTCGGGGAAAAACGATCGTGCAGTGCTGGAAGAATGAAGGTAGAAGCTGATTTTCGAGTCTACACGTAGATTTTGAGGCCAAGCTTTTCAGAGACGGAGAGAAAAAATGCCTTGGATCGCACAATATGTGTGCACACGGGGAGGGCGAATAATGGAGGCGGCGGGGGAGAGGGAACGATGTGGGTGAGAATAATGCATCACGTATAGCGGGTGAGGAAACGTTTGGGTCGTTTGTATACTTTTGATTTTTTTTTTTTTTTTTTTTTTTTTTTTTTAAAGCCTACGGCCAGTTTCGCCCCTATCTGTATTATGGCGAAGAAAAGACGTTTTACACGTAATATATTATATACATAAGATATTTTTACGGATGTCGCTATTATTATATTCATACATCTCATGTAATTAAATTTTTTTCAATCGTCAATCAGCATCAGTATACGTCATGATAATAGACATAGCGCCCGTTGCTCTTTCAAACACCCAATGTTTTTCAATTAAATCACCACTCGCAACTTGTAACGTAAGCGCGGTAGAAAAAGAAAGAAAACTAAAATTAAATCAAAAATGCCTTGTCACGTTTCCCTATATAAATATATGCATCAACCCACACACGGGACGTATATATATATTATATAGAAAAGTATTAACAAGAGAAAAAAACTAGCCAAAAGAGGTCCTTGCAGTGTAGAGACATAGAGAGAGAGGTCCCCCTCTATGGGTCGGCTTTGTGCTCGATCGCCGTTCCTCCCAGGAGCCTCGTATGGAGAACGCACATTGTTGTATAGGTACAGGACGGGAAATTCTTTTCGGGTGTTATTGTCGAGGGATCGAGGATTCGTTTCACCAAAGTCCATGACGCGCAACCTCTGCATAATATGTTCACGAAAGGCTATCCATTTGCTTTCTCTCCTTTTATACATATATACCTTATATATACCCGATCGATTTTCTTTACGGTAGCTTATTTATACACATAAGTACAATCGTCCAAGCAACACATAACACTATATAATATATTCTCCCTCGCATGTATGCTCGTAAATACCTATATAATATATAATTGTTCCAACACTTCCATCGCGTGGCTGCACCCCCCATAAGTTAAATCCAATTATATGTGCATATCTATGTAGTGTGCGCTTTATATAAATATATACTCGCAAGCAAGAAAAAATCCCTGCAATATGGAGTACATATTATTATTATTATTATGATTAAAGTAAGGGCCGAGGGATAAAAATAAATCTTAGAAGAAGAGGAAATGGACAAACGAGACGGCGATGACGAGAGATGGGGCGAAAGAAGCGGGTGCAGTAATACATTATATATATATATACATATAGATAAATAACGGCAGTTACGGGTCGATGAGAAACACGTGACTCTCTCATGCGGGCTCATTGCGTAATACATTACAACATAAGTATATGTGGGATCACAGGGGGGTAGAAAGTGAGAAAAACGCTGTGCTGAAAATGTTTCCTTGAGCCTCGCACTTCGTCGTCTCGAACGGGTTGTCGCCTCTGAATTGTTGCACATTTTCATCAAAAACGAATTCCCTCTTTTTATTTTATTTTTTTTTTTTTTCAAGCCAAAACTACATGAATATGTGGAAAAAAAAAGTTACAAGAAACCACTCGGCAAGTAGATAAATATCTTTCACGAGGTTCGTCTCAAAGAAGAGTCTACTCGCACACTGCTGGCCATCTGTTCCGAAATAGAAGACCCTTATCCTTTTCGATCGCAGCTCCGTAGAGGGGCACGTGTACGTCCTACGCGCGCATACACGTAAAAATGCATAAACAAATGTATAGAAGGAAGGAGGTAATCGAACAAAAGGCAGACGCACAGGGTATATATAAAACGTATACGGACAAACGCGAGGAAAAAAAAAAGGAGAAAGAAAAAGACAGGATATGACAGATTGAGAAACGTAAACACACTCACACATACACACAGGGAGCTACAGAAGCAGCTTGGGTTCGACATACAGCCATGGGCACAACGTATATATGCAGGACTTTGAGAAACGCGCCCTCACATAGTATACACTCGGGCGTTTTATAAAAAAAAAGGATCGTCGACTAGACACAAGAGCATCAGAGAGGGCGAAAGATCCCCCTCTCGTAGGCACATACATATACATATATGTTTGTGAGTTTTACTCGGTGCAAGAGTTATATATAATATATATATATGTACAGATTCCAACAGATGGTCGAGTGTATACGTATCACGCGTGTTTAACGTTGCACCGATCGGAATGCATTTTTTCGTTTATACAGTATTCGCGCTTCAGCCTTTGCAGGTAAAAGAGGCGAGGGGAGAAAAAAACAAAAAGGAGTAGAGCGTGTAATACTTATTTTTTAAGGAGTCACCGCGGAATTTCGGAATATGAATATGTATGTACACCCGAGTTGATGCAGGTACAATTTTTTTTTTGTCGTCGGGACGATTTTTAGATAATCACGATTTTACGACTCGGTTCTTTTTTTTTTCTGCCGCTTAACTCTGGGGTGCTTCTCGAGGGTATGTACACTATATACCGTGCAAGGTGGCTCGTAAAAAGCTACAACGCACTCCGGATGATGCAAACGAGACTGCGCCGGGTGCGCCTGTTCTCTCGATCGGCGATGTGCCCAACTTCAAAGATCGGTATGGCTGAAATAACACGTTATGGAGGCACATTTGCGCGAATGGCCAATGGAAAAAGAAAAAGAAGCACACAAGACAAGCGGTTTTTTGAAGAAACCCTTGAACAGCTAAAGGATGGGGCTGCAAGATGGACGCGCATATGTGCCGATCACAACCGCTGAATTTTCCTTGAGCTCTTTTCAATCTCTCCCCCTCGTACCTTTTTTGTGCGTCTGTATGCCTATTATGTAGAAACTCTCGCGTGCGTCTTCCTTTCGTTCGTATGTGAGTATACTACATGGTGCTTCTCCTCTCGGTTTCTTAACCGAACGAAACGGAGCATCTGCAGCCGACGCGCAACCGGTATTGCCTATTTGAGCGGGACTTGAAGGAAAAAAAATTTTTTTCAACAAACGGATGATTGTACCAATTTATGTTTATTAATTTCATGTCGTTTGAAGACGCTATTTTTTACGACTCCTCCACTCGATGGCCAAACGAGCCCTTATGCTTTTATTACAGAATTTATTACATACAGCTGGATCACGAGTTTTAACGTATGTGCGGTTGTATCGGTGGACGCACACTGTTTTTTTTTTTGATGAATTTGTTTTGAACGAATGAACGTTTCTCCAGTACGGATCAAATAAATTATGATTCATTGGGGGCACATATGTATTTTTTTTCTCTGCAATTGAAAAAAGCAACGGAAACAGTTGTTGAGTTCAGATTGACAGAAAACGAGGGAGATATTATTCAATAGCTAACTTTCACTTTTTTTTCCCCCTTATACAGTGATTCCGTATAATCTATTGTATATGTCCTTAATGGACGTTGCGCTTAAGAGTCACTCGAGCCGTCACCTTACAACGGCAAACGTATACGGAATAAGGATGATATCGTTCGGCGCGCGGGTCCGCAACGTCATCATCGAAAACGGCCAAAACGTATCGTTTTTTCGGGAGAATATCGAAAAAAGCTCCAAGTCGAATCCATGGGATTACCAGGAACCGGTTCCCGGAGTCCTTTGTGCGCGAGAGCCCGACTCGTACGTGTACGGTAATAATACGTCCTTTGCATGTGCGTGAGGATGAGAAAAAAAAAAAAAAAAAGGAAGAAAAAGGACGAGTGGCGCGTACACAATGCACGTGAGGAGGAGGAGAAAGAGATTCGTCTTTTGTGCAACATGTGGTCGGCACGTGTTTCCTCTAAGCCCTCAGAGACGCGTATAATGTACATATATATATACATATACACCCACACACATACACTTCGTGTGCCGCTCTCGTATGGTTGTGTATATATACCCTATATTGATGAATATATAAGGGCACGGTGCAGCTGAGGGCAGCTGCGTCATGATCCTCCACTCTATATACATATATACTATACACTACTTATTATAGATATACCTACTCGAGTCCACGTACCTATACTTATCATCTTGTGTATCCTCCTCACACCACTGGAGTACAAAATCGGCCGATTTGATTTTTTCCATGCAGCAGTATGGCATATGAGCTATGTTCCCTAAACCATGTGTACACATATACCTATGGGGGCAATTTACGAACTTTGGTGTAAGGTTTTCGAGGAAGGGAGGGAAATGGGCTTCTGTTGTTGGTAGTAATAGTCGCGTGTGCAGCGATTATCGAGCGCTCGGCAACTGGCGCTTCGAAAGGAGATTATTTCGTTAGCTCTCGATTTTTTTTTTTTTTCCACCCCCCAATAATACCCCCTACACCCTTTAAATTTTACTTCCTCTGCTTTGTTGCAGACATCATGTTTATACAAACGCCGATCATTTTATCCTGCGGCATATACTTTTTTTTCCAATAAATTTTAGTTTATAATCATTTCAAGTGCACCTGTGGGTAATCACGAAAGCTTTGAAAACAGTTATGAAGGTATGCTCTATAGTACTTATACAAGTATTTTGATTCAGATGCTAACGACGAACAGCACATTTTATTTATTTTTTTATTTTTTTTTTTTTTAACTGATGTACACATTAAACAAGCGAATGGAATAAAATTCTTTTCTCTTGGATATATTACAAATATTGTGTTTTTCAGGGGATCAAAAAAGAAATTTGCTGCGTTTAATTGCAAACCTATATGTACTTATACCCTATACACACATACGTTTGTGTACGCAAATATGAGCGATAATATCTTTTGTCACGACGTATAACACGAATAATTCGCACGGGGCAGCAGTGCATGCCATTTTTTTTTTTTTTTTTTTGTTAGAAAAAACAAAAGCAACAAGTAGTTGGGCCCTTTTGCGAATCCCACGACTAATCCATCATCAACTTCAGAACCGAAAATCGGGGGACAAAAGAGCACGTGTGTGCATAGCAAAAAAAAAAAAAAAAACTACGATCGGAGAACAAGTATATGCATGTATATGTACATGAAATATCTAGTGTGAACTGCAAAGTGGCAGCGGAAACGAATTGCTCCTTTATTTGTGACGCCTCGTCGTCGTCGTCGTCGTTATTGTAGTACACCCCCGCCTCCTCCTCCTCCCCCATAAATGACACACATATACACGCACTCCCTCGCCCATTTTTACTTTGTACAAAAAAAAGGGGCGTATACATATATATACAGCGGCACTTCCTGCCTCCTCTCTGAAAGGGAGAGAGAAAACGGGATGAAGGTACATTTTTCTCTTTACTTCCCTTTTCATTGTTCCTGTATGTCGTGCCCGTGTACTTCGATTTCTGCATCTGAGACGTGGTGTGACCACCTTGGAAAAAAAAAAAAAAAAAATGTACACCCGTACAACCCATACCTGCACCCTGCGCGTACACCTACTTAAACAAAAATGAACAAGGCATATTTTTTTTGGGGGGTGTTGTTTCCGTATAGTTATTTTTTCATCTTAATAAGACTCCTACGTATTAAATATCGCTTTGTTGGCTGCACTTTGATGGGGTTGTTCCTGGTTTTGCCAATGAAAAAAAAAAAAAAAAAAAAGAAAAGTTACGTCATTTATTGATAAAAACTCACATGTCCCCCCTACTATCAATATATCCTCCGTGTTCTCGTATATAGTGCGGAAAAAGACATATACGTTGTACCAGCAGCTCTCGAAAGTTTTTTCGAAAAGACCAAAGGGGGGGGGCCATAATTTTCGACGATGGAAGTTCTGGCGAGGAGCTCCGGCTATACGGGCGCCAACTTCCAACTCTGCTCCACTTAGCTCTTGCTAGAAGTGCAGCGCTTTTTTTTTTCCTCTCGATTCCTCGAAGAACTGCCTTTTCTTTATCTTTTTTGATGGTGCGCCTACAGGTATATACATAGATGGGACTCGGTCGCAAGTTGATTGTGCTGATCGCGATTTTCTCCTGGCGTATATATATATATATATATATATATATATATATATGTATATACAATTTGATGGCTTGCCCCCTCGTTTCGAAGCGCAAACAACGATAATTTCATTACATGTTGCCAGAACGAATCGGAATTGAGCGAGTCCGAGTGCACACACCTATACTCACACACGACGGGCGAGGTGAATTTGATCGCAGACCGCGTTTTTGACCCCGCGACAGGCAATTTGTCATGTGTGTATACAACAGAAGGAGGGGGGGGGGGTTTCGAGTTCTTTGACGTGAAAAGACTATACTCTCGGGTGTGGGGAAGAGGGAGTGCATTCGCTCGACCAGCTTTGAGTAATTTTAATGGCCAAGCTCGGACTGTATATTATATACTCGATCCTTGAAAACTCACGACCCCTTCCTTTCCAACACTCCATGCGATAAACGCATTACAATGCATACATATATTTATGTAGGTGTAACCATATACACGACAAATATTAATTGTACTCACCATAATAACACAGAGCGAACCGAATTTCATGTACCAGCGCAGGTGTTTTTTCGCTGCTGCAACGATGACCTCTGCACTTGTCATCGTATATACAGTTTGGAGCTTCGAGAAAGCGCATTTATATTCGGTTGGGTTTTTACCCCTTGTGTTTGGCTCTACTTGGCTGTCGGCCAAAATAATCAGTGGGAACCAAAAAATCTCGCAGGAGATTAATTTCTTTTTTTCAAACGAAACGCGGAACGCAAGGGATCCCCCCCTCCCTTTTTTTTAATAAATCGCCGTTCAAGATAATTAATAATGGATCATATAGCTGAATGAAATTGCTTCCGAGTGTTATCGGCCCACTATACATATCACGTTGGAGTGAAATGTATATGTACAATAAGGATAACATGATGTACTTATAGCTGAGAATCATTTCATGCGCCACACGATGTCCATTAAGAGCCGAGGAGGATTTTTTTTTTTTTCTTGTGCTCTCTCGGGGGCCAGAGCGGCGCAGTCGATCGGTTCTTTTCCTCAAAGGGTAAAGTTAATTTTTTCACAGTCGCGCGCGCGTGTATTTTTTTATTTTTATTTTTTTTATCCTCTTTTCCCCTCGCGCGCAATTAAAAACTCTTGATGTTTATTTCTTTCTTGGAGTGTGCGATGTACAAACTGTTTGGTATATAGATGGGCGTCAATAATTTCTCATTTCTTCCCTTTTTTCGCCTTGCGGTTCCCGGTACAAAAAGCCGATCCAAAAGTTTACATACAGGAGCGAATTTTCTCTCGGTACACTATATTATATATACCCCCCCTCCCCCTCGAAACTAGAGCTGCGTATCAATAGCTCGTTAAACGCGCATACCCACCAATATATATCGCAGGGGGGTGCGGTTTTCAGGAGGGGGATGAGAGACCGTGCGTACATAACAGGCGGGCACTTATTCACTTTTTGGCTCTCCCGTGGCCACTTGGATCGAAAATTTATTTAAAACCGACCCACTCCCCCCCCCCCCCACACGTGCACTTGTTCTCGTATGCATACAAAGAGCCTTTTGTCCGTATATATGTATGTAAAAAAATATATGTATACATGTATGTTATGTATACGTACCGTGGGCTCGCTCGTACGTGTATATAGTATATATGTATACATAATGTACGGGGTGTCGTAAAAAATGCTTCAAAGGAGAACAGACGAGCAAAGTGGTAGGGGCTGTTTTTAACTTATTGCCGACGATGCGGAAAGTTAATGGCTCGGTAGGAGAGAGGGAGGGAGGGAGGGGGCAAAAGAGAGGCGCATTGTTAGAAACGCGATCGTTTGTACATACAACACACATAAATATATGTATATCCATGAAAGGGAGTAAAGCACACTGTGTATCGGGGTTGCAATATGCGTTTTGCGCTGTTTTGCGCGCGCGTTTTCAATCGATCGTAATGACGCGACGTATCAATGTACGTACATTATATAGATTAAATTAACGATTTCAAGATCACGTGCTCCTTCGGAGTGTGGAGGCTGTATAATATACAGTCATATATATGAATACTTGTATCGACGTGGCTTGGAACACTTTCTCTACCGATGCATATTATACACTCTTTGCGCTTTATGTACATATACCTATACGGACACTCTGCAGTATAGTAGGTACATGGCATCCGATCCCCACGTGAACCTGGTGATGCACGTGTGTTTGCCGCACGAGAGAGGACGAGGAGCGTGCATCATCATCATCATCACCGCACACATAGAGCACGCCGTCCTCCTTATTTCTCTCTCGTGGGGGGGGCTTTTTTCAGCGCGCTAGGTATATACAAGTGTATCGTCGTCGTGTCCCACGGTGCTCCGAAAACGGCGCACATGGTTATAGGTTTACACGGTGTATGTGTGGACGTTCGCGTGAATGGCTTCGATTAAGGACGCCAGTGTGTGTGCGCGATGCTGCGCTCTCTCTCACTTACTCCTCTCTCTCTCTATTTTTTTTTTTTTTTTTTTTTTTTTTCCTTCGGTTGGCGGAGCTTTTAATTTCTGTGGGAACGCTACTGCTTTCCGATGAACTTGCGTGTATGTATATATACTTAGCTCGCGCCGAAGATTCTTGAGCTTATTCTTTTTCTCTCGACCTATAACCGGGACGATGGTGAGAGGGAAGCATAGCTTTTTTTGTTTCTTCTTCTTCTTCTTGCGTTTTTTTTTTTTCATAACATAGCAATGAGGTGTCACCGTATAGCTTTGGTGTATTTATACTAGAACAACAATGGACAATAATAAGTAATTAACTAATGACCTCGAGCCCGATGGGACACTTGTAAACACCCCTGCATGCGTCTATTTATATACACGTTGAGGGAGAGAGAGGAGGAAATTCGGTTCTGGATCTCTCTTACAAGAACATCGCCCTGCCAAACCATATATTTATATTTATACACGTGAGAAATTTTTCCAACATATATATATATATAGAAACCGATTTCTTCTCGTCTCAAAACCTTTTCTCCATTGGGTGTTATACACATCGCGTGAGAAAAAAAAAAAAAAAAAAATATGCATCGATAAACTAATAACAGTTATTAAGACATACTTATTCAATGGCCAAAAAAAAGGAAAGCCTCATCAAGTGCCATTTAATCCAATATTCCGCGCGATTGGTTCTTCTCTCCCTCTATAAATATATATATAATATATACTTGTACTATCCGCAATATACACGTATGTAGTCACAATAATGCGTTTATACACGGACTTTTAAGCTCATTATACTCGAGGCAAAGCTTCGTCGATGATTATCAAACGGGGCTGCATGAGCGTAAGCTGAGGCATTACAAGAGCATTATACTTACATATGTCTATCGTTACACAAAAACACACCCAGAGCACCTGTGCCTTCGTGCATACGTATACATTGTACACGCTCTCGCTCCCAATGTATTTTATACACACAAATGTCACCGCGATTAATCTCCAGTTTAAGGGCGATCTCCCTCTATTTCCCATCGATGCAAATTAAGCCGAATATATGCGTGCAAGTGTGTGTACGTGATGCCGGTCTCCCCCAAAGTGGGGGTAAGGCGTGCTCGCACACCACGGTATACGTTGATTAAATCAACACTATCATCATCATCATCAATGCCGAGTCGGGTACTGCACTCGTCACTATTTATTTTACTTTATTATCATTTTTGTTTGTTTGTTTCTATATTACTTTGCGAGGGGCGTGCTTTAAACAAAAAAAAGGCATTGTATATGTGTGCGATGGTTTCTTTCTCTTGTTTCATCGGCAAAAGGAAGGGTTGATTGTTGGAGACGCGCGATATCTCGACCTTTTTTTTGTTTTTTATTTTTCATTTCAGAGACTTTTGACGTTTATCGTGTAAAATTATCACTGCGCTAGTCCTCGCGGTACCGTGTGTGTAACAGGTGCCTCTTTAATTGATTCTCTTATATATACCTGGCATGTAATACATATGAAAATAAGCAAAAAAAAACCATCACCGATCCAGCACGAAAAATCAGACCACCGCCCGCTGCTGTTGCCCACCTGTCGCTCCGTGGCACACGCTGTAAAGCGTTGTTACACGCTGGCATTCCTGTAACAAAAACAAAAAAAAATTCCGTGTAGATTATAATATATACAATAACAATGCGCGTACAAAAATACAGCGAGAGTCGACGAAGCTCCGTACAATAAACACTGAACGTCTGTATGTATGGAAAACAAGTATATGTACAATTTCCATTTGGTAAGTACACATAGAGCGTGGGGGGGGGCAGGGGAAAAGTCGTATCTCGCGAACGTGTAAATTAAATAACGTCACGAGACATATATACCAGGCCATATGGATGCGTATAGGGAGGGGGGGGGCCGTGCAGTGTACAGAATATTGCATATAATATGGTAATTCGAGACGAGGAGATATATAGGATGAGGACCTCACCCTTGTCCCAAAGCCAAGCACACTCGATACGATTAATAAATGGAAAATCTCGTATATTCCACGCCGTTGGTGTGGGGGGGGGGGCGATTGACTTTATGTATATATATACTCTCGCCGCAATAACTCGATCACCCTCGCTCCCTGCTATATATAATCGGTCGGTCGGGGTGGAGCGCCCTTCCTGTCACCTCTTGTAAAAATATATACCTATAATGTTATACATATATGTATAATACATGTGACGTCTCACAGTTGATATAGTGTGAATGTATATTTCCATAGCTTAGGTATACATAACTAATGCAAGGTTTTATTTGCGCAGGGTCGCCAACGCACCGCAGAACCTGATTTCAACCTCGAGCAGACTGAGCGACCAGGCGCCCCTCAAGTTCCTCGTCGAGCTCACCCTGTCGAGCTTCATCATCCTGGCGCACTACTGCGCCGAGTCCCCGAGATCTCTGTCCTCGACGGTCTCGGGCAAGCCGGCCTGCGTCCTCGCCGCCGCCTACACCGCCGCCACCCTGGTCTCGGTAAGAGGAGTTAGTATACGAACCTTCTTTGCCATGTCTGCGTGCGTGCATGTATGTGTGTTTTTTTTTTTACCTCATCTATGTGTATATTATGTTGCACGTACTCCCTTTGTGATGTGCCTTGTTCGCTTGGTGGCTGGGATAACCGATCCATCCATAGAAAATCGTCCTGCAAAAAAAAAAAAAAAAGGGGTGTTTCAGCATGCAATGGTAAAAAAAACCCCTCAATCCAGCCTCCCTAGTTTCTTGTTGGCCGAGTACCTGTATATACACCGGTGTGCATTAGGGTATACTCGACTTCCGGAGCACCTGCAAACTTAGACTGAGGGGCCCACCTGCTTCGCGCCGCTGTAGTTCATACCTACACGTGATGTAAGTCCAACAATGGACCATGTGCGGGGGAATACGAAAAAAACAAAAAAAAATACGCACAAAACGGGGGAGGGGTACGTACCACCGTACATTTGGAAACTTTAAAAAGCACATCCTGCCCTCTCTTTTTTTTTTTTTTTTTTTTTTTTTTTTATTCTCTCGGCTCGCTTCCTCTTCTCGTACACCTTTTCATATATGGAGGCTGGAACGGAGGGTGTCAAATGTATCGGAAGTCTTTTTTTTTTTTTTTTTTTTTTTCATTTAAATCCGCCGGGGGAGTAATTTATTTCATCAGTTGTAAAACATTCGAGCTTTGCAATGCCGATCCATACACCGATGCATGCGTATATATTATATACCCGATGTATGTACGAATGTGTGATGGAAAAAAAAAAAAAACAACAACAATAACAACAAGAACGACAACGATTAATTGTACGTTTATTGTTATTCGTTGCAGACGCCTTTTTTGAACCCGGCCCGAGCCCTCGGCATAGCCTTCGTGACCTACAGGTGGGACAACCACTGGGTCCAGTGGATGGGCCCGATAATCGGCAGCATGGTGGCCGCCCTGATAAACGAGTACGTCCTCAGCGGCAGCCGCCACCTGCGGGAGTCCCGTGACTACGATGACGGCGACAACTCGTCGATGCGCTCCGACGAGGAGACCTACGACGACCTGCCCAACCGAAAACACGGCAAGTACAGCAGCGCGGGCTACCAAACTTACCGGCCGGTGGCCAGCGGTGCCTCGATATACGGGCCCCCGCCCGCCTTGGAGCGCGTCGAGTCCATCTACGGTGGCACCAAGTCCCTCTACTGCAAGAGCCCGCCCCTCACCCGGGCCAACCTCAACCGGTCCCAGAGCGTGTACGCCAAGTCGACGAGCACCGGAGTCCGGGATGGCCTCATCATACCCAAACCCGGACCACTACAACCCGCCCAGAGCCTATATCCCATACGCCTGAACGCCGTGGGCCACGAGAGCCACGACCTTAGACCGATACACCCCGTCAACCAACAGCAGCAACACCTCCAAACTCAGCCCACGCCGCCCGCGCCGCAGCAGCAAAACCACAACAGCACCAACCAGAACATGCAGAACCAGTTGCAGCAGTGCACCCAGAACATCTACGGTATACGGGGCATCACGAGTACCAGCGGCCTTGGACAAAGGGACAACATTTACGGCCACCTCGTGGGTGGTGGTGGTGGTGGTGCCATCAGCCAACAGCAGCGCGACAGCCCGTCGAGCATATACGGCAGGGCTCCGGCACCGCCGCCAACGACTCATTGCACCCCACCGTTGCAGCAGCACCAACAACAACCACCGCCGCCACCGCCGCCTCCTCTGCAGCAGCAGTTGCCGACGCGTGACAACGGGCACTCGCCCCACCAGGGCTCCCAGGATGGGGGCAACAGTAGCACGGGCGGCTCGATGAGACGGGGACCCACGGTGGACCTACGCCCCGAGAGCATGTACGGCCATACCCAGCAGCAGCGGAGAACGGGTGACGATTCGGCTTACGGCACCTACCAGAGCTCCTCGAGGGGCAGTGGAGGCGCTGGTGCTACCTACGGCAAACTCGGTGGGCCCCCGCCTCCGCCTCACGGGTACAGCCACCAGCAGCAGGGTAGAGCCAACGGCGGGCCGCCTCAGCCCGGATATCAGAGACACTCGCCCAACCCGCCCCCGCCCCAGTACTGATGACGCGCCCATCGTCAGTTGCGCGTCAACGGCGACGACCTGCTCACGCTGATCGACTGCGGTGCTGGTGGTGGTGGTGGTGACGACGGGGTCATCGAGGCACCGTCGGATAAATCCACTCTGTGTCGGCATCACCGGCGGGAGGCGTCGTTGCGCTAAACTATACCCGATACAGTTGTGCGTATCGTTGATTTTATTGAGATGGTTTTTTTTTTTTTTTTTTTTTCAAGTTTATTTTATTATTATTATTATTTTTTCTACTCATTTGACTGTACATAGGTAGCAAATTTTTATGTGAACGGTGGGTGTATTCTGTAGGTGGTTTAGCGTTACTCTATGTATACCAGCTGTGGTCACCGATTTTTATATACTGTAAATAAGTTAACGCCATAGCATTTTTACGTACGTGACCTTTTTTTTTTTTTTTTTTTTTTCAACCTTGGTGTTATCCATTTGTCGTTCAAGGTCTTTATATTTTTTTATTTTATCTATACGATGAAGTTTCGGTGGTCGAAACTTTTAGGATGAACGAAGCCCAGTGACTGAATCGTGTGTACGTGACTGTACGTATAAATATAATATTTAAAAAGACTCCGTTCAAATGTAAGTTTGTACAATATTGGTGCATTAAATATGTATACATGTATAGTATTATTGATGTACACGCAAGCAGAATCATACCGAGTGACGACAATAATATAATTATGACATGTTGTGTTCTTATCTGTGCATTTTACAGGCGATATTTTTGTAATCAATTATACATACATGTATTGTGTATCAAGGATTTTCAATTTTTCACTTATTCGAGGCACAAAGGAAAATTACATTGAGTAATTTTAACAAATGATGCGTCTACCAAACGAACAAAATACTTATAATAATACCTATACAAATGATCAACTCTTACCTTATTCAATTATATATTGTATAGAATAATATAACATTGTCAAATCAATATGAATTTCTTTTTTTTTCATCTATCCAACAAATGTAATTTGTTGTATGTGTAAAAAAAATAATAATATAGATATTTATAACTATTAATAGAGCAAAAACATAAATGTAGTCGTCGAAAAAAAAATGCAGAGCATTTCATTTGTCAAAATCGGATAAGTAAAAATTAACTGAAAGTGTATGCGTTTATCTTTACATGGATTATATTGAATGAAACATGAGATACATAAAAAGTATATTATACACTGTAAGTATATGATAAAGTGTAGTTATTTAGTTTGGTACTGCCAATATGTTTTTACATTGAATTTCCTTGCCATAAAAATCAACAAACAATTAGTTTTACAGAGTTTAATACTGCCACCAAGCCAAAGTGTGATAAAGAAACAAAAAAAATCTTGTTTCACTGCAGATGTTTTTTTACCAACTCTTTTTGTTTCTTTTAGAAAAGGTTTTTTTGTTTTTTTTTACTTTGCCTACAATTAAAAAATTCAATCACAAAACAGTTAAATAATGTATTTAATCGGAGCGATATTATAGTTATTAGTAAAAACGTTAAGATTATAAATTAAGGAACATGTAAATATATTAATACCTTATTAACAATTGTATTTATTGTTTTTGTACTCTTGATAAGTAATTTTAATTTTAACAGCGTCGCATATGTTCGTTGTATGCGCATGCAAATGGAAAATTAATAAAAAAAATAAAAACAGTTATCAAATAACGTGTGTTGGTATATGTTATTGTTCTAGCATAAGAAAACTTGCAACATTTGAATTGAAAGAAAATACCGATTGTCAAGAAAGAACTGACATGGTTAAGCGACCGATAAAGCCATCCGCTATTCAAACAAAGACTCACGTGTATTCCGCTTCTGAAAGCCAAGCAATAACTTGGATTAAAATGATAAGTACACGACACCAGCACTGAAACGAGGAGTAGAATCCGCATTGATAGTGAAATTGGTATAACATTAAATTTGCGTCTCCACAATTTTTACAAAAAGTTATTACTGATGAAAGTCACGATTTCCGCCTCGAAAAAATTTTCTGCTGTGTATAATACAAGTTCTGTATATGAAATGTCGAAAAATGACTATTTTTCAATTTTTCTATTTCTCGTTTGACTTGGATTTACAAATTTTCGTTTTGTCTTTTTGAACGTTTTGTTTTGAACGGTAAATAACGTTTTGTTTTCCGAATCTTATTGACATCGTTTCCTGGTAAATTATAGCTTTCAAACCCATTACATTCATACAATTTCTGTTTTCTTCATCAAGTAAGTATCACCTTAAGAAAGTGACTAAATACGTATTTGAACAAATGAATCCCTTGTCGACATTCCGCCCGGACTATGTTAGAATGTTGTTACGTAGTGTAGGTGTAATACACGTCTCAATGGTTCGATGTAGATATATATGTGAATGATGTGTATAATGTGATAATGTTAAGTAAACACAGTAAGACGCTGATAAGTAGTGGCTGATATCGAGAATCGAGAGGTAAAGGAGGCGGAGGAGAGACAAAACACAAAACGATTGTGACAGTGAGGGGCAATGGTGTAACATAAGGAGGTAGGAAAAAGCTTATAGAGCACAAGAACAAAATTAGTTTTGAATGAAAAAAAATAAAAAATAAAAAAATGTAAGACACAACAAACACGACACAAGCCCATACACTTGTAACTTTCATTTCTATATAAATAAATAAAGCAAGCCAGGTACGGTAATACATCGTGTGTGAGTGCGAGGGAGACACTTGTGTTAGTCTGTCTCTCTTCCACGCACTTGTACACAATAGGTGTACTACTTATACTGCGCTCTGGCAGATTTTGCTGATGCTTTTTCGTGTGTGCGGCTTTTGCTGTTTGCTCCTCATATCATACCGTGAATACTAGCTTACTAGCCCCAGGACATTAAAAGTAGTGTGGCGACGACTGATGTGTGCTGCCGTGGGCTGTCGGTGACGTGACCAGTTGTGACTACGAACGACACGAACGAAGTAGAAGTAGTGAAGTACACGCATATACTTGAGCCTTGACGCACATCGTCGTCGGAGTGTCGGACTCGTCGGTCGGGGCCCCACATCAGTGCTGCAGAGTGTGTGAGTGCGTACATCACCTCCTCTCTCGCGCTCCGTTCGTTTCGTTGTCGATCGGCAACCGCGAGAGAGTACCAAAATAAATAAATTGATAAATAAAGTAGCCGAAAAAGAGAGAGTGCGCGAGTGTGTGTGTGTGTGTGTGTATACACGAGAGCAGCAGCTCCCGAGGAAGTCGGAGAGGAGGCAAAAGTGTCCGACAGAAGGTGTATTTAATTGCTCGACAAAACAACGACATGAGCGTGGACGCGTACGGACCGAGCAGTCAGACGCTCACGTTTCTCGACACAGAGGAGACCGACCTCATTGGGGCAGACACCCAGGGCAGCGAGTTCGACTTCACGGATTTTACTCTGCCCTCCCAGACTCAAGCTTCCCAACACGACCCGGCCACCCAGCCTACCCAACCGACCCAGCCAACAGCCGTGCAGGTTGTCGTAGTTGTTGCTTTTCCCATTCATGATGATAATCATACATTTCCTAATCAAACATCGTCTACATTTATCATCACTATCTCTGCAATGTCTTGAATAATAATGTATATTATCATGTGTATGATTATATACCGAATGTTTTGTGCGTTTGTATCGTTCGTCTGCTTTCTGCTTCTTGCATGCGCTGAGCCACGAAATTGTTATATATACCACTCGAAGGAGTAGGTACATACTTGTTTTTCGGGATTTCGTTGTGCAGGCGCGCTGAGGAGCGTCCTTGGCAAGGTGTTAGAGGTCGAAAAATCCGTGTTTCCATCGTTACTTTGGAGAAGCACGTATCAGCTTGAAGTTTAAAAGCATCAACCATGCGGTCTCCGATGTCGTTCTAACCTCAATGATGACGTTGGATTAATGGGATCTCGCGAGTTTTTGTCGTTTCGGAGCTCTTTTTATATAATTTTCGGGTCTCAGTGTGGATATTTTCATGATTTACAGGTGCATTGAAGCGTAAGCTCGAAGCGAAAAGCTCCATTGCTATTCAGCAGGGATAGGTATATGTCCTGTTGACAGTGGTAGAGGGCATCCATGTGTTTTCTGAAATAATTATGATTTTGACCGAGTTATTGTGTTTTCACAAGTTTTTCGTTACCCAAAAATGGTCTAGTTTTTCTAAAACAAAGTACATCAACAATTGACATTCGTTTGTCTTCAATATCCAATAGAACGCCGTTCTTCATACTCTTTCTACAAGCTGTTGTTACATGAATATGTATGTGGATATTGATAGTATCTTGGGTGTAGAAAGGAAGTCATTAAACATGCATGCGATGTTAAAATAAGCGACCTTCTTTAAAACATTTTTTTTCTAACAATTCAACATTTAAATCTTCTTTGATTGGAAACACTTTACCTAACTTTGATGTACAAAATTTTTCTACGTTTTTGCACATTTCATTAGATATGTTTTTAAATTATAGATAAGATAAAGAATTGGAATGTCTGGAGCAATTCATATTAATTTCTTGTAACAAAAAAATACTTTAATTTCTTATTGTCTTGAAAGCTTAGAAATTGATATAATTTTTCTTGTTATTTGAAAGAAACTAGTTTGAAAAAAAAAAAAAAAAAAAAAAAAAAAAATGATTCACAACTCAATTTATTTTCATTTTTAGATCAATGGTAATGTTGGGACCTCTGCTTTGGAACTGAAAATTTCTGGAGCAGCCCAAACTCTTGCTGAGCTTCAATTTGAAGAGGAAGAAGAAGAAGCTTATTATAATCGTGATTTGCCGGATCATGCTTGTAAATACTGTGGTATCCATGAGGCCTCTTGTGTTGTCATGTGTAATGTCTGCCGCAAATGGTTTTGTAATGGCAGAGGCAACACATCAGGATCTCACATCATCAATCACTTAGTTCGTGCCAAACATAAGGAAGTCACTCTGCACAGGTCTGTAACTTTAGTTGTGCAGTTTATTTGAATCCATTTGTATTTCAATTTTTTTATTTGTTACAGAGATGGCCCACTCGGTGAAACCATATTAGAATGCTACTCCTGTGCTGTGAGAAATGTCTTTGTATTAGGTTTTATACCAGCAAAAGCTGATTCTGTTGTTGTTCTTTTATGCCGCCAACCATGCGCCGCACAAAGTTCTTTAAAAGACATGAACTGGTATGTACAAAATAATAAATCAGTAAAATTGAATTCTGGATTATACTTATGTCATAATGTATTTTTAGGGATCAAGAACAATGGAAACCATTAATTGAAGACCGGAGTTTTCTGTCTTGGCTGGTAAAAATCCCATCCGAACAAGAACAGCTTCGCGCCCGCCAAATATCGGCTCAGCAGATCAACAAGCTGGAAGAACTCTGGCGTGACAATGTCGACGCTACCTTCCAAGATCTTGAGAAGCCGGGCGTGGATGAAGAGCCACAACAGGTTTTGTTACGTTACGAAGATGGATATCAATATCAAAATATTTTCGGTCCTCTTGTAAAACTTGAGGCAGACTACGATAAACGATTAAAAGAATCGCAGACGCAAGAAAACATCGAAGTACGGTGGGACGTTGGTTTAAACAAGAAAACCATTGCGTACTTTATGCTGGCAAAGACGGACGGCGATATGAAGCTCATGCATGGTGATGAGCTGAGGCTGAGGTACCTAGGAGAACTGCACAAACCATGGTCTGGAATTGGACATGTCATTAAGATACCCGACAACTATGGAGAGGACGTCGGCATCGAACTAAAAAATAATTCTGGTGCTCCAACCGAGTGTACAAGTAATTTCGTTGTCGATTTCATTTGGAAAAGTACAAGCTTTGACAGGTCAATATTCATACTTTCAATAAAAATCTTTGTATACGTAATTTCTACTGATATTCAAGATTTTTCTACGTAAAATGTTTCTAGGATGCAATTGGCATTGCGTAAATTTGCAGTAGATGACGTTTCCGTGTCTGGCTACATATATCATCGGCTCTTGGGCCACGAGTTCGAGGAAGTTTTATTCCGTTGCCATCTACCCAAGCACTTCAGTGCACCGAATCTGCCTGATCTCAATCGTTCACAAGTTTACGCTGTAAAGCACGCGATACAGCGCCCGCTATCTTTGATCCAAGGTCCTCCTGGTACTGGTAAAACGGTTACCAGTGCAACAATCGTTTACCAACTGGTCAAACAGAACGGTGGTCCGGTACTTGTATGCGCGCCATCAAATACAGCTGTGGATCAATTGACCGAAAAAATACACAAGAGCAATTTGAAGGTGGTCAGGCTTTGTGCCAAGAGTAGGGAGGCTATTGACTCGCCTGTAAGTTTCCTTGCGCTCCATAATCAAATAAAAAATATGGAGACAAACACGGAGTTGCAGAAGTTACAGCAATTAAAAGATGAAACAGGTGAATTATCGAGTGTTGATGAAAAGAGATACAGGTATGTTAATGTCCTGATTTTTCGTTCAATCAATTTAATTGATGTATTGATCTGACATACTAATGCTCAAATGTTAATTACATAATTACAGATTGCTGAAAAAAACTGCTGAGAAAGAACTCCTAGAGGCAGCAGATGTCATTTGTTGCACATGTGTAGGTGCTGGTGATCCCCGGCTGCACCGACTTAAGTTCCACTCCATCTTGATAGACGAGAGTATGCAGGCCACTGAACCTGAATGCATGGTACCTGTTGTTCTCGGTGCTAAGCAGCTTATCCTCGTTGGGGATCACTGTCAGCTTGGTCCAGTTGTGATGTGTAAAAAAGCGGCACGTGCTGGTCTCTCTCAGTCGCTCTTTGAGAGGCTTGTTGTTCTAGGAATCAGACCGTTCAGACTCGAAGTCCAATACCGTATGCACCCGGATTTATCGAGGTGCGCAATGATTTCGCATTATTTTCAGTCCAATAAAGCTTGTTTCACCAAATTTCTAAACTACTTTCGATTTCTAGGTTCCCCTCAAACTTTTTCTACGAGGGTTCACTACAAAACGGGGTATGCGCTGACGAACGCAAACTCACCAAAATCGATTTCCCATGGCCAGTTCCGGATAAGCCAATGTTTTTTTATGTAACTCAAGGTCAGGAGGAAATAGCCGGAAGTGGTACCTCATATCTAAATCGTACAGAGGCATCAAATGTCGAAAAAATAGCGACGCGTTTTCTACGCTGTGGTGTCAAGCCAGAACAAATTGGCGTGATCACACCGTATGAAGGTCAACGAGCCTATCTCGTGCAGTATATGCAGTATCAAGGTTCACTGCATTCTAAGCTATACCAGGAAATCGAGGTAGCAAGCGTCGATGCTTTCCAAGGCAGAGAGAAAGATATTATAATTATGTCGTGCGTTAGATCTAATGAACACCAAGGAATAGGTTTGTTTCGAATGATAACACGTTGTTTTTAACTTGTAAATTTCATGGTGGATTAAAAAAATGTATTTTTTTAATAGGATTTTTAAATGATCCTCGAAGATTAAACGTTGCACTGACGCGAGCAAAGTACGGTATCATTATTGTAGGTAATCCAAAAGTCCTTTCAAAGCAGCCACTTTGGAATCATTTGTTGAGCTTCTACAAAGAGCAGAAAGTATTGGTCGAGGGTCCTCTAAACAATCTTAAAGAGTCAATGATACAGTTCGCTAAACCAAAGAAACTCATAAATGCCGCTAATCCAGGCTCGCACTTTATGTCCACATCGATGTACGATGCCAGAGAAGCAATTATACCCGGTTCTGTTTACGATAGGTAATGAAAGACTAGCACGAAAAAATTTCCATCGAAATACTTGTCTCTCATACTTAGATGTTTACTTTTTTTAGATCGGGCGCTCAAGTTAACGGTGCACAGATCCATAATCCCTATTACCAGCGCAACGTGCCAATCGATATTTTCAGCCGCACGCATGACACGATTAGCTACATTAGTCCTGAGCGTGCACAGGCTGCTATGAACAACGTGCCTGTACCGGTGGGCATGTTCATGAATATGGCACATGTACCACCTCGTTTCTACAACCAGCATCAGCAGGCTCTTCAAGCTCGTCAGAATCAACGAGTGCGACGGGGTGGTATGAATGCAAGAGGTAAAGGTAATGAATCACATTTTTTTTTCTTCATTTTTTTTACCTTCATCCTATTTCAACCTATTACTAAATCTATGACCATAACTCAGGTAACAAAGTTGGCGGCGGCGGAGGAGCACGCCTTGGAAAACTAAGCCAGTCTGAACAGAACACACAGCCCTACAGCCAGCCAGGTCTGCCTCTGACGCAAGGTGCGACACAAGGAATGTCACAGCCTGGCTTTAGTCTGTCACAGCCAGGATTGTCGCAGGCAGAATTGTCGCAAGACTCGTTTGCGGTTGGCGAATTTCAGTCGCAGATGGACGGCCTTTTATCCCAAGACTCCACTTATCAGGGCGATCGAAGTGGTGGGCACCTTTACTTTGTTCAAAAAACACCATATTATTGAAACTGACATATCAATATCGTAAAAAATTACAGGTTTCTATCAGTCTGGACAGTCTCAGGCTGGTGGACAGTTTTCCCAGCCATACTGAGCCAATTAAAATGTGGCTGAGCAATGCATTCACCATGCAACAGCGTCGCGGGAGCGACTGAAGAAAACTCGTTCGATCAATGATATTTATCGACAAGCCAATCAACCCAACAACTCAAATCACTCTGTAACTGCGCGAAACGGTACCAACCAACTTGGAAAATACTACAATGCACGATGCGCGAGAGGGAGACTGCTGACGCTGTTCGACATGCCACTGTTTGTCGATCAAGAGAACAAATGAGACAGCTGAGGTCTGGAATCTTTCTCCTATATTTAATTGCCGAAAAAAAAGTACGGATACCTACGGAAAAGATAAACATGGAAATGACCAGGGAATATCATAGCAATGAAGTTAAATTGATTTTCCCTCTTAATTCAAACCTTTGTTCCTTGCTTCACTTAAGGGTTCAAGGACAAAGAGCTAAATTACCGTTTCACATGACGGAGATCATCAGTCGACACTGGGATTTTAAAGCGAAAAGTTTTTCGATTTGAAGAATAAAAATACACAAGGAAAAAAAAAAAAAATAAAAAAATAAAAAAAAAAAAAAAAAACGAATGTGTGACGAATACCAATTACAAACGACTCGAAAATAGATTGTGAGAAAAAATGCAACATTTCTCTTATAATCTAGAATCAACATTTATTTCGAAAGTTTACGAATATTTTTAATAATGAAAACGTCATTAAATATTTTCTTGCTTTTGATGGGAAAGTTGTTTTCTTGATTAAAAAAAAATTATTTTCTGGTATGAAAAATTTACAGTGTTTCTTTATTGTGTAGCTGTCTTGATGTTGATAACATAATTTTTTAATTGGAGAAAAAATACGCTACAACAATCGGTTCTTCGGTTTCTAGTATCAGTTATTGTAAAAAAAAAGCACAAAATAATTTAATGCAAAATCTTTGATTTTTCGCAATTAACTTCTTACTACCTTTATATTTCTTGTTTCCTTTTGTTCGAAAGTGAATATTTTATTATAAATCATAATAAAAGTGAAAATTAATTGTATGTTAATTAATAAATTAAATTAAATAGATGATTATTATTTTTGTTATTTTTAATACCTCATCTCCAATTTCTTGGTACTAGAAAATTCTTCTGATTGTTGAGGTACTTTTTTTATAACATTAATTGGTAAACTTTTAATTAAACGACATAAATACAAGAATACCCAACTTCAATATAAAAATCTTGAAAAAAGATTTTAAAATATGTGAAACTAAAGTTAATAATTCTTGAATACATATTAAGAAAAAGGTTAAAATGTTCATAAAAAATTATTTAAAAAAAAACTTTTAAAAAAAATGGAATTCAGTTTGTTGTTTTTAACTGACTGTATGATAGAGAAACATTTTTTTTTCATTTCTTTCAATGTTTTTTTGCGCATTCGTTTGCAAATGTTTCCCAAATAAAAGGATTTTAAAATATGAAATAAAACAAATGAATAAAATTTTAATATCACTGTGAAATTTTTGTTAAATTAAATTATTCATTACCCTCAATAAAAATGCATCCTCTGGTGTAAGAAGTTTTTTTATGAAAACCATCACACTGGTACAGCAACTTTGGGACTACAAGTCCTTCACGTACCGAAATAACATTATTTTTAAAACTGAAAAAAAATATCATCAAATGTTTTTTTTTGTAATATTTAAATGTCGTATGTCAAAAAAATTACTTACTCAAAGTTACTGTAATAACATAAAAATTGAAGAAGAAGCTCATCTAATGTGAGTTGGTTTTCAGTATTAAAAGTCAAGTCTGTTTTTTCAAAAAAGTCTAACTTATCAATACTAACATCATACTCGAATTTATCTTTCAAAAGATCTTGAAGACAAGGCAAAACTGGCGGTTGAATACCTAGTAAATATAAAATTCATTACCATATCCTCTTACTTTAATACATGGACAAAATATTGAATTTACTTTGCAAAAAATGAATTAGCATGAGCACCAGTGAGTAGCTTGAAAAGGATTTGTACTGTGAGTCAGTAATTTTGTGAAGTTTGCCCATAATTTAATTACCACCGCCAATGGCCTAACTCTCCAATCCACTAAAACGTATCAACGTTTTTTAAATTGAAAAAGAGTACTTGGTACTTGGTGTCATTGAAATTGTTTACCTCGAGCATAACAATACAACATGCAACAAGTATGTATTTCTTATGATAACATCCGTTCCACAAGTAATGTCCACACTTATACATTAAACTGAGAATCTTTCAACTTAAGAACTGGAATACTTAGTGTCAGATACAATTTCAGAAGACCTTAACAATGCTACATGGTCATGGTGCATATTTACGTTTAAAAAGGTCCGAAATTCCGAATGTCCGAGTCCGATGAAGTCCGAATTGCTCGGAGCACTCGAGCACTGGAGCACTGAATACATTTGTTAGATGGCGTTGATGCTGATGTAGGCATGTAGGGATCCAACTATACCGACGGCTAAAACTGCGGGTGACTGCGGATTGAGGGTGTATTCCGCAAATGCTGCCAGCAGTTAAGTTACGTAGGTCGTGGTAACGCCGCAATATAGGCACACATGATTAATATTTAAACATT
The DNA here is from genome assembly GCF_036245765.1 of Copidosoma floridanum. Taxonomy (NCBI): domain Eukaryota; kingdom Metazoa; phylum Arthropoda; class Insecta; order Hymenoptera; family Encyrtidae; genus Copidosoma; species Copidosoma floridanum. Next base: position 5,225,642 of record NW_028321889.1, on the reverse strand, counting down.
TTAAGCTGTATAAATATATAACATAGATTCCAAATATGCATTATTACCGCTGGAATATGCTAACAAAACCAAATATCCGTCTTTCTCACCCAGCAAAATAATAGGTATCTGTATAATCCTGTATCAATTTATTGCACACATGCGAAATGTTCAATGACAGTAAACAATGACATAATTTCAAACTTTACTTTTAACTCTTCATTTCACACGTAATTTTACAATGCAATTGATAAATTATTATTCATACAAAAGTATTAATACTCTTATAGGAGGTCGATTTTCAGGCAAAAGATTATTTGTAAACTTGCCGTAAACAGCACAGCCAATGTCAACTTTTTATTTTCTATCTACACAACTAGTTGCGGCTGGTTTTAGCGTTTCAGATTTCTAAACTAAAAAGTGGCCCTAAAATTCTGAAGGAAAGCTTTAGATATTTTAGGCCCTAGAGCCATGTTGTCAATTATAAACCAGCCGCAACTTATTTGACAGATACAAAATGAAAATTCAACATTTTCTGTGCTGTTTGCGGCAAGTTTACAATTTATCTATTACTCGAAAGTATAAATATATAGGAGGTCAATATTCGTATGAAACATAAACTGCAAACTTGCCGCAAGTAGCACAAACATCGTTAATTATTTATTTTGTATCTATTTCAAGAGTTGCGGCTGGTTTATAAGTGACTAAATGGCTCTAGGGCTAAGCTGCCTAAAGCTCTCCTTCAGAATTTCAGAAGCAATTTTTGGCCAAAAAAATCACGACCGCTAGATGGCGCTGATCCTAATGATTATAACTACTTATAGTAGAGCCATTTAATCAATTATAAACCAGCCGCAACTGATTTCGTAGATACAAAATAAATAGTTAAAGATAATTGTGCTACTTGCGGCAAGTTTGCAGTGTATGTTTTATACGAATATCAACCTCATATATATTTATACTTTTGGGTAATAGATGAATTGTAAACTTGACGCAAACAGTGCAAACAACGTTAACTTTTTATTTCATATTTATGAAATTAGTTGCGGCTGGTTTATAAATGATTAAATGGCTCTAGCATAAGTATAGTAATAATCATTTGGATCAGCGCCATCTAGCGGTAGTGATTTTTTTGGCCAAAAATTGCTTCTGAAATTCTGAAAGAGAGCTTTAGGCAGCTTAGCCCTAGAGCCATTTTGTCAATTATAAACCAGCCGCAACTTATTTGACAGATACAAAATGAAAATTCAACATTTTCTGTGCTGTTTGCGGCAAGTTTACAACTTATCTATTACTCGAAAGTATAAATATATAGGAGGTCAATATTCTTATAAAACATACACTGCAAACTTGCCGCAAGTAGCACAAACATCGTAAATTATTTATTTTGTATCTATTTCAAGAGTTGCGGCTGGTTTATAAGTGACTAAATGGCTCTAGGGCTAAGCTGCCTAAAGCTCTCCTTCAGAATTTCAGAAGCAATTTTTGGCCAAAAAAATCACGACCGCTAGATGGCGCTGATCCTAATGAGTATTACTACTTGTAGTAGATGAGCCATTTAATCAATTATAAACCAGCCGCAACTGATTTTGTAAATACAAAATGAAAAGTCAACATTGTTTGTGCTGTTTGCGGCAAGTTTACAATCCATTTTTTACACGAATATTGACTTCCTATATATTTATACTTTCGGGTGAAAGATAAATTGTAAAATTGCCGCCAATAGTGCGAACAATGTTCACTTTTTATTTTGTATTTATCAAATTAGTTGCGGCTGGTTTATAAATAATTAAACGGCTCTAGCATAAGTATAGTAATAATCATTTGGATCAGCGCCATCTAGCGGTAGTGATTTTTTTGGCCAAAAATTGCTTCTGAAATTCTGATGGAGAGCTTTAGGCAGCTTAGCCCTAGAGCCGTTTAATCACTTATAAACCAGCCGCAACTATTGAAATAGATACAAAATAAATAATTAACGATGTTTGTGCTGTTTGCGGCAAGTTTACAATTTATCTATTACCCGAAAGTGTAAATATAAGGGAGGTCGATATTGGTGTAAAACATACACTGCAAACTTGCCGCAAGTAGCTCAAACATCGTTAATTATTTATTTTGTATCTATTTCAAAAGTTGCGGCTGGTTTATAAGTGATTAAACGGCTCCAGGGCTAAGCTGCCTAAAGCTCTCCATCAGAATTTCAGAAGCAATTTTTGGCCAAAAAAATCACTACCGCTAGATGGCGCTGATCCAAATGATTATTACTATACTTATACTAGAGCCATTTAATCATTTATAAACCAGCCGCAACTAATTTGATAAATACAAAATAAAAAGTGAACATTGTTCGCACTATTGTCGGCAAGTTTACAATTCATCTTTCACCCGAAAGTATAAATATATAGGAAGTCAATATTCGTGTAAAAAATGCATTGTAAACTTGCCGCAAACAGCACAAACAATGTTAACTTTTCATTTTGTATTTACAGAATCAGTTGCGGCTGGTTTATTATTGATCAAATGGCTCTACTACAAGTAGTAATAATCATTTGGATCAGCGCCATCAAGCGGTAGTGATTTTTTTGGCCAAAAATTGCTTCTGAAATTCTGAAGGAGAGCTTTAGGCAGCTTAGCCCTAGAGCCATTTAGTCACTTATAAACCAGCCGCAACTCTTGAAATAGATACAAAATAAATAATTTACGATGTTTGTGCTACTTGCGGCAAGTTTGCAGTGTATGTTTTATAAGAATATTGACCTCCTATATATTTATACTTTCGAGTAATAGATAAATTGTAAACTTGCCGCAAACAGCACAGAAAATGTTGAATTTTCATTTTGTATCTGTCAAATAAGTTGCGGCTGGTTTATAATTGACAACATGGCTCTAGGGCCTAAAATATCTAAAGCTTTCCTTCAGAATTTTAGGGCCACTTTTTAGTTTAGAAATCTGAAACGCTAAAACCAGCCGCAACTAGTTGTGTAGATAGAAAATAAAAAGTTGACATTGGCTGTGCTGTTTACGGCAAGTTTACAAATAATCTTTTGCCTGAAAATCGACCTCCTATAAGAATATTAATACTTTTGTATGAATAATAATTTATCAATTGCATTGTAAAATTACGTGTGAAATGAAGAGTTAAAAGTAAAGTTTGAAATTATGTCATTGTTTACTGTCATTGAACATTTCGCATGTGTGCAATAAATTGATACAGGATTATACAGATACCTATTATTTTGCTGGGTGAGAAAGACGGATATTTGGTTTTGTTAGCATATTCCAGCGGTAATAATGCATATTTGGAATCTATGTTATATATTTATACAGCTTAAAATGTTTAAATATTAATCATGTGTGCCTATATTTACCAACTTATTAGTATAAATTGAACTTTATACAAAAACTCATGATACAATCATTGATTGTCTCAATCATTATTCTAAACGTTAGTGAAAAAGGCGGTTAAGGACGTATACTTAGCCTGTATTCCGCAAATGCTGCCAGCAGTTAAGTTACGTAGGTCGTGGTAACGCCGCATGGTCGGGTAGCGCTAGCGTCAACCTGTACTAACTGTCGGTGGGTTCCGCATGTCAACAAACTCCGAAATATCAGATGGCATGGGAGCGAAAACAGTAAAAAATATCAAAGTTTGTTGACATGCGGAACCCACCGACAGTTAGTACAGGTTGACGCTAGCGCTGCCCGACCATGCGGCGTTACCACGACCTACGTAACTTAACTGCTGGCAGCATTTGCGGAATACACCCTTAAGAGGTTCCGAGCGCTCGGAGCGCTCGGAGTGCTCCGAACTCTAGCCCGAACACGCGTTCTTGCTCCGAGCGCTCCAAGTGCACGTGACTCAGGCCGCCTGTGGATAGCCGTGTAAGATCCAGCTCAACGTAATCGCGAGTAAATTAAACCGTTTTTTTGTTTTGATTGCATAGTTGGATCTTACAAGGCTATCCACAGGCGGCCTGAGTCACGTGTACTTGGAGCGCTCGGAGCAAGAACGCGTGTTCGGAGTTTGGAGCACTCCGAGCGCTCCGAGCGAACAAATCTTATATGTTTTTCATGTAGGTAGCAGTTAGGTCATGTCATGCCGGTCCGGTCAACTTCCCACTTCCCACTGCAATATTTCCAATCCTATCCATATCAGTTCAATCCAGTTCAGTCTTTTGATAAAGAAAGTCGTGAGTTGTCGTGAGTTGTCGTGAGTGTCGAGACTCGAGGGTATTTACATGGGGTGTAATCCGCAATCGCCGCCAGCAGTTACATATGTAAGACGTGACAACGTTGCGTGGTTGGGGGCGCTACTGTCGATTTACTGGTGATATGATCCGCAATCCCGCCAGCAGTAAAGCAGACAACATCGGTCTACTTGCTCTTTTTCGTGACATTTTTGCTGTGATCCCGCGCAATCCCGCTAGCAGTAAAGCTGTTATTTCCATTTTTCTTTTTGGCACTTGAAACTATTATTTCCGCCCTTGGGTGGTTTTGGGAGGCTGGTACTTTCTCGGGCGAAAAAGCAGTTTTCCGGAACTCGTTCGAAAAGTCTCCTTTACGAACCGCGTTACGTCCCTCGCCTTCGGCTCGGGCCGCAAACCTCTCGGTTCGCAAACAGAGACTTTTCAAACTCGTAGGAAAACTACCATTTTGGTCTGCGTATGTGTTTACGTCTAGCACAATATGCTTTGTTTACAATCAGAAAATGTCACGATAAAGAGCAAGTTATAGACCGACGTCGTCTGCTTTACTGTTGGCGGGATTGCGGATTACACCCATGATCCAATAAACAGGAACGACGGAATAATAACCCAATAACGGGTGTAATCCGCAATCCCGCCAGCAGTAAAGCAGACGACGTCAGTCTACTTGGTCTTTTTCGTGACATTTTTGCTGTGATGGTCCCGCGCAATCCCGCCAGCAGTAAAGCTGTTAATTCTATTTTTTCTGTGATCCCGCGCAATTCCGCCAGCAGTAAAGCTGTTTTTTCCATTTTTGTTTTTGGCACTTGAAACTATTTTTTTTGGTCTGCGTTTTTGTTTACGTCTAGCACAATATGCTTTGTTTATACATTCAGAAAACGTCACGAAAAAGAGCAAGTATAGACTGACGTCGTCTGCTTAACTGCTGGATTGCGGATCACATCACCAGTAAATCGACAGTAGCGCCCCCAACCACGCAACGTTGTCACGTCTCACGTCTTACATATGTAACTGCTGGCGGCGATTGCGGATTACACCCATGCAGTGACACGGTGGAATTTGGAGCTGTTACAGTCGACAAAAAAGTAGTAAAAATTTTGTAAAATTAGTATAGGTCGATTAAAAAACGTTTAACAATGGACTGCAACAATAAAAATACGCACATCAAGAACGAGATGCAGTGTCCTTTTACGTGGGAGATGGACGAGAGTTTAGTGCTAGATACAAATTTGAGCAATGAGCTGTTCGATATAACATTTACCGAGCAGCCGGTCATTGCCTTTATGAACCATGTCACGCTGGCGTTCATCAGCACTGCTAAAAATGAGCTTGAGACAGCAGTCAAGTTTTTGATAAAAGCCTCGCACATCTGTGAGAATATCGATTACGAGTGAGTCGATTACAATGATTGATTACTTGATCAATGAATACAAAGAGTTTAATTTTACAGTTAACGTATTTTTGAATCTTTGCAGGCAGCCCGTGCACCGGAATGTATCAAAGAACGTGCTGCAGCACATCTGGCAAGCGAGCCTCTACTTTGTGCATAAAGTCCTGATTGTCAAACTGACCGAGCCAAAAGAAGAAACCACAAGTATGATGATGATGATGTGCTCATTTCTGCCGCAACCGTTAGACGATCCGCAGGCAATAGAAACAGTGTGCACCCTCAAGGCCTGCCAGAGCATGGCCTGGTACAACTTCAAAACCGGTAACGAGTCGGCTTACTGGCTGTCCCTTGCCCTGGCCAAGGCAGCGAGCGATGACTGCCCGAGCGCTCCGCTTTTCCACTTCCTCGTTGGCCGAAGTCTCCTGCATCCGCTCTGTTTTCAAAGCTTGAGCAACTGGCCATTCGTTACCGAGCTTAAACACCTGCAGAGGGCTTACGAGCTTACCAACTGTCCGTTCATTGGGATTCACATCGAGCAGGTCTTAAGGGAGATCGGTGATACCGAGACAGCCGAGCTCGTCCGTCTGGCTATCCACAAGTCGCAACCCTTCAGCGTTTGGGTCAAGCTCAAGCTGGCCATGGCTTTCATACAGTGCGGTGACCTAGAGCGCGCTCGGGAGATTATCGAGATGGTCCATTTGGTTCAGCCAAATCATAAAATGCTCGGGTTGTGCAAGGAAGCATTCTGGGTCAAGCAGACGGTTAGTAAAACGTTATTAGGTTGCGCATAGTTTCATTAGATTTTATTTGTGTCGTAACTTTTCTTTGATTTTTCTCTTTCAGGCATCGGGAATTGCCTTATGTGGTCAGAAGAGTAGCATGGTCGTTTTGGCGGAAAGCCTTGATGACATGAAATTGTGAACAAACTAAAAGTGTAAGCGCATTTTTTACTTTTGTTGGAGATTGTGTACAATTTTATATTAATTTTTGAACACTGAGCAATATCTGCAGAAAAAAGTACTGCTGTTTTCTAACTTGAGTTTTAAGTTTTTTTTTATAATTTACCTTAAACAGAGGTGTGTAAAGTTTAGTCATTAACTTTTTTTAAAATACTCGAAAAATACCGATAGTAATCTCAAGTGTATTTTTCGTATTTTTACATGTACTATTTTACTTTTAAAGGTCTGAAACTTTATCTTTAAATTACGTTTAAGATGCTAAAAAAATGTCGACAGCTGTAATAAATAGTTAACTGTGTTTCAAATGAAAGATCATGTATTGATACACAAAGGTTTTTTTTAATCTTTTGAAATCTCATCTTCATAAGTGGATTTGATTTTATTAACTAATCAAAGTATAAATAGAAGTTATAATTTAGAACGACTTTTTTATTTTTTTTAAATATTTTTAGTTGATTGTATACTTTTTTTCTCTGAGGCTTATACCAAATAATGCTGTAAAATGTTGTATAAGTATATTTTTCTAATTGAATAGTAAATAAATTTTGTTAAATAATGCTCTCTATTGCCTTCTCTTTTAATTGTTTGACTGGTGTAGCAAAAATATTATTCTACAAGAATTTCTGAATGAATTAATTTTCGATAAAAACAACATGCACTAAAGATCTGTATATAAAACGTTTATTCACGGCTTTCCTCCAGCAATATATACACACCAAACTAAATGATCAGTTAAAATAACTGAACAAAAATCCCTATGCTGCAACTTGTGATGTTGTGATGATGACCGCAGATGCGCAGATCGGAAGATTGGTGGATGGATGGGAACATTGAGATATACACACCGGTCCCAAAAGTATACTATACTTAGTATGCCAAATCGCTATGCCAAAGTATACCCATATTGTACCATACTTTTAAGATTGCGTGAATGAAAACTTGGGAACTCAAACCTGCACTGCAACTACAGCATAATTTTTGTGGCAAAGTTTTTAAGTGTAATGCTTTTTTTTTTATTAGGATCCATTTAATTGAATAAAGAACCATCAAATTCAGTGAGTCAAATATTGTTAACATAAATGGTAAATATGATGTGGATAATAATCAATTCAATATTTTTTCTAGCAGGAATCAATGATCGGTTAGACTGTATAAACTAATGAATAAATATGAATGTATCATTATTAAAAATAATCATACCTAGTTGTTAAAAATCAATAATGTAGAAACATTGTTGTAATATTACATGTTCTTACCTCGATTAGGTCGTGAAAACGAATTGAGGGGAAAAACGTGTACAGTATCTTTTTGTAATTTATTTGATAGACTATAATATACTATTATCAGATCAAAAGCTCAATAAAATCAATGTTCCATCTTTTCATTAAGAAAAATGACGTTCAGTCATCAATAAAAAGTTATTAATCTTGAGGCTAAAGCTCTTCATTTGATTGATAAATTGAAAAACTTGATAAGAAAACTAAAATTTTATTTCTTTAATCAAAAAGTATTTTTCGTTTTAATTGTGATTAGAATTTTCAGGCACAAATTTTTTAGACTTATGAAACCTATACTGTTTTGTAAAAATCTTACACACAGTCAGTATCTATATCCAAAATAACGGTTGGTTCTCTTTTGTATATTTAAAATCAACATTGGATATGATAATTACTTTTTTACGAAATTCTTTTCAATTTTATCAACTGCTTGAGTAAAAAGAGAAAACTTATTTCCAATTACCAATGAAAAACCAACTGTTTCAAGTAAACTTTTTTAATATGAAACATAATTATTAAAGTACAAAATACAAATGAAATACATGTTAATTTTTTTTATTTGGTTTGGTCACATTTGCGGGACATCAAGAGGATTTTTTTACATATTTATGCGTATATAATATGTAGGTGTCTACATAGGGGGGGGGAAGAGAGAGAGGGAGAAATAAATGCAGCAGACGCCACTGCTAAATAAAAGCTAAAATCAGACCTTTCCCCAACCTTTGACACGACGGCTATAAAATTCGATTACTTAATTGACATTTAGAAAAATTAGAGAAAATGACTCGGTAAGTTAATCATCTTAACAAATCACAATCATCGTTTTTGGCGAGTGGGTGGTATTTTCGTGCAATAATATTCATGGGGTGTTGATACTGTATCGTTTGTTTTCCGAAAGAGAGGTTATACACACGCCGCTGACGGATGCTTTCGCGCGCTACTCCGAAATCATTTTGCAAAGTCGTTTTATCTTCATCTTGTTCGTTATGATAAAGTGCTTGAATATTTTTCTTACTTTATTATTTTTCAAGATTTGTCTGGTTTTTTTTTTATAGCTGTTATTCTTTATTCGAAGGGGTAACCTGCAAGCGCTGTGCTAGGAATTTTCCTCTTATTTTTACACTTTTGTTTTGTTGATTATTCAGTTGAGAAATTTTTCTCGTGTTAACGTCACTATGATTTGATTACCTATTATATACTACATGAGTTAGATTGTAGAGTAAATTTGCACCATTTGGTAAAGTTTGTTAACCAAATGAATTTGAACTGTTTTTCTTCGAATTTTAATACATCAATCAGGTTAGTCCAGCATTTTATTGTGAAAATTGTATTATTTTCTTGTAGTGCAAAAATCGAGTTGGGAGATGTCACGCCACACAACATAAAACAATTGAAGTTACTAAACCAAGTTGTATTTCCAGTATCGTACAATGAAAAATTTTACAAGGATGTGCTAGAAGCAGGAGAACTAGCAAAATTAGCGTATTATAACGACATTGTGGTAAATATTATATTTTCTTGTTCATAGTAAACATATGCGTACATGTTTGTGTGCAAGCTTACAACAAATAAATACATAATCATTCTTTGTCTCGTGGTAAGTGTAGGTTTTTAATTCAAACATTTTCAGGTAGGAGCAGTTTGCTGCAGAGTTGATACATCAGAAAACTCCCGACGATTGTACATAATGACATTAGGCTGTTTGTATCATTATCGCAGACTTGGGATTGGGACAGTGATGGTGCAGCATGTTCTGAATTATGTTGAGAAAGATGGCAATTTTGATTCAATTTTTTTGTAAGTTTGTGATAAAATATAAGCTCTAATGAGATCAAACCAGTCAAATATTAAATTTATATTGATTGGTTATAAAGTATGGTTTTTTCTTGTATAATTTTGATCTAGTAAATAGATGCAGTCCTGAAATTTCATCTTGTGGTTTTGAGTACTCTAAAATTTGAAATTTGAAGCATCAACACTTTAAAAATCAATACATCAAATCATTTAACGTCAATACTCGTTTCACCTTAAATAAAAATTAGATGTTTTTGTTTTACAGGCATGTTCAAGTGAATAACAAAGATGCCATCGACTTTTACAAAAAGTTTGGCTTTGAAATAGTGGAAACGAAGAAGCACTACTATAAGCGAATCGAGCCAGCGGACGCGCACGTGCTTCAAAAAACTCTGCGGCCGCAACAGCCCAATGCCCAGTAAATATAAATTTGTATTACAACTGTTTCTTCCTCACCTACTCTCCGTAACGCACCGAGGCGTACTTTTACATTCAGCTATCTATTGTACAAATTAATTAATAAAAAATGATATGCATGTCTCTTTGTCAAACGTTGCGTCTGGAGCCGCATGTATATATATATATATATATATATCTCGACAAATATAAATTATTATGCCTTCTCTTTTACTATATTTCTTTTATTTCTATTAGATATTATAAAAATTAGTACAATTCATATTTTGGATTATACATAGTTTACAATAGACGTTGAGGGACTAGTTTTTTTTTCATAATATTTTTTTACATTCATAGAAACTGGAGATTCTTGTTTCCTTAAAATTAATAAGAATAAATACTTAATATTAACTACGCCTTTTTTAGTTCAAGTATAAATTTAGTGCAGCGGTATCAAAATTTTAATGTTTTCAAAATCCTACTTGAAATAAAATTTGTTTCTTTGATATCGTTCTATTTTATATTTTGTATATGATTAAAAATCATAAATAAAATTGTGTATGAATACATTTTCTTACCATGGGTACAAGGTGTGCCTTTATGCCCTCAGAAAGAAAAACGTCACACGCACCGTGGGTGCAAAGTAAAAAAACTCTCCCAAAGAGTTATTGGGTTAATGGTAGGAAAACTACTACTTTTTCATCGTATCAAAACCGAATTATTTTTAAATGCCGCACTAAATGCTTGTTAAAATTATACATTAATTTTTTTTTTTTTTTCATACATCGATCCATACAATAAATATACTTTTAGCACCTTAATTAAAAGGATCTTGTCGAATAAAAAATCACATTGTACAATTAAAATACGCTGGAGTAACATAAATCGCACACAATTCGATAAGGTTTAAGGTGATGGCAAAAACTATACATTCTTTGAAATTTTTTGGTTTTTGTAGTTAACACGTGTACTTAAAGTACGCTTTTGTCACATATAAAAAAGATTGCAGAAGGACCAGAATTGGTCCCTTGTTTCTAATTCGTTTAAAATTTTTTTTTTTTTTTTTTTTTTTTTTTTTTTTCAATAATATGCATCATTGATTTCGTAAAGGTTCAATTATAAAAATAAATGTAGTACAAAAATTAAAATATTTGAACAATACGTTTCAATATATTAATTTTCTTTAGTCCCTTGAATGTTGGACGATATTCGTGTCACAATTATAAAAGTCGACTTTCAATACTCTTCTGTTAAAATAAACTCCAGCATTTGTTTACGTATACTTATTCCGTTCATCACTTGAAAATTTGAAAATTTCTTTCTATTCCTAAATCACTTGTGGTTACGTTTCTAACAGTTCCCGTATTCTCTTGACACAAACCAAAGAAGCTTCGTGCGCTTCTTTAGATACCTTAAAATTGAAAAAAAAAAAAAAAAAAAAAAAAAAAGTAATTTAACGCCTTTCAATTAGAAAATTACCTTCATGAAAGCAAAGATCCATTGAGAAGGGTAACTTACCACTGATAAGTTGAGAAAGCCATGTGGTAATCCAGATAGAATGTCCAAAGTAGTCGGTTTTTGCAATAATTTTAGTTTTCTTGCAAACATGACACAGTCATCCAGACATGGGTCTAATTCCATTGTCTAAAAAATATGGTTTATTTCATAAATTCTGTAAAATCCATAAATACAATTGAATAATTTATACCTTACCAGAATTTTGATTGGTGGAAGCTTCTTTAGTAGATCATCGGACGCTCTGTATGGACTGAGATGGGGATCAGACGGAATTGTAAACTGAAATTCATCCCATGGAAACGAGTCATTGTCCACTCCCAAGTGTCTATTCGCTCTATTATTGTCTTTGTGCGAGTTCCAACCAAAAAACGACCAGGTTTTGGTGGTTTCGTTGTCAACTCCGTTGCTACTGTCTCCACTTGTGCTGTTAAGTATAGGCACGGACGGTCCTAATCCCGAATTTTTGTACATATCTAGAAAGCGTTTTATGTACTCTTGTGATTTAGATTCCTCAAATGAATTTTCAGTCTCACCTTACGACAAAGCACGAATAATGAGAATCACGATAGTTGCTTTTTTTTAAATGTCTCATTATTGCTGCTCCATGATTTTTAAATGTACCAACCTTGAAAAGTCTCCACTTCTGTTAGGCTAATAGAGTTTAATGTAGAGTCGGAAGGCAGCGAAGCTATTTTTGGTACATTCTGATCTTCTTCTCCTGTTGGACTTAAGGCCAGAGCGATAAGATCGCTTTCGCTTACTTCTGCAAACGATTCAGTATCTGACTTGTCCATTTCCACGACGTCTTCGCTAAAACTCTTTTCCCTGTAGCAATGTGTTACAAATGAAGATTCTCAAGTTTCTCAAATACCTTTATATTATTTGAAAATACTTACCACGTCTCTTTGTTGGGGTCTGTGGACGCGTAAGCCTTTAAACATCGCAACAAAAAACCCAATGGCAATACAGGATCGCTAAGGCAAAAAAATCGAGCCGGAGGTATTGTAAATTCGAGAAGTACTGGTGCATAGGCCATAAATATTCCATCTGGTGGTCTAATACTTAATTCTAGACATCTTAGCGCCGTAACTAAGTTCAGATTCGCTCCAGCCGAATCACCTGCAATAATAATAATAATGTAGATATTACATTCAATCGTTCACATTGGGATGAGTACAACTCACCAACAAATACGACTCTTTTAGCAGTACTACCGAGCAGCGAGCTTGCATGCTCAAGCGCCCAAACGTAAGCGTACAAAACTTCTTCAAGAGCTCGGGGATAAGGGGCCTTAGGTGCTAGGCTGTAGTCAATACTGAGAATAGGTACATCGAGCTCGTAAGTCCAGGTACGCAGGTAGCACTCGTGCGAGCGTGAACTCTGGGCTACGAAACCACCACCGTGACTATGGATCAAGAGACAGTCGCTCTGCTCAGCTAGTGCACCTTTAACGCTACCCGATCCGACCTTTCAAAAATTATGCTACGTTTTTTATCAAATTTAATCAGACAATTGTTCGTTTCTTTATTTTATACTTTACCATGCCTATTCTACGTTTTGCGCTTAATAATCTCACGTGAATGGGCTTTTTTCCTATATGACTTTCAGGGATCGGGATTTTTATTGTTGCGCCATTCAGTGTCTGACATTCTAATTCTTCAGGTGGTATTGAGATCAATTGATTTATAGCCAGTGTTGGCATTACCATTTGAGGTAGACTTATTAATAAATCTAAAGTATTTGGATATAATAATAATAATCAATTGTTATTTTGAAAATAAATTATTAATAAAAAAAATTATACAGTTGTGTTGCAGATAACTTGAACATTGATAATCTACGGCTACGCTAAGTATTATTAAATGAAACTACGTACCACTTTCATTTAAATGCCAAAAGGCTTGACAAAAAGAAATATCGGCGTGTTGAGAAATAGTAACTATCCTACGTGCTCTAGCCTCAGGATCCACCAGATATTGGAATGAATTCGTACATCTGCCCAACAATGTACCGTTTGCATAAAATATTTCACTGAACGACGCCATACCAACCAAAACAACCTTCAAAATTGTTTTCATGTTATCGCAGAACTGAAAAATAAAAGAAGTGCTAATTTTTCATCAACTCGTCGATGCCGAATTTTATTTAATTGCTTTTTTTTTTTTTTTTTTTTTTACTTTATACATGAAAATTTAAGCAAACACAATATACCAACGTGTAAGTAATCGTCCAAATAATTACCTGAAATCCTAAACATCTACCATAAAAAGAATACTGATTGATAGCCTCAGTCTGTCTTAAAATTTTGTGAGGATCGTGTCCTTCGGAGGGAAACAGATTATACTGGCCATCCTCCATTTGTTCCTGGCTTTTGAACAAACTTTTAACGTACTGCAAAGTGGTGCTCAATGCTGCCAGTAGTTGAGAACAAGCTTCTATTTCTCTGTTAAAAGTATTATTTGAAAAAAAAAAAAAAAAAAGCTTAATTTTGTCAGATAAGGATATGTGGTGATTCATCAACTCAACAAACAATCATCGAAAACTGGCTGTACTGCAACAAGACTCACTTGACATGCTGGGTCTTCCTGAAGAGAACCGAGTCCTTCTGATTCAGCATATCCCGACAGACACCTCCGCTGTGCAGCACGGCCTTATCCACCATGATCAAATGACTCCTGTATCCATTGCCGGGAGTATTCTCATCGAGATCAAAGAGCGGAGCGATCCTGTACAGCTCGCCGTAAACGGGCCTCATATCGTCCAGACTGTCGAGAATGAGAGTCAAAGCTCCTTTGATTCTAATGCTACCCTCATCCTGATGGGAATCAAAGTGATCGAACAGAGCAGAACAGTGCTCTCGCAGAACACCCCACGAGGATGGCTCCAGCTCCTCGTAGGAGGATGTTCCCTCGAATTGGTATCTATTATTTGTCTCTGGTGCCATTTTATTCGTGCCTATGCTTATTCTTGGGACGGTGAGTTGGAAAGACTCTCGCTACGCAGCTCCGTGTAGATAAGTAAACACAGTAGCAGCAGACAACAGAGTTGTCCGGCAATTATTATTGAACTGCGTAGGCAATCATGACTGTCCGTCTTTCTGCACAGATAAGGAATTAATTAAGAATATTTAATACATGCACACATATTTGATACAAGTGCAAAACGATCTGGTTAGTAGGTAAGTATATTGTGTTGCAATAATGTAAAGCTCTCTCATGACTTTGTTACACATCGCGCGCACCGCTTCGATTACCCGTGAAAGCTCGAAGGTCAATGATAGATGACATGTGTATAGGCTTGTCTCTCAATCGAGTGAGAACTCGAAATTCACTCAAGAGCTTACAGATAAGGGGAACATTTTTTTAAGTAACGTCATTGTTCGTTAAAAATAATTAGGCATACATACAAAAAGCCATCAAGTGTAGACGTGTGTATTGTATTGGTACAACGTGCTCGACAACGTGCGCCTAGGACGGAGCTATGATTTTAATTAATTTTTTTTTTAAGTTTACTCACTTTATTCGAACTTGATGATGAGCTTTTTCTTCACGGTAATTTTTAGATAGACGTGCATTTTATTGCTTGACAGTGGCCGGACAGAGACTTGCGTTCCCCCCTCCAAAAGAGAGAGAACTGCAGTGTGATTATTGTGATGTCTGACATGTATGCGTGATGTGTCATGCGCGCCGCGCACGAGCGTCTTTCTTTTCCAACTTTTCGTATTGTAACACAATATATATGGATTATTTCGCAAAAACTTTTTTGCTTCGTGTCGTAGTCGTTTAAATGCTTATCAAGATGAAACTGAAAGTGTAATACTTAGCAATAAACCTATGTATCTACCTAAATATGATACAGTTTTCATTTTGATACTTTCAAATTACATACGCGCGGGGGGGGGGGGGGGGGTGAAAGCTTTCACGGGTGAGCTTTTTATCGAAAAAAACGTTGTTTTCGACCCTAAATTAAAATGTTGATAAGTACTTGGAAATAGAGCTCATCTGAAGTAAAATGCGAGCAATGACATTGGATTATTATCGTTATTGAATTTAATAAACGTTAAGTTTATAGTTCTATTATTCGAAATATAAGTGACAGTTGATAAAATTTCATTGGTCTTGAAGAAACGGGCAGTTTATGTGAAAACTCAAATTAAAAATAATCACTTGAAAATTTGTTTTGGTAATTATTTTGAATAATCGTTCGCATTTATTTTAAACGCTTTCATTAAAAAAATTGTCAGTTTATAATGCTATGTTTTTTGAAAAAAAATCACTACGATATTAATAACTTCTTATTTCCTGAAACTTCCTGAAAGTATGAAAAATAACAAACAATTGTTATTTTAAACAATTTTAAGCTCTTGCGGAAAAAAAAATATTTTTCATGTGTTTATATTACGTAATATTAAGAAAAAAACGACGAAAAAACTCATTGCGAACATTCAGACAAATAAAATTTTTACAAAAGTGTTTTTTTTTCCATTCACAAATTATTATTGTTCATTGATACATACATGAAAGTATTTCAAATAATCACAAAATCATTGCTATGTACAACGTATGAGACTTTGAGAAACTGAGGGTACATACATTACCATCTTAATATATTTTTGAGAATCTTTTTTTTAACCAATAATCGAGTTTGTTATTACAGTTTCATGTTTTTTAACTTTAGGAATTAGGATTTTTTTTTTTCTATAAACAACGCACATCAGACAATTATTGATGCAATCCAACTTTATAAGAAAAAAATTAGCGTGAAAACTAATGTGAAAAATCCCACGATTGGCAATAATGACGCAGCTCACGTGCACGGATTAAAATATATTACGTCCTGCTTGAAAAAATAATGCGCTATTCGTATTCATCCCCGCGTCCTTGTATTATACGCATTTGGATCCCGATAAACGTGAGCTGTGTTTTTGACTACTTTTCGTCCTTTTGATTTTTTTTTTTTTTTTTTTTTTTTTTCTAGAAATTAAAAGAGAAAATTAGATAATTGACTAAATAATAACTTCGAAACACTACACGCCATTATCAGAAAAATGTCGTGTGTTTTTTTGTTTTTCAACTCCTAACCCACAGCTAGTTACCGCCACAGTTTGTACGTAAAAAGTAGCTTATTCATGTACCCATGAATAGAAGAAAAAAAAAGAAAAATGTACATACAGATAGACGTGAAGAACGAATGCATTATACAACAACGCGTCGCATAATTTTCGAACATATTTGCGTGTCACTTTTATCAAAGGGGCAAATAACGAAAGCCACGAGTAAACCGTGTTTATTTTAACAATTTCGGAAAATGGATGAAAAAAAGAATAAATACCTGAGCTAAAAAGTAATGAGGGAAAAACTCAGTGGGCCTTAAGATGAGTGCACGGAGCGGAGTAAGTATATACTAACGTGGATGGCTCTTGCACGAGCACTAAACGGACAAAGAAGTGCCCATACTTACCTTGGGGCATGAATTTGAGGAAGTAGACTCTCTCGTGTATATGCAGTGCCGGTATTGTTGGAACGATAAACTCATGGCAGAAACAATTTTCACCAAAAATGTGCATCACGAGTGAAATTCTTTCAAATGTAGTTGTTTTTTCATCGTTACAAACATAAAATGATATTGGCAATTACTTCATGACATTTATTTTTTATATCATGTTAATAATATCTTACCTGTCATCTACATCGTCAATCGTTCCCGAGAAAAATCTATGATCCATACTTGCTGTTTTAGCTGTTTAAATATTGTCATAATTAGAAACAGAATAACATTTCGAAGCAAAATATATTCACACAAACTTAAATATTGTGCAAAAAAAAGAAGGAATAATTTCAATTTATTGTGAACTGTTTTTAATTTAATTGTCAGGTAACAATTTAATATCTCAAGATAGTGCAAATCATGCATTCGTTCGAAAAAAACGAAAAATTACCCGGTTATCATGACGTGGTCGGTTAAGTGACGCAAGAACATCTCCCGACTCCCGCACTCGTGATTATATTATGTACTTACATGACGTATCGGGTTTTCTCTGCGAGATAAACGTTTTTTTCTTTTTTTTTTTTTCCAAAATCGTGTCGAATTTCAATCGTCTCCGCATAAGCAACTTCAACGAAAAAAAGCTGTCGAGACGAGATTGCAACGTTGTTGTGTACAAAAATACTTTAGTTTTTACTGTGGTGTTACCTACACGGTGTATCGACAAACTATCATACTTAGGTATTTATTTATTTATTTTTTTATTTATTTATGTATACTTAATGTTTCATCGCTGATTGTACACACTTTTTCCTTTACGTAGAGTCACTGAAAACTTTAACTGACAGTAATCAGTTTACCGAGAGCGAAGAACGACAGGAATTTTTTTAGTACGAAAAATTGTGGTGAAGTTATGTCGTTGTAGGCTATCGTTGCAGTACATTGTGTGCGCGTGTTGCTGAAATTTATAAAAAAAAATTTATGGTAACAGCAAAATTTTTTGTCCAGAGTTATCTATAATTTTTCCTTTCAATTGGCTACGGTTATTTTTTCCTCCGATGACAAACCATCAGCTAATACCGAAAGTAAAAATTTCATCAACATATTTTATTCACGTAATTTTGAGCTATGCTTCAAAAAACACATGTAAGTAATTAACTATGTACTAATAATAATTTTGCATTAAACTGTAAAAAAAAGGGAAATTGCCATAACGGAATATTTTATTTCACATTTGCTTTTTCAAAAACAGTATACATGATCGTCTATAAAACACAAACTAGAGCCACACGCGTAAAAGCTTTAAAGCCTGAAGGGACACTTGAGCCGTATTCATCATCATTTGTACTAACGAGTCTTGAAAAGTCTTAATTAAGAGAAAAATTCAGCGAAGCTTGGCTAACGCTTGGTGTTGGATTTTTATTTGTTTCTTTTTTTTCATTCGCTCGTGAGAAGTCGAGTCACTCTCGACTCGATATGGGAGGACACGGGGCATGTCGGGTATCTTGGGTTACAAACTAATACTTACTGTAATAGTGACATTATAGAAAAATAAAAAATAAATTTGGAGTTTTTAAATTGGAATTTTTTTCTCACAATTTTTTTACGACCGATGCGCTATTAAATTGTACAGAACAATGTGGATGGCATGCATGACCCAATCACCCTCGAGTGGTATTTGACAATTTAACAATGATTAGTTTTATTTGATACATAGCTTATCAAAGACGTGTAAATACAAAATTAACATTTCATACCTACAGAATTTTTGTTGAATGAAAATCTGGGTTATTTTTTGACAAACAAATATTTGAAAAAACTTTTTAATCATCGACTGTTAAAATTAATTACGTTTACTACGCCATACACGTGTGTTTTATATTTTACTTAGTGTATTTCAATAATAATTCAACGTTTGCAACGGCCTTCAAAAAAATTCTGCTTAGACGATAAGTAATTGTGCTAAGGTGACCAAGTGCCCCGACAACCAGTCTGTTATTCCGAGCAGAAAATACTTTTTTTGTGTAACAAAACTAATTATATTATCCAAACGACTTGGCATTTATAAGCGCGTACAAAACTACTTAGACTTTTGTTATGTAAAAATTTTATAATTCACAGTTTTACGTAACAAATTTTTTTTTTTTTTTTTTTTTCATAACATACTCGAAACTCAATGTGCCCCAGTTTTCCGTACACTATGCATACAAGCTTATACGTATGACCTTATTTCTTCGCAGTAGGTTCGAGCATGTGTCGTCGTCGTATTTATCGCACAGTTGACGCTTTAGATGAATCGCTTAGTTTCTGGACTGATTGTGTTCGGTAAAGTAGTGTACACAAGTGTGCGCGTTTGTTCTTTCAAGAGTCGAAATTTTTTTTTTCTACACTACTAGTCGTCGAGTGAAAGAAAAAGTGTATGGTTTAAAATGGTAAATGTGATCAATTTTAATTCAGAAATGAAAAATACGTATGTGCGTGATTACGTGTTTTAATTAAAGTAATTAATAAAGAACGGTGTACTTACAGTGAGTATTTACAAAAATAAAAAAATTTTAGCTTTAGATTTTAGTTAATTACTTTAAAGGTATTTATCAGATTAAGAATAAGGTAGTTACAGCGACAAATTGCACTCGATGTAATAATTTTTATGGAAACAATTTTTTTGTTCTCGTCCAAGTATTTTGACGTTGTACCTATTATGTTTTTTATTTTCTCGCTTTAGATAATATGAAGATAACTAATGATTTTTATGAAATTCAGCAATTAACAAATGTATATAGCATAAATAATATTCTACTAGCAAAAATATACTCGATCAAAATTGTTATTGGCTAACCATCCGCATTAGAAGTTTTCTCATTTCAATATGTTTTACAATCACCGAGTTCGTGTAAATTTTTTCAATAATAGTTAAAAGTAATAAAGTTCAAGTCCTCGTGCACTTTGTAACTTTGAACAGAAAATTGTTTTTTTCACAAGTCTAAGAAAAGATTAAACAACATTATTTTTATCTATTTTTCGAACTTACAGTATCAACTGTAAAAATCCATGTATGTCTTTTAAAATATTTTTTAAATAAAAATTCTACATTTTCACTTGTCATTGTGCTTTTATGACGCATCCGGAGTATCGTCGTGGTCGGGTCGTAATAATTATCGGAGACGCAAGCTTATGCGCTTTTCAGGAATGAAAAATGTATATATGGTTGGTGATCTTAGGATACATTTTAAACACGATGTTACGAATGTTGATATGTTATGTGTTACATGATCGATGAATATAAAAAATTCGATGACGCAAGTAGTAACAACCGAATATAGTCAGACATTGACACTGACACTTTTTTTTTTTTTTTTATATATACAAATCCAAAAAACACTTGATTTTTTAAATTTACGCACTTATAAGTAGTTAAATAACAGAATGGGTCCTTCTCGAAAGAGGCTTAATACACTGATTACAGTAGCCTAATTGGCAAAAGTATAATTAAATTCTTTGCTCAGCGTATCCGCTATATATATATTATATAATAAGCTTTAGTGCCGTTAGCGGCGAAAATTGGAAAGGCAGGATGAACAAAACGTATTTTTACGCAAACGCTATAGAGAAATCTTAAATTTGTTATGAAAAAATTTTTTTCCACGGTAGATCAACTTATAATTAGTTATGGGTGCGTCAAAGGTTTTATTTTATATATCAAGTGATACATGGAAATAAATAAGGCATTGATTATTGAATTGAAAGTTGGTAAGTTTATGATTTTGTACATGCCTAATTAATGTACTTTATTCGAAAAAAGCATCATGTAATCTTTTATTATCCAAGCAAAGAACAAGTTAATATTATTTACATTGTGTCGGAACAGCCTTAAAGTGGTTCAATTAAAGGTGAATGTAATCGGTTATTTTTGTTGACATTGTAATAATTACCTGAAAATTTTTCATGCCACGATTGGTATTTTGAGTAAAGAGAATAGTTGGAAAAATACTTAGGTACCAGGTAATGAAGAATTTCGATCAGAAGATATTGACCCGCAGTAAGATAATCTTTATGAATTTTTTTTTTTTCTCTACACTTACAATGCTATGAGTCATTCTATTGATTCGGTGTTCAAGGAAGAATATGGTTTTTTCCAATGATACGTTATATTTAGGGCACGACCAATTTATGGGATGTTGTCGAAACAAAAAAGTGTAACCACTTTTTCAATGCAACAATCAATGCATGATTTTTTTTTTTTTTTTTCGTCACTTGAAATATCAAGTAAAACCCTTGACGCATACAAAAACACACTCATAGCTGAATATCAGTTGTTCCACAACAATTTTTTTTTTTTTTTAATAGTCTTGAATCGTTGAAAGTGAGATTAAGGTTTATCGATTTGAATTGGCTTTTTTGATCAGATCAAACCAATTCAATTTAATGCCACGTTTGACAATTTATCTCAATCGGTGTCAATAGTGATTTTTCGTACTTTCGTGATATCTACTTGAATAGTAGCATTTAACATTCATTCGTTTTAATAGTACTCCATTCTTACTAATTTAAATGTACGTAGTTTAATAAATTTCATGATTTTTTTTTTTCCCACCAGTAAAAGTAACACATGCTTTGCACGATTATTTTCATATATTATTATTATTATTTTTTTTTTGTATCATTATAACGCTCTTAATTTAGTTCAGTACAGGAAAATTGCTTTTTGTATGAGTCTTTATGAATTGGAAGTTATCCTACTGTGGTTTTTTTCTTATTTTTTAATAAACCAATCCACGACCTACGTAACTTAACTGCTGGCAGCATTTGCGGAATACAGAGTCTGAGTTTATCATTTATCATTCTGGTAAAGAGAGCACGGTGTAAGATATACGTGAAGTTATGTCTACTAATTATAGTCATCACTACTAAGTAGTGCCATATGGTCGATTTTATTAAACCATATGAGTAGAATATCTATACTTTTGGAGATCGATTTTCGGGTAAAAGATAAATTGTATACTTGCCGCAAATAGCACAGACAATGTCAACTTTTTATTTTACATCTACAACATTAGTTGCGGCTGGTTTATAATCGATTACATGGCTCTACTATTTAGTATAGTAATAATAATTTGGACCAGCGCCATCTAGCGGTCTTCATTTTTTCGCGAAAAGTGGCTCCTAAAATTCTGAATCAGAGCTTTAGGGCCAAGAGCCATTCAATCAATGAAAAACCAGCCGCAACTAATGTTATAGATGTAAAATAAAAAGTTGACATTGTCTGTGCTGTTTGCGGCAAGTGCACAATTTATCTTTTATCTGAAAATCGACCTCCATACTTTTGGAGGATTTATACAACACAGTCATATATACACGATTTGTTCGGTTTCGGTTCGGTTCTCTTAACAAAATATACCTATGTATAGGTAACCAACAACCATTATAACCAAACAGAGGAGCTATTCACATAAACATTTTTTGCTTATTTCATTGTGAACGTTCATGTTGAAAAGGGGGTTCCACTGTTCTGCTAAACTCAAATTGAGTGAACAGACTGAACAACAAATAGCTCCTGAACTGGTTCTGTATGTATAGGTATATTTTGTTAAGAGAACCGAACCGAACCAAAAGGGGTTTGAACGAACCTATACAGTCGCCGCTGCAGTGATGCAGTCACGTCACTGCGAGGCCCTGGGGCTGTGCCGCACTCGTATATATACTTATAGGTAAACTTTAGCATTGTGTATAAACAATGGCAAGTGGCAAGTGGCATCAGTCAAAACATTTAACTTAACTTGTCAAGTGCAGAAAAAAGTGAGTGATGAATTTAACGTTTAACCCTCGAAATATGTTTACACATGAAGTACAGCATCATGTTGATTTTTCTGATTTAACTAATCTTTGTCATAATTATCACCGCTGCGTTGAATTTGAGCGTCGAAAACGAAAGGATTATGGAATTATGGTAGCAATTGGGAAACCGGCTATCTATTACACCTATTGTTTTACATAAGTGTAACGTCTCTGGTGTATTCTTACGCTGCATTCGAGAAATTATTCACATTATTGCTTGCAATTGCCTATGAGTCAAGTACAAGAGGAGATAAGGAAAGAAAGTTGTGCGACTTTTTTTTGTCATTTTTTGCGTTTATTTATTTTTTTTTTTTCATATATTATTACACATGCAATTAATCTAAATACCACCAGTTCTGCATGCAGCATCATTATCATCTTCGTCATTGCACTAACTGCAAGTACTAGTAAACACATACTATACTCACACACTGGCTCACTATGAATTTTAAATTGCAAGGCAATCGATCGGCATCAATGGCATTTGCAACGACTGGTAAATGATCAAACTAAACGAGAGACAGAGAGAGAGAGAGGCACTGTACAGAGTAGAATGAGCAGATGCTCTTCGATAACTATATACTTAGGAGTAGGAAATCGAATTAATCTCATAATTTTATATGCAACGAGTCAAGTGGTTAAAACGTTGATTCAAAGTTGGAAGAGCATGAGCAAGTGTCTAGTGTGGAGTAGCCAGAGGTCAGCCTTGAGTTATATATTTAGAGCTTTTTATCTATCGCTCCAACTGAATGTTTAGATTGTTTTTTACTTTTGTAACTGACTCGAGACGTATCTCTGACGCTTAAAAGCATCAGTTTCATTTCTGCTTTCGAGCTTGAAGTATACTTACTGCTTACTATTTCCATTGAGTGTGACTGACTGCTGAGTGAAAATCTATCTACATATTTTATAGTCTGCATCAGATGGTTTTTGTTTAGAAGGTGAAATAAAAAGTTGAAAAAAAAAAAACTGTCAATGCTTATGTGTTACAAAATATTGCTTGATTTAAAATTTAGAAAAAAGTTAAATTACTAAATTACATGGAGTTAAGTTGACAAATTTGAAATTTCTGAGTATACTATTGACGTCACTGTATAGTTATTCAAACGAAGCTATTAAGTAAATTTTTTTCGTGCTAGGCCTTATCTTTATGACCGAATAGGTACTATCAACTGTTTCCGCTGATATGAAGAACCAGGCAAAACAGGAACTTTGTTCTTGGCATTTGATACCAGAGTACAGTCAGCCTAGTTAGAAAATATACTTCAAACAGCCTGGTGATTGGCATTTTTGTTTCAGACTGCCGTTTAATGTGTATCATGAAACGTCGAATCGCCACAGCCTACAGACAAAGATTAAAATATCTGTAAGAGTCAGAGTATCATTTTGATTGTAACTTCCTGTAGACCGGATACCACACTGAATTTATTTTAAATGTTGTGAGCAGCTAGAATGAAGTACTTTCGTGAAAAGGAATTCTTTGGTATGCAATTTATTCATATTATATAAATAAATATAATCATAACGCTTATGCTAAAAAAAAATGTGTGTATTAAACGAACTTACTATTCCATTGTTTTGAGTTACCATCTCGTATACATTGATTCATATAAATTGAATAATCGAATATCACAGTAATAATTATTCATAATTTGTTAAATAAAGATCAAATAAGATTTTCATTAGGCATCAAATCTGATAAAAAGTGCACAAAAATCAGATGAACTTTAACAAACTTTAACAAATGCATCAGCAACGTTATAGTCAACTCACATTGTAGGAACATTGTCCAGCAATGATTGATTGAACAGTTAACAAATGATGCTGCCGAGTGTCAAGACAACCCGCGTAAGTGGCCGACTAGTGCTGACACTAGCAGCAGGTGTAGTATGTGGCTTCCTGTCTGCTTGTCTCTTCATCAGCGCCAACCGGGATGTACCAAACGTTCTTCACTGGTTCCCTGGTCGCTCTTATTATGATCCTCACCATTATTCGCATCTCGAACACGAGGTAGGTCTTATCTTTTGTGTATGTTTGGTATCATTTTTGTGCGATTGGAGATATCATGTTTTATTTTTGTCACTTTTGACTATGAAACTGTGCACATATGAATATATAAATACGATTGACTTGATAGTTGTAATAAAAAATCAAGTAAATGAAAACTTGAAAGATTTTTTTAAGATTTATGACTTATAGTAACATTTAACTTGAGAATTTTCGTTTTTAAATAAACAGTAGAAAGTGCTCTATGATACACGAATTAATACATGGAATAAAATATTCCAATTTATTATCACCTTGTGACATATTTTTTTTTTTTTTTTCAACAAAGTCGGGGCCATCAGTCGAAGTTGTATTTCATGGAGAAGATGAGGATTTTCACAAAAATGAAGATCTCGTAGCTCGTGAATTGGCTCAAAAAGTGCGCGTTCTGTGCTGGGTGATGACGAATCCAAAGAATCATCAAAAAAAAGCGAGACACGTTAAGTCTACTTGGGGAAAGAGATGCAACATTTTGCTGTTCATGAGTTCTCAGGAAGGTAAGGTTTTTTTTTCAATATCTAATGGCTAAAGTTCTTAGTATGTTGGCATTGCTGAATATTCATTAGCTGATTAAGTTTTGACTTTGATTTATACTTGAGTACATATAGATTTTAATCTAAGATGCATTTGTTGCTTAAGAAATGCGAGATCGGTTAGTTATGAACTTCAGGAAATGCCGTATGAAATTCACGTGAGAGATAAGCACTCGAATTAGGATACCGAGAAATGACTTTTGTAGAAGTAACTTTGAAAAACTAAGTAATTGAAGCCCGTCAATTGTAGTTTACCTTCGCTACGGTCGTACTGAAAAAAAAGATTGAACAAAGAGATTTACGTCAGTCAAGCGTTGAGCGACTACAGTGACAATGTAATGATGTGAGTAATCAGTCACGCATTGATTTATGGAATTTTTTTTCCTATTCAACGAATTATTTGTAATTGTCAATAATTCGCCATCAAATTGTTTTCCGTGTGCTTATACGAGATGCAATGTTTTTTTTCCAAACCTTTAAAGAATTCTTATTATATTTGTTTATTCGTGTTTTTGTTCATTTACTGAACAATTTTTTCACATGTGAAAATTGTCAGACCCCAAACCGCTATAGATGCTTTTTTTTCTCATTCCTTTGAAATCTACTTATGTTATTAACTCATCGTTACAAAATATGCAAGCGCTCGAAAGGAAAAAAAAAAAAAAAAAAATGAAGGTTACAGTGTTTTCCTTGTCAAGTCAAAGAGTTAGAGTATGATACGGCAAATCGACATCCTTGAAAAATCGGTAAAAAATTTTATATCATATTGACGTTGTGTATTTGTATTATTTTTCTACAGATCCTAGTCTCCCAACCATTGCACTGCCAGTAGAGGAGGGTAGAAATAATCTCTGGGCAAAAACCAAAGAAGCATTTAGATATATTTATGAAAAATACAGAGATCAAGCTGATTGGTTCCTAAAAGCAGATGATGATACGTACGTATTAATAGCATTCAAATCAAATAACCCCCTCTCACTTGAGAACATATTTAAAAATGACTCATCAAATAGCAAACAATAAGCTACAATTATTAAATAATCGAATTGTTTTGCTGTCAAGTCAATATTAAGTCTGTGATAACGTGCTGAGATAAAAGCGGATTAACAAGCTTTATCTCGGCACTCGAGAAAATAAGATTACACATGCTTTCACTATTTACACTTGATTTTCGAGATTACCCCACTTGAACTTTTTTTTTTTTTTTTATCAATTTTATGTAGCTAAGTCATCAAGATTAATTACGTAATCTTTTCGAGATCAGAAAATCATAATAGGAGTTAAACGATATAGTTAATAAGAAAGTACAAGTGCACCATGCACGATTTCTGTTGTAGCTACGTGGTAGTAGAAAATCTGCGCTACATGCTGTCCCCGTACTCATCCTTGGAGCCACTGTACTTTGGCTGCAGGTTCAAGCCCTTTGTAAAACAAGGCTACATGAGCGGTGGGGCAGGCTACGTGCTGAGCCGAGTTGGTTTGGATAAGTTGGTGCTCGAGGCTTTGCCAAACGGGACCCTGTGTAGGCAGGACAACGCTGGTGCCGAGGACGTCGAGATGGGAAAGTGCCTGGAGAAGGTAGGCGTTAGGGCAATGGACACGCGTGATCCACACGGCCGGGGCCGCTTTTTCCCTTTTGTACCTGAGCACCATCTTATACCTGATCACACGAACAAGGACTTTTGGTATTGGAAGTACATATATTACGAGTCCAAAGATGGACTCGACTGTTGCTCCGACAGTGCAGTGTCCTTTCACTACGTAAGTCCAAATATGATGTACGTGCTGGAATACCTGATTTATCACCTCAGACCGTATGGCATCAGTCATACGGTTCACGAGGAACCCCAGGCTGCCCAGACGCTCTCCAAGACTAGTGAGCCTGTTAGCACGTAGTCAAAGTTTCAACGCAGTCTAGTCACATGTGATTAATTTATTCAATACTTTTTAGTACGTGAATAGACGTGAAACGTTTTTTCTTGGTTGGTATGATTTTTTTGTGTGTAAAATTACACAGAGATTTTTTTACCCTAAAATAAGGGTAAAGTTCTACATTGTAAAACCTCTTATCTAAGAGGGCTAAAAAAAACACGATAACGATAAGAGTATGGCTTTGTTGATAATACTCTTACATACCGGTTTTTCTTACTGTAACTGTTTGATAAGAATAATGTTTTATTCTTTTTAATACTTTACTTATTGCAGTTAGTTGTAGACGCCGATAATGATGACACGAAAATATGTTTTGATGACTATTCGAGTTAAATTCAGGGAAACAATAAAATTCCTAATATATTTACATACATTTTTCGTGAAGTAGTACATTACGTCATTAGGGTGCAAAGTACGAATTTGAGTACCTACTGTGTTTGTACGTTTGTGCCCGAGTCATGCATATTATTTTTCTTACCAACGGTCAAAAGTAAAATTTTGCGCCCGTAAAAAAGTACTTTACTGCTCGTGAGCGCAAAGTGCGGTCATAGGACGAAAAGCAGCAGTTACACTTAGGTAAGAAAAATGACATTTTCTACTTCGGGAGTTTTTTTTTTTTTTTCATTATCTTTGGACGTTTAATGCACTTTCAATATGAAAAACCCATAAAATTCAATTTATTGAAAATGTATTAATTTATTAGCAGTGCCAAGATAACTGCGTCTAGTCTCTGCAGTAACTCTGTGTCATTGAATCATGATTTACAATTGTGCGACGAGACAGCGTAAATTTAATCACATGCTATGCGCCAAAAGAGTCTAATTACACAACAAATGTTAAGTCAACTCGCGGAATTTTGTACCATTTATTTATTAGAACCTAACATGATCTACTGGTTATGAAATAAGGTTTTACTTGCACAAATGTTTAATGCAAATAATTATGTGTCAATTTAAGGATTGTCAGCTTTACAAATTATTTTATTGAGTTCAGAATGACACCTGCATTACGGCGGTGCATGGAAAATATTCTAAGAATCTAGAAGGGATTACTTAATGTATAGGTATATTTTTTTACGTATTACATTTTTGGCATTTAGTCATACTTGGGAAATCGAATACTTTACGTCACAGTACTGTCGATCATTGAGTCGATAAATAATCAGTAAAACTTTTTATTAATTTGTAAGAAATGTTAAAAACAGTTTATTTGCAATGACTTATTTACAATAAATTGCCAAAATATGATTTCTAAAATATTGTAAAGAAAAAAATTAAGCATAATACGTTTGAAAAAAAATCTGTATATATTGTATCATCATCTCAAAAACCTTTTACCTATTTTACAAATAACATAGACTTGAATCCAAGTCCGTCTCTATCGTCCATCTTATATGGTCAAATACGTATATTCATATCTTTTAATTACATTTTAAAACAAAAAGAAATTATTCTTAAAAAGAATAAAAATTTTTGATACTTAAATGATTATATATATGTTATGGTATAACATAAAAATGTAAATATTAAAATTTTTACAAGCACAGTACTAACATTTGATTGATAATTAAAAAAAAATATGAACGATATTCATAAGCAAATATGATTTTTATTTCGCTATATTTGTAACTACTGTACATAAACATGGAGCGGCGCTAACTAGTTAAAGCTAACTTGCACGTAACACTTCTAATCTGATTGTTTAGAGTGAAACTGGTATATCTTTTTCCATGACGCAAGTGGGTCTAGATATTATTTCGTTCAACAATTGCCATGTTATAAAGGCCAAAACTTACATTTGACAAATTATTGACTCAAAAATTTAAACAAAATTTATTGCACAATGATGAAGGTTTTTCAAAAACTAATTATCACGGAGTGATAAAAAAAGTGATATAATGAACTTGTTTGTAAATGAAAGAATAAATCTCATTTCCGGGATTTTTTTTATACATTAAGAAAGAAAGTTGGACATACTAGTCAGGCGCGTGATTTATCTTGCTATGGTAAACCAAAATAAGTAAATAGTACGCGTGTATTAAAAAAAAAAAAAAAATATGTAATGACTACGTACTTTGTATGACGAAGAACGGGTTGGTATAGCGCAGTATTTATTATATGAGTAATGAGTGATATTTATGAATTGCTATACGTATGAATTTTGCATTTAATCACTTTTATATCGTTAGTTTGCTTACACAAAGATCTTTTACCAAACACTGCTGTATAAGTAAATGCGTATTTGTTTATTATTCATGTACAAGGGCTAACACGGGTATTTTGTTCGAAATTTTACCAAATTTTAATATGCATCGTTGACGCATTATTTCATTTTGTCTGTACTTGGTGTATAAAAAATCATATCAGTAAAATAATTTTAGCATAGAAACTTTAAAAACACCAGTGTTAGTGCCTTACAACGACAATTTACGATTGATTTTAATAATTTCATTGATTTATACGTAAAATATGATTCTCAGTAGAACGAAGAGGAAAAACACAGCGATTACGTTGTGATTTGATGGTTTAAACAAAAAAAAAAAAAACAAAAAAAAAGAATTTGTAATTTTTTCTTTTGGAAGTGAAAAAAAGGAGGAAAAGTTTTGAAGGATTGGAAATTTTAAAAGTAATTGTAAAAATGAAAAGTAAAAATAATAAAGAACACAATTTCAATGCAGAATCAGGTATATAATTATGTATACACATAAAACTGTATTTTTTTTTTGTAATATTATAATAATAGTAATAATAATCCCAGTAATGACGTTACTACCCAAGTAATAAATACTGTAAATACAGAGTTTTTAGTGTGGGCGTTGCTTATTTTCTTGCATGTATAAGTAAAATTAATCATATTAATTAAAGGAGAAGAGGATATTAGGATTACTATGTACAAGACATTATACTTTGTACTAATGTGACTGATGGGCGATTTTTTTTGGTTCATCGTCGCATCAGTCACGCCCCATGTTTCGATCTTTGTCTCTTTTTCTTAGTTACATTTTGTTCAATCCAAAGCGCAGGGTAAATATTTTTTAAAAAGGATTCTGCCTTAAAAGGAGAACACAAGGAAACTTATGGGGAAGGAATACATTTTTCATTAATTTTTCCTCTCCTTTCGTTTTCTCGCTCGCTTTTTCAGTCGCTAATATTTTGTTCATAATAATTACCTATTATTTGAGGTGTTGTTCATTCTTTTTAATTACAAAACATCTTGACCTCTTCTTATGGAAAAACAATATTTTACACTATATAATTTTTGTATCAATTTACATGTACAGCAGTTCGCTTTTCTGTCAGATCCAAGTGCAGAATTTCATTTTTTTTTCCTTCTCGCAAAACAAGAAAAATTTTTTAAAATGTACGATCGCTTATCTTTTTTCTTCTTGGGTCTGAAAAATTTGACAACAGTGTAATGCATGAGTTTCCATAATAATAATTCACAAGTCTTGCATTTTTATTGAATTTTTAGCTCTTAAAGGACTGTACGAAGCTCAACGTATGTGGTAATGAGATATAATTTTAAAAATTTTCTTACCAAAAAAAAAGGAATAACGGAAATCGGGGATAAAATTAAACTAATTGATCGTGGTTACAATTGTTTCTTGACCTTTTTTTTCTGCTCAATAAGTATATAAGAAAGGGCAATAAGAGAGTGAGAAAGATGCCATCTCTTACAATATCTTTCTATAAAATTAAAAAACAACGTAATATCATTTTTTTTGTTTTATATTACTTCATCGCTATTAATAATAAAAGCTTTGTACAAAAACTTGATATACAATTAAAACATTTGGATACACAACTGTCTAAATTTTTTCTGATTTGTTTCTTAATTAATTACCTTAGCTTCTCATCATCATCATCATTATCATTATCACCGTCACCATCATCACCGTCATCATCATCATCATCATCATCATCATCATCATCATCACCGTCATCATCATCGTCATTATCATCGTCATCATCGTCATCGTCATCATCATCATCATCATCATCATCACCATCATCATCATCATCATAATAATTATCATCATCGTCATCGTCGTCTCATAATATATATCATAAGCATCATTATCATCATAATTACCACCACCAGTGACATCATATTGTCTTCATCATAATCGTCATTACTATTATCGTTATAATCGTCATTATTATTATCATTATTATTATTATTACTATTATTATTATTATTATTGTTATTATTATTATTATTACTATTATTAATATTATTATTATTGTTATTATTTATCCTTTTAAAATTGAACTATCTAACAACACAAAGACCGCAAATAAAAATGGATTTATTTGCTCTTTCGCGTCTTTAATGTTTTTATTTTTTTTTCACGCCTTAATTTACTTTTTTGCTTTGTTCATTTGCGCACGATCTTTTATTAGGTAATTGGAAATACATGCGCATACTTTATAACTTTAATAATTACGCACACATCTCTTTGCTAGTCATTTTATTCATCCTTATTTTTGCATTTTTTTGATATTTTTGTTTGTTTGTTGGTTTTTATTTAAAAATTTTTTTTAAAGTTTTATAACCAAGTACCTTTTTATTTTCAAAAACTTGTTTATTCTATTCACCTTTTGTTAATCGTTTATGTAATTAATTAATGATAATAATTTTTTTCATTTTTATTATTATATCTCGACATGTACTCGAGATTGGTCTGTTATAATGCATTTAATATTGCCTAAGAACACAAATTATAATTTTTTTCTCTATACCTTTTTTTCTACATTATATGCATCCATTAGAAAAAGTGTAAAGGGAACTTGTGCTTTAATCTTTTCCTTTGCCCTATGTACTTTATGCATATAGTTTAACTATTCTTATACGTTACTAAGCGACGCGATTTGTTCGCGAGTTGTTCACTTAGAGTAGATATTCAAATCAGAATGCTGACAACAAAAAACGTCACAGGAGCTGTGTTGAAAAACGTTTAACACCTGTTTTTTTGTCAAATCACAAAAAATAAAAGTTTTAAAATGCGTAGATCCATCCTTTTTTAAATGAGGATATAGCTAGAATAAAAAGTACGATTAAACGATAATTTCATTTTAATTTCGCATTATTTTATAAAAACAAAAAAATCGAAGAGCATCGAAAAACATCGATGAAAATTGTTTAATATTATCGGTATTCTTGATTGAATCATCAATCACGTCGCTTTTATACGTGCAAACGTCGGACATCTGATTTCGTCACTTTGTGAGATTAATACAGTTTTTTTTTTTTTTTTTTTTTTTTTTTTTCCGTGCCCACACTTTTGCCAGCGTACATCGCGATACCGTTGTTAATTAAAAACAGCTGCATAATATTGGCAAATTCAAGAGAATAAATAGATTTTTTTCTTAAATACTATATCACAATAAATCGACCGAAAATTTAACTTATTACGATAATGATTATTAAAATTAAAAAATTAAAATATTTTCTATTAAAATACAACAAAGTATTAAATTTTTCGACTACATATTTATATTAGCAGCAGATAAATGATGATGCAATAAAAAAATGAAAAAAAATTTGTATAAAATTGGTACTTTCAATAGCAGCTCACAAATTAATTTGAACTATTTTTATATCTTAAAAATTAGGAGCCAGATACTTCATGATAAAAAAAAAAAAAAATACACATTCGCATTGGTACTACTTATACTAAAATTCAAATCAAAGTTCATTATTCGGATGATTTTCTCGTACCAAGATTATCCCCGTCCCTCTTTTTTCTACTATTTACACATTAGTCTAGAACGAAATGCTGTTAAGTACGATTGAAATAACGATTAATTAACAGCAAGCTTATCCCGAACATTGTCAACTTGATAAAAAGAAAGGCAGAAAACATGTAGTTTTTTGTTTTTTCAAAACAATAATAGCTCAAAAATACGGGCAGGAATGGCTGATTTACTCTCTTCTTTTTCTCTCGGGCACGCGCGCGCTTATCGTGACGAAGGACAGTGGCCGTCGTTTGCCTACACCTTCGTCATCAATCTCGTCGCTCGTCGTTACTTTACATAATCTCTACAATATTTACTTCATAGGTTACGGTAATGAGAGGCATCATCGGGGTGAAAACCGACGAGAGCTGCGGCGGCCGCTTTCGCGTTGATGCTCTCACATATGATACGGCGATAATGATGAGTGCGCTAGAAAGTTGCAGTAATAAAAGTAGCTGCCCCGCGCTTGGAGATAATAGGGAAGTAATTTTTGTTGTTAGGAAGGAGCAAGAATTAGAAGAAGACATGATGTGGTGGTGGTGGTGGTGGTGGTTGTGGTGGTTGCGACGTCGTGGTGTGGGTCAGACGAGGGCCGCTGTCGCGTGATACAGCTGCATGAGCGCCTGTATGTGTACCGGCAGGCAGGACAATCGGTCCTTCGTATTGGCATCTACCGAGAGCCAAGATAACGCATTGTAGCCCTCCAGTACGTATCTGCGGAAGAAAACAAAAATGTGTGTAAACGTCCGCTAGTTGCTTATTGAAATTCAATCGTTCAATGATAGTGATAATATTAATAATAATCCTCACCTCAGCACGTCAGTGGTAAAGTGGGAGTCGAGGCCGTGTACGGTAACGGCGCTCTGCTGTTGCAGCAATTCGTCGCTGTTCTGCTGGACCGCGGGGCTGTGCAGGTGCAGGGCGTTCTTAAGGAAGACCGGACAGACACCCTCGAGGTGGGGACACGCTGCCCAGAACCACGAGGGCATACGGCCCGTCGGGGCTGTCGAGACGAGATATCCCAAAGCCAGAGGCTGCTGTAGCAGAGGGCCAACTTCTTCGGCCTGATCCACTCCGTTAGCCTACAAACACGAGCAGCACTCGTTACAGAACATCCAAATCAAAGTACCATCAACGGGACAAAATGGTTGCGTGTACTCACCCTGGGCGTGTTACTGCAGGGGAAGGGACTATCGCTGACACCGTCGTGATTGCCGAGTCCGGAGCCGGGGCCATCACCTCCCAGAGGAGAGCCTTCAGGCCTGCGTGGACTCCCGCTCGGGCTCTGTCCGCCCCCAGCGCCCGGCTCCGGCCATACACCAGAGAATATGTCGTTGAAGTCCGTCATACCTTCCATGCCTTCGGGCAGGTCGTCGTGTAGCGCGGAAAAGAGCTCATCGTCGCCCAGATCAGGCTCGTTGATCTGTTGCTCGTTGAAGGCAGTCTGTGACGACTAGGAGCGCGAGATACCAAATGATTACTCATTGCCGGCCACGTTAATCCACACTCGGCTGGTTATCGATGTCAACTCGTGTGTGTACATTACCTGCGTGGTGGCCGAGGTGGGGAAGACAAGGATGTGGGTACAGGTGACGTCCTGAGGCGTCGACAGTTGGCAATTGACCGAGGCTTGGCTGAAGCGCTCGTCGGGCGCAAAATGATCAGCCATTAGTCGGAGCGTACTGTCGGGCTCGAGGGAAACCAAGCAAGCGCTGAGCACGCAGGGCGCTGCTGTTGGATAGAGCAAATTGCACTGGCCGCAGATGTCTTTCAGATGCTTCGATGCCTTCTGAAGGGCTTTTCGGGACAGCAACCAGCTCCAGCCTTTCAGCTCACCGTGACCGATGCGACCGACTCGGCCTACTACTAGCCTCCATGGCTGTACCTGAAGAAACAAAAACAAAAAAAAGGATTAAAAAATTCAAAATCAGTACTCCAACGGGAAAAGGGAACAATTGAGCCGATCCTGTGTGCAACAAACATCAATCTGTGTATGTATGTGCGAATTTGGAAACTGTTTTTTTTTTACTCTATACATACACTTACACTTACCCCTTGAGACATGATCCCGAGTATAAAATCCATGAGCTTCTGCAAGCCGGCACGACGGGCCGACGCTCGCTTCCGTCTTTTCCTGTTCGGGATGTCGATGTTTATAGTCGCAGTTTCAAATATTTCGCCTCTGTCGTCTGTAGCGACAGCCAACAGCCAGGACTGATCTTCGCTCAGACAGTAGCTCAAATATAGAACCGCACACTCTTCGGGTCCCTGGGTGCCAAACGAGTCCGGGGCTTCGCTCTTGCAGTGCAACGGCGCCAATACGTAGGCGGGCGCATACAGGCGTATCGGTGCTCGGTTGCGTTCCTGATGTGCAGGTGCAAGCAGAATGTTAGCATGCGACTGCAAAATCCACCACAGCAGCCCACAGTACAACCGGGGCATTAATAGACACTTTGCATGTATTTTGATTTCTCATATAATCAATTAATCGATGAAGTTACTAAAAGGTTTTTTTTTTTTTTTTGTTTTTTTTTCGAGTTATAAATTATCTTGGAGTTAAAAAAAGTTTTTAAAATAACGCAGCATTTTCTCAACATGTAGTAGGTGTAAGCAATGAGTACAAACTCACATCTTTGTTCTTGAGGAAGAGATCGGCAGCCGCTGCAGTGCCGAAGCCCGTGAGGCTCCTGATAATCGAATTGTGCGACAGAATCCTACGTCCTTGTAGAAACACGTTGAGAGCCAGTGCTCTCATTTCATCCTGGATTTTTCGCCTCTCTCGCACGCGTCCCAACTCCATTATACTCTCCAATGATATGAGCTGACGAACACCAATGGACGCGCAATTATTTCTCGCTCCAAGTAACCCCCGAGTTTTCCCAGGCGTAGACTCACCTGTACGTTCACGTTGGCCCTTATGCTCTCAGGCATGCTGTTGACGGCGGCAGCGAAGGCGCGCAGTAGCGCGAGTATGGCCAGTCTACGGCGATCAGGACAGTCGGCACCGTTGAGCGAAAACGGCTCCACTAGATAGACGACCACCGACGGCAGCTCGAGTTCCTCGTCGTCGGGACCAACTGCCGCTGCCTGTTGCTGGCTTCCACCTGACATCGAACCCTGATTACCGCCACCCGCGTTGGCCTGTGATATCGGGTTCACCGTGTTTCCGGCCACGCCCGAGTTAACGCTCGGCGTAGCGTTCGAAGGAGTTTCGCTACGCGCGTTATCACCTTCTGAAAGTACGACCAAATGAGAGTTAGTACTTTGCCTGCCGGCTGTGAAAAAAAACGTAAGTAGAAGAGGGTTCATTACGGTGTTGACCGTCGGCCGGATCGTGCTTGATGGACACACCATCCGGAGTAGGGGGCATCGCGTCTGACGCGTTGCTACCCGGGTGGTTGTGTTTGCTGCTTGTCATGGTCGCGTCGCCACTCTCAAACAAACTTCGATCCTGCAACACTTGAGTGAGGTAGGGCGCTAACCGGTTGTTGCACACCTGCGCGTACAACTTGAGACACTCGCCGATTTGATTCTCTCCGAGTATTTTGAACCACTCGTCGATCGGTTGCTGCTGCTGCTGCTGCTGCTGTTGCTGTTTACTATTGTTGTTGTTATTGTTGTTTCCAGCGTTGGTGATGAAGAGCTTTTGGGCCGTGGATTTGCCGACGCGTATGATACCATCGCGTACCATCTTGCTGATGGGCGTGTGCTTGCCCAGTCGACAGATCTCGTACGTCGTGGATAGTTCACGGAAGAACGATCGGACCTTTCCTACGACGCAGTCATTGTCGGGTGCGAGAATAACGTAGGCGACGTCCCGTGAGCCGGCATACGGCTCGAGCAGCAGTTTTTCCCAGTAATTGAGGGCGTAAGGCGACAACGAGAGCCAGTCCTTGTCGTAGCCGACGACGAGTGCGGGCACGGGCTGGGGCTCGCAGAGATCCTTAGTGTCACGACTCGCGAGTTTGTGAAAACCGCGCCACGTGAGTATCTGCACGGTGTAGGGTGCATCCCACATTCGCGTGTTTTTCTTTTGCTGGATGGCCTCTTGCAGGAGAGGCAGCAGCGATTTCATGACGCGCACGATGTCGCCGTTGCACTGGGGACCCTTGGCTCGTAAAAACGGCCAGCGGTGTACGCTGCTCACGCGTTGGCTGCGATCCACCGGAGAACCTACGATGTGAAATGAAAATTAAGTTCATTTTCTCATGATAACTAGCCACAAGGGTGTGTCATTAATGATGTTTTACCGTCGAGTTTGCCTTGGTCAAGGGCAGCCAGGGACAACTCGTTACCATCGCTAAACTCTAGCGCGTTGACGGTCAGAGAGTTGGATTTGCTGCGATTCACGGCGTAAAGCCGGGCAGCTCTGTACAGACTACTCGCCGAGCTCTGAACGATCAAACACTGCTCCCGTAGAAGCTCGAGCACGCTCGGCGGCAGTGCGTCGATCGTCTCGACGTTGCCGCTCTTCTTCGTGTCTATGCAAGCGATGGCGGCAAGGCTTGACTTTTTCTTTTCCGCGGGATCCTCAGCCACGCCCGTTATCTCTTGCTCGTCCTCATAGAACAAGCCGGCCTTGTGCGCTAGCCGGCGATTTACCACCGCGCTGAAGCCGCAGTTGCACTTTATTTGATCATCGTCCGACTGAAAATATTTGACAGTTGATTAGAAGTTTTTTTATTTTTTCCCCGTATTTTTGTCTTCGAGTATGAATTGTGATTTCGAGGTCACGTACCTGGAAGACATTGTTACCGTTGGCCCACGATCCAGTCAGATAAGTGCCTGCGTCGGCGCCCTTGATATTACCAACGACCTTTGCCCCGGCGTTACACACGCACAGACCGCAACTGTCGAAGTTGTGGTCGCGGAATATGTTGAGCGCGGTGTCGCCCAAAAGTATGTTTACAACCAGCGAATTGGACTCGGGTGCGCGAAGCGGCCCGGGCGTCTCGGGCTCGATACTGTTCAGGTTCTTGTTGAGGTACGACGAGGTGGTGGAGGTTGCTGGCGAGGGATTGTCGTAGGGTGGTGGGGGCGGGCGCCCCGGCATCTGCGGCGACGGCCGGTGGTACGGCGGCGTCGCGCCCAGCATCTGAGTTGCCGGACTCGAAGGAAGAAGTTGTTGCTGCTGTTGCTGCTGGTGATGATGGTGGTGCTGCTGTTGCTGTTGTTGAAGCATTTGCTGGTGGAACTGATGCTGCTGCTGTGGCGTCATATGCTGATGCTGCTGTTGCATTTGTTGTTGCTGCTGCTGCTGCTGTTGTTGTTGTTGCTGTTGGTGCTGCTGCTGCTGCTGGTGTTGCTGAACGGAGTTTGATCGCGTCGATTGCACGGACTTTTCTTGGCTGCTTGAAATTTCAGAACTTTTAATAATACGATTAAACTTGAAATTTAATCGATGAAATTTGTTTGCAATTGAAAATCTTCGAAAATAGCTCATAGAAATGACAAAAGTATAAATACAGTTGTAACAGCTTTAAGAATGGTTTGTCAAAAAAAAAAAAAAAATAAATAAAGTGATTCTCTCTTCGACCGACCTCTGATTGGAATTGGCGTTGTTGCACTGCCAAGACGTCCTGTAGACGCAGTGAGGGGGTAGGATTACAGGAGGCAAGCACTGGCTGGGTAAATTGGTGAGCGGCGCGTACTTGGACGAGCCGACGAGTTTGCACATCGTGGGTGGCCTGAACACGTACGACCAGTCCTCGATTGGCTCCTCGGGCGGCGAGCCCATGTTCGGGTAAATGTCGGGCTGTTGTCGATGCCGGGGCGTGCCCCCATTGCCGTACTCCATGAGATCGATACCACCTGGACTCGGATCGTTGATTATCTGGCCGGGTGATAGGTTGTCCAACGAAGGCGGGGTCGGATACATCTTTGACAACTCGTCCTGACGCGGTGGCGTTCGATTCGTCACACCTCCGCGCACGCACGACGCGGATGGTGGGGTCGAGGACGGCGGAGTCGAGGACGAGGTGCAGACGAAGGCACTCTTCGTGCTCGCGCTGCTACTCGTTATAGTGGTGCTGTTGACGGTCATACTGTTGCACGAGCTCGCGTTCGCACTGATGATGCTCGTCGAGTTGGCGTCAATTAACCGGGTACTGCCGCCGTCCGCGCCATCGTGAGCTACACCCCCGCCCGACTTGTTCGAGTCTGGCGGCGTTTGCACCTGTAGCTGATTAAGATTCTGCAACGAAAGTTTTGCATTACATCCTCACGGTTTATTACCTCAACTCTGTTGAAAAAAAAAAAAAAAAAAAAAAAATAGTCTTACAGTTTCGTCGCTGGAATTGTCAGCGTCGGAATTATCGAATATCTGGTCCAAGTCTTTGTACGATGCTTGAAGGCCTTCGCTGGTGAATAGAGAGCTTGGCTTGGACTCGTCTCGTTGTTTTTTAAGTGCGTCGACGCCAGCGCCGTTCTCCTCTCCGGTCGCGTCGAATTCATACGGATCCGGCCTCCCGCATTCCCCCTGGAAAAAAAGCAACGCATAGATCAAACAATCATACCTCGAAAACGCGTCAACTCGAGGAGTTAAACATCAAAAGACTAACGGGCGTCGTTCCGGGCTCCTGCTTGATTTCAATTCGGGACATTGGGTTCTGGGCAGAGGCTAGTGGCGAAGCCACGTGTCCGAGCTCGGCCTGGCCGTTGGCGCAGCTCGACGACAGTGACGACGCCAGTGAC
The DNA here is from genome assembly GCF_036245765.1 of Copidosoma floridanum. Lineage (NCBI taxonomy): Eukaryota > Metazoa > Arthropoda > Insecta > Hymenoptera > Encyrtidae > Copidosoma > Copidosoma floridanum. Next base: position 5,185,863 of record NW_028321889.1, on the reverse strand, counting down.
AGCGACGACGACAACGAGAGCGACGACGACGTCGGCATCGTCGCTGCTGATATCGTCGGGGGATAGAGATTGGCGTTGCTCAGTACTCGCGGATGGGGTACCGGCAAAGCAGCCTTTAGTCGTTTCACCGGGTGATTCATCCATGCCTCCTGGGTCGAGTAGTCGTAGAGGTAAGGCAGCGAGAGCAGCTCGTCCACCACCAGGGCCTCCTCGTAATCTCGTGAGGTAAGCAGCGGTCGCTTGAGAGTCGGTGGAGCAGGTATTAGAGACTGGATTCCATGCTGCTGCTGCTGATGTTGCTGCTGTTGCTGGTGGTGCTGCTGTTGATGCAGCGACGCGGCCGCTGGGCTTGCCGCCACCTGGGCGTTAGCCGACTTTGGTCCCTACGACGAATTAAATTATCAATATTACTGTTATTTTTCAATGAGATTTTGTTTCTTTGGTAAATCTTTGATGTCTGCGAAAATAAGTGACGCATGACTCGAAACGAACTTTTATTCTCAAAGTCATATGTACCTATGGATATCATTAAAATTAAAAAAAAAAAAAAAAAGGCAATAAATAAAATTACCTGCAGCGGCGTGAGGGGTGGTTGGGCGCTGCTGGTGCTGGGCGGTTGGCTGGTAGATTGCGTCACCTGGGGACTGAGCAATCCAGCCGCCGGCGCTGCCGAGGACGGCTGTTGGAGCTGCAGGCTGCCATCGGTCGGCGGTATACTGCTCGGGGGCTCCGAATGCGGAGTTGGCATGGGCGAGGGTGCAGGCGAGGCTGGCGAACCCACCGACGGTACCGCACCCCCGGACAAGCTATTGTTGTTGCACTCGTTACCCGCGCGGGAGTACGAGGGTGGCCCACCCTCCTGGGGTGTCTTTGGCCCGTCCGTTCGACTCGTTGGTCCTCTGCGAATACAGAAATTGGGAAAGATTTATTTTGTGAATCTTTTGCTGGTATTGTTCTTATTGTCGATTGCTTGACAGATGCGATTGTACTGTGTATCGTAGGAATAATGGCAACCTATGGTTTCGAAAAAACTGTTCCAAGTGGACAATTGGATAAGTACTATCAAAGTTCTTTTGATACAGTATCACAAGGTAGAAGTCAAGAACTGAACTAAAAAAAATTTGTTTGGTTTTTATGTTATCTTTTTACACTACAGACAGTACAATCACATCGGTACCATCGATTTTGCTGTTTGGATGAAAAATGCGTGGATAAAAGCTTAACTTACAATCTAACTTTTTATGATATGATATGGTATGTTACAATTTTCAAGCGTATAAGTATGTAATATTGCATGATTATTATTTTTATTTATCTCACGAACTTTCACAATCTGTAAACTACGGTGTAAAATTAATGTTTTCAAAATATCAATAAAAGTAAATTTTACATTTCCCTTATAGTAATATAAAAACTGAACTAGCAATCGAAACCTCTATAACGTTGCATACGTACCCGTGTTGTCCAGTACTCAATTTTAAAAAAAAACTTGAATTTTACAGAGTAGTTTGAGCTCAATGAAGGCGCAATCGCATGCAGAATAAAATTCAATGGCAACCTCAGACCAGAACACATAATAAATAGTCTACCATAAACCACTACGCTACAATTAATGAAAAAATAAAAAATAACTTTTGTTACATAAACCAAAAACACAACATGCAACTGTAAAGTAACAATTACTTGATTTTGTTTAACCTCGAGATTAATATACAATTGTTGATTATTAGATTTCAATTGTCAATCATTACCAAATGACCAACATTAAATGTTAAAAAAAAAGAAAAAAAAAATTCACACATGAGAGTTTGATATTAGCGTCGATTATATATACATAAAATGATAAGCAGACGATGGTTAGACATGACACTTTTTTTATTTTTTAATCCAACCAGTATTATACAATCGATTTATGTACACATGTATGCACATGATTATGTGTGCGGGTGATATGCATTCGGATCGGATACGTTTTTTTTTTTTTTTTTTTTTTTTGTATGAAAGCGCGTCGTGCTCAAACAAAAAAAAGGCCTTTCTGTTTTCTTTTCCTTGGTGAGATGTGTATAAGCAAAGATGATTGCCAATTAAAAGTGCTGCTTTTTCGACTTGTAATTTTTATTTTTATTTTTCAAAGCAATGATTTGTTACTCGTTTTCTCGGTTCAAGCAAAGAAAAGGAAGAAAATGCACACCAAGTGCACACTCGTTTCCCTGCAAGTCAAAGTGTGTTTTTTTAATTATTCATTTGAAATTCCTGTGAATGTTAATTAGCTGATGCCACTGTTACAATCTGCCAGCAAGTACGTAATGTAAAAAAAAAAAAAAAAAAGGTTCGTGAAAGCGCCAATCAAAGACCATTTCATCACTCGTGTGGATAACAATCTGCCAAAATCTCGTTCAATCGAAACACTTTACGTACAAAAGAGCAACGAAATGATCCCCAATAACGCCAAGCCTTTCGGTATGTATGTATACATAGGAAAATGACAGTAGAATGACAAAAAAGAAGGACGAGAGATGTTATAGCTGATACTGGTGTATCGATCGTTTAAAGAGCCTGGGCAGAGGCGTTACCCACCTTGGGGCACTATTGGGAGGAAGGTTTGGACAATTGGAGCTGGTAGTCGCAACAACAACAGCACCAGCAGTCGTCGTCGTCGTCATCGTCGTTGTACTCGTCGTCGTATTCGTCGTAGCACCAGCAGCCTTGGCTCGCATAGCAGCAGCAGCAGTGGAGCTAGCAATTCTCGGAATAGCATCCCAGTGCTGGATTTGCCGACGGTGGAACGGCACCGTAGCTGTCCTCCTGCTTCCTCCTGACCTTTCGGATCTTTCCGACCTGCTGGTCGTACTACCACTTCCTCCTCCTCCACCACCTCCAGCGCTACTAATATTATTGTTGCTACTGCCACTGCTACTGTTGCCCGATGATGTGGTGCTGCTGCTGTTACCAGCCGATGACGATGATGATGAAGAAGAAGAAGAAGAAGATGACGAAGAAAAAGAGGACGAAGAAGAAGAAGAAGAAGTGGTCGTGGTGGTGGCGGTGGCTGGTGAAGAGGAGGATAAGGCTAGTTGCGTCGTCGACGAGGGAGCCGAGGGTACGGCGCTGTTGTTACCGGTGACACTATTGCTGCTGCTGCTACTGCTGCCACCGCCACCTTTCCAGCCTCCGGGAGCCGAGCACCTATAACCGATCTGCTTAACGTCCTCGTACCTCCGCTTCCGTCCACCTCCTCCTCCTCGTGCCCTTTAAAGAGTTAGTATTTTTCTTGGATTCTTGCTTTTTTTCTTTTTATTTTTATTATTTTTTTTTTTTTTCTTTACTCGTACGTTTCTTTTCACTTGTACACTTGAAATATTCACGCTCGGATTATCTTTTCAAACTCCTTTCTTGAACCGATGTATTTCATTTTGCTACTTAAAAATTGGTTTCGGGACAGGGTTGAGTGGCGATACTGTTGTAGCGATCGATGCGAAATTTGGAAAATCACTACAACTACTTAAGTTTTACAAAAAAGTATTAACTATTTTAACACGACACACTGAGCTACGCACTTTGAAAATCAAACAGTCATCAGTCAAATTGTTTTTTTGTACATAAATACGACGCTGTATGATATTCTTCCTTTTTTTTTTTTTTTTTTGCTTTTACTTTATGTATATAGACAACCGATACTACAATAAATATACTACAGCACGCATGCAAACACGGATATTAAATTATTTGTTTGTTGTTTGTTACGTGTACCTATACTAAATGTCCATACGGTGTATTGGTATATAAATGCATATACATTGAGACAATCTTTTTTTTCTTTCCTTTAATAAGTTAAATATGAGAGTAATACAGAATATACCTTTACAGGGTCGATAATAATTAACGTACATGGAAATACTATACTTGTACATAAGCATTTGTAAGCTGCATTCTATAGATATCCAACGAACCAAATGAAGATAATGATAGAACGAAGTATTTCTAATTAAAATGACAAAAAAGGTAAAAAAATTCAAAGAACTGCAATAAGTAGACGTGTTGTTGTCCCTGTTGTGCATGCCACTAGCAATTTTCTCCAACTACGCGTTTTCCCCGCAAAGGAGAGAGAGCTATCCAAGTTCATTTGGCTGGAGTAAAAAGGTTTTGTAAAATTTTTTTCCGATTCACTGACAGAAACAAAAAAATAATATAATAATAGTAATAAATAAATTATCAGTCACAAAGGAGGTTCCGTCGGTTGAACTTCTAATGCCTCGGAACCACCGTATCGCACCAAATCAACTACTAACTCCAAAGAAATGCAAAACAACGAAACATGAAAATGAATAAACAAAAAAAAAAGAAAAAAAAGAAAAAGAGTCACGTTCGCAAACTCGGGGTCTGCAACCTCGTGCATACCAAAACGTATCTTATAACTGTATAGAATACCTAAAAATGATAATAATAATAATAATAATAATAATAATAATAATAATAATAATAACAGCAACAGCGAACAAAAGTAAAAGTAAAAGATTGAGAGGACAGTATACAACAAGACCTATACAAAGATTCGCCGGTGAAAGTGTCCGGCGGCGCACCATATGTACTTACTTGGACGAGCAGCAGCAGCAGCAGGAAGACTTGAGGGTAGGATCGACAAAGTTCCAACTGCCGAGTATATGCTCCGGTGGCTCGACCGTCGTCGTCGTCGTGGTTGGCTTGTGATGCGGACTGACGACTGGTGTCCGAGCGCCAACGATGGACTCGGCCCAGACGCGCTCGGGCAGCTCGGTGCTGGGTCCCAGGTCGCGCTGCATCGACAACGGATGCTCGTAGCTCGCGGGACTCGTGGGCGGCGACAGAGGCAAGGTTATCTCGATGCAGGGGGCCGGCGGTGGTGTCGGGGACTGGTGCTGCATCGCCGGACTGCAATGCGGGCTGCTCGTCGTCGTCGTCGTTGTCGTCGTTGTCGTCGATCCCGTGGCCGTCGACGATGCCGTCACGGGATTCTCGTCCATGTCCGTGACGAGGACGTAGCAGGATGGGTAGCGCATCCGGACCCCGCCGACGAGGACCTCTACCAAAGCTGGTAGCCCGGGCTCGAGGCACGAGCTGTTTATCGGGTAAAAGTGCTTCCACTCGTCCAGCAATTGAGAGTCCAGGCGAGCCACTTGGCCCGTCAGCGTGCCCGCCAGGCCGTACGGAGCGAGGATCACTGCAGGTATCGAGGAAAACGAAATTTTTATCATTTGTCTGTGGTTACAAACATAAAGTATGGGGGTATCGATTGTTTGGAATTAAAATTCCTTGCACGGAATAACACTGTACAATGAGAAATTAAGAAAGTAAAGCTTGGTTCATTATTTCTAAGCCAAATGAAATATGTAATTTCAACTCTGCTGTGGTGTAATTGTAACTCACGTAGCTGAACATGTATAAAAAAAAAAAATTAAAAAAAGAAAAACACCAGTTACATATTACAAGTTGCACTGTTTCGATGGATTGTATGAATCCATCGTTACAAAAATACATAATTGAAACGGCTTGTCTTGCGAATACAACAGTAGGAAAATGTAAAGAAAAACCATTTAAGTACAATCAATTACCAAAACGACCGGGGGGAGAAAATAAAAAAACTGGCAAACGATCGTGCATTGTATCTCAAAAAAAAAAAAAAAAAAAACTGGTATATTTTTTTTTCTTCCTCCTATATGGAAAAAAAAAAAAAAAAAAAAAAAAAAACTCACCTTTGACCGGCGACTGCGTTGTCTGGGTACGTTGCAAGCAAGCCCTCGTGAGATGCCTGACAGCCGGATGCTGCCTGACGTCGACGCTCGCGCACACCGTGCTCTCGCCGTGCACGAAAAACGCAAACGAGAACGACAGATGGCTACTGAAATATTTCGACATTTTAAACATTTTACTTATACACACAACTATAGGTATATAAGAACAGAAGAGGAGGAGTGGAGGGTGGGGAATAAGCAATGAAACCCACTTCGAGCATCGGTGCTTCTCGTAGCCATCGTACGGTTGAACGAACCACTTGCCGATCCGCACAAAGTCACGGGACAGCAAGCAACGCTCCATTAGATTGTGCAGCGCCTTGAACAGCAGTGACCTGCACTCGTACGACAATCCGCTTTCCCAGGAGCCCTGCTCGCTCTCTGTAAGAAACAAAACAAATTAATACGAAAAAAAAAAAAAAAAAAACCATCATTGTTTTTTTTTTTTTCATTTTTTTTTGTCCAGGCGCATTGTCACACATACCGATGCTGTTCTTTTATCTCATACTTGCATGAGTACATCTTATATACGTACAATAGACACTCGGTGGGCCAAGTTCAATGCCACCCACTCCACGCCCTCAAAGTTACAATCTTTGCACCGCTGAGGGTAAAAAAAGAAAAACATACCTCGTCCGCGCAATGTATTGGATGATTGACACGCTTGTGCGATATAGTATATAGGTACTAGGTACACTCCCATCAGTCCCTCGCGCCATATGAATATACCATTGGGTAGTATGCACCGTTTGAGAGTTGTAATTTAGAGATATGTAGTTAGTTGTTTTCAAAAGCAAGGATATGCCACAAGTATCTCAGGCTGCACAAAAGATCGCTCGGTGGTGTGTATGCGAGCTTGGAAATCAGAGGGGGGAAAAAGAAAAAGAAAGATTGGTACACCCATGGCCAAAAATGGCACTGCACGCGCACTATGTATATACTCATATATACCCGTAACGATGCGTGGAAAAAGTTTCCACGGAGGCTCGTGGGTGCATTTCAAGAGCTTCGGGGAGAGGCGAAGCTTGGCTGGGACCGTTTTTCCCGGAAATAATTCTTGTCCCACCGGGTTTTTCGACGCTCGTCGGGAAAAATTGCTGCGAGCGGTTATTGCCAAAGTTTTGTTGGTCGAGGGTTTTGCTGTTTTCGCGCTCTAAGGTATTTGGAAAAAGTGTGGCTTGCAAGGACCACGCGGAGCTGCGTTGGAAAATTTTAATGGCTCGAAAGAGACTTTTTCGGCGCGTGCGAGGCTTTCCACGCTTTGCGCCCACGGTGAGAAAAATAACCGTGGATTTCGTACCCGGAGACGGTACTACCTCGTATTTTTCCTGCCGATGGCGTGGTATAAGCGACCGGATTTCTCAAAAAATTCACTCAGGTCATTTACATCGTTCATGATCAAATATTCGAATAAGGAATGAGAATCAAGAGAGCAGTATAAATGACAGAGTTTTTTCGATCTACATTTCCCGAGGTGTATGAAATTTTCATTTAAGAATAATTAAATTTCTACAGATAGTGATAATTTGATGCTTATGATTTACATGGCGATGGTGACGATAAATTGATAAACAAATAATGCGTTTAATCATGACATATAATATGATCATAGACCTTAAACTTTTTGATGATCCTATACTATTGATTTCCGGAGTTTTACTAGTTTCCTAGGTTTCCGGGATCTGTAGGAACCCTGAATAACCATTTTTTTTTTTTTTTCCCTAATAACCATTCTAAATTAATCAATAATAATTAATTACAACGACTCAACTTCCCTCATTAAGTGAATTCAAATACTCGGAGATAGAAAAAAGGGGTAGAGCACAGTCTGTACATCCTCCGTATAGGCGCAATTATACGGCAAGTGATGTGAATTTTTTTTTTTTGAACTCGTAAGGCTAGAGAAAGGGGAAACCTTGACTATACGTTATTTCATCTCCAGGCCCACTCGTTTTAACTGTTCAATATACACAAAAGCACACTCCACAGCTATCACATGGCAGAAGACTCCGAACTGCCCTATCCAATTCAACCCTTTTGTCGCGCCATCCCATATCTCTTTCTCCTTCCATCGATATTTTTCCTTTTTGTTATTACCAATCAACCTTCGCACTCCTGTACGAATATAGAGTAAATAAACCCGCGCGCGATGAAGTTTCTTGCGATATGATTTTCAAGATTTTTGAATAAATCAGTTTTTTAATTAAAAGAGGGGCGGGAGAGGTTTGAACTTTTTTCAGGTACTCCCCGCGTGCCACAAACATCTACCATACAATTTACGTTTGGAATAACGAAATAACATCATATATTATCAAGGGAATCCAACTATAATGTTTTGAATTCAATATTGTATTCGTGATTAACAATTGAAGCACGGAAAATGGACTTTAGCACCGCCGCATTGAGCAGACGTTGAAAAACGTCAATCAGGAAATCCAATGAAACCAGTTCCCGGTGTTTATACACGCAGGGCCGAGGGTGCGGGCACTGCGATGCGGCACAAGGCAGAAAATATCCGAAAATGCAAAACTAATGGCATTATCATAATGGTACATGTGTATAATATAAACGCGCGCGCGTCGACGAGCAGAGGGTCGTGCGCGGATTTGCATCGCTGGAGGCGGGTCGGAGGGGGGTTCTATCAAGGCTCAGGAGGGAGAGATATGACGAGTTCATTGCGCGATTGCGGCCCATGCACCATCACCCGGCGGCTGTTGTTTGCTCTCTGATTCGGTTATTTGCTCCAACGACTTTGTGATCATCGCCATCATTATCTTTTTGGCGTTACACCCGATTTCGTATAATCTGGGCGACGGCGATCGAGGTCAAATTAGTTTAAAATCACAACGCCTAAGGAATACATTTTCAAAGATAGCTTTTTTTCAAGCGCAACAATAACTTTTCAACGTCCACTATCTGTACTTTTCACTATACGTTTTTGAGTATAGGTAGGGGTATAACCCTCTTCATTCATTGTTGCTTTTGAAAAATATCACCACGTACACAAACTATTGTCAATTAAAAAAAAAAAAAAAAAAAAAAAAATTCGAGAATGGTGCACGTGCTTCTCCCTGTGATCGGATAAGCCGGTTATAAGACACCCTCGCCGAGCACCGAAAGCTCGAACCGATCGTGCCCCTTCCGAAGAAAAAACAAAAGGAAATACATAATCATGCAACACTATACGCTCGTCTTACCCCTTCCAAAATCGGACTCGTAAAAAAAAGGGGGAATCCCATACTATTGTCGTACAGATAAAATTTCAGCTCGGGTGTTCCAACCGTACGCTCACATACATACACCTATTTGATAAAACACATTGACCCATACCGCCCAAATCGAGTTTAATCCAAGTAATCCAAAAGCGTTGTAGGTACACCTATATAAATATGTAATCGCAAGCTCGATTTCCGAGAAAGCTCAGGGGCGCATGCGCAGAACTTCAGCTCTCGGTCGCCGGGCGAAGTTGGCCGGCCGATATGTATACATACATGCGCAACATCGCGCGAGTGGAAAAATAAACACGTGTTCGGCGGCAGGGATCGATAAGGAACGCCGGCGCGCCCCTCCTACCCGCGACCATATTTCATTTAATACGTATGTTTTTTTTTTTCTTTTTTTCGCGCGTCCACGGGTGTTGTACATGAGTGCGCGCACGTGTAGCGCAACATACGGAGGGAGGAGTAGCCGGCTGCACCCCACTTCTGGGGTTCCCCCGGCGCTTACTGCGCGTGTGGGTGTGTATACCGGTGGCCTCTACCTCTCTCTCTCTCTCTCTCTCTCTCTGGCTGTTTCGGCCCCTCCGCGAACGCGTTCGTTCGTTGGGTTTCGCGTCGTTCGATCGGATTTTGTTTGGGAGCAAGGAAACAGAAAGTTCGATTTTTTAAGAAAGGGGTGAATCGGGGGGACGCAAGCACGAGCATTGTTAATTTTTGGTATACCAGAGACGTTATTCGATCGATCGAAGAAGAGGAGGGGGGAGGGGGTATGGGGCAGTGGCGAACCGATCGAAGTAGTCAAGGTAAGAGAGGAGGAGGAAAAGCAGGTGTTGCCGAGATTTCCCGTGGAAAACATCGTGCACGCGCGGGCGAAGGATAGGAAGGGAGATCCGGTGGCTGGATCGGGGCGCAGGATCGGGAGCGTCGCCTTGGCAACGCTCCAGTTCAGTTTGGAATCGCGGAGCGCCCTCCTGATGGTCTATATACGTTACGACTCCTGTATTATTTAGGCTTTGTTGCGCCGATACGGTGCCGGCATCAGCAGCCGTGTGTGGGGCGTGTGGATGATTTACTTGTTTACTTCGTATTGTATCTTTCGAAAAAATTTTTTTTAATTTTTTTTAAATTTTGTGTATAGATACAAGGTACAAACATGTGAATTGTTTATAATTAAAGGGTACGGGTGAACGTATAGTGAGCACCGATATCTCTATGCTATTCAACCAAAGTCCTTGTAATCCTTACACTAAACGTGAATATGCACCTACCTTCTCAATTGATCATATTTCCAATTGTAAGGTCGTATGAATAAAAAAAACATTCCAATTAATCCGTCGTTTATGTTACTTTTCTCAATTTCACGTGTCGCACTACATTTTAGTACTACATACCTATACAGTACACGCACTCGCTCGGCCGCAACTTCAAGCCACGTGACCCAGTTAACTTTGATTTTTAAGCCATATCTCATGAAATAAAACAAAGGAGGGGGAAAAAAATTGCTTATTTGCATGCACATAGCGACACGTTTTTGCAAAAATCTTCCATCATCCAAGCCAAACAATAGCGAGACATGAGTAAGTGCGTGTGTTTAATCATTTGCATCGAAAATTATGGTACACAGGCAATGGTGATGACGTTGCAAAAAAAAAAAAAAAAAAAAAAACCTTATCTGCACGTTCGCGCACATACACAAACAATGGCGTGCCAACTCGTTGACAACGCCGAATATATCTGAAGAGGGTATAGATTCTTTTATTGCTACGCTCGAACATATGTATTGAACAATACTACAATAGAATATAATATACCCTACACGTAGTGTGTATAACCTACGTATAATACAGATTAAACGAATAGGAGTATAGGTATAATAATAATAATACAAGATGGTGTGACGGTGATACGAGAGGTATATGGACAACATATTATTGTATCGATGTGTGTATGCGCGCTCGAGAAAATTCCGAGTCACGACGGCGTCGACGCCGCCTCGCCTACGTATACACATCAGGTATATACACCCATGGTGACAATGACCCACTTGCCTCGCCATCAGCAGCTTTTTGTTGTACCATATTGCACTATGTTATATAAAATTCTCTCTTATACTCGACGATTTTTTCCGATTTTTTCTCTTTTGATCTCGATCGCGGCAGCATACATCTATATATAATACATTTGATTCGTGTAATGTTATGGATAAAATGATACGGTCTTTGGGACCCCGGGGTGGTACTGTACCTATATATACATTTTTGAAGACAAACCCCTTGTATACGTCATGCCCGAGATGCGATACATCCTCATTCTACAGGTTCTGTATATACCTACGTAGAGTAGAGAGAAATATGACTTGTTGATCTTTCCCTGGGATGTGTTACAATAAATATGATGCATATCGGATGTATAACCGATGGATCACTACGATGATGTTTATTGTAAAAATATTGTATGCCCGACATTAAAATGTTTATGCAGTGATCAACTGTGCAGAAACGGTTATATGTTTCGTCGATGTAACGATTTAATAACAATTTTCGACAAATATTGCAGCTGCGTGACAATAGAGTGGGAGTTTCAAGCTATGGAGAAAAAAAAATAACAATAATAATAAAGCAGATTATGATCGACGTATGAAGAAAAAATAACTCTCATTTACAATACGCGTGTCCAATGAGTTTTGAAATTTGTCCTGGAAACTCTTGATATTTATATATTATATCCTGCACCTTGAAAACCACGTAATTTAATGAAGTAATTAAAGAAACAAAACATTGACATCCAACTCGAAATGGTAAAATCGACCAATCCCCTGGGAGCTCAAACTATAAAAAATTCCAAGCCACCCGGGACTACTTTAACTGAGGAGGCCAACAAAATCCCGTAATAATCAACAAAATTTCAACAACCCCCCTGTGATTTTCCCGAGATTCCTCTGTAATGAGTTATTGAGATGGTGATGGGATAGCCCTCGTCCGTCCCGTCCACCCGATCTTTTCCCCCACCATTGACGTCAACAGGAGAAGTGCACACGCGCGCCTTATCCCCCTTTTAGCTATACTTAAAATATGTCCACTATATCTGTAAATCTACATACCTACCAATCACCCTTTTGCGTACATATATACATATTATGTACCCAAGGACACGCGCTCTTTCGGAGCGTACGTACAGTGTATAAGGTATAGCCACGGGGATATAAGTTGGTGATAATATAATGTATGCTACGTTACATGTTCAAGGAGTGGGATAAAGGGGTTGTTGGTTGCGCATATACGTTCTGGCATCGGAAGGTCGATGACGTCCGGGGGAAATGTACACCTAATGCAGACACCGGTTTCAAGCGGCGCGCGGTGAGCGAGAGAGCATATATATATTATACCCCACGCCGCAACGATTACCATCCCAACCCTTCTTCCTCCTCCACCGACACGACGTACCTATATTTATATTATACACACGTGCATACGTGTGTTTGGGTGTCACCGGGCGACGGCGCGTGCGCGCGTTTTTGGACTTTTGGGGTTTGATGCGCGACGAAGACCCTCCCCGCCCACCCCCCTCCAACGCTGTTTTAATCGTACGCAAGCGTCTGTCGAGCTTTCGCCCACCACGTCCCTTCAGATGATTTGATCGTTGAGATACCTACCGGCGATTTTTTCGAAGATGATATTGTGTGTATTTTGGGTGCTAGGAACAATGGCTTTTTTGTGTTAATTTTCGTTACTCAGGCAAGTGTATAACTCTATAGGTATTATATCGAATATTATCATGTGGTGCGACGACGTCGGTTCTTCGTTACTTTACGCAGTGAGGGTTTTTTAGGTCAATATATTGTGTGAAAGAAGGAAAAAAAAAAGATGGTCGATAATGAAAAACCATCATCTGTGCAACGTGAATGAAAAAAAAAAAAAAACGTTTGCGATCGATTCATGTATTATGTCTTTGGATGATCCGCAACACGTGCTACGCGAAGAGGTGATTCAAGCGGATCCTATATAAAAGCGACACGCCGTCCCTCTCGATCGATGACGAGCTTCGGTTATTTTGAATTTTTACATCGGTTTCAACTAGCCGGCTTTTCCGATCAACACTATCATCAGCTCTTTCCTTACGAATATATTAGGTATAAAATTGAATGAACCGAGTGCGGTCTTGGTTCTTTGTTGTTGATTTGATTGTTCCAAAGAGGCGGTATGAAAACAAAAAACAGCCCCGTTACAGATCTTTTATACCACCGGGATTTCTAAAGGAATTAAAGTGCGTCCCTGAATTCTAATCGAGCAGAGTTCAGGGAGTGGCCGAAATTAACGAGCACGCCAAGTCGCGTTACAAATGAAACAATTGGATCGTATGGCGTTAAGAAGCGGTGGACGCTTTGTTTTTATTTAAATCAATTTAAGCTCTCGAGCGTGGGTATACACTCTTGCGTCGGCGTGAAAAAAAAGGTACGAGTATTTTCATTTATAAACACACAGGATTAGGACTGAAAACTTTATCATACGCGAGAGATTTAAAGGGGGGGGGGGGGGAAACAACCAGGGTAACAGTTGATCGGTGGACGCTCCTGCTTATACATTCTCTCTGAATGATTAGGTGAACAATGTACTCGGTGCATACTCCCCCTTTGGATGTATAGGTGTACTTGCACAGGGGGGACTAAAATTGCGAGCTCGCGTCAATTGTCGCGGTGGCGAAGCAGTGCAATATTTCCTTCGCTGCGCGCGCGCCTCTGTACCAAGTAGCGCGGCAAAACAGCCGAGACGATGCACCGCGAATTAGGCGCACTCCGTGTATATATATATATAGTTCGCTCCCGCGCTTTCCCTCGGATTTTTTTCTCTCTCTCTCTTCTTTTTTTTTCCTCTTTACCGCTACTGCTGCTGATGATGATGATGATGGCGCACGGAGAAATCTCCTCGCCGCGGGTTCTCGGCGTTTCTAGAACTCCCGGTTCCGCGCTTCGTTTCATCACTGCGCGCTTGAAACTTGGATTTTTGGCGGTTTTTGTTCATCGCTAGTTGACACAGGATAACGAAACAGCATAGCTGCTAAAGCGATGATTCGTTGGTAGCCCCCGTCAATGGTGTTTCTTTTTTTTTTCTCTTTCACGCGTAAACGATGATAAAACGTGATTTCTTTCGTTTTTTTTTTGTTTTTTTTTTTTTTTCTTCTTCTTATCCACAAGTTTCAATCGTATGCATGAAAACACAGAGTTGTCGCTCGATACCCTCAAAAATACACAAATGACAGCATAAAGTCTATATATCGCTCGGATGGAAGGAAAAAAAAAAAAAACAACGCAAGATGCTCTACAACAGAAAGTATACCTGCGCAACAACAATAACGCAAGTGAAGCACATATTCGCCTTGCACGCGTGTGCACGCACGTACTTATATACGAGCGGTGCGCGGAGTGGCTCTCTTTTTAGGCTTAACGGTTCAACCGGCAGTTCCGCAATCGGTAAGTGTATATACGCTCTCGTGTGTTGCCACTGCGCGTAACAAAAAACGTGAGAGAAGAGAGGATGGCGCGCGGGGAGGGGGGTGTTTCTCTCTCTTCGTCTTTCGCGGGAGAGCGCGCGCGAGCCGACGACTTGGTTCAGTTCAGCGACCTCCTCGAGAGAAAGAGCCGAGACTCGCGACGACGAGCGAGTGGCGAGGAAGAGACTCTTTGCTGCTGAGCTATTCTCTTTCGCTCTCGCCTTCCTGTTTGATGTTTCTTTTTTTTTTTTTCCTCTATCTTTTCCTGCACGGCGTTCGCCCACTTTCTTTGCGTGCAGGGCTTTTTAATTTTTTTTTTTTTTTTTACTTATCAGCGAGGTTTTTTTTTTCATTTAGGATATTTTGGTGTGGGGTCCAATGGGAAAAAAAAAAAATCACGGGCGACGGAAGAAATTTTGAGAAACCGGAAGTTACATACTGGGCGCAGGGTTCATTGTTCGCGCGATCGGGTGAGCATATTACCGAGATTAGGGACTATCAATGGCTGCTATGACGTTATACTTATAAACAGAACAGCATCGGTATGTCCACGCCGTTTCTACGAGTACTTGGAAACTGAAAGAGTTTTTTTTTTTTTTTAATAAGCTGTTCTACGTTATGGTTACAGTCATTCATCATTGCACTATATGTTGAAGTCCTTTAATCGAAAATTAGCAGAAAATATGGCATTTTTCGAATTATTGTAAAATTTTTACTCCAAATAGATGTTTTTTCTAATGAAGTGAGCTTCAGGTACAGTATCTTCGTAAAAGGAGTTTGAAATGTTGAATTTTAATATTATAAAAAAGTTTATTCAAATTGTAAAAAACAAGAATTTTGCATACCTTGGACAGAGGGAAACAAATTGAGACTCAAAAAAAACAACTGTTATTGATGAATCTCGCGAAATATTAATACACTTAATTCAAGCTCACAAATTTTTCTACATTCCCGAAGGTGCATTTTGCTTCGGAAGTTGTGCTTGAAAAAAATGTTTTCAATTTCCAAAAGCTCGTGAGTAAAGTAAACTATATATATACATGGTAATGTAAAATGGCTCAAGTAAGCATGTATATATATAAGTATGAGAAAAGAAAGAAGAAAAAAAAAAAAAAAACTCACCACAAGCGACGAGCTCGGGCGACACGAAGCCCGAGAGATCGGGTTCCTCGCCGTACCAGAATATCCAGAGCTCCTTGGCCGCCTGGAGGGACAGGGGCGGCGGAGCCGGCGACGGCGCTATGGCGTTCAGGTCGAAGATGTTGGCCGAGGCGTTGGCAGCGGCGTTGTGCCCTTGGCTGTTGGCCTGGGCGGCGGACACCCGCCGCCAAACGCAGAGTATGTCGCCGGCCAGGCAACGCGAGAAACTCGCCAGCACCGGGTCCTCGAGCAGCCCGCTGTTCCCGAAGCCCCCGCCCGTCGTCTCGCCCCAGACCAGCTTCCTCCATTTTATGCCGCAGAGGTCCGCCTGTCGATCATTTCCATCGTTTACCAATTCGTCATTACCTCCTTCCTTTCTTTTATTATTTATTCATTCAATAACATCAACGGGCTAATTGCCCTTTACAAAATATAATGCCATGAAAAACATTATTAACATATACTAGCGCTATTCCAGGATTTTTAGAACATTAAAATGTCCCTTTGAGAAAAAAAAAATAAAATAAAATAAATCACGACTATTCGTCACATTCAAATAGAGAGAAAAAAGTAAATAAAAATACATACAACACTTGTTGAATCAATCATTCTATGTTTATTAATTTACATGATATTGACAACTATTGGCTACAATTTTGCAACATTGGTACATATCGATCGCATATCGGTATCTCAAAAGTGATATTCAAACATATACTACCTTTAAAAAAAAAAAACACTCAACATATTGCGCAATATATTATAAGTGTGTACGAGTTGTTTATGTCATTTCATATTCAGAATCACTAGGATTTACACTTTGTAGGTCTTTACGAGCGATAAAGCGCAAATTATTTCTCGACGAATCACACTTTGCCAGATTCGGCCATTTTTACGTCGAAAGCTCCTTCGCACACGATTGCCTAAGAAAATTTAAATACTCATTATAATACATCGTAGGTATTATAAATTGTTAACAAAACAGGGAAAAAAAAAAAAAAAACAACAACAACAAATTGTAACGTTTTCCGAAACGCGCGTTCTCACCCTCTATATGAACGCGCAAAAATCTCAAACGTCAAACTCGCGTGCGATGCAAAGCGCACACGTGCACGCAGTTATCGCGCTGTGTCTCTTCCCCCTTCTTTTGGCGCGTCCGCAACCGTCCACAACAACGTGTTAGGCGCGAGAACGTGTATGAGCAACCACACAGTATACCTATAGTTCGCGCGTCAAGTTGCCAATGGTTATTTTCGGCGACGGACCGACGACAATTGGATCGCCTCTCGGTGCGTTGTATGTGACGCATTTGCAGGAGGGAGGTAATCATCGGGCGTATAAACACATCGCGTGTGCACTGGAGGACGAGAGAAGTGAGAGAGAGAGGGGGGGTAGTAGATCTTAGGTAGTGATAAGGGGTGCGAGGTAGTGTGTGCGGGTATGGTACTTTTCACATTTTTACTCGCGATGATCCGGTTATTACGCGTGTGTGGGACAGGTGTGTATTTTATTAATAAGGATGATGACACGAGAGGGAGATTACGTGTGGTGAATGAGTTAATTTTTATGTCGGATTTACATTTTTTCTTTTTTCTTTTTTTTTTATTATTATTAATAACTTGTATTGATTTCATTGGTTTTGGACATAAATAATAATATATTATGATTTGTATGAAATCGTACCCGTTATTTATCATTTTTCTCGAAAATATTTCAAGTAATTAAAACCCTCTGTTCGGTACTAGAATACAATAATAACAATAAACATCGCTAATGCACAAGACAAAATGAACCTTTCAAATTTAAAGGGAAAATTCTTTGAAGTTGACGTTCTTGATGCAAAAATTTTTAGCCACAGCCTGGTCTTATGAATTGTGTAAAAAAGAAACGTCTCGAATGGAATTTATTGGACAAGTTTACACTTAAATTTTTCACAAGCTCGAGATAAATAAATAGCGAAAAAGCGTAGAAACGGTGCAGGAAGAAAAAAAGGAAGAAGGACACGTTAAATGTTAAGACAACAAGTTGTTGGAACGACAGGTACGAATTTCCAGGGTAATGCAAAGACGCGAGCGCGAAAAAATAAGAGCTATACACGTTGTATCACGGAAAGGGTTATTATTATTATTTTGTATAAGGACCATTATTGATTATTCATTACTTCCAAAATTAAATATTAAGAAATGAAGAAAAAGCTTACGATTTTAGGGAAAAACATGGAACTTTAATAAGTCTTTGGAACGGTCAAAAGCACGAGCATTGTCTCGTATGTACTACCTATAAAGCTTTTTTAGCCGCCCACGATAGAAGTAAAAAAGAAGCCGTTTAATTCGTTGAGCGGGAAATTCAAACATTTAATTCCCATTGGCCGATTCGATCACATAACCTCTATCATTGGTCAATTTTATACTTTCCGCTCAACGAATTAAATGGCCTCCACTGTACAAGCAACGAATACATTCAAGGATACAAAAGAGAGTCGGTTGACTATCTTACACCCAAAATTACACATAGATACTACAGGTGTACGTGTAATATCGTAAATATTCCATCGATTGGGATCTTACACACGTATATATTATATACAAGCTTGTCATGCAAACGAGCGCGTGTTTGGTGAGCGCATCGACTCGTTGATTAATTTTTCATCGCATCACCCGAGCACAGGTGACAGTGCCATTATTCTTATACGTTTCCCCTTCACTAGCTGTATAGTGTTGATGTATAACACACACAAACATCGTCGGCGAGAGTTAACTAGCCTCAACGATTACGATCACTCCGGGGTATTATACGGATGTTGCACGAGTCGGTTATCTGATGCTCTATTGTCTTTTCAACGGCTGCACTTGCACTTGCGTAAAATACACACGACCATCAGCTAAAACTCACAAATAAAGTTCGGACGCCTCATAAACCCTTTAACTCGATCGATCTACGGAATATTGAACGCGTTTTGCGCGGTGTACGCACGATACACCGTGTATACACCCGCACCGTTTGCCCGAGGAGAGGAATATATTTTTGCACGCGGGAAACAACGGTCGTGTCGTAAATTGCGCGCGAATCGATGCTCGGGATATATTTTATGGATTTTAAAAGAAAAGAACAAGTAGGCAGCAACAAAAAGGTGATCAATTTACATACGCGATGCGCTCGACTGCGAGAGAGAGACAGCGCTGGTAATTTTCCTCCAATATTATTATGGGTTATTTCAATCTTTACGCTTTCTTTATTTCAGAGCAAGCTTCATTTTACACGCGAGCGAAAAATTAGCGGTGTACGCTTCAGTGCTTTTGTACGTGCAGTGTTTTGACAAGAGAAGAGCTTTGACTTGTTTTTTTTGCATTGATTTAATTAGCGTTATTGGTATATTATATACTGTACTACTTTCATAAGAGTCATTAATATCCTAAATTGGCAAGGGTTTTTTTTTTTTAAACTTTTGATACACTGAACACGTATAAAAAGATATGTAAATGGATGGACGACGTCATATGTATTCATTCACCGATTGCATGGTTGATTAAATAAATGTTAATCATGCAAATAATAATGAAAATAATAATTGCTGTACAACATTTCATGTGTCGAGAAATATAAAACTTCAAACAAAGTGAAGTTAATTACAGGACATCACGGTCATGCACGAAAAAAATCAAGTTTCTGTAGGAGCAACAAGTGAAAATATAAAAAATTCACTTTTCTGATATAGGATATAATAACCCGGATTATATGTATGACAAATCGAAATTAGTATGAACGCTTGTGCATAAGCCAGAATTCATAGGTATACTGCCAATTTTTGATACCCCGACTCGCCCCAAGTTTAATGCGATGGACACAAATGACCCTTTGAACGTCAATTTTTATACAGAAGGTGAAAAAAAATATTAAAAATTTAGCTAATCAACTTAACCCGAGACGCTTCCGGCAGATATATCGTTACCAACGATCCTAGTGCAACTCCTCTCCTTAAAAAAAAAAAAAAAAAAAAATTAAATCCAAGCAGTGGACATACTAGTATAACAATTCAATTACCTATAATAACGATGCATATATAAGTATATAAGGCGTTAACAACGTATCATAGTTTTCCCATATTTTGACTTGCTGCGAAGATTTTATTTTAATTTTATTCCCACCCAACAGCAGCTCCGTCAATTAGAGTGCACTAACGTGAGTTTATCGATTAGCAAACGAGCGAGCAAAAATAAATAAAAAAGAAAATATGAATTCAAGGGATACGAGAAAAAAGAGCATATAAGAAGAAAAGAAGAAGGAGCGATGAGGACGACGAGGACGAGATGACGCGTATAGTACGGGCGAAAGGGTGCGTTCTACGGGCCTGCCTGCTGTCAGCTACTGATCAATACACACCGCAGAGAAAGAGAGACTCCTCGTCGGCGCCTACTACCCTTCTCGCTTCACCTTGTCCTCCTTCTTATTCTCCCGACTCCCTCCTTTTGCTCCTTTTTTTTGCTTTTTTCCATTTGCATGTACATATACATTGTACTCGTACACTTAGCAACCCAATTCTTTGAAACAAAGAAAATTTCTTTACTCTCATTCCGTTAAATATTTTCTTTTAATTCAAAAAAATTTAGTCGATCCAAAAAAACATTTCGTGCAATTTTAATTTAATAAAATATTATTTTCAATTAACTTATATTTTTTTACTCATAAGAAAATATTTAACGGAATATGAGGGTAAAGAAATTTTCTTTGATTCAAAGAATTGGGTTGCTCAGTGTACAGTACCGCAAAAGGGGTTAGCGCTGCTCACCCACTATCTCATCATTTTTCTTCCTCCCTTAACGTTGCAGAGGTTATACGTATTGGGCATCGCACCGAAGCACCAAAAGTCTCATTACTCTTCGTCGAGTTGTTGTCATTTCCTTGGCTATTATTATCATCCCCCGACGATCGTTTCGCGGCTTTTCATTCCACCCGCCCTTTTGCTGCCTGAGGCGACGGGGAGGAAAAGAAGCCCACCGAGGTTTTTTTTTTTTTTTTTCCCCCAAAGGAGCGTAAGTAAGAGGACGACGTTTCTGCTCTTCGGTGCTTGTGGATGATTTTCGCCCCCCCCCCCCCATCGTCACTGCAAGCCTGCAGTAGTGCGAGTCAGACACGCTCTTCACCGTCTCTCTCCCTCTCGCGTCATCACTGCATGGTCCCAGACGCGAATGCTGGGGAGGTAGTAAAAAAAAGGGCTGCTGCTGCACCGCCGCTTCCACGAAAAATCTCATTGGCCCCTTTGCTTCATATTATATGCGCGCCGGCAAGGATACACCACCGTGGGCCCCGTGGTCTACTATACTCACCCGAAATTCGAGAAGCCGTGCGGGTCGTTGCGCTCGTCCATGCACGCGTCGCAGACGCTATATATACTCTTCCCCCCCCCAAAAAAAGGGGAGCACGCGCGCTCGACAAAAAGAAAAAGGGGGAGGTGGGGGGGGCGACGACTTATTCGTCGTTGTTGCTGTGCGTCGGCCTATTAAGTATACACCGCCGCGCCGATCGGGGATAGATTAATTTGTTAATTGAGCTGCAGACCAGGCTGGCTTGGATCCATAAGCTTGCGTTGCCTCGTCCCTGTGTTGCGTACCGTTAATTGATGCATCACGATCGAGTGTTATCATCTCGTGTGTGGTGGTTTAGGGAGCATTTGGTACTATCACACAATATACTTGGTATCAACATATTATGGGTTACAAGAGAAAGGAAAAACACAATCGCCAATATGAAGAATTGTGAGTAAGTATATTAGGTGTGCTCGGTACCTAAAGTGTAAGCACATGCACCGCCAGAAACAAGAGAGAGAGAGAGGGAGACAAGGGCTGGGGGGGGGGCACTTACATATGTATACTCACAGAGAAAGAGAGAGAAAAGAGAGCTATTGATTTTAAGGTCCCCCTTCCCCCCTCGCTGAGAGAAAGAAAAAAGGGGGAATGTCGTCGTGGGCTATACGTAAATTTGTCGCCAACGACCCTCTCTCTCTCTCTCTCTGTGACGTGCGCAATTGTCTCTCTCTTTATTTTTTTTTTTTTTTTCCTAGGCTCCACCAACTATAGTGACGGGACTGATAAAAAAAAAAAGGGGCGCTCCCGCCGTCTTTGGTAGCAGCAATGCAGATAATCGTCATTCTCGGATGCAGAGAGGAGGAGGTACCCTTGATGTTTCAAGTTCCTTGCTGTTTGCGTGCACGCCGGATTTGCCACGTTTACATCATTCCGAATGAATTGACCAACGAAAATGCATATATACGAGTCCCAAAAACAAAAGTTTTTATCCACTGAATTGGCAATTGTAAAAAAAAAACAAAAACAAAAACAGTCCATCCCCATTCCGCTGTAACGGGATTCCGATTATAGTATAGCATTTGGTGTTTAAGACACAGATGGTCGCCGTACCAATATATATTGTACTACGTTATCCCGGTAAATAACGCAATCGCTCACCTAATGGGTGGCCCTAATGAAAAGAGTAAACGTTGACATCCACGTCGGAACAGCTGAAATGATGCGAGCATCTGTATAAAACGCAAACCTCCCCCCCCCTCTCTCTCTCGAGCTTTAGTCCACGCGTACAGATATGTGTATATAGGCTCAGAGGAGGGGTGCAAGTGTTGGTGGGCGATTCGATTTGTTTCTTCGCCGGGCCGTACTATGTAATATACCGAACGCCCGGAGGTAAAATTGAGAGATGGAAGGAAGCGAACCAGGGAGAGAGAGCAGAACGGGGCGCGACGCCGATTGGCCTAATTGAATTACGTTACGGTTGCGTATACACGGCGAGGTCCGCACAAAATCGATCGAAACAACAATCATCTGAAGCGTTTTTTAAGATATCGACGGGATATTAATTAGTTCGGGGATTGTTTTATTGAAATCACCATATTTATGGTCCTTTTTTAGTTTTTACGTTACTATAGCTATACGTTTCATCGACCTGTGGACTCGAGATTATCAACGCACACGATCGGTTCATCTTTGACCTCAGATCCGAGGTGATACCAATTGGCGGAAAAATGACATCTGGATATCGTTCGAAGGAGCATATATTATACACCTTGATCAACAACGTAGCCAAAGTCGTTTGAATCCCATACTACAAGTGTTTCATGTGATGTATATTCATATTCTTTAGCAGTCGAGAAATTTTATGCTGAAAAAAAAAAAAAAAAAAAAACCTCTACACCACCAAATGTTGGGAGTAGCACGATGGTATTCCCTATTTGTATGTATACATAATTTTTCAGCCGTCAAGCATATTAACGCGAAGATACAAAATTGACTAATGATCTTTCGACGTGACGTATAATATTCATCCCGTCCCCACAAGTACGTACGGTAGCCTTTTTTTTTTTTTTATTTCTGCGATGGGTGTAAGCAGAGATGAGATTGGAAAAAAAAATAATAATAAAGGGGTAGAATCGTGAGAGACCCTACGTAGTACACATAATATACATGATGCGACGCGCACCGTGAGGGTAATTGTATAAGCGAAGAAGCAGCTTTTATATATGTATGTACGTGAGCTCTGCCAAATGAATATATAACGTTGTTGCATCACGAAGCAGCAGGAGCATCCAGAAGGTAAGCAAAAGGACAAAGTGTATACGTATACTGGGAGCAACGACGATGACGGCAGAGTCTCTGGCCTTCCTCTTTCGCGCTCGCAGGGGATGGTCCGGTGGGGCGCCACGCGCGAACGAAGATACGCCGGGCGGCCGATCGATGCCGTATACTCTCTCGCACCCACACACATCATACATACACACGCAGTATAACTATAGCGCCAGCCGGTGTGTCCTGGCGCCGCCGCCTCTTTTCCCCCCATATATATGTATCAGTTTCTGCCTCTTTGCGGAGCAAAAGTCGGAAAAATGTGTACCATAATTTTTGGCTGCTATTGTATCAGCACCGATAACACATTTTTTTTTACTTTGTTGGATAATCTCCGCGAGCTCGGGTAAAAAGATGCTCTCGGATATTCCATGTGATATATTTTCATGGTGGATCGGAGAAGGGGGGGGGGAAGGTGGGATTGATCGTGTGACGCAAAGGTGGGTACGTCCGGACGGAGATGGAAGCTCTCCCCCTTCCCTCTCGCGCTCCCGTGGGCTTTTGGTTATCGACGCCGGGGCCGGTCAGAGGAGAGATTGCGCGCGATCCTGCGCTCTGAAGTTTCCCCATGCGCGATCATTTTCGCTTCATACCTAACACACGCGTGAACGACTACTCTCTGCGCGTAAGGGGGAGGTGGTGAGGATCTTTTGTTTTTCTTTTCGATCCAATGATAATACCTATTTGGACATATGATCGACAAAGCGCTTCGAGTGGCTGTGGATGTAATAATATATTATATAAAGAGCCAAACGAGGTAAGTGGCGTGTATGTACAAGCATATTATTATACGCGCGCGATATGAATGAGACGGCTACCACGTTGTCCGTTAAATTCAGCCACGCGCGGTGGTAAAAGTGGAGAAAATAAAATAAAATAAAACAACACGGTATAAATGGCGCAGAAAAAGGGAAAAAAAGGAGGAGAGAGACACGTGCCCCCCCCCCTAACGTTAGATCCAGCCTCGGATTCAACGCCCTCCCTTAACGCCACCTCTTCTCCTCCCCCCCCCTTCTCTGTCTACGTCACGTTGTGTGGAAAAGAGGAGACGCAGTCGCACCCCTTTACAGTATATACTCACTCCAACGGGGCCAGCGCAGCCGGAATTTCAAGCTGCTGGTGGTGCCGACAATAACATCGGAACGGGACGGTGTCGGGGTTATCGGTCGCGCACGCGCCGTCCGACCGTCTGGCTTTGCACCCACCCATCGGGGGATACGACTCATATACGACGTAGGTTTTCTGTGAGTGCGTCAACGAGAGACCGAGAGAATTTATACATGTGTGTGTGGGTGGGGTTGGGCGCGTGGCGAGAGTGACGTCAAATCGGTTGGACGGCGTCGATTAGCGAGGAATGTGTCGAGCGCGCTTTTTTGCACTTTTCTCGCGCGCGACCGACTCGAGAGGCTCATTCATGGTTCACGCAGCAGTTGGTATAATAGCGCCCGAGCTCCGTATATGTGCATTGGATACTATATTATATATATACGAATCATTGTTTGGACAATGTTTTTCAAAGGGAACGCCCGTTTATTGAATACTCGTGGATTGGGTTAGAAAGGTTCCGGACTTTACGTTCGCAACTTCGTCGCGTGCATATCCTATGCGTAGTGATTGGATGTTTATAGGTACAAAGTTCTGATTTGATTGTCCTCGAAGTGGCGATGGCAACGTTTGGACGTACAAAAATCTTTACGGAAACCACAAAGAATATTTCGTGCGAATCCTTCATAACTGTGAATTTAATCCCAAAGGTATCGATAGGCTTGACTTTTTTTGTCAATTACAATACAGGAAATCGATCAAGGACTTAACTGTAACGATTAAAATAACTCATACTCGTAAATCTACAACTGAGAGAAATATATTTGCTTGTACTTTAACATCCTGCTGTGCGTATGCGCGTGCTGGGCTGTCTGATCGATATTTTGACCACAGCATCCGAAATCCCATCGACTTAGTTGCTCGAAGCAATTTACCGATAACCTTATTCAATAAATAAAAAAAAAAAAAAAACAATACTAGTTTAGTTTCTACACAATAAGCTGCGTTGATCAATGACCGTGATCTCCTTTGTCCTCGCTTTGTCAATATCACCGGTCAGTATTACCATCAGATCTCTAAACCCTCAAAATTTGGATCGTCACCGTCACACCAATTTATTTTATCACCAACAATCAATAAGTAAAATACCTTTAGAAAAAAAATATAGTTTCACACGGAATCCCTCACGTGCGTTGCAAAGAGAGACACGGGTCTCTAAATAATTTGCACGTATACTCTTACACACGCATAATCATCCTCGCATGTGTCGTCTTCCAACCCCCCCGGCATTGCACGGGCTTTTGCAAAAGCGCACCGCGCGAACAAGAGAATCGCAAACACACAAAGATCCATCCACTCGCAGGCCCGTGTATCCCCTTCTTAACCCCAGCATGTACGCGTGGGCGGGTCGGGTATACAGGGGGATTGATTGAGGTGTGAAAAGACCGAGGCAGTCTAGTGTGCTCGTCGGGTGTGCGTTTAAGCTCCCGGAGCGAGATAAGTAGGTTCCTCCTCCTCCTCCGGGTACATGGACTGCAAAAGGGGGTGGGCGTGCATCGTCGAGAGAGAGACTTTCACCCCTGATTTCTCGGGCTGGTAGTATGAGCGCTGTAAGCGAACATGAACGGGGGATCGGGACGTTGTCCGAAGAGATTTTTTTTTTTTTTTTTTTGCTCTCGAGGGTATCGTGCATGAGCAGCAAGTAAGGGTGTATTCTAAATATTGTTAGACCTTCTATTTCGTTTTAACATTCATCAAAAGAATTAGCCCGAACGGATTTCGTACGAGGAACAAGTCTACCAAATTTGGGATTTCGAGAATCAGCCTCGCCAAGTTGGGGAAAAAAAAGTCGAGGGGGTGCAGGTCCAGAGTTACGTATGCGACATCTCGAAAAGAGACGACTACAAAAAAAGTTTCATACGCAACTCTGTAAAATCAATATGCATTTTTTAAAACTGTTTTACTTTTTTTTTTTTTATTCTCATAATCGGTCGTTTAATCACAGTCAAAAAGTGTCCAAATGCGCGTATAAAATATGTGCATGTGACTAGTATGTGAACAAACAAAAGATAAAAGGAATCGAAAGCAAACAAAAATTAAAAATCGCTAGTCGAAGCGTAAAAACCAAAGAAATAAAAAAAGTACACGTATATATAAGAGTGTCCGTCGCCGATGGTCACGGGGTTAATGAAATCTCTTTTGTCACGACGAGGAGATAAGATAACAAGTGCGGGCGCACACGCCTCTCTTTTTCCCCCTTTGATCTTCAAATGAATCATTTGAAACAATACACATCGTGAGATCAACGAGATTATCGTTTTCCAAATTCATGTTGAAATTTGTTTTCACCATACACATAAACATAGTTCAACATGTTTGGATGACAAAGCCAACATATTAATTGCATACGCGAGAGGAAAAACAAAGTCCAATCAAACGTATGATTATAGAAACAATCGACATTGCGCGCAAATTGTTATACACCACAAGGTGCTAGTAGATCAAGACACGAGAGCACGATTTATCGTCAAAATCAAGTCAACACATTATGACTTTCCCCATAAGACGTACATATGTATATATACATGGGGTCGAGTTCTTACAGTGCAGTCTTGCGGAACATTGGCAAACGAATGAGGTACAGTAGACGAATAAAAGGACAAAAAGAGGGAGAACATATTATATGTGTATGCAAGAGAGAAGGAGCGAAGTGCGTGTATAGGTATATGCACTTAATTTTGTAAATTTTCGCTCTCGTTGAGAACCTGTTGCGAGAGAGAAAGAGAGACGTGTCGCCGGCACACAACAGCCTGCAGAGAAAGAGACACCGGCCGAGATACTTATTCGTCGGGACGAAAAAGAGGGACACAACGGCGCAGTTTCTCGGACATACAGGCACAAGGAGAGAAAGAGAAAGAAAGAGAGAAAAAAAAAAGGAGTATGGAAAGAAGAAGAAGAAGAAGAAGAAGAAGGAGAGCCTCTGGCATTCCACCGGAGGTACGTAACCAAAGTGTAGCGCAAGAGAGGATCGAGAGAGAGACACGTATATAGGTATAAGCTGGATAAGTATACAGTGCACACAGGGTGCTGATTTATATATACATTCCGTTGTCGCTATACACCAGTGCCGTATACTTGCGGAGGCACACAAGGTACATATATACGAGAAGATAGCAAAGTATTATACTCTCTCTCTCTCTCTCGTGGCTTCGTGGAGGCACTGCTGCAACCTCTGCTGCTGGGTTTTTATGCCCAAGAGAGAGAGAGAGAGAGAGAGAGTGAAGAGCTTGCCCCCTAAGGGCTGGATCATAGTACAGAGGTGCTCTCTCAATCTGGCCTATAGTGTACACCACGGTAGCAATTATTGTCATCATATTTTGCTTTTGATGTTTCAATGAAGAATTATCGCTTTCATCTGTCTTCGGCAATTTTAGTTTGGAAATCTCAAATCAGGTCAATGTGGTGCCACGAGAAAAGGCCAAAAGCGTATATTTTATATCGATAAGTGTAACATCTACCTATTGGCGAGGAATTTTTGGCCCATTTTCGCTCCTCTACTCCCGAACACCGTGTATTATATATATATATATACGACTGGTATCTCCGGCATAAGGAGCGTCTGGGTCGGGGGCGGCGACAGTTGCTTCGTTCTAACGTATATAATATAATATGTATATACGGCCTACCTTCGGCCTCACGCACTACAAACACATACGCGTCCTGCCAACCGCCTCTTCCCCCTTTATTTTACGTCTACCACCCTTTTATCGTCGTTTCGTCCTGTCCTTCCAAAGACGAGCAAACAAGATGTAGGATAAGGTCAGAGCTGACGCGGGACTTGGTACATGTGGCTGGCTTCAACTCGGCTTTACTTGCGTTAAGGTTTTTTTTTCGCTACCGGTTAATTGTTGTTATCACTGACACTCGAAGTTTGCATTCAACAACTTTTCTTCGTATCTTGTAAAAACATCGTATATGGTTGATTGTCGTTTAAGGATATTTTTCGCGCTAACACTGTAAACAGTGAGTAGAAAGAACCGATTCACGAACTATTAGGTTTCAGTTGAATATGCAATCGTCTTTGAAAAAAAAAAAAAAAAAAAAAAGTCCATGTGGCTCGTGCTGCAGAGATTAAGCTCACTAAAATCAATTTACCCCGTTGAAGGGTATGTTTGACAGTAAATATGGCTCTTTTCTACCAAACAACTTTTGTCAACCCTATATACACGTCGATCACAGTGAAAATCGATGATAGCTTTAACTAAGATTAGTTTACTGTCAAAGGTTGAAAACATGATGTATAAATTAAGCGAAAGTATATCGGGCCACGCGACAATGACAAGAAACAATTAACAAAAAATATGAGACAATTGAACTTTCAACTTGCTTCCATATTTAGCGAATAGACAGGTATATGATATTAGATTTAAAAAATTTTTCCAATATTAATATGTACAAAGTATCGAAGAGATCAAGCAAAACAACTCGGTGTGCGTGCTGAACGATTAAGCCATAAGATAGCAACAAAATTATACCTCGATAAAAATACTACATAGGGAGTTTACGAGCTATTCTTTTTTTTTTTTTTGCAACAGCGGCATGTAAACCTATAAGTACGAAATGAATTTATGACCTTAATAATAATAAAGAAAGTAATTTCTTAAGACTCTTGTCTCTCTCTCTCTTTTTTTTTTAAAATTCGAGTTCATGTATATAGGTAGGTATATACGCACGTTTGAAACTTCAAACACATACCGCAACGCACGCGGGAAATCAGATACTCGCGCGCTCTCTCTTACGCCGCCGCTGTACGTTTCCGCTACCTGTTGGCGATCGATTTTTTTCCAAGCTCGTTGGATACACCACGCGTTTTGCGAGCACTTCGATACTTACTCGGCAGTAAATACCCGAGCGATCATATTATACTTTTTTTTTTTTTTTTTTTTTTATTTCGTTTAAACCGAGGTTTATCCAAAAACACAATAGAATATACAGTCAGGCACACACACACATAGAACGTACTGGTATATATAAAGTAATAATGATTATTCGTACACATGCTAATTGCCGCCGCACACGCCAACAACATGTATATATGTATAATTTATCGTAACTCGTCCGCGTCGGTGTAGTGCACGGCACACAATATTATTTCCAAGTTTTGGTGAAATTTTCCCTGAGAAAAAACTACTCTACTATACTCGCCCGCATCGACACATGTGACGACGTAACAAAATTATTAATACAAAGGGTATCTCAAAGGCAACAGATCCATTGGATTTTCGGTTACCACAACCCCCGAGTTTTTACGAAAGGAAGAAAAGGAAAAAAAAAAAAAAAAAATCATTCGATGCATTCCGTATACTTCGATAATGGACAAGTACTGTCGTAGCCTCGCACGAAAAATCAAAAGAGCGTAAAAAACGCGCTCCACCGGGGCGCACAGACACGAAACCTGGCCGATGTGGCTCCGGATTCGGGTCAGCGTCTCCAGAGGGGCGCGATTAGCCTCGTATATATATACACTCTCCCCCTGCCAGATAGAATCCAAAGAACGGCGATGGCAAAGAGAGCCGCAGACGAGACAATAAAAAAAAAAAGAAAAAAAAAAAAAATCGAAACAAAATAAAAGAGAGGAGCAGCAGAGGACGAGAGTGGAGGGGCGCTAGCCCACGCGACTGCCTACCATATATATATTATACATATACAGACACAAAAGTCGATTGTGTTTTCGAGAGAGCAGCATCAGGCTCCTTCCTTCCCTCTTTTCTCGCCGTCACAAACATATAGGTATATTCACGTGTCCATATTCCTCCTCGCGTGTATACCTACACATGTGCATGCACACTTACAAGTGACCGAACGAGGAGGAGGAGGAGGAGGATTATCCTTTCCCCGTGCGTGTGTGTATTCCGGCAGCGTATACGCTTGCGCGTCAGCCTGCAGCCAACGTCCTCGCGTCTAAGGCCTATATGACGAGGCTTTCACCTACAGCAGTCGCGGAGGATGCCTGCAGTATACATAAAAAATACCACCGACGTGTTGTATCCATATACATGCTAGGACGGAGAAACCGATGCTCTGCTGCTGCTGCCATGCCCCGCGGTTTCACGCTCTGCTCCGAGTGTATTATACATGATACACTACATGATCTATATTTATATAATAGGTACGTCGGAGGCTGCGTTTTACTATATATATACGACTACACGTGTGCATAATATCACACCGAATATTAGCTACTTATCGCTTCTTCTGTCGGTATAGTTTTGTCTCCGTTATAACTTGTACGATGGACTGAGAGTGTGTGCTTATATGAATTAATTGGGCCTCACCACGACTACACTCGATACGCAACAATACATATAATATAGATTTGGCTGCTGGTGTTATGCGTATTGTGATTCGACAATGAGATAATAGGCATAAGTTTGTACTTGGGTTTTGTTCTCTGGCTTATCGTAATATAATTTAATAAACATATCTTGTACAAAGAACAATGAGTTTTGTGTCGGTTCCAAGGGGGAAAAAAAAAAGAAGAGTTATAGGGTGTAATTTGGTCATCGAACCATTCCGATTGACGCGTATACGAGTGATATCGGGTTCCCATCGGCTGGACACACACACCGTTGCCATGCTCATTCATATAAACGCCCACACACCTATTTGTCCGTCTTTGGTGGTGTCCCCCCCCCCTTCTCTGGGTTAGAATTTCGCGGACAATCGGCATTCGGAACGGCCTATACGTACGTTTGCCCCGAACAAATTTTAAAATTACTTCATTAGGTTCTCCTTATATATTATATACATATTTGTGTATATTACTCGCCATCTGATTTTGAAAAGTGCGGCGTTCACGCAATTTGATACTATTTGTCTCCCACGCAAAAGTTTTATCGAATAGAAAGTAGGTACATAATGTGTATAGTTTATACATTCAGATGATTTTCAATTGCATACCATGCTATTATGGCTTGTGGCCTCGTCACGTTTCGTGAAATAACAAACGATTGGGTTTTCGTTGTTATACATATCGTACACGGGATA
Organism: Copidosoma floridanum; assembly: GCF_036245765.1. Classification (NCBI taxonomy): domain Eukaryota; kingdom Metazoa; phylum Arthropoda; class Insecta; order Hymenoptera; family Encyrtidae; genus Copidosoma; species Copidosoma floridanum. Next base: position 5,154,531 of record NW_028321889.1, on the reverse strand, counting down.
CGCATCAATGCAATCCACAAGAATACACTGCTTTTACCTAAAAAATTGCGCGTAACGATCTTAAGTATATGTTAAGTCGAGGGGCTGTCCACGGGATTCAAAAGATTTGAATCTTTATTTGAATCTCTGTTGAATCTTGTATCATTTTTGAATCTCTAATAAAATTAATGTGAAATTGACCTACGATATATAATAAAATGGTATAATTGTATTAGAAACTTTTCAAGATATTGATGTTTAAACATCGTTTTGATAATAATTGGATCCCACATCATATATATTATACAAGTTTGTTTTGTATGCCTTTGTAATAGGCACCATTACTTATTTAAAATAACACATGGTTGGTTATATCGGAGTACTTTCATCTCAATTATTAATGTACACACGTTTGTTATTGTTATTACTGTGATGAATAATATTGATAAATATAGTTCAATTAGAACGTATATCACATGACACAAACATCGACAGGTGTAAAAATACTAATTAAGATAGCTCCCTTGCGAAATCCTACGGAATGAAGTATGTTTCATTCAATAGATTTTAATCCACTGAATCCAATGGTGTCCTTGTTTATACCACAAGTGGAGCCAAATCTCGAGATATTTTAGCTTAAAGTTGAATATTTTAACACGAGCTCAAATGGCAGAGCATAAAAATATCAGCTTTACAGGCATTTCCCAACACACAATAAAAAATCTGAGCAGACAAATTATGATGTACTTGTAGAAAAATCCCTGTTCTTCTCAATCCTGTCACGTAAAATGCTGGTAATGAGGCATTTTTCAAAGATATTTGCCAAGGAAGATGTAAAAATCAGCTTCATGGTTATAAATGACTGTAGCAGAATACGAACACTGATGTACGTATATACGTATACATACACAAGTGAAACTCACCTACTTAACTAGAGCAGTAGACAAGGGAGCTACCTTAATAAAGAAACCATATTTACCTTGATTTTTACATCAATTCAGTTCCCTTCATTTCATGAAATGATCAAATAATTCTTGTTTTCAATAAAACTGAACATTCATATGAATCTAATCACGGCTCATCGAAATAATTTTTTTTTCTCAGCGTGTTATACACATACATTTACCAGCATTTTTCTACAAGATTTTTCTAGTCTAAAAAAAATGCAAACATTTACATTTAAACAACGGCTGTCTTTAAAAAAAATTCATTGGCGATTTAAAAAAGATTCAAAAGGTATTCAAATGAAATTCAATTGCGATTCAACCACCATTCAATGGAGATTTGAATCTTGAATCTATCAGACTACAGATAAAGGCCCCATTTACTCGAACTGTTACTCGAAGCGGTACTAAAGATTCAGGCATCGTGAGAAATTTTATTAGATATCCAAGTTAAATTACAACTAAGCAACATTGATAGTAGGCAATATGCTTTTTTTCGATGAAACTTCTCATTTGTAACTGTTAATGTGACATTTTTATTTGGCGTGATCAATAAATGTCAATGAATTTAAAAATAGACTTTCATATCAAATCGGCCAAATGAAGTTTTTTTTACTACTGCATTCCAATGCATATACCGATGCAAGCGGTAAAATATTTTGAATCTAAAAATTAAGGTTCAGAGATTTACGTTCAAAGAACGGCTGTCTTTGAAAAAGTTTCATTGGCGATTTAAAAAAGATTCAAAAGGTATTCAAATGAAATTCAATTGCGATTCAACCACCATTCAATGGAGATTTGAATCTTGAATCTATCAGACTACAGATAACGGCCCCATTCACTCGAACTGTTACTCGAAGCGGTACTAAAGATTCAGGCATTATGAGTAATATTATTAAATATCCAAGTTAAATTACAACTAAGCAACATTGATAGTAGGCAATATGCTTTTTTTCGATGAAACTTCTCATTTGTAACTGTTAATGTGACATTTTTATTTGGCGTGATCAATAAATGTCAATGAATTTAAAAATAGACTTTCATATCAAATCAGCCAAATGAAGTTTTTTTTACTACTGCATTCCAATGCATATACCGATGCAAGCGGTAAAATATTTTGAATCTAAAAATTGAGGTTCAGAGATTTACGTTCAAAGAACGGCTGTCTTTGAAAAAGTTTCATTGGCGATTTAAAAAAGATTCAAAAGGTATTCAAATGAAATTCAATTGCGATTCAACCACCATTCAATGGAGATTTGAATCTTGAATCTATCAGACTACAGATAACGGCCCCATTCACTCGAACTGTTACTCGAAGCGGTACTAAAGATTCAGGCATTATGAGTAATATTATTAAATATCCAAGTTAAATTACAACTAAGCAACATTGATAGTAGGCAATATGCTTTTTTTCGATGAAACTTCTCATTTGTAACTGTTAATGTGTCATTTTTATTTGGCGTGATCAATAAATGTCAATGAATTTAAAAATAGACTTTCATATTATTAAATCAGACAAATTAAGTTTTTTTCAGTACTGTATTTCAATGCATATACCGATGCAAGCGGTAAAATATTTTGAATCTAAAAATTAAGGTTCAGAGATTTACGTTCAAAGAACGGCTGTCTTTGAAAAAGTTTCATTGGCGATTTAAAAAAGATTCAAAAGGTATTCAAATGAAATTCAATTGCGATTCAACCACCATTCAATGGAGATTTGAATCTTGAATCTATCAGACTACAGATAACGGCCCCATTCACTCGAACTGTTACTCGAAGCGGTACTAAAGATTCAGGCATTATGAGTAATATTATTAAATATCCAAGTTAAATTACAACTAAGCAACATTGATAGTAGGCAATATGCTTTTTTTCGATGAAACTTCTCATTTGTAACTGTTAATGTGTCATTTTTATTTGGCGTGATCAATAAATGTCAATGAATTTAAAAATAGACTTTCATATTATTAAATCAGTCAAATTAAGTTTTTTTCAATACTGTATTTCAATGCATATACCGATATGAGGGGTAAAATATTCTGAATCTAAAAATTAAGGTTCAGAGATTTACGTTTAAACAACGGCTGTCTTTGAAAAAAATTCACTGGCGATACAAAAAAGATTCAAAAGGTATTCAAATGAAATTCAATGGCGATTCAACCATCATTTAATGGTAATTTGAATTTTGAATCTGAAGCATTTTATACGTCCTGTTGTGGGTAATGCGAATACACTATCATACGTGTAATAAGACAATTTTTCAATGTATTAAATTAAGAAGCCTTATTAACAAAATCGTATTTATAGTATCAGTAGTATTTTATATGATCAAATCACAATGATACTAGTTGAAACTTTACATTCATATTAATTCAGCCACATTAAATCTTTTTTTGAAGCGCACAACTCAAGTGCATCTATCGATATGATGTGATAAGATATTTCTAAGCAAAAAAAATTTCAAAGTTTTTCGATGGTTAAACGTTTGATATTCAAAAAGTTTCACTTACGATTCAAAAGGTATTTACGTAAGATCTCGATCAAAATTCTGCTGTGAGTTACAAAAACTGTAGGTGGCTATTTATTTTGCGATGAAATTATTTAAGGAGTTGAAACATCCGATGAAGACAGTAACTTTCATCCCAGAAAAAAAGTTTGAAAAATCGCCATAACATTTGTTTGAGTTGCAATCGTTTTTGAAAAAGTTTTTATCACGATTCAAAAGAGATTCAAATAAATTTGACTTGTGATTCAATCACTTTTTAATTGTGATTTGAATCTCAAATCAAAGATAATTTAATGATGAATATCACGAAATCCTAATTAATTAGGACTAGCCAAACGATAAGGTACAATAAACATGCCATTCTTTGATAGAACTTCTCATATATGTATATCCGAGTAGGTTAATCACTCCAGTACTCCCATTAAAAGAGTATAGAGGACTTCGGGAGTATTGAGAGGACTGATAAGAGAACCAATGAGATTACTTTAGTTGCGAAAATTTTAACAGACAAGTAAGAACTAAGAGAACTGATAGTACTAGTGTGAGGACTCCATAGGACTAAGAGTACTAAGGGAGTAGGAGTCGAGAAAACTAAAAGTACCACAAAAAATGTGGAAATTTTACTAATAAATCGACTTACAAGCATTAGTTTAATAAATGAATCGATAAACAATAAAACCTGGTAAACCAAGAAATAGTGAAAAATAAGCTAAGTATTATTGTTTATAGATAAAATATCTCTTTCTGCCAATAAGTATCGGTGACTAAAAACCCAACTGTTTATTAGTAGATTTATCAATAAAATAATCTTACAAGCAAGTAAGCATTGGCATTAAAAAATCAAATAGGTTTTCAGTGGATCTATTAATAATATATGCCTTTAGGCAAATAAGCATCGGCGATAAGAAACCCAACAGATTTTGAATGATTTTTTAAATAAAATAATCTCTTTAACGAGTAACCATCGGTGATTAGAATCCTAACAGTTCTTTGGTACATTTATCAATAAAATAATGTCTTAGGCAAGTAAGCATCAGTGAAAAGAAACTCAACAATTTATTAGTGGATTTATTATTTAAATAATTTTTTAAGCGAGTAAGCATTGGTGAATAGAATACCAACTATTTTTTACTGGATTTATTAAAAAAATAATCTCTTGGGCGAATAAGCACGTGCGATTATTGGAACCCAACAAGTTTTCAGTAGATTTGTCAGTAATATCTGCCTCCAGGCGAGTAAGCATCAGTTATGAGAAACCCAACAGATTTTGGGTGATTAAATTAATAAAATAATCTCTTTGGCGAGTGAACATCGGCGATTAAAATCCTAGTAGATTTTAGTGGATTTATCAATAAAATAATCTTTCAAACAATTGAGCATCAGAGATAAGACACTAAATGGGTTTCCAGTGGATTTATTAACAATATCTGCCTTTGGGCGAGTAAGCGGTGGTGATACGGAGCCCAACATATTTTTTGTGAATTTATTAGTAAAATAAGCTTTTACGCTAGTGAGCATCGGCGACAAGGAATCATACAGTTGTTTAGTATATTTATTCAGAAATCTCCTAAGAGATTAATTTTGTAAATAAATTCCCTAAAAACCAGTTAGGTTTCTAATCCCTAAAGCCTACTCGCCTCAAAGATTATTTTTTACTTTAATTCCCAAATCAACAGTTGACGTTTAAATCGCCGATGCCTACTCGCCTGAAAGATTAAAAAAAAAAAAAAATTCCCAAATAAACTGTTGGGTTTCTAATCGCCGATGCTTATTCGTTTAAAAGATTATTTTATTAATAAATCTAGTGAAAAACAGTTGGGTTTCTTATCGCCGATGCTTACTCTTTTAAAACATTATTTTATTAATAAATCCAGTGAAAAACAATTGGGTTTCTAATCGCCGATGCCTACTCACCTCAAAGATTATTTTTTAATTTAATTCCCAAATAAACAGTTGACGTTTAAATCGCCGATGCCTACTCGCCTGAAAGATTAAAAAAAAAAAAAAAAATTTCCAAATAAACTGTTGGGTTTCTAATCGCCGATGCTTATTCGTTTAAAAGATTATTTTATTAATAAATCTAGTGAAAAACAGTTGGGTTTCTTATCGCCGATGCTTACTCTTTTAAAACATTATTTTATTAATAAATCCAGTGAAAAACAATTGGGTTTCTAATTGCCGATGCCTACTCACCTTAAAGATTATTTTTTAATTTAATTCCCAAATAAACAGTTGACGTTCTAATCGCTGAAGCTTACTTGTTTAAAAGATTATTTTATTAATAAATCCAGTGAAAAACAATTGGGTTTCTAATCACCGATGCTTATTCGTTTAAAAGATTATTTTATTAATAAATCTAGTGAAAAACAGTTGGGTTCCTTATCGCCGATGCTTACTCTTTTAAAACATTATTTTATTAATAAATCCAGTGAAAAACAATTGGGTTTCTAATCGCCGATGCCTACTCGCCTCAAAGATTATTTTTTAATTTAATTCCCAAATCAACAGTTGACGTTTAAATCGCCGATGCCTACTCGCCTGAAAAATTAAAAAAAAAAAAAATTCCCAAATAAACTGTTGGGTTTCTAATCGCCGATGCTTATTCGTTTAAAAGATTATTTTATTAATAAATCTAGTGAAAAACAGTTGGGTTTCTTATCGCCGATGCTTACTCTTTTAAAACATTATTTTATTAATAAATCCAGTGAAAAACAATTGGGTTTCTAATCGCCGATGCCTACTCACCTCAAAGATTATTTTTTAATTTAATTCCCAAATAAACAGTTGACGTTTAAATCGCCGATGCCTACTCGCCTGAAAGATTAAAAAAAAAAAAAAAAATTCCCAAATAAACTGTTGGGTTTCTAATCGCCGATGCTTATTCGTTTAAAAGATTATTTTATTAATAAATCTAGTGAAAAACAGTTGGGTTTCTTATCGCCGATGCTTACTCTTTTAAAACATTATTTTATTCATAAATCCAGTGAAAAACAATTGGGTTTCTAATCGCCGATGCCTACTCACCTCAAAGATTATTTTTTAATTTAATTCCCAAATAAACAGTTGACGTTCTAATCGCTGAAGCTTACTTGTTTAAAAGATTATTTTATTAACAAATCCAGTGAAAAACAATTGGGTTTCTAATCACCGATGCTTATTCGTTTAAAAGATTATTTTATTAATTAATCCAGTGAAAAACAGTTGGGTTTCTAATCGCCGATGCTCACTCGCCTCAAAAATTATTTTTTTAATTAATTGTCAAATAATTAGTTGGGTTTCTAATCGCCGATGCTTACTCGTTTAAAAGATTATTTTATAAATAAATCCAGTGAAAAACAATTGGGTTTCTAATTGCCTATGCTTACTCGCCTCAAAGATTATTTTAATATCTAATTTCCAAAAAAACAGTTGGGTTTTTAATCACCGCTGCTTACTCACCAAGGCAGATATTGTTAATAAATATACTGATAAACTATTGGGTTTCTTATCGCCGATGCTTGATTGCTCAAAAGGTTATTTAATTAAATTAAATTTTTTTTTGTGATTCAAGATTCAAATCCTAATTGAATCGTTATTATTTCTTGAATCTTTGAATCCCGTGGACAGCCCCTCGTGTTAAGTAATGATCAGAAGGACGGGGGGGCCCGGGCATATTTGGCGTACGCCCCTGAAACGAGAGCCACTCACTCGCAGTCAAAATCACTTGTGTGTGCCTATACAAGTAGAAAGAAAGATAGAGAGGGATGATGTTACGTGCGGTCGAGAGGGAACCGAATGCTGCTGGTTAGTCTCTCTCTCTCTCTCATTCTTCTGCTATCCGTTACATTTCGGCTCCTAAAAATTCTACGGCTGCAGAGAGAAGGCGAGAAAGTTCTTGTGCGCAAGGAGGCATGGCATATATATATATATTATAAGCAAGAGAGTGTATACAGCACACGCACACAACTTACTGATGTATGTATACGTAATGTTCAGGCGCAGAATGGAAAATTTGGTGACGATGCCGTGGGTGATGTGAATGGGCGGAGGTGGGTCGTGGCACCACACATAAATCGTCGTATAGGACGACGACGATGATAAAAAAAAAAAAAAAAGAAACATTACAACGGAGATAGAGGAACTGTGCGTCCAAGTCCTGTAACGCGACCTTCCGGAACGCCGTCTCGTTTCCGCGCGAGTTTTGCACAATACCGTGGGTGTATATGTGGAGGCATGATTACTTCTGTCGCGGAAAATGACTCGAGTCCTTGAACCGATTCGGTGCGATCCTTGGTGTTGTTGGCGGCAATAATTTTCCACGGCCAACGCAACGCCGCGCCACGACAAACCGTTATACCACACGGCGTGTGTGGAAATTTAATTCGAGTCCAAGTGTTTCTGTGTGTGTAAAAGTGCTGGTGACAAAGCTGACATTACTATTTTTTTTTTTTTTTTTGACAAACGGAATAAAAAATGAAAAGCCAGCCTTGTGCTCGCAATGTATACTACCATTTTTGGTATCGGCTCGGGTTTCTCTTAACGAAAAAAAGTCACGTCTAAAAAGCACAGCTCGGAATTTTCCACAATAACCGAAAAAAAAGGGAGAGAGATAAGGAGAAGAAGGAAAAAAAAAGAAGTGAGATTTCACGCCGGCTGTTTTACTTCTCCATCTTTCGCCTTCGTCTTTACGTCGGAACAGCGTTATACATTGCTCGTATAGAGCAAGAGGGGGAGGGTGTACGGAGTAGGGGAGCAAAGCGACATGATAGGCGCTCTGCGTCGACGAAGCCGAGAGAGAGAGAGAGAAAAATCATCGGCCCTCTCCCGTCACTGCCGTGGAAAATCCTCTCGCCACCTCCTCCGTCGAGGAAACTCGAAAGTAATCTAGGACAGAGAAAGCCGGATCGCTTCCGTTTACGGCCTTGAACCTACATGTGTGGTTATTTTTTCCCCCCCTTTCTTTCCCTCAAATATGTTTTCTACGTATTAAAATTACTTTTTTTTATATATATGTATACGTATTTTCAGAAAACACTGGCAATGAAAAAAAATTTCAGGAAAGACGAGGTTATTCAATGCAATTTTTTGGATTTTCTTCGCAGTAAGATGTAGAAGTAAAAAAAAAGCCAAAGAATCGACTAGCTTTTCTTTTGATTCCTCTTCACAGCTCCTCGTATATGGTCTTCGACTTGCAGCAAGCAATGGTTAAATACTTTTAAAATAATGTTTTATGCTCGATGGTGTAAATTTCGGGGGTGTATTTACGATGACGTTTTACTGCAGTCACGATTTATTCGACTTCTTTTCAAGGCACCCAATGACACGTCGTGCTCTTCCCTCAGAGTATCTCTATAGCTATAAGCTCGTAAACAGGTGGAAAATGACCTCGTTAACTGTACAATCTTGGGAGAGAAAGAGAAAGACGAGCCGTTAAATTTCCGACTTCATCAAGGCTGTGGCTGCTCCATCGAGATTATCCAGATCTTTTGGGGTCTTCCCGATTAGGTTGAAGAATAGAAAAATCAAGGCATTGATGAACTTTGAAACAATTGTTTCGCCACACAAGTGAAACAGTTATAAGAATGAATCCCAGGTATTTCATCATCAATTTTCTTTTTTTTTGTCTTACTCTTTTTGTTAACATGAAAAAATGTGTTCAACGTATATTATAACAACGGCAACGCGTTCCTTCCAGAACAGCAAAACAGAGAGAGAGGGAGAGAGAGCTCCAAAGGTAAAAAAGAGAGAGAAAGAGTATAGGAGCCCGTGACACAGTTTCCGCGCTCCAACGTCGCAATCCCCCTATACTCGACTCGCGTCTCGAAACAGCAACAGCAGCAGCTAGGCCTCTCCTCCCCCTCCCATGTGCTTTTCATCCTTCTCCATACCTATATATCGAGCGTTTTATCACAGCTATATATTATATACTGCCTATACTCATATACACATATACACGTGCGCACTTTGCATGGTTGCAAGGAATGCGATGCGCGTTCGGTATATATATATACATACACCAATGCCGAGCTCTCTTTTCAGTGAGCTGCTAAACCGCTTTTACACGCATACAAAGGAGTGGGGGAGCCAGACAAGATGGAGATTGATCCAGCAACCATTGCCACCACGGACGTACGTTGCATATGCCTTTCTTTCGTATATTACATCGATATTACGTCATGTACGAGGGAAGGAGGAAGTTTACGATTTACATGATTGTGTTATGCGCTGATGATGTGAGGACAACAACGATGATGGTCTGACAGGAACATTATATCGGGGGTAATCGATTGTCGCCTCCTATCTTTCTCTCCTTATCTTCGTATGATGTAGATTTTATACAAAGCTAGAGGATCAAGGACGTATATTACCGAGTATTACGTCGCATACTTGGGTTTTATCATGAATGAATTGACCACGTTAATGATAACGGCTCTTGCGATTATTGTACGCGAGCAGTACGTATAAGTGATGGGATGGGTCCTTGGGGTATGATAATCTTGAACACAAACTGACCAAGTGCATGTAGTCTTTTTGAACGAAATATGAGTGAAGAATATCTTTGATGTTTGCAGATGATTTTAATTTTTCCACTGCGAAGCTTGAAATTTGTCTTAATAATCCAAAATTGTGGTCTACTGGATACCTGGCCATTTCGAGTAAAAGCCTATATGTATTTGATTCAAGGATGCTTTTACTGTAGTCATAAATATGATTCAGAATATTAATACAATACTTACATTAAAATAGAATTTTCCTGTAATCGTTGAATCTGTCGATACACATCGGTAAAGACTAATTTGTTACAACAATTTGATACAAATCATAATGTATAGGAGTTCAACTGTAAGTAACGCATACTGGTCCACACTCTTACGATCGAGAACCTTTTCCTTGTAAGTTCTAATTTTCGTAATAACTAAGTATACGGTACGCAAAATATAAAGATCATATTCATTGGAACAGAGGGATATAAATATATGCTTGCAAATTCAGTAATTACTTGATACATTTCCTACAATCAATATAAAAGTGTTATCGTTTATTTTGTAACCACTTCTTGTTAAACAATAATGTAAATCACTATTTATTTTTATTATCGAAAATCATGCAGAAAGTTGAATTTCAAATGAAAATATGTTACGTGTTGTCATAAAAAAAAAAACTCGAGAAAAAACAAATTGTCATGTTCTTTCATCCTATATATGGACTGGACTAGTTTTTTCTTTAAAAATAAAATTTGAATACCCCTCCTCGTTTGGTAACAATTGATGAAAACAAATCAAATCACGTGTCAAAGAGCAACAGACAGAGAGAGAGAGAGAGAGACACACACACGCATACAACCTGTCCATTTATTGTCATTGGGCTTAGGTCGTATGTGTAATATTACGTAACATCGCATCACATGGGTGTAAATAATGCAATTTTTCGCACCGCGTTCCTTCATTATCCGGACCCCAACACGGCCGAGGCCGAGAGCGCGACGAGCGGGGAAAAATCGATCCATCGAGCGCGAAAGTCTTCCTTGGCGCGCGCACGTCCCTCGTCGAAGATTAACCTTGCGCGTTCTATTTTGATTGCCGCAGCTGCGCGGATAACAGGGTTACGAACAGCTTTCTCTCTCTCTCTCTTTTTCTCTATTAAATTAATTATATATACTGTTTCGCGTCGACGACACGTCAGGTTCTCCTCTTTTTTAGCTCCGGAGGAAGAATGATAATACTTATTATGTCAACAGATGAATCGATCAGTTTTAATCCAAATCACTTACCATAGGGAGAAAAAAGAAAAAAATTATGAAAATTGCAGAGAAATTCCAGCACAAATTGCCATTCTGCACAATAAATCGGATGCAAGTTGTCGAAAAAGAAAAAAATCGTTATTTTTAACAGTGATAATTATTGTTTTAACAATTAAAATTATGATTCGAAAAGTAAAAATTGTGGTAAGAACAGTAAACCTTAAGAGGATCATAATTTTTACTATTCAAACAATAATTTTAACTGTTAAAACAATAATTATTGCTATTAAAAATAACAATTTTTTCCTTTTTCGATAACTTGCATCCATATTTTTATTTACTGTACAGAATGGTAATTTTTCCTAGAGTTTTTCTATAATATTTATTAATATTTTTCTTTTTTCAGTCTACAATCAAACTAAGCGAATTTCTTCCTCTTTGTTTTTTATTCATGGATTATTGTTGGAGAAATAAAATATTACAAGAATGTGTTATTTCAATAACAAATAATAAAGAGAAAATGTGTACATACACATATTGTTTGATGGTTTACGATTTAAAAATGTAAGCAATGATGAAATTTTCGACCACTTATACACATAGTAGTCAATCTCGCAATTTTATATACAGAGTCGATAGCATGATACATATACACAAATTAGCGTAAATTAGCATTCGAGCGCCTGGTTATTATTTTTTTTTTCATGCAGATGGCAGATATTTTTTCTTAATACTTACTACACATCACCAAGCCAAGGTATTAATCAATCATAATTTTACCGAAAAAACCTGATTGAAAAAGTGACCTACGATTATTAGTTTATTGTTGTGCTACTGTAAATGCCCCAAATAAATGTACTTAAAAAAGCGAAATAACGGGCAAGGTACAATGTAATTATGTTCAATAAATTACTTCCCACGTCTCGTTCCTGCATCGGACCTACGACAAATACCCCAAAGCTACAAAGCAAAACAAAACATCAACTGCACGCGTCACGTATAGCACCAAAGAAAAGTACTTAAGACGACGGAGGAAAAAAACTCTTTAGCTCTCGCGCAACGTTGCTGCTGTCGCGCACCACACGTTTCAATAATCTCGTGCGCGAGTTTTCTCCCTTACTCTCTGTAAGTATGCGGGCTATCCGGCTATAGAGCATCATCATCGCATCGTCCTCTCCTTTTTTCTTCCTCCTTATTTCCACTCCGCAAAGCCACACTGGGTCAACAACCGCTTATATATACCTACTTACTTGCCCGCTACTCGCGCGCACTGTATACTCCGTCCCTTCTCTCCTACGCCACGCTCACTTGCAAGGAGTAGACGAACAAGTCAAGGAGCACTGTTGCTTCTTCTCGTATGCGCTGCTGTTGTTGCGTCGGTTCTTCCCCCCTTTTTTACATACTCGTGCAATATACTTATGGTACGTATAAGAGCGCATCGGCAGCGAGGAAACTGCCTATGATCGAAAAACAACAATGTATACCCATCTGCTATTTATTGGGTGTCTCTTTTGAAATTGCTCAATCTTTATATGGCGTTGGTTGGGGAAAAAAAAATGGAGGAAACGGAATTGAAAATGACACTGGGAAAATTTTCAGCAAAGTCGCCTACAGGTAGCAGCGCCTCGGCTAAGAAGAGCGAGTAACTTCCGGAAACGAAGACCACTTTGGAATAAATTGACGCACCGCGCAGTATAGCTCATACGGTATTCAGCAGCTGAGCTAGAATGTTGATGAGTGTAAATGAGAAAAAAAAGAAAATAGAAGCGCGCCCATGATCGCTTCGACAACTCGACAAAACGGGATGAAGAGGAGAAGGGAGTGAGGGATGAGTACAACATTATACTGTACGGAAAAGAAGGGGGTCTCTGCAATACAACCTCTCTGTCTCTCTTTTTTCCCCTCACCCAGAGAGAGAGAGAGCATCCTTCGAGAGAAGAAAAAAAAGTCCAACCTTTACACATATATAAAGTTTTTTTTTTTTTTTTCTAAATCCTATGACATTGGAAAGCACGCCTGCGACAATGTATTCCGTTCGTTCGTATGTATATATACTATACTCGATGTAATATAGACGTGACATTTTTTTCCGTACTCGCGAGAGGGCAACTTCAATCTTCAATGCCAAGCCGTGTCTCTATATTGTAGAGAAAAGAAATATGCAAGCGAGGGCGCACATCCATATGATGCGATTTTTTTTTTTTTTTTTTTTTCCTCTATTGGTTGCTTTGAAAACACTCGTTTAGATCTTTGGATGGATTAGTAAGTGTCATCGAGTCTGACTTGAATCCACGGACGAAATATTTTAGAAAACATGTAGAGCTTGGGTGAAACATAAAAAAAAAAAAAAAAAAAAAAAAAAAAAAAAAAAAAAAAAACAGTACGGAGAAGTGAGTAATTTTTTTGGACGAATAGCATTGATACAGTGACTTCGATGTGATAAGGCGAATAACTTTTTCTGCTTTGAGGAACTGTATAATTATAAATTGCTCGATAAATTGTGCGGTCGAGTTAGGAAACAAATATCACTTCGCGGCCAGGCCTTTTTTTGTATCACTACTGAAAGAATCGCGTGCTGTTTTCCTGTTTACATAAATCAGGCAAGAAGAGCTGGTTGACTCGATTTTTTTTTTTTTTTTGCCAGTTATACACCATTCATGGCACAAAAATCGAAAGTAAGTTATCGCGAAGAGACATGTAAGGGACACGGAGACAAAAAAAGGTTCAACAACTTTATCGAGTGAAATCATTGTTAAGGCAAAAAATTGTTATTTTAGTACTCTGAGAAATTTTACAGACGCAGTCTTGCTGTGCATTGTTTTCATCGATTCAGGTAAAAAAAGGCATTAGATAGGTATGTCTTTCTTTCGAAGGTTTTTCGTGCAATTGCCTAAATTCATAAATTTATCCAAAAAAATTTAATCCGATTCCAATCCACAAGAAAAATTCAACGAAAAAAGTAGTTGTTACTTCTAGAAAACCTTACCGCACGTCCGATGTACGAGAAAAAGCCTCGAAAAACCAGTTTCTCCGATACAGCAGCCACTCTCCACCACTACTTTGCAACCGCGAATGGAAAAAAAGGCCGCCGCCTCTGTTCTCGTACATACGGAGAGACTGAAAAATTTCGTACGAAAAGAAAAGAGACAGTAACCACGATGCGAGAGAGGAAAAAAAAATTCAGAAAGTGAAAAAGGGAAATATATATATAGAGTCGATGCGTGCTTTGCTCCGACGACAACGACGCGTGTCTGCAGAACGAGATGGACTCATGGACGTAAACGCAACATCAATAGCGCGTGGTCTCTTTCCTTCCTCCTTTTTTTTTTTTTTTTTTTTTTTTCAACTTGCAAACGAGATACGCTGCGAACGTGCATATACACCCTACGCGTCTCTCCCTTTTTTTCCCCCCCGTAGTACGCACACACACAGGTATACAACTGCCGTACCAAACTCCTACCTTTTTCCCGTCTCTCTCTCTCTCTTTTTTTTTTTTTTTTTCACATACCATGTGTCTTTTTCGAGAGAGCGACGCACAGAGGCTTTCAGGTCGAGCGAATTTTTCACTCGGCAACTTTTTCCCGTCCGGGGTCTTCGCGTGGCGGGAGAGAAAATTTTTTTCCAAGGTTTTTTCTCCACGCGCGTACGTACGTAATAAGATAATAAAAGGTCGGGCTGATGCGCGCCGTTTTGGTTTCGCGCTCCATCATCGCAGTGACACTAGTTAAGCTACTTTTTTCGTTTGCGAAAACACATGGTTACTATTTTTTTTTTTTTTTGCTCGCAGCGATTGAAATTCAACGCCCTTGTTTTTCCACGCACCGGCGCGTACGTTTAGGAAATACGAAAACGACGGCGCTTGATTTCGCGCCTTTGTTTTATAAATGAAGTTTTCCAAAGCCAGTGATTTGTTAAAAAAAAAAAAAAGTTTGCCTTTATTGCTACTGTGTAAAAAATTGCAGCGCCCACGCTTGCAATCTCTTGAGCTCGCGACGGGCGACAAAAAAGCACAAAAAAACTCGAATTTTGTTGATCCTCTCGTCCTTTTTCTAAAAAAAGAAAAAAAAAGAAAAAAAAGAAAAAAAGAAAAAAAGAAACGGGACAGTCGCTCCGCCGCCGTGCATCGTAAAGTTTGCGCGCGTGTTCGTTAGTTTGTAAATTTTACGGGTGTGCGAGCATCGTGTTTTTTTTCTCCGGTACTATATGAGGGCAGCTGTGTTGATTTTCCAAATATGTGCGACGTAACAAACGGTAGCTTTGAATTTTTGTTTCGGAGAGAAGTTGTAATTTAATTTTTAAGTGGCTGTAGTTCAGTACAGATTAAGTACATAGGCGGTTTTTCAGTGATCGGATAAAAAGAAATACAGAAGGATGGGTATATCGTGTCATTTTGCTAACGAGCCGTATGAAAAAAAAAAAAAAAATCGCATGAACAACTACTTTACAGTGGTTAGACGACGAACATAAGCTTTTATCTTCAATTCTAGCTTTAAAACATCCTTATTTTTGTTTGTATTCTGGCAGCACTACATTAATTCCCCGATTGGGGTGGCACTGATATCGACACGATCACTAACACGCATGTATTGTAAAGCACTAAACTTGTCTTTACTGAAGAAACGAAGCCTGCTGACTTCGGACTCATACATATTTTTATGTAGGGCTGTCGCTTGAAAAGTGTGTGTATACATTTTGGTGGGAAAAAAAAGATGTATTTTCAGGTATGCTTGCTATTTGAATGATGGATATGGTCAACCGAAATCGAAGAGCTGCCCAAGTCCTCACAAAAAGGCCGATTTTTTTTCGAGATATCTTGAATCATTTTGAAATATTACAAAGACTAAGTCTTTATATGTGACTTCAAATGTCTTTTGCAGTATTTTTTCATTCAAAATGAAAGTTCGAGTATGAGCAAAGGAAACAATTCCGTTTAAAATTCCAATTTTTTTTTCTACATGAGATTCAGGTGTTAAAAATCGATAATACAGTAATCTTGGGTTTTTTTGCCTCTATACACACTTATCTTGTACATGAATTTTTTTTTTTTTTATCTCGTAGAATCACTATGAGCCTCGAAACCCACACAATCTTGAATAAAAAAAAAATTAAAATCAAAGAAAAACTGAGCGTAAAAAAAACACCCAGCAGCGTTGTGGCACACACGACAAAAAAGAGCACGGACGACGAGAATGAACAAGATATCTCGCAAATTTCGCAAAAAAAAAAAAAAAAAAAAAATCCTTAAAACATCTTTCTCGCATCAGTCGTAGCACAGAATTTTCTCTCATTTGTATATACATCCTCTCACACGCTGCAAATTTATAAAATTCATCACTCGCATCCCGCCACACATTAATATTTCTAACGCCGAAAACGAATGGGAATAAAAAATAAAAATACAAAATAGAAGCATGGAAATATAGGGCAGATATAAGCACGATTACTTTCATAAATTCCTAGACGGCGTGTGCATACAGATCCGCAGATACAATATTATGTATACGAAACGAAGCGAGAGAAGAAAGGACGGAAAATGAGCGACCGGCCCCTCTTAGTGTGCCAACCAATGTTTGTATTCATACATTACACAAGGTTAAAGGCAGCAGCCCACGTACACCGAGAATAACGTAAAATCGTTGAACATATTTTTTTGTTATTTTCCAACATGTGCTACAATGAACTTGATGCACCTATACATTTAATTCCGGGAGAATTTTACTTTGCAACCATAGACACACTTCCGATGATATCGTTATGTTGCGATTTTTTTTTTTTTATTCTACAGACGTATTGATTAAAAAATTATCACACTGATATCATACCCTCATCGGCTGCATCAAGATAATATATACGTATATATACTACTTACGATGCTCGTTTCTTTTTTTTTTCACGCTCCATTCCCGATACGGTCAGACGTGTATTGTGTGTGCACATAAGCTGTTGCTGCAACGATTTGCAGTGTGGCGGGTAAGTATACATCTGATGTAAGGCTCTAGAATTGCGGAATTGCATAAGAGACCGTACACGTGTATATGTAACGTAGTTCTACTTGGCTATGCTTTTTTTTTTTTTTTTTTTTTTTTTTTCAACCATCAACTAAGCGGGAATCGAACTGATCGTTGCATTACAGGCGTTTGAGTTTCGAAAAACCATTTCGTCAAAATGAGCTTATCGAAAATGTTTTTTTGGTTGGTTGGGTTCAAAAGCTGTATAGTGATAGCGTATACACACCGGAACGCATCGGAATAGATAAGTGATCACTGGGAGCGCGACGTGAGTACATGTTTAAAGGAATGATCTCACGTGCAGTAAGTGTAGACACTTTGTACATTTATAAAAAAAAAGGGGGGTGAGGAGGAGATTTCCTCGATACATGTGCGTCTTTGCGGTTGTTACATATCGAGACATGCCAAAAAGATCAAGAGATGCTCTCGTATATATAAATATATATGTCTGTTAAGCTATATAGTCTTTTGTCACTTGGCGGGGTTATAAATAATTCGTGGACGAGAGCAGGTGAGCGATTATTTTTTGGCCTCACTTTTGGCACCTAATAATCCTCCGAAACATCAACATTGTACAAGCGAGCAAGGACATATTATTCCCCTGTACCCAAAGATTTTTAGTAAAACGACTGCGCATTACCATGGGAGTAGCAATCATTTCCCTCGCTCTTTTGCACCCCCATGACGTCACTTCACTGAAAAAAATCAGGCTGTACATGGAATAGGTACGCGCCGAGGGGAAAAAAAGAGACATCAATTGGACTCTCAAAAAAGAGAGAGAAAACAATGCGCGCGTGTCTGCGGCCGGCAAGAGAGAGAGAGAGAGAGAGAGGATGAAACATCGCGGTGGGATCGCATTGACCTATATATACAGCTCCGTATTATAACAACGTCTCTTGAAAAAACTGAGACACCTCAACGGTGGAGTAAAAGATTCAATTTTCTTAAGACAAGCAAGTGCATTAAATTTTTCTGAGCGAAAAATATCCCTGCAGAGGACAGATCTGGACGTTTTGTCCTATACGCTCTGAAGATGTATACACCGAAAGAAATAGTCGATTGAAGATTGTAGATCACTACCGAAGAAAAATCGGACGTTCGATACATAAAAAAACAAAAAAAAAAAAAACAAAAAAAAAACCCTAGTTGTTGCGTGCAACGTGCAGCACCAACCACGCCTGACTGAGAATCGCGATCGAGTGTAGGATTTTATTAATAAACTCTGCCCGCACTGCTATGCTTCTGCTAAACTATATAAATATATGCATCATCATCTACCGCAGAAGGAATTTTCGGAGCATTCGATCTGCCTTACGATGTGCGCTCTTCCATCATCGCCAGACGTAATTACTAATTAGACGTTTTTTATTTGGTAGGTATTTACTTTCCCTCCCTTTCTACAGTTGATTTTGTGCAAAACGTTATTTTTGGTCATACACGAGAAACGTATTTATTGAGCATTGCAATTCATTTAAAAGCAGACCAAAATTTTGCGATTCACCGCGAGTTGACACAAAAACACGAGGTTCGTTGTTGTGCAAACACGCGTGCCAACGTCGGCTGCTCGTTTTCAACAATATTACTCCGTTACAACCGTCACGGTGGCATAACGCTGGAGTTGTAGAAGTGTCGTCCATCATAGCGAAGTTAAGCAGCATTCGGGCGCTGTCAGTACTTGAATGGGTGACCCGTTTCGTTGTTGATTTCGAGGATCGATTGATGGTTTCTTTATCGCTTTGACTATGTTAACGGGAGGTAATATGCAGGAGTCAGTCCTAGTGTGTTTATACGTAGACAAAAAATTGCTCCAAAATAATAAGTACAAGTGTAACTCGCGTGGGTGGAGGTGAAAAACAATTTCGCACAAAGCTGCGCCTAAAAAGCGAGGAGAAATAAAAAAAAATGTGTACCAGCAAAATCAATCGTACGTACAAGTACGGCACTGGAAATAGAGGCCCCTCTCTCGAGGCCAACACAATACGCAAGACTATAATTTTATACACACTGAAACTGTTTCACGCTGTGCATATCCATACAAATGTGCACTGCACACAAAATAAATATAGGTACACAGTAAAAATTAAAAAAAAAAAATAATTTTACTACCAACGTGAGAAATAATGCATTATTTTCAGATATAAATATATCAGATGTCGCATTATATCCATTGTAGTGTAAAATTACAAAACAAATATTTACTGTGTAGTGCGAATCAGTGTGACGTTTGCAAGCAAATTAACCCACCTATGAAAATGTGGCAACAACATCATGCAGCCACGGAGAAGAATAAGAAAGCGAGAAGAGGAGAAGAGAGAGAGAGGGAGATAACGCGCTTCTGTGCAACTCTTTTAAACATTCGCATGTGAGAGCTCTCCCGCACACAAATGTTGGGTGCTGCTGCAGCTCTCTGCTACTTCACTTGCCCGCAACATATAGTAAATAGTAAATACAAGCGTCTATATCTGCGTTTCGTGTGTGCTTGTGTGTACATTTGTGTGTTTGCTTTTATTGCAAGATGTGTGCATTGCAAAAAACATAATGGCCGCTTGCGATTTGGTTATTGCCCCTCCCTCTCACTACGAGTTATCATCGCTATCACCCGATGTTTTGCGTTGACTCCAAAATGAAAAGTGCAGGGAAATGATCGTCAGAGGAATTTTCGTTTCAAGTTTCGAGTGATCCGAGAGAGATTATATATATATATACATATACACATGAATTATGTCGAGAGAGGGAGGGAGAAAAGACGTGGGAAGGGAGAACAAAAGAGGGGAGAAAAAGCAGATGTGTGCGTGTGTATGTATGGAGCAAAGGAAAAAAAAGGACGGAGCGAGAAACATGGCGGCTCGCTCGAGTTGTTTTCGCGCTTTTCGCGGCGCAAACCTGGCTGGTTTGTCAGCCAGTGAATTGAGAAATTAAAAAAATAATGTGTACATAGAAAAAAATGATAAAACAACAGGAGATGCAAAAGAGTACGAAGAGGAAGAGACGCTCGATCTACTCACCAGGGCAAAGAAGTTGGTGTGGCAGTCCTCCAAGCTGGCGCCGTTGGTCTGATGCGAGGGGTGCATCATGGCTTCTCCTCCATCCTCTCGTCGGCACTGCAAATTCCTCCTCTCTTATATTGTATCTCGGTCGATGTTAATGCCCGTCAGCGGTGTGCCTCTTCTCGTTTTCTTTATTTTTTTTATTTACTCAATTTTTTTTCTTTTTTTTTTTGTTTCTTTTCGTCAACAAAAAATTGTTATCTACACCCACACCGATCTTCCTCCTCATCTTCTGTCCTCTTGTTGTTTTTCTTCATATTACCTTTGGTGTACACTTTTGTGACTTTCTTAATAATTATACAAACGAAAAGACCGTAATTAAGTGGCTCACTACTTTTGTATACAGAACACGACACAGATACACTCGCACACATATGCAGCTTTAGAGGCAGGAGGAGGAGGAGGGGGGGGGCAACTTGTTTGACCCCTTTGAATTTTTTTATCTCTCTCTAGTGCACAGCCTCTTCCTTATTTATTTCACTTATTATTTTTGCTCTTTCTCTCTGCACAATGCGTCATTTTCTTGTAACATGTGTACATGATTTACATGTCTCGAGCATAACTCACAATATTGACGACGAAGAAAAAATAAACAACGAAGCAACTGAAAGATAAAATGGAGCAGTATGGATCTCGAGGACACTAGTACTGTACTGCACACATGTTCCCGGTTCGTCGTCGCGTTATCGTTGCACCACATCCATAACAGGGACCTTCTCTTCTTAATTTGGATTAAAAGGATAAACAACAAACGGATGTATAATATGTACACACAGACACCCACACACGCACGCACACATACACACACTGCACGCGCGCACGTAACGTTAACGTTATCTCCTCCCTTTTAAATCGTTAATTAAATGTCAGAATACGTAAGTATATACATATACACGGTATATACAGAGCGTTAAACAATTCGAGGACAGTCAGCAGGCAGACAGACGCGATAGAAAGAGGAGAGACGCGCTGAGCTACTGCTGCACTATACACTGCTGCTGCTGCTGCTGGCTGCGGTGTTTCTCCCCGACGAGGGGGGCTCTCCCACACCACCGCTGGCGGAAAGTAAGGTTAGGTGCTGTCCGTGTGTCGCCCGCATCCAGACGACGATGATGCTGTATACGTCGGTACACCCAAACGGAACTTCATCACGGAAAGCGATGAAGCGTGCAGAGTTACACGGTCAATGAGATAACGAGTAACGAGATAAGAGAAAGCCGGCTCTCCTGGGCGGTGTGTGAACTAATTGTTACTTTAGGGGAAGTTCAGCCGCAACGGAGACAACGTTATCCGGGTGACGCGACTCGCGCCACTACGCGGCGCATTTTTACTCCACTCGATCTCTCTATTTCGGAGCTGCTACAGTTGCGGTATATGTGTACAGTATACACAAACTCTCTACTCCCTCTCTCTCTCTCTCTCTCTACGTTCTATACATGCATAGGTATCCTAACACACTTTACGTCTGCCTATAGTGTCCTGAGCTACTTCTCACTGGTGGGACCGGGACGTCGTCGACGACGAAAATTGATCCGTTTACTTCCGCTCGACGTCGACGACAACTAATTGAACCCGATATATAGAAACAACGACTGTAAAATGGCGGATGCGCACCACCAGGAGGGATCTAGCAGCCGCCGACGTATACTTCACTTTTGCCTTTTCCTGATAATTTATCCTATGGATGGATATACATATATATAATATATACGTATACCATCAGCATATATTATGTGCATTGCATACATTTTATGTGTTAAGTTTTGCGTTCTGCTGTGTTGTTGCTGGATCTGGAATTTGCAGGATGCCGTTGTGAATTCCGCTTGCCGCTGAGGCGCTGAGGCCAGACTCGGCCAGAGCAGCGAGGCGTAAGTATATATGAGTTGAGCGTATGAGGTTGAGGTGCCTTTTTTACGTGCTGTTAAGGTGTATTTTCATGGAACTCCTATAGCAAACAGCGACGACCCGGGGTCGACTCAATAATCTGGATGATTGATAAACATTACGCATTGATTGAGGGAGTGGAGCCTAGCCACTTGACGCTGCTGTCCGAACGCCCCATAAAAACGTACCTTTATCTTACTCTGTAGCTCTTCAGCTTTTCAGCTTCAATCGCTTCAAGATCGAATTTTACTTCAAGCTGATGCCACAAATGGTTATTCAATTTTTGGGTAAAGCAGGGTAAAGGTTTTAAAAAAAGGCAGTGGCGCCAAAATTTGGATAGAAGCAAGTAGATGTTCGATGAAATAACAAAATTATACCAAATTCAAGATGAATATTAGAAAATGATGTACGAATGGTACACGTTAACGAGTATTTTTTATGATGTAATGGTGTTTAATTCATTACTGAACTCATCGTTTTTTGTGTGAGAGAACTCACTATTTCTTTGAGTTTTTGAACCAACGTTGTTGACGTGACTGCAACACAGAGATATTATAATATGGACTAAGTACAACGTCTGCAACCAGTGCAACCGATTTTGACATACTGCGCACCATCTTTTGGATACCAATGAAATTGATTTTTTTATTGCTTTATAGCTTTTTTAGCTTTACCAAAGCACATGGAGAAATCTGAGTTGAACTTTTTTTCGCCCGGACCGTCGATATTGGATACTTAGAGCACGTTTATTAACTAATTTTTATTTATTTATCGTTTTTTAGACCTTTAAAAGATTTTTTTAATTCATGCTCGAGAGCAAGAGATGAAGAGGAGCTAGGGGATGTTAACTGTATTTTGTTACAAAAAGTACGTTTGGATGCCAAAAACAACTATATCGAACGGACGGGTTTTTTTTCCCGAAATTTTATGACATCAGAGTTGTTATTCTATAAATAATACAAAAAGTATATAAAACTACACGTATACGTACACTTTTGTAAACTGACAAATAAAATATGTTCTCAGCCAATTTGATGTTTTTGTTAATGATTTTGTCAATCAAGTATGAATAAAGTATTTTCAAAGTACGGGTAGATATTAACTTTTTGATTGTAAAATTTCGTCAGTGACACATCGGCGTAAGTTTAAAACTCGCGCCAAATACCTAAATACGGATCCCGAAGATTCGTTCACCTTACAATCCAGGGACGGTCGGGGACGGTGTGAGCGAGTCGGAGACGAAAGTGAACAAGTGCTCTTCTCCGATCGTCCGCGATCGTCCCTGACCGTACGCGATGCGCAGTTGTACACGTTAGGTTAGATTAATGCTGTATGTAAACAATAGTTTGTAAATAAAGAAGTGCCAATACAAACAAGTTTGTTTACTTTTTGCAATAACCTAACCTAACGTGTACAACTGCGCATCGCGTACGGTCAGGGACGATCAGGGACGATCGGAGAAGAGCACTTGTTCACTTTCGTCTCCGACTCGCTCACACCGTCCCCGACCGTCCCTGGATTGTAAGGTGAACGAATCTAAAATTTCCGGAAATGCTTATCAACAAATATATATTAGATTCATTAGACATTGTATTCAATGAAAGCTTACATTTAAACTATTGTATCATCAGATGTTATGTATATAGAAAAAAAGGTTGTTAGCCTCTACTCCCACGCAAACATCACAAACACCGGCAACACTAGGTTCGTTCAAGCCCCCCCTTGGTTCGTTTTTTTGGTCCCAGAACCGAACCGAACCGAACCGAACCAAGGGGGGGCTTGAACAAACCTACTGTCGAAAAACATGTGACTCCAAAACATATATTATGCTTAAGCAGTAAACAAGTACAAGTCATAGCATTGTGATTGACTTCTTCTCCGAGGCAATAACATGGCCGCACTAACGAGATATGCTCAACACATCACAAGAAATATGCCACTCTTCACCGATACCACAGTCAGTTTATAATTTTTTTTTTATTCGTGTTTTTGTATCTTCGGCTTTAAATATCACACTGATGTCACCATAACCCTACTTGTATCTTGTCAACAAAGTTGAATGTGTATTTATTATAAGTAGGATATGTACGATTAACTACAGTGTTATAATTTGTTTTTCATCTGTTCTCAGAACTTGATGGTGGTTCCAGTGCGGTGCATAAACAAATTTTTTAAAAAGCCATGTCAAAAACCAAAGAAAAAACCGACGATTGATTCGATAATGTCGTCAATCGAGGCCAAAGGGTGAGTACCTACTCTTAAAAAAACATGATCAATGTAGTACTTTACTTTTTTTGTGTTGTTTTTATGTAAGTAGTATATATTCGTAAAAATCTAGTACCTTATGTACAATAATTCCTAACTTGCTTATTTACAAATACACTATACTCATAATAAATTATTTTACTTATTAAATATCTATGGTTTTTGATAAGTGAGAAATTTTTGGCAACATTTTGTTTTCGACTTGAACAGAACCACCTTATTTCTAAATAGGGATAGTTTGCAAACATGAAATTGCTTCAGCAAATTATCAAAATATTTTATTGTGATAAAATAATGCTATTCTCAATACTTAAACTTTTTAAGTATGTGCAATCCAGCAGCTCTGCAAAACACGCTTTTCTGTCAGTGCATTAATTAATTGCGTTACGCGAAAACGAGCAGTTTTGCGGGTCAATGCTTTATAAAAGCGACATTGAGATAACTGAAAAGATTGTTTTTTCGTTTCGAACTCAAAAGTTGGTCAGTGATTCAATCTCTTTTTTTTTTTGTTTTTTCTTTTCAAACAAGTGTACAGAAGCCTATAATGACTTTTCCACAATCGTTGCGAGATAGTACGAGTATATGTAAACAAAGGAATTTTTTTTTCAACAGCTGTTATTTTCTCATCATTATGCCATTACCCGACAAAACACATATTCTCAGTGACCCAAACATGGATTTATGTATACACTTATCACTTCTTACGTAATTAAGTAATGTACACAACTAAAATAATGATTTAATAATGATGATGCATTTTAATGACAATTTGTTCTTGTATGCCTTTATTTATATTTAATAGCTTATTACTTGTTACACTTCAATAATATCCAGTATACAACAAGTAACTAGAATATAATTCTTGAAAACCAGAAGGAATCGCTGATACTGGACAGCATTTTCCGGACTGTTGTTTAAATACTAAAGCACACGGGTACGAAAAAACGGCGCCAAAGTGATAATTGAAAGTAAAAATACCCGAGATTGTATAAAACTAATTTCATCGTTACCCTCTGCTTTCGTCTATGCGAACAGGTGACGAATTTTTATTTACTCAACTACGATAAAATTTTACTTAAATACTTAGTTTTAATTACCGAATAATCACTTAGAAAAGTTATCGTGAGAACAATCAATGAAATAAAAAAAAAGAGAGAAAAAGGTGAAAAATTCTAAGAATAGCCCACACCTTGAGACATTCGTCTTAACGTCAGAGAGGGCTGAAAGTGGCGAGTAAAAGTATCGGCCAAGGGTGGTGACGTTAACTGGCAAAGTGGAGAAAATAAAAGTTGGGTGTAGTTTCCTTTTCGCATAGACGAAGCAGAGCTGGTATACACCCTCGCTCGTGCCTTTTTTTTTAAACACCCGATAATTTATTGTTTTCTTACTGATACGTACATTTTTTTCTTTGCACTCCCATAATTAATCGGTTGATTCATTTTTTTGAAACCAAAGCTCATTGTAGTAAAATACTATAGCAGTAATAATAGCGTTTGTTTGGTAGTGTGCCAATCGCAATAATATTCTTATTTACTTTTTGAAAAAAAAAGCGCCTAAATCAGTTTCTTTGCTTTTGACAATCGTAATATAGACGGAGGGGAGCACCACCATCAGGCGTGTACAGAAAGACGTAGGGATATAGGCACACCGATAACCAGAGCTACCCCCGTATTATATCCTTGCGCCGTTTCTTCCCTCCGCCCGTGTTGTTCGAAACTATCCCCACCCCTTCTTAACTCCGAACGGAGGCGATATACGTATGCAAATAAGAAAAAAAAAGTTTCCGACGCGTAAACGTTGACGTAGACGAAGCAGCATAAAAATAGGTACGGCAAAATCGATGATACCAGCTTGTATGTATCGTAGTATTGTACACCGCATAATATGTACCCACGGAACTGAAAAATAGAAAAATGTCTTGCATGCACTCACTGAAATCCCTAAAATCTTATATAATGGCAGGTATCCGTAAAAATCAACAAAAGACGCGTTTTTTAAACCATATGGAACCTACTACAATTTTGAATTCGTAGACCCATGCCATGGAAAGGGAAACAACAGTCAAAAATTATTGTTTCAGAATCGCTTGATTAAATTTCTTTTTTGACTCTTGGTAATTTTTACCGTCTACATGTAAAAGTTACCGTTAAAAATTATCAAACATACATTGCCATCGATTTATAGTTCTAGAGCAGTAACTTTTGTTTTCTATCCATTCGGTGGGCAAATAAGTGGACTTAAAAGAAAGGTATTTCCGAGGTAACGGAAAAATCTCGGTTTAACTTACGGGGTAGAACTGAGCAGCAAATAAAGAGCTGTTCTTCCGACAAAGCCAGGCGGTGGGATGTATAAGCCAAACAAGGGAAAGCGCATGTACAGTAAAGAATAGACACTGAAAAGTGCAAGATGAGTAAAGGGTCGAGTTGAATTGCGGAGAAGACAAAAAAAAAAAAAAAAATCATCGAATTGACGTGAAAAAATAAACAATTCAATTTTCCAGGTTCTTGCGACCGTATAAACCGTACCAGCCACCTAAAGACGTTGCCGAGCGAGTGGATCGGATTTGCCTCTCGGAAAATGTAAACAGCGACAAAGATACTCGCATCGACGACCTACTCTTGAGATTCAAGTTGTTCACCAAGTGCATTGCTGAATTTGATTACAGCATCCCCAACTCGAGGCTCGTCGAAATTAAAACCATTGGTACGAGACTAAATTATTATTTCGCTTGAGTTTCATACTATATATATATATTTGTTGTTAAATTAGTATGTAACTCATTCCATTCTTTTGCCAATCTAAAGATAACAATATTCAAGACAGTATTGTTGTATACGAATAAAGTTCAAACATTATTTAGGATTGTTCGTTTGGATACTCATTTCATCTGTAAATGCATTAAATCCCAAATTTATCTTTTCAGGTGATTTGATACAATTTTACGAAACACCTGTAATCACTACAACGCCACTGGAAGTCTTGCAAAACATGGAACTACCGCCTAATTTATACGTGCGACAAGACTACCTACGCTTCCATCCTGGTAACGATAGCTTTCTTATTATTATTACTGTTATTATTTTTATTATTTTTTTTTTTTAACAGTATTTTTCCAATCCGTATATATCACTCGAATGATTTTTACGAGCATCCCTTCATCCCATCTTCCATTACTTCAGTCCCTATACTTTCCCAACTAATCTCTACATTTTTTATTAAATCGTGTCTCTTATTTTGTAGATACGGACAAGATGTTCGATGGCAAAACAGCTTTCCCACAAAGCGCGACTCTGGTTATGGGATTGAAGTACAAAGACAAATACGCGGGACATCGACCAGAAAAGCCTTGGCCTATTAAGCCTAAAAGTATAACCGATTAGTCACATTTACGTATTGTTATTTGTTATTATATACGAGTATGAAAATTAATAAAAGTATCGTGAACTTAAACGAAGTTGTTTTAATTACCACAATGAATCAAATGTACATCAAACGTCACGTTAGATGGGTTTTAGAAAGTAATTCCATAGAAATTTTATTCTTAAGGCGAGCTAAAAAATCGGAGTCTTTACCTTGCATTACAGAAAGTTGGTCGACAGAGCAGGATAATTGTGGATCTTCCACAGGTGGTAAAGATGTGTACTTATACTTATAGAAGATGATCTTCAGTTTGAGGTCTATATAAGCACTCCAACAGATTTACAATACAACAATCTATGTTGTAATACATGTTTATAAAGTCCAAGTAATGGGCTTTGAAAAAAAATAAATAAATAAAAAAACGTAAAATCAAAAGTTTTGTAGATTTGCTCAGGTAAATGATTTCAAGCATTCATAAAAATTAACATTATTGAAATAAACGCGAATTAATGATAGCAAATAAAAAATATGTTGATCCTGCCCTACTTTCAAAGTGTTTGGAAGAAGATACTACAAAATAACTTGCAGATTAGGATAAAATTAATCATATAAAGAAGAGAGGAAGGAACTAAGTAGCTGGAAAATGTACGAAACTATTTAAAAATACCAATTCAATTCCGTGTCAAATGTGCTTTATAGATTTATTTATTTTTTAATTATTTTTATACTGTAGATGTGTAAAAAGAGGGAGAAAAAGGTGTTTCGTCCCGAGAGCACGCCAGGACTCATCAGTAAGGCTGATGACGTCCTCCCTGTCTTAGACACAGAAGAGGTGTGGGTTTAGACTGACTACTGGATCGTGCTTAATGTATAGTAATCGTGCAGGTATTTCGCGATTATCGTTAAGAGGTTCTATCAACTGCTTTACAGTCGATGCAGAAATGGTCATGAATGTCGAGATACATACAATGATAGGGGTAATAGGTACCGCTGCTTTGTATGAACAGTTTAGAGGGAGATGAACCAATAGTTTTGAATATTAACGCTATAAGCAAGTGGTTATCTATAACGATTCTCCTAGGATATGCTACAAAACAATTATTGATCAACACCGGAGTAAAAAAAACATCAATGCTGGATGCCGGAATTGTAGCTAACGTTAGGAGGTTGCCTTAATGTTCTGCAGAAGATGTTTGATACATTGTGCCCATCATTTCATGAGGGCTCAAGATTACCTGAGGAATGGACTGAACATACCCAACGGACAAAAATTGTGGCTATAATTATTATGTTGTTTCTTACGAAAAGACTGAATGAGATTTCCGTATAACACCATGGTTCCACAGTAGATGGAGAGCACTTTCTGCCAGCATGAGGGATAATAATATCCACTGCTAGTATGAATCCTTACAACTATCAGAATTGCAACCTAACAAACACATTCCACGCATCCCCCCCTTTCTATTATCCGCAACACGTGGTGGGCGGAGTTTGGACACATACCTAGGTATGATCGATGAGCATGTGGTGCTGAACACAATCCGGAAGTGTTTGCTATGCCAGAGGTGAGTGGGCCAGAATCTTCAATTCTCTGGCATGGAGGATGAATGCCATGAGGGAAATGCCAGATCCTACTCTGTAAGGACCTTGTTAACAAGAAGTGATAAGTGAACATAAATCCGTTTTATATATACTTCGTCAATAGTCTAGAGATCCAGGAGCATCTACGTTCTATCACAGCGCTAATCGAGCCGTGATCAGAAATCTAGGAATCGTATGACCATCTAATAAGATGATGAGAATGATGGGAAGTTTCCGTCCCGAGAGCACGCCAGGTAAGGACTCATCTTGAAAGGCAAACGACGTGCTCCCTGCCTTAGACACAGGAGACGAGTGGGTTTTGTTTCGATCGCGCTTATATAGTAATCGTGCAGGTATTTCGCCGCTTGACGGGAGAGAGTTATTAGGGGCTTGGCCACCTCGCGAGTAGAGCCTGAAGCGCGAGAGATGTGAGACGCCACACAGATAGACAAAATTTAAAAGTCTTCGAAAATGGTTGTGCCATAGAGATATTAGAATAATATCTCTATGGGTTGTGCATAAAATGTCTAAAAAAACGTATCGCAATAATTTTTATTCCTAATTCTTTTATTCAATATGCAAAAGTGAAAATAATTTGAATTACTTATTTGATACTCCAAGATTTGTAATTTCAGTCGGGAAGTAAAAAAATGTTTTGCCTACCAAGCTAAGTATAGTTACTTAAGTATAACATAGTAAAAAAGAATTATTTGATGAAAAATAAAGAGAAGTTAACGGTGTGTCATCAATTTTCGTATGAGGGCAAAAAAATCAGCGTAACAATATATTTTGACACATATACAAGTGTCGGAAACTGTTTGTAAGTCTGCCCTCTTTTGTATATATATATATGTTCTCTGCTCTCTGCTCTGATGCGCTTTGATGTGTCAAAGTCTGAAAGTTGTCTGCTGTGGTTTCTGCTCCAACCAACAACAATAACAATTATCATCTGATGGGCGTGTATGTATACATATATACGCGATTGGTTTGGGATCAGCTCAGAATTAATATAAGAAATGCATCGACAATAATTGCATACATGCACATATGTATAAAATATGTAGCGTTTTGTTGTTCTATATAATTGATATTCGGGCATCTGCTCTTTTGATATTGACATTTTGTATACATGTTTTTGTAACGAAAATCATGCAAACAGTTGTACAGTGCACAAGATAAATCAGACAAGTATACGTACTCACTAATTCACTAGCTGCATTGTAAAGTGTCTACAGATCCAAGGTCAGTAGATGATGAACAAGAATATGAACTCACCAACGAAACTTACGGAGTTCGCTCCATTGAGTCCCGAAGAGGGTCCGCCCGTTGTTGCCTCGATATTTTCCAAGATCTTCAGCTTCGCCAAGAGTGAGGATCTCTTTTTTTTCTCTTTTACTTTAAGCGTCTGCATATCAGTTTCTCGGTAGTCTAATAAAATGCATTTCATAACAAACTATCAAACATATGTGTGAAATTTTTTTCCATAAGGTTCACCTCCGAGCAACAGTCAGCCAACTTCCCCGAGCAAAGAGGAACCAAGTCCAGTACCAAGTGCTGACACTTGGAAGCAGCCCGAGAGCAATAAAAAATCTCCTATGGATGATAATACCAGTATGATGAGTTATTCTCTCGATGCAAGTGAAGGCCGTAGTCTGCCCAATGTATTAAAGCGTATTAGTAATATTGTAGCTTCAAAAAGTAATGTGAGTATGTATGGTACAGCTCAAAATCATTGAGTGGTATCAAATTAACCGGAATACAATATCTATCTTGTAGAACCTTCAATCTTACAAAGATTCGCAATTGAGGAGTTACTGGATGCCTGACAGTGTAAGCAAGCAGTGCTACGAGTGCGGAGAAAGATTCACGACGTTCAGGAGACGTCACCACTGTAGAGTGTGTGGCCAAATTTTTTGTTCAAAATGTTGTTCCGATGAGATTCCAGGAAAGATTATGGGCTGCACAGGTACATTTGTTCATTCAGTTGTTAAATATTAATTTGAAAATTGAATTTCTCCCGACAATGTTTTAATACAACAGCGTTACCTACTGATTATTAGGTGACTTGAGAGTTTGCACTTACTGCTGCAAAGTCGTTCTATCTTATCTACAATCATCGGACATGAGAAGTGACCTCTCTGCAGACTTGAAAGCTCTGCAAGAAGACCTCGAAGAAAAATACGGCAGCAATTCACCACCGATATCGAGAAAAAACACCAACGAAATAGCTGAGAGCGAAAACAGTGTGCACCGCAAACCAAGTGTCGGTTACATGGAAGAAAAGTACGCGTTCAGACGACCGACGCAGAATTACCTGACAGCTCAAGAGCGCACTT
The DNA here is from genome assembly GCF_036245765.1 of Copidosoma floridanum. NCBI lineage: Eukaryota > Metazoa > Arthropoda > Insecta > Hymenoptera > Encyrtidae > Copidosoma > Copidosoma floridanum. The sequence continues at coordinate 5,122,901 of NW_028321889.1, read as the reverse complement.
TAGCGTTGCAAAACTCGGCCTCCCTGAGGATGATTTACGAGGAATTGTTCAGATCGAATCAGGCGATCATCTTGCAGACCCATAGAATAAGGTTGAATCGGTATTACAATTGTTTTTTGGGTAACGAGCTTGTCAATTGGATGATTACTCATAACAAGGCTGCTACAAGGTAACGAATATTGTTAAAATTTAATTCGAAAGACGCGTGAATCGCTGCAACATCTATATTTTTTTTTTTCTCTAGAGTTCAAGCAACTGCCATCGGACAAGCTTTGTTTCAAGCCAGCTTCATCGAGCCAGTGTTGCTAGACAATTCTTTCAGTGATTCATCCGCGCTGTTCAAACCAGCAAAACTGTCTAGAGTACAGAACAAAGATTTCCTAGTTGAAAATCAAGCTTCTTGCGACGCTCAAGAGCCCGCATGGGTTAAAACCATTCCTCAGCATGACTCGACCACAGGTAAGCTAAGACAACGCTTGAATCGTCTTATTGAATGCAAATCACAAATAATGTTTGCCCATTAGATTCTGAAAGTGAGAGCAAACAATCGCCCCAATCATCCGGCCGAGTACCATCCTCCAGTTCGAGTTACTATCTAGATTTGAACTTGGAGGCTTCCACTGTCACTTTGAAAAAACCCACATCCGAGGATTTAACATCTTCCGTTGGTGAGGTTTGTAATACGACGGTCGAGCACAAAGAAGTGAATTTTCAATCCCAGGAAAATAATTGCAACGTACCGGATGATCTCCTCAACGACAAGCTATTGGTTCAGGATGTTAAGGAGAAGGAAGGATGGCACCGAGTCTCAAATTTGAAAAACGCTTTTGGGGAGTCAACTGTTTACGACACGTTAACGTAATTATACAAATTTATCCTTTGACGGTAAGACGAAACACATTATATTCGAAAAAATGGATTCTCTACGTTTATTTTAATATCACAGATCTGCTTACAAGCAGCACAAAGACTCGCTTCTCAAGCAACTACTCAATAAAGAAGGCTTATCTCAAAATTGGTCGAAAGTCGTACTCCAAGTGGCTCATCAAATAGTGGACCACGTAAGGCCTGATCTTCATCACGATACCGACGACATGGACATCAGGCAGTACGTTCAGATCAAAAAGTCACCTGGTGGCAGTAAAAACGACTGCGAAATTGTATCTGGTGTTGTGTGCAGCAAAAACGTAGCTCACAAAGGAATGAACGCGATGATAGCGAATCCAAAAATTTTGTTGCTCCGGTGTGGCCTGATGTACCAGAGGGTCGAGAGAAAGTTACTTAGTTTGGAGCCTGTGATGCTACAGGTAATAATATCCAAGTATCATTTTTTTTGTTTGTACAACCTACACATCACAGATCAACTGATATCGTTCACAGGAAAGTGAGTATTTAGGCCACGCAGTAGCGAGAATCAACGCACTGGGTCCCGACATAGTTCTGGTGCATCGATCAGTCTCCAGATTAGCCCAAGACAAACTCAGAGAGTGTGGCATTACCTTGGTGCTGAACGTCAAGCTGAGCATCCTCGAGAGACTGGCAAGATGTACCGGCGCGAGCATTGTCGACACTATCGATGCTCACATAAACGCCAGGTATCGACTCGGAGTGTGCAAAAAGTTTTACCTAAGGAATTTCCCCAGCGAAAAAAGTAAGTTTTCGTTGATCTCGCTCGTCGTGCTCGTAAATTGTTTTCATAAATATTTATTTTTCCCGTTTCAGCTGGGATAAAAACGCTAATGTACTTCGAAGGCTGTGCGAATCCACATCTCGGCGCTACCATCTTGCTACGCGGTGCTTCTCAAAACGAGCTCCGTAAAGTCAAGAATGTGGCGTCGGTGATGATTTTCGCGGCGTACTCCTGTCGCCTGGAGAAATCGTTCCTGATGGACGAGTTTGCAAAGCCACCCTCGTCAATGGATAACTCTTTTCAAGAGGAGACTTCGCGCAATGGATCGCCCAGTAAAACCAAAGAATTAACCATCAATGGCCAAAGTACTTGAATATTTCCTTTTCCCGCAAATTTTCAATTCACGAATGATTTAACAAATTTACTGTTTAGGAATCGAAGAGGAGAAGGAGAGTATTTCTGACCAGTTGAAGAAACAGTCGGATGATGACGAAGTCATTAGCTCGAACGACAGTCGAATTTTTGAAAGCCAAGAGCCTAAGCTTAATTACAGTACACCAAGAGGTAGCATCGATAAGGAAAAAAGCACCGAAATTCCAGGCGAAGATGACGATTTCGATCAGGTCTCTACCTTGCTTATGAACACCGCGAGTTCTTACGACACTTTGAAACTATTTAAAAGCAAGTCCAAGTCTTCTCTGGAGGAATCGAAAGGCGTTGATAAAGTAAGCTCGTGTCGTTGATCAAGTCTTGAAAGAAAAATTGAAAAAAAAAAAAAAAAAAATTCACAGGTAACTCTTTCTACGAACGCTGAAGCAAGCGAAGTCGCTGAAGAGCACGACACCTCATTCGACCTGTTCAGAAACTCGACGTCAGATCCAAGTAGCGAAGATCGCGCCGAGAAATTAAAGTCTACCAGCAGTTTCAGCAAAGAAATACCGGAGCAAGAAAAACGCTCTGTTCACGGCGAATCGGTGAGCGACAAGAGCGACCCGTTACACCAGTACCTAAACGAGGACGAGGACGAAGTGTTCGACGAACTAAGTCCGAGCGGGCAATGTCTGAGTGTTGCCGATCTTCCCTTATTGAACAAATTCAAAAAAGCCCTTGAAGGCACGATACTGAGCGTCTCGCCGTACTTGAAATTCTCGATTCCCTACCTGGAAACTGAACCCGGCAGAAACTGCGTACTGAGAAGCTTCTTTCCCAAAGAGCTGTATTACTCCGCATTGATGTCCACCACGTTGGAAGGTACGGACAAGTGTGTCGCTTTCACTCTCTTGATTTCTAAGAATCTCTTTTTTTTCCCATTAGGAACGAAATCGAGCAACAGCAATGCCACGGGAGAATTGTCGCAGTACGAAAACTCGCAGAAAAAGATCAAATTCAAACCAGCTCACGAATTCATCGAGGCGAAATTGACGAGCAGTGCGGATAGTCGCGAAGTACAATCGTTGGTTGCTCTCTATCGCGCTGACGGTTGTCGCCTCGATCATGAGATCAAAGCACCAGCGTCGAGCGATAAACGCCAGTTCTCTGACCAAAGTGAATCAGTGGAGCAGCCCCAGCAGTGGCCTGATTGCCTCGATCCGGCCAACCACCAGAGATTGTCGGTGCTGTTTTGCAGTTTTTTGTGCAGCACCACAACGTAATGTCTCATAGTTTTTAAAATATTTGGCTCGAACCGTGGGTACAACAGTTTAATATATTTATCATCCAAACAGTAACAGCGCACCAGCCTTCTGCGTGAACCCATGGGTAGTGAACATGGACTTGTACGGTCGCAACGATATAGCACTCGGTCGTTTCCTGGAGCGCTACTGTCTGACCACGGAGTACAAGTGCCCGGCTCAAGATTGCAAGGCCCTGGTTGACCAGCACGTACGTCGCTTCGTTCACGACGGTGGTTGCGTACACATCAGCCTCTGCCAAATGAGCGACAACCCGTTCGCCAACCCCGGTTTGTACTTAATCAAAGTTTAATCCAGATTTCCGGAAAAACCGGAGTAAGTAGTACCATTTTTTTTATTACCTTATCAACAGGTCAGGAAAACTCAAAGCAGATATTCATGTGGAGCAAGTGCAGAAAGTGCAAAAGCGTCTCGCCCGTCGTTCCGATCTCCGACGATACCTGGTCCTTGTCCTTTGCCAAGTATCTCGAGCTTCGTTTTCACGGTGGGGTGTACACCCGTCGCGGCACCGACACCTGCCAGCATTCCCTTCACTACGATCAGCACCAGTACTTTTGCAAACGCAACATGCTCGCTGTCATGAGCTACAGCAGGATATCGCAGTGGGAGATATCACTGCCTCCGCCGCTCATTGAGATCATCTACGACTCGAGGTTTTACGCCAATGTCGTGGACGACATCAAGGGTCTGGCTCTGAAAGGAGACGAGGTGTTTTCGAGTGTCAAGGAGAAGCTCAGCTGCCTGCAAGTGGACGAGGGCTTGACGAGCGCCATGAAGGTTCAGCTTGTCAAGGACCAGCAGTACTTCAAGACCAAAATGGAGGAACTGCAGCTCAAGTTGACCTCGCCTACTTTGGAGAATAAGAGAGCGCAGGGTACAAAACGCTTTTTCCGTTTTATTATTACCATGGAGCAGAATCGAAACGAGAATCTATCGTCTTTCAGGGAAACACTCGGAGAAACACGTGCAAACTTTGATGTACCGGATCGAGGATAACATCGTTATTATACAGCGTTTGATATCCGAGACTGTGTTCAATTGGAATGCAAAACTGGCCGAGGCGATGGCCAAGAAGAAGGATGAAAAGCAGAGCCGCAACAAATCGATCGACCGATCTATTCTCACAACAGTAGCGACAACAACGACGAGCTCCGTGACAACAACTGCGACAACAATAGTCGGTATTCCCCTAGAGGCCGACGATTACATCACCGAAGACACAGCCTCGGAGTCACAGCTCGAGGACCTGAGCCCGGTATCAGCAGATTACAATGCCGTTGAAGCGATTGCGGCTCTGCAGGCTGCCGAGAGCCAGGCAGAATTTGTCGAAAACTCAGACACGGAACAACCAGAGCCTTTGCAAGCCAATCTCGAGGATACAGCGATCGTTCAAGGTATATGTTTTACTTGTACTAGGATAAACGTTTGGGCTATAAAGCTCTTTGTTTGTTTCAAGGTTCACCAAAGGCTCATCAAAGAACGTTCTCCGACGCTACAATTTCATCGACGGCATTAACAACGGAGGATGCACCTGACAAGAAAAAAAAGAAGAAAACGATTCTGTCGCAGTTGCTGACCTCCACTGTCTCCAACAACGTCATTGAAGATCCATTCGATTCCTCGGAACATCACTTGTTGCCACTTGGGTAAGCAAAAGCCATAACTTTTATTTATTTCAATTTTCAATGATTTCTCATTGTGGGTTTGCAGGTCGGTAGTACCCATAGTCGTTTATGAAAGGGAGCCATCGTCGATAATAGCTTACGCCCTCGATTCGCACGATTACAAGCATGCACTACAAGAGCAGTTGCGTACGATGAAGGGCCCAGAGATGAATCCAAGTCCACTCAACAGACGCAAGTTGCTGGATACGAAGGAGAACAACACCGAGGCTAATCAACCTGTTGAACTCAAGAGGCCGTCGGTGTTGTCGTTCTTGCGCGGCAACAGTCCGAATCCAAACACCCTGGTTGGTTGCGTGGTTTGAAAAAAAAAAAACTAGACGCAAACTTTTTTCTTCTCACTTTTAATGTTTTTTTTTTTTTTTTTTTATTTAGTCCAGCCCGGTGGAGCCTGAAAAACCTATTCCTCCAGCGGAAGGATCCATTACCGTAGCATCTGGTAGTTTGGAGACGGAAGACGAAAAGAAAGCCTCGAAGCAGCAGCAGCAGCAAAATTACATCGAAGTGCAGTTCACGGACTCGACCAGCAATTTTTACTGCAGGATATACTTCGCGGCGCAGTTTGCTGCCCTGAGAGAATGCGTTTTACCTTGCGGCGAGGATGGCTACACCAGAAGTCTCAGCCGGAGTATATTGTGGGCGGCTCGTGGTGGCAAGAGCGGTAGTGCGTTTAGTAAAACGCAAGGTATTTACGACTGGATTTCGGGATATTTTGAAATAAAAACAATACGAATAAAACTTATTTAATTATCGTTTCTCAGACGACAGATTTGTCCTGAAAGAGATGACGCGCGTCGATCTGCAAATTTTCCTCGATTTCGCGCCCAACTATTTCGCTTACATGGAGAAGTGTCAGCAAACCAAGCAGCCAACACTTTTGGGAAAAATAGTCGGGATTTATCGGGTGTCGTTTAAAAATAACGCGACTGGCAACGCACTGCGGACGAGCGTGCTCGTGATGGAAAATTTGTTCTACAACCGAACCATCACCGGTAAATTCGATCTGAAAGGCTCGGTTAGAAACAGACACGTCAACCCGGAAGAAATCGATCACGAGGGCGAGCTTGTTTTGCTGGACGAAAATTTACTGAATAGTAAGTAGACGTGGAGGAAAACTAAACTCTGTCGTTATGTTGACTGTTTAATAAGAAATAATGATTCCACTAGTTTTTTGCTGGGAGTAAGTGCTTTGTTTCTTTTCAGTGAGTTGTGACTCTCCGTTGTACGTGAGGCCACACGCCAAAGCCGTTCTGACGAAGGCTATTGAAGAAGACACTAAATTTTTGGCTGACAACTGTGTAATGGACTATTCACTGCTCGTAGGCCTTGAGCCGAATTCGGACGAACTTGTATTAGGCATAATTGGTAAACAAATGTTACTCTTGTTATTTCTTTTTTTTTATTACTTGAAGATTTATTCCGTGAAAAACTTTGCTACAGATTATCTGCGAACCTTCACGTGGGACAAGAGACTTGAAACGTTTGTGAAAAAATCCGGAATTCTCGGTGGTCAGGGAAAATTACCAACCATCGTATCGCCTGTAGAGTATCGCGTTCGTTTCATTGCAGCGATGCACAAGTACTTCCTACCGGTACCGGACAGATGGACGGGTCTCAATCGTGGCGTCATCGCAACTTCGTAGGACGGATCAAAGTCAGTACTATCCATTCGTGACAAATTTTGAAAACGAGCCAGACAATTATTTTGAAAATTTGTTCTGTTAGTGAAATTTTTGTTGTTGGTTCAATTGACTTGTATGGCTAGTATTGACTTGAACACTCAAAAGCTTCCTATTTTAAGCTGCAGGTCTGTGATTATTAAATTATTTTTTTGTTATCGTTGTGTCTGTTACCATTTTTGTTAATAAAATAAACAAGATGATCTTCGTAGACGAATAATATGAAAAGATAACTATAAAGCAATTTTTATGATCAAATAAGTTAGTCAATTTTTAATATCATATTTTATAAACCGTATTACTAACTTACAATTTTTTACTTGTTTAACTATCATATTGTGTCGCATTGGCATATGGATTTATGATAATAAAAGTAAAAACCAACACTTGAACCGGAGGCCGTTGAAATACAAACTTCCTCCACTACTATATTTTTAGATCATAAATAATGAAAAATTCAAAGTATAGTGCGAAAATTGTATTTATACAATTTAATAAATGTGGCGTTTCCTTAAAATAATAAAACTTGGGGATGATAAACTTTTGTGCCCAAAAATAAATGTTATTATATAATATCGATATATTACCGATTATTGGAACAACGGTTGGGGTGGGAGTAAGGCAAAACATAAGTTAGACTCGTGTTGAGGCTTAGAAAAACCGCCACCTTATGTAAATTTACATGAGTTATTAGTGCTGTTGGCATAATTCGGATCCCAACATGGACAGTGAAAGTAATGAAAATAATAAAGTGGAAATCCACTTTTGAAGTAATTCAAATTAAACAAAATCTGCTGTCAAAACCATTGTGTCTTGTAGTTAAAAAGTATTAGGATCTAAAAAAATGAAGCATTGTAGTCTTAAAGACTCAACTTTAATAAGTTAAATATACGTTACAACATACGTTTATTTTTGCACTTAAAATGTACAGAAAAAGTACATAGGTTTAAGTGCCTTTTTTAGTATACTGTTCCTTCTGAATACTCCATATAAATTTAATTCTGACTTTGTATTTAGTTTAGTCTAAATGACGCAAATAACAGAAATATTTTCAGCAGAGCAAAAGTATCGATTGTTTACTCCATGAAAAATGTATTTACGAACTTTTTGCATGGGGATGGTAAAAATTTTTTTACCAACCTATATTTTAAGATATCTTTGTAAAATATAATTTTTCAATACATTTGAATTTAAACGATGGTAATGTATCATAATACAATTATAATATAATTCTATAAAACAATAAATAAAGTATTACAACAAGGTAATTGCAAATTTTTTCAAGTGTCAATGTCGTCTATTGTATTAAAATAATGCTTTTATTACTTTTTTACATAAAAATGTATAATTCATCATTTGTACTTGTTACAACAGTATAGATCTGTTGTAAATGTAATAATATTCAATGACATCAATGAGTACCAAAGAAATAAAAGACCAACTATGTGATAAGTAGTTATTATTTTATTATTATTATATATATATTTTTATCATAAAATACCTACAAAATTATAGTACAAATACATTTATGGCGAATAAATTTGTCATGTTTTTGTTTTTTAATGGCTCATGTTTGATGATTTGATAATAATAACAAAATTATCGTAAACTTTGATGTTAACATATTAGAACGAGATTTTTAAAACTTTATATATGTAAACAATTATTAAGAATTTTAGATTAAATTTTAATATTCTTAATAAATTTTTAAGTATCTGTGGAAGAACTAAGTTTTATTTTTATATCGCGATAATAATTTTACGCGTAGCGATATACTTAACTCTCAGTCGGCAGTATCATACATTTTTTAACTTTAAATTACATTAATTTTTCACTGATTATGAGTATTTCAGTATGTATTCATAAAATTATATGTTGGCAAATAATTTATATCTATTTTTTTATTAAAGGTTTTTTCTGTTCTAAACTGTAAAAATTTAATAAATCAACATCCTCATAAACATCACTTGTTATATATAAGTAACAAAATTTTGAAACATGATTATTATAATAATTTATAAATTTGCTAAACCTCAAGTTACACGTAGAGCTTGATAATGATGAAAATAAAATTCTCTAACATAATGACGTAATTGCTAGCAATTATATGTGAATTAACTGTTAGCTAAAAACAGTTTCTTTATAAAATCGTCCCGCTGCATGTTTATCTACTTATTTCTTATGTAATGTCCATCATCTAAAATTTAATTTTTGTCCTTTTGCCGAAAGTTAACAATTTTTTTTTTCTACATCTTCATTAAAAACGTATCATGACTAATGCGAGTAGCATCATCGTAAAATGTTGTGGCAGTACTGAGTATTTTAAAATAGTATTGATTATTATACATCTTATACACCCAACGCCGATCATATTTTTCCGAACGTAATATACTCTCTCCACAAATCCATGGAGTTCACTGAAATCAACTAATTAAAAACACAATAGACGCTGGGAGTAACATCTACTTACTGTCTGTTTATTTTTTTCTATGAATAAAAATTTGTCAAATCACCTTTATTCAAATGAATCGAAAAACTAATATTCATCAATCATTACATAGTCTACATAATTATACACTACACTCTTTTTCTGGGCAGTTAGTTCGAAAAGCTTTCCCAAAAATTTTTACGAAATTTCAGTACAGGTATACCTACATACTTCCAGACAGTTATATTCATCCATCTACCCTGGATTCCATATATATTTGTTGTTGAAAAGTTCACCCTTTCATAATACATACCTACTAGTATAACATCTTCAGTATTATATTTCTCGAGTTGAAAGCTAATTTTCTCCCGAGCCAACATAATATATTCTCGCCAACAACCGTCAAACGACAAAACAATGACTAACCAACTCCACCAAGGCCGTGTACCCCAAAAAGCCTTCAAATGGTACTGGTGCTGCTGTCGTACCACGGCGGCATCCAATTGGACGGAGATCTGTTTCGCGTCATACCGGATAAGGGCGCGCCAACGTTAGTATTATTATTAATGTTGATGTTGTTGGCAGTCCCGTTGCTCGGCCTAGCGGCGTCGTAGCTTCGATCGATCGTTCGATGCCGCACCGGCCCGTCGTCTAGATCCTCCAGGACGACGAAGGCCTGCTGGGCTCGAGAAGACACCGACGGCTCTTTAGCGAAACTCGGCGAGTAGGCTCGTTCGGTTGACTGTGAGGGGGGGAAAAAAAATGGCAAAAAATTTGGTGTTTTTTAAATCTTTGGATAATTTTTTGATTCGTTTCGAATTTTTTTTTTTTGAGTCCACGTGAGCGACGAATGCATGTCGATTCGAGTTTTTAATTGAAGTTGGAAAAACGAGCCAAATAGGTCGACTTGATTCGCGAATAACTACTTTTTTATGGAAAAACCCCGTGAGGTGTCGATGAAGCATCTTTTTCAAACGTTTGAAGTAGGTGTAGGCGAACTTTTTTAAATATTTAACTTTGACATCGGAAAACATAATAACAACAATGAGAAATGAAAATATTATAGGTTCTTGTACAGTGACAGTTATAAGTACTGTCATACAAGGTCATCTACTATTTATTTCATATGTTTTAGTGCATTTGGGTTAACAAAAATGTTGAAACAACAGACCCAATGATGGGTACATCTGTGGTACTCTTTGGTTGCCAGGTAAGTAACATTGAAGGAAACCAAGAAAATCTTTACACGTATTATCAAACGAAACAACAAGATAATCCACAGTTAACAAAGTATTCTCTAAAAATGATTGTTCACGACGATGACACACCTATGGTCAAAATTAAAACAAAAAAAAAAAAAAAAAAAAAAACGTACGAAACCGTAAAGTCTTTGTATTCTCAATGAAACCAACTGGCGTAAATGAGTCTCACCTTTTGGACGATGGGCGAAGGACTGCGGTTGTTGGACGGGTGCACGAGGAGGCTCGGCGAGAGCCTACGACTGCGGCGCCGAGGGAAATTCCGGGCAAGCATCGGCTCTTCGTCTTCGTCGGTTCGGATCGACGGCGGTTGTTGCAATCGAGAATACATGGGGCTGGGCGAACGATTGCGTACGCGAGGCCGCTCGGAGTCTAGGGAGCCTCGTGCCAGCGACGATCGGGAGTTCCTAAGCATCACATGTAGTTGTTATATTATTTGAGGCCATTCGAAGTACGTGAAAAGAGTAAAAAAGAAACGCTTACGAAATCGAATAGAAAATATTAAAAGAGTTTAAGAGTAAATAAATAAGTAGGCCATAAGAACATTGAGCTAAGGGTTTTGTTACTATTATTTAGTATGTGATGTATATTTATACAGAAGAAAGTGTATTAGACACGCAGTTTTTCTTTTTTTCACATAAACAAACAATCTGATGGAGCACTTTAAATTTACGTATAATGTCATACACCTGTAGGGATGGGTTTTATACAGGTATGGCGTCCACTCCTGATGGACTTTCATGTATTCAATCTCCGGAAATTTTGGTTTATGTAAAAATAAGATGAGTCCAATATTTTTTTATCATCTGTTTCACGATCCGAATGCAATTTTTTACGCAAGAGTCCTATCAATAAATGCACATAGTTTTATGCATCAAGTACATTTGTTAAGAAAAATATATTGTTAGCGATTTATATGCGCAGGTACGATAAAAAATTATGAAATGAATATTTGTTACATTGATTCCGAGTTGGAATGTGCAATGAAAAAAATTGCAAAAATGTTTCCGCCCGGGATCGAACCGGGGACCTTCCGCGTGTTAGGCGGATGTGATAACCACTACACCACGGAAACACATGGCAGGGTGAAGCTCTATGCGGCATAAGAGGGTTAAAATTAGAGACGCCTTTCGCCACACAAAATTGGAGTTTTTAAAAATTAGTTTTACCGAAATAGTGAATTTAATTTCAATCACGATAATTTTTATTTTTTATATTTTGCAGCCATTTCTAAGAACTGTGCCCAATAGGCTCTGCAATCTGCAAATCACGATAATTTGTAGTGTACTTAGTGAATCGTTTAATCGAAACAGCACGAACTAACAAGTATACCCCATTGATTAATAAAATTCAAATGACAAACAAATTTGATAAAAAAAATAAGTACCATACACAATACTTTACTTAACCACATTTTACGAAGTTATTTTTATCTTATCTCGTGTTTCTATATCGTTTAGTCTAACCCGGTGATACTTGAAGAAATGAAATTTTAAATAACCCTGTGTATAAAATATTATAACGTTGATAATTCCATAGTAAAAAGAACCAAGTGTTTGATGTGTGAATTTTTTAATACATCTTTTGCACCAAGTACGAGACAATTTTGTCAAATTTACCATGCACTTTTTAACAAGTGTAGCCTCTTGTGGAATAATAGCATGGAAAAGTGCCTACGCGGCATTAGAATCTTCAAAAAATAGAATTTTCAATATCATTTCTAAAATGCACAGATCCGTGAGCTTCAAGCATTAAGGTATTTTTACAAAGAGTTATGTGATGGTTATAAATAAAAATAGCCAAAGTAAAACTAGAAGCGAATCTAGCTTCATTTCATTAAAAACACCCAACATTTAGAGTGACACAAGAGGTAAAACAAAAAAAAAAAAATTGTCCGATCGTATAAAACTAAATGGGCAAAATGCATACTTCTTTTTTATTCTTTTCACATAAATTCCCATTATTTTTTATTGTTTTTGTTATTATTTTTTTAACTGCATGTATTTTTTTTTTTTTACTCAAACCACCACCGCGTACAGGTATATGCATGTATTTGTTGCGGTATACGTTGCTAAATTATAATAAAAAATAAAGAAGGAATAAATTGAGCCATTTCTTATGATCTTCCATTATGATGGTATATGCGTGAGTCGTAGTGGTGGCGAGGGAAACAAATAAATAAAAAAAAAATTACCTTCTGTTGGACGGAGGTGGCTTGCCAACGACGCTCTCCTCGTGCAGTCTAGTGTGCAAGACTTGGAACGCGTCCTGCTGATCACCAGCGTTAACGGAACCAAAGCGATCCCCGTTGTCGTTGTCGATCCAATAATTGTTGTTGTTGTTGTTACCATTGCTATTGTTATTGTTGTTGATGATTTTGGTACTTCCATTGGTGGTACGACGACTGGCGCTCAGACTCCGATCGCTACGACGTCGAGGCGGTGCTGGTGCCACTTGGATGGGATTGCTGCTGCGGTGGTCGCGAAAAGCCGTCCGATACTCGGGTTCCATGTCAAGGTTACCTTCGAGTCTTCGGGTCAAATTCAAAGGGATATCTTTTGAGAGAAGGGGAGCGTCTCGTTTTCGTTAATCACAGGGAGGGTGGAACCTTGCGAGTTTTTTCTTTTTTTCAAATCAATGTTACAAAGTAGCTACAAACATCCAAAATGTTACGGTATTCGAAGGATTTAGAATTACCACGAAAAAACGAACTTTTTTTTTTTTTTTAATTCAAGAACAATTTTTCCAGACAAAGAAGAGTGAATTTTTCATTACGAGTAAACCTTTATTAATGAGAAAAAATATTATAGTTTGAACTATCGTAGAAATATTTAATTGGATTTACACTAAATTTTAGTTAGCCGATTTCAGTACTTAAAAAAACTCGCAAAGTTCTGAGTTGACAAAAATATTGTGTCTCGTATACATAAATCCTTTCTTTTTTTTTTTTTTTTTTTTTTACAGAAAACAACAACCCAATAACCAACATATGGCTAAAAAACGAAATTAAATAAAATATACGTCATACACCGCAAATCTCATGTATCAACAAAATTTTAGTTTTATTAAGTCAATGGAAAAAAAAAATATTACTTTTCTCGAAGATAATCTAATAATTTTTGGAAATTTCATCATGAAAATATGTGCCACCAAAATAAAGCTTTTTTTCATCAATAACTCCTAAATTACGGAATAGAAAAAAAAAAATGATAAAAAACAAAAAAAAAAAAAACTGCTTAACTAGTTTAAACTATTCGAGAATAAAAAGACACCTACAGTTAATACACAAATAGAGAAAAAAAAAAAAAAAAAAAAAAAAAATTGTGAGAAAAGAATGTACCCCTGTTAAAATCTGCCCTGTCTCTATATAATGTGTTTAACATCACACCCGATCCCTTCATCTTCCACCAGCCGAACAGAAAAATCTCCCTCACCTCAGATTGGCCGGCGCGCGCAAGGTCTCCGTGCGGGGCACCGGGCCATAATCGACGTACTGCGAGCGTATCTCCGTCAAGGGTTGCTGCCGCGCTGGCTCGCCGAAACGGGATCTGCGGTAGTGAAAGCCGAACGGGCTGTTGTTCACCGAGGAGGACGAAGCCGAGGGTCGTCGGGAGGGTAGCCCTCGGGGTGGTGGCTCCCGGGGCCGGTGCTCGACGTACATGGACTTGTACTCGGGGTCCTGGTCGATTTTACTCGTAAAGTGCCGGGGCGACAGGTTCGGCACCTTGCTGCCGTCCGACAGGCCGATCTCGTTGCCCGGCTTGGCTAGTTTTGCTCGCTCGCGCGGGAATTCCTTGGGAAAAAATGTGCACATTGTTTGGGGATTTTTTTTTTCTTTTTTTTTTTTTCCAAAGTATTGGCATTGCGATGTTTTTCGACTAGTTTTTACAACCGAATTTGCGGTTCGGAACTACAAACATGCATATTTCTTTCAGTAGTTTTTTTTTCTCTTTGCGTGTACGGGTGCCAGTAGCTTATTATCAGACCATAATACGTTGTACACTTTTGTTATAAAATACACGATGAAGCGTACTTGAAACAAAATATCAACATACGTATAGATACCTCGATTTTGCTAGTTGTTTAATACACGTGAAATATTACATTTTATAGAGATCATTCATGTTTAATGGGGGTGATGTTAATTTTAACAGTTGTTCGACTTCGGTAGCATTTAAAAAAAATAATAACAACATTTTTACTGAATTATTTGAAAAAAAAAAATCATATAAACGTACGCCACACTAGAAAAAAGAAAATTTTTCTTTGTTAATGAGTCATTTTTTTTGTGAAGTTTTTAAAATGATTTTTTTTTTTCATTATTGTTCACCCATGAACAACAGAAACTACAGAACTACAGAAACTACAGAAAGTGACAAGAGACCGAACGATAAGTTGAAAACACCGCGCGAAACACACATGCCTCTGCCTCTAAGAAGCCAATAAATAATTGACCAACGAGTTGAGTTCTTTTCGTGACGCACCTCCTTACCAGTTTCTTTATCCTACGTAACACAATATTATAATAGCAATGAATATTTACCACGTAAATATTCATTTCTTCTTCTTTTTCATGCTGTAATCTATTTTCATGTGCATCATTTCTAATGATAGTCTGTTTTTTATTTTTAAAAAACAATTGTTGTTATCATCCCCGTTAAAAGTGCCGGATGATATATAATAACTGTAGGTAAGTAGAAACAACAGAACTCGAGTATTTATTTTTATTTTGATGGAAATACTAATCGCAGGTTCCAACGCATATAGTTTCGAGACAAATGAGCGATTTCATGAGGTATACCTTGTATGCGGCCTTGTACTCCGGTATCTCGAGCTGCGGTCCTTTGAGGTCCTCGAGTTTCGACACCAGCATCCTCATTTCGCTCTCCTTCTTCAGTCGAGCCCTTTCCTCCTCCTCCTCCTCTTGGTCTTCCTCGTCGTTGGCCCGTTTCTTCGGCATCTCCTCCGTTTCCATCTTCTTGCGCTCCTCCTCGGCCTTCATCAGCTCGATTTCCTTGACTCGCGGGTCAGTGAAAAATGTCTTGGACTCCGTTTGATCGTAAAACCCGCCGTCCGGCCGTAGGTTCGGTACTGGCATTTTCCGTTTTGGACGATCTGCGAAAACGGGGTTGAGAAACTTTTTTTTTTTTAGTTTTTGTCAACAAAAAAATGTATCCTGACTTATAGGGGATTGAAAATATCCAAAGGTGCTCTACCTTACCGACAAAGTGTTTTTTCTCATTAAATGTTATCAAATGACACAAAACTAGAAGCAACATCCAATAATAATAGCATGTTCGCTTTATTGGACCGCTGCAAAGCCTATGGTTTAAAAAAATTAAGTAGATGAAAAACAAACTTTTTAGTGTTTTGTTAAAATTTACAAATCAATTGTATGATTAAAATAATAAAAAAATCTCCAAAATGTCGGTAAAGTAGATTGCATTTCAGAGGCCAGTATATATTTTTTCTCCCCTTGATGCAACGTTTTAAATTAATTGACAATGGCAATTAATACGTTGTACACTAAATAGTTGAATAGCATGCTCGGACAAGGATGCACGAAAATTCATTCACTTGCAAGTGATGTGGTAACATTATATAACAGCGTGCAGCGACGATAAGGCTGATATGGTAAATTAAATGCTCGTCAAGACGTTAAAGCAGTCGATGATGAGTGAGTTTCGTTTTTAAAATCGAGAAAAGTGAGCTCTTTACATTTTTTTTTTTTTTTCTTTTTTTTTCTTTTTTCATTACCGTCCAGTTAAGCGAAGTATTCCAAAACCTTAAAGTATCATAAAATCCATTACATTGCGTTTTTAAATAATCAAAATTTCTTCATAAATTACATTGATAGATAATAATGGGTTATACATGTGTACAATAATTAACTACTTCTACAACTTACTGAAATAATTTTTCATAATTATCTGGAATAAGTTAAAAAAAAAAAAAATCATAACATCTCATCCAAAACGACGTACATAAATGGTATAATAGTATAGGCTCATCAATATTAACACACAACTTTATACAAAGTAGTAGTTATATATAAAATGGTAGTTCTACTCTACTCTTCGACCCCGAAAAAATAACTTACGTACATACACGTACGTCCCCGAGTAAATTATCATGACACTCACAGTGAAGACCTTCGATTTTCACCAGTATAGGCGCGAAGTATAGGCTCTTTGTACCCATGAGACTTGGTAACGGATACTTTTTCAACTTTTTAAAATAAAAATTCTTTTTCGATACTACTTGTAACATGGAACTTAAACTTTTTTTCCAGCATAAAGGATGCAAATACACTTTAAAGGAAAAAAAAAACAAATGTCTTACTTTACAGAACACCTTTAAAAAGTCCAATATTTATTTTACTCATCCGCTATCATGAAATAATAAATTGTACGCACCTGATTTTTATAGCATTTCTACACACAGTGCCACCAACAAAGTATAGTTACCATACAAAACGTATACGAATTTTCGCGTTTTCCACACGCAAGCCCCTCAAAACAGAATAAAAGAGAAGAACCACCATAAAAAAAAAAAAAAAAAAAAAAAAAAAAAAAAAAAAAATAGTGACATGGTTTTACCAAAAAAATCGAATCCCCTGAAGAGATCGGCGTACTCGGGCGTCCAGGATCTATCGTCACCCTCGATCCTCAGCTGGGACGAGCGTTTGAGCAGCTCCGGTCTCCTCGCGCCCACGAACGGCACGTACTGCGCCCTGCACTCGGTCCTGGCCTCGACATCGCCCTCGAGCCTCAAACTCGAGCTCAAGCGCGTCCCACGATCGGGCCGCGGACGCCGGGTCACGGGCCACTCTTTGAACGAGTCGTTATTTTCGGTGCGCCCCTCGAAATCCCCTTCCATTCGCAGTGACGTCCCTCTACGCCGGAGCTCGGAACGGTGGTTACCCGGGTAGGTGACGAACAGCGTCGAGTACTCCGTGCCCGAGTAGAAGTCACCCTCGTACCGCAGAGTCGTGGGACTGCATGTGTATACGTACATCATTACATGTATATATATATATATATATGTTACATGCACTTGAGGCTTTTGTTCCTCGTTATGTAAATGCGTGTATTATAGAATGATTCGAGAGCTGTTATGGATGGGAGTGCACTGACCGTCTTATGGGCGCTTGTCTTCTGTAAACGTCGGAGCCCATTTCGGCGATTTTGTCGAAATCGAGTCTAGTTTGAGATTTTTGGGATGCAAAGTGCGAGGCCCCGTTGTCCTGATGATCGGCATTTGCTGGCTCGGTTGTCTCGCTGGTTAACGGTGCGTTGTAGGAAGCCCGTGGATCCACTAACGAGTCGTCGTCTACGTTGTCGAGTTGACTCTTTGGTCTCGGCGTAGTTTCCTGGGTGCGGGGGTTTTGATTTTTTATATACATCATAATACACGTGACAAAATTACATAGTGTATGTATACTCCAACCCAAGTTATCAGAAATGTATATATATATTAATACAGTTGAAGCTTATGTAACGTTCGGTTGATTGATTGCCGATCGCACCCGATTCATTAAAGACTGATAGGGAAAGGAAACTTTTTTGAGAAATCTTTGCGTGGAAAATTGTTGATTTAAACGGTCATTGTGCGCTGTGAAACCACAAAATTTAGCAACGACGTCTGTATGAACGTCCTTAAGAATATTATTTAATAGGTGCGAAAAATCGAGGAATAACAGTTGAGAAAGAGCATTAGGATTTCTCTTGGTTTTACCCAATAAAAAAAAAAAAAAAAAATACAAAGAAAATTCAAATACTTGAATTCGAACGGCTTAAAAGTTTAAAAACACGTAACGTACAATACCAATAGAAGCAAAAAAAAAAAAAAAAATGACACGGCTACTATTTGGTTTTTGCATTAAATTGACTTGCACAAAATGATAAGAAAACAAATTCTACACTCACCCGACTAGCCCGGAAGACATCATCGGTGCTCGTGGCCCTGAAGGCGAGCCTATACTCGGTAACCCGTCTCCTCACTTTCTCGTCCTCGTCCTCCTTTATTTCCTTTTCCTTCTCGTCCTCTTTCCGTTTCTGCTCTTCCTCCTCCTCCAACTGTGGTGTAATCCCAATGTCCAGTCCATGCTTGGCCCGGGGCACCTCGATCCGCCTGCGCCGGTAGCGCGCCAACTGGTCCACGTCCACGCCCTCGTGAAAGTGACATTTTTCCCTCGCCCAGGCGCCCCCGGCGCCCTGTGCTACCTCACTGTCCGATGATGCTCTGTTGTTGTTGCTGATGCTTCGGTTGTTTGTCGATGCTGTTTCTCGTGTCGCTGTCGTTTGCTGGTTCTGGCGCTCCGACTTGTGCCGTCTACTTGCGGGGTTTTGTCGTTGTCAAGGGTTATCGGGGGTTTTACAGGGGTTACTTTTAATTAATGCGTCACCACTAGCGGACTGGTTTTTGTGTGTTAGTTTTCATAATGGTTAAGGTTGTTTTTCTTTTTTTTATTTTGTATTTATAACTTTTGGGAGTTTTTTGTTTTTGATTATTTTTTTTTTTTATACTTTACGTGTCAATTTTTACCATTTTATGCCGATTTTATTTCAGGGGAGTTTGATTATTAATATTACACTTTTAGGAGGTGCAAATAATTATTACAGTTTAATTTACTTGTTGCATCTTTTTTTTGGCTCAATGACTTGGTTATAAAACATCGTTTCGGTTACGTTTAACGGATAAACAGTTCTCTTTTAACGGCACCCGCTGGAGACACTTGAAAAACCTTCCACAAGAAACGTCATTGTTTTTCGAGGAATTTCGTATTAGACAATATTAGATAAAATATTTATAATAATGGATACAGCTTTGATTTGTGGTAACATAGATGTACCTTCCCTGTTTTCGCATCGTTACTTCCTGCGCACAGTCCAATACTGCTACGTGTCACAAACGGTACGAAATTTTATTTGTTGATCACTTTGAAACCTTACGAAGAAAATAAAGGAAAAGCATTAAAAAAAAACAAAAACAAACAAACAAAAAAATAATATTAAAAAAACCAAGTTTTTGTCTCTATTCCACTTCACTCCGAGTTTTTTCCAGAGAAAAATTGCATGCCTGCACGAGCGCGAGAGTCAAACTAAGTATCCTGGCTGCTTGCGATGTCACAAGCATATAAACCTCATCCAGTAAAGGAAGGAAGGGCAGAAGGACGGAAACCGAATACGCGTTTGGGTGAGCATAGATATAAACCCAAGGGACATCGATCTCCGACTCGTAAGTTCCAAGTATGCATATTAATATATAGCTGTATGTTTTTATACACGAAAAGATTGACTTTCGCTTTAGCCCCACGAACGAGAAAGAAGTCACGCGCGTTTTACTTACCTATATGATATTTCTGTACTTAAATTCGTACGAATAAAAAGAAGATGAAAATATAGGATAATCGCACTTGTCATGTATAGTTGCAATCCAACGTAATCAACGTTGGAAATTTTCTTAACAACTATTACCTTGTAAGTACGCACTTTTAACTAT
Source organism: Copidosoma floridanum (assembly GCF_036245765.1). Taxonomy (NCBI): domain Eukaryota; kingdom Metazoa; phylum Arthropoda; class Insecta; order Hymenoptera; family Encyrtidae; genus Copidosoma; species Copidosoma floridanum. The sequence goes on along the minus strand of NW_028321889.1, from coordinate 5,103,028 downwards.
ACGTTGTGACCAATTTCTTATTTATTTATCTATTTTTTTTTTTTTCATCGATGTCAAATAGCAGGGAAAATATGACTGATGGTTTTTTACAAAACTTTTGCGTGGTAAACATTAATTGTGATAAAAATATGCTAATACACCAAGATCCGTTTGACCAATCGTATACTGTAACGGGGCGAGTTTTTATTTTATAAAAAAATCTCATCCACCCGAACGATGTTAAAATAAATATTTGAAGCATCATTAGAAGAAGAAAAAAATTATGCAGGACATGCGACATTATATATACTTCCTTTTGGCTATAGGAATTCCACTTTCTACCGAGGTGTTACAAAAATGTGTATTATGTATATAATATAAAATACCTATGCAATCGCAATTAATATTATTAGATACGAGAGAAAAAATGTATCAAAAGTTCAATGGCAAAAAAAGACGATCGAACGTCTAGTCTAGGCGCAATAACGAGCCCGTTGCACGACAACTCTCGTCAATTCTCTGTTCTAAAAAAAAAAAAAAAAAAAAATGTAGCAACGAATCGCAGAAAAATCACTATACCCCACCTATCCAAATGTGCATGTAGTATAATATACACACCACAAAAAATGCAGGAATGACATTTCGTAAGGTGAACGGATGTGAATGCGTTATTTCCAGATGATGAATGTTACATTCCTCGATGAAAAAAAAAAAAAAAAAAAGAAAAAAAAGTTGGACGATCACGAAACCGCGACGTGTCACGTTATAACAGCGGGGCCGCAATTGTCACGGAAGTCAGTTGCCGTGGATTTGAGAATCTTGTTACTTTTTCATGAAATGGCTTTTGTATAAGGTATCCGCGTGTTTTCGTAAATATGCATTGTTACATATTTGGGTTCGCCAAGTGTATACTATACTTCCGTTTCAAAAGTATTAATGAGTGATGCGACATTTTCATGAAAATAAAACGAGGCCGTTGATCGTAATGCGATGCTTAATGCGGGTCCGTCGTATTTTGTCTCGTGAAAATAATTTTCGTCGTTTGTTGTAAAAGTTTTTATTTTTTTTTTTACTTTAAGTTATGTGCCCTGTGGATGATAAACGTACGTTTCACCACAAGTTTTTGCACATTTTTAAAATTTTTATTTATGTAGTTAATTTTGTATTTCGTATAAGCATTGCGATGAATATAGTGTTTTAACAACAATAATTGTAATAACGTAGGGTTTCC